>NW_023494788.1:20354661-20962161 GCF_904425465.1 Colossoma macropomum | reverse complement strand
CTCTGTCTATACTCACAAACCTCCCTCTTTCCATCTCTCCCTCTCACACACACACTCCCTCCCTCTCAGTCCTCTCTTTCACTTTTTCTCTTGCATGCATGCCTTCTCTTGCCTTCTCTTGCTTTCTTTTCGTGTCTTTCTCTCTCTTCCTCTCTCCCCTTTTTTTCTGTCTCTGTCTCTCTCTACCTCCTCTCTCCCTGCAAACCTCTCTCCATGTCCTCTCTCTGTCTCTCTCTGTCTATACTCACATCCCTCTCCTTCTCTCGCTCTCTCTATCTCTTTCTCTATCTCTCACTCTCATGCCTTCTCTTTTTTTCTCTCCATGTCTTCTGTCTCTCCCCCCTCCATCCCCCCCTCTCTCTCACTCTCTCTCCCTCTCTCTTTCTCTGTCCATACTCACAACACCTTCCTTTCTCTCTCTTTCTCTTTCTCTCTCCATGTCTTCTGTCTCTCCATGTCTTCTGTCTCTCCCCCCCTCTCTCTCGCTCTCTCTCCCTCTCTCTTTCTCTGTCTATACTCACAACACTTTCCTTTCTCTCTCTCTCTCTGTCTCTGTCTCACGCTCATGCCTTCTCTTTCTTTTGCTCTATGTCTTTCTGTCTCTCCCCCTCTCAATCTCTCTCTCTCTTTTCCTCTGTCTATACTCACATCCCTCTCCTTTTCTCTATCTCTCTCCTTTTCTCACTCACGGCCATGCCTTCTCTTTCCTTCTCTCCATGTCTTTCTGTCTCTTCTCCTTTCCATCTCTCTCTCTCATCTCTCTCTCTCTCCACCCTTTTCTCTCTCTGCCTCTGTCCCTCTCCCCCTCCTCTCTCTACAACCCCCCTCCTCTCTTTTCTCTCTCTCTCTTACTCTCTCTCTCTCAGTTCATGGATGCAACTTTTTATGACCAAACAATAGAATCTAAGGCGTTTTAACTGGAGTTCACAGCTCTCCGTACTTTCAGCCTCAGCTTTGAAGAGTAAAGCTAAGACTTTCTTCCTGACTCGCTCAGCAAGTTACAGCGTGAAGAGAGGAACAGAGTCTCTGCTGCTCAGAAAGCAGACCAACACAAAACTCCAGCAACTGCCGCATATTCCACTATATTTCACCCCTTAACCCTTTAAAGCAAAAACGCAGCCCCTTCTCTTCTAATCTGCTCTTGTCCTTTAGTAGCTTCATGCTGTGGTTGTCTTCATTTTGATACGTAAAGACTGTGGGCAACTGAACAAATGCACAGGAAAATACCCCACACTTCAGTTGTCTTTCATTGTTTCTCTGAACATCAATAGCAGGATTTGTCCTTAGTGATGTGAATTGTGTTCTGAATGTCTGTGCACACTGGATCAGAAGCTATAATGGTGCATCCAACAATAAAGGCAGTGTGGAGCTTCTTTTATACAGTGATAGGAAACACAGTAACACAGAAAGCTCCAGTTCCACATTCTGATCCTTTTTACCACAATCAGCCAGGACAGGCACACACATCAGGGGACTAACAGGGGAGAAGATTTTAATTAGTCATTATTGAGTTATTACATGGTCTTATAAGAATTTATGTATGTTGATATAATTGTAACATAAAAGTCATAAATCTGAAAAAAATAATAAATCTGTTTAAGGCCAAAATCTTATCACTAAACTATCATAAAATGATGCCTCAGGTATTAGGCAACATATCCATAATTATTTTGTAAAATAACGTTCTGTGGGGGAGCTTTTAGAGGCATTAAACTCTTTAGATGTCTGGTTCCTGTTACCACCACTGTAACCAATTCCGACTCAGTACGTTTGAGAGGCTCACTGAATTTTGACAATTGGCTGATATTTTGAATTATGCATAAGTCATAAGTTTTATTCATGCAGAACTATGTAGAAATGTTGAGAAATCGGTCTAATTCTTCTTTAATTTGACAGCTGGATGGAAGCCTGGCTACAGACAGGATATTAGGTAAGATGAGGTAGAAGTTTTAAGCTTATTATTCAGTTCAGATCTTAAGGCTACTATGAAAATATATGGTGGTGTAGGCTGGCTGGTGGGTTAATGTTTAAGGACTTAATAAAATTACCATGAAAATAGATCAATAAAGGGAAATTCAGTGGCTTTTTGCTACATTCTACATAATTCAGTGGTTGAGATGTAAACATAGTCATTCAGAGTGATTAATTTGTAGTAGTTAATTTGTAGATAAATGTACCAGCTTGGATTTCTTTACGGTGGTGGTGATAGGAACCAGGGGTCACCATGTCTACAACACAAATAAAGCCATTTTATTTACTATCCAAAACCAGCAGTGAACCTACACGAGTCTTCTGAGTTTTTATATGTTTATAATGATAAAATACTGAAAATCGTTGTGGCTTACAATGCCCTGCTTGTACCTCTCCACCAGTATTTTTATTGAAAAATTACCATAAAACAATATTTCAGGCATCACGCAATGTACTCATAACCATTTTATGTTATGTCTTTCTATGAGGGAGCTTTTTTAGATGCATTAAATGCTTCAGATGTCTGGTTCCTATGACCACCATCAAACACTCTGAATGACTTTGTTTATAATCTTGATATTAATGGTTTAATTATGCAGAAATCATGCTGCAGTTCTCCTTTAATATATGCACACAGTATGACTCATATGCTTCACATGAGCATTTTGAAAGTATCTGAATATACATGTGAATTTACATACATGTAAACACACACACACACCCACACACACGGATACACACACAGCATGCTTGCAGACATATCAGCAGTCAGGACTGCAGGCACTGAGATTGGCTTCAGCCTCTGAGAGAGACATACAAGAGCAAAGCTCCCTATCAGCAGATTACACACACACAGAGAAAGACAGACAGACTGACAGACGCGCACACACACACACACGCACACACACACACGCACACACATCTGGAGATTACCCCGGCAGGCCCAATGAGATTACCATTCACGCAGATTGTAAACTCATGTTGTTGTAAGATAGCGCTGGAATAACCGCTCTGCTGCACTGTGCGGCTCTGTGGAGGACCTGCACACGCCGAGCGATGCTGCACCCTTTCGTCTCCTGCCATCGGCTACATTTACATTTTGGACTTTCAATATGGTCAAAAAATCTTATTGCAATATATTTTTCCATATTGCTCAATGCCGATTATCAAATGTGCATTTCCAAATATTTAACCATTGCTTTTGTATTTTATTTAAATTTATTTATTTGTTTTTTTTAATTTTGTTCAGAAAGGTTAAGGGGAAGAAATTCAGCCACCCCCTGGCATAGCATGCTAACTGTTAGCTACTTAGCTTCCCAGTGATGTTTATTCAGCAAAAGGAAAGATAAAACAAAAATTGAGGAAAAATGTGTGGGACTTTCTGGATCAGGGTCTTGTTGCGGCAGAAGGGTTTGTGTGGTCTAGGGATCTTCAGAGCTAAGTCATCTGGAGCAGTAGGTTCCTAGTAGGGTCTCCCAGGGCAAACAGGTCTGGAGTGAAGACCCAGACTAACACGATCCAGACACAATATATTGTGTACCCTGTTGAGGAGAGGGCTACCGGGACCTACCCCTGAAGCAAGGCCTGGGGGTAGTGTTCCTTTGTGTACACCTTGTGGCCAGGCAGCCCACAGACCCTTGCCAGGCTCAGCCCGAGAAGGCAACGTGAAGGGACCATGTGGGCTCACCACCTGCAAGGTCCAGCGTGGGGGACCGGTGCAGTGCGATATAGGCTGTGGGAGATGGTGGGGAGGTCAATGGTGGCATAGAGCCCTGGCTCTTGGCATTTGGAATGTAACCTCACTGGAGGGAAGGAGCCGCACCTTGAGCGGGAGATTGAGAGGTACCAACTAGATATAGTTGGGCTCACCTCCATTCACAATGTGGCATCTGGAACCAAACTCCTTCATAGTGGTTGGTCCCTCTCCTACTCTCCTACTCAGGAGTTACACAGGGTGAGAAGCGCCGGGTGGGTATGGGGATATTCACAAGCCCTCTGTTGGCTGCTGTACAATTGGATTTTGTCCTGGTGGATAAGAGGGTCACCTCAATGTGAATTAAAATCACACGCTGAAAAACTCTGACTGTTGTGTGTTGAGTGAGTGGGTGGGGTTCTGGAAAGGGCCCCAACTAAGGACTCCATAGTCTTGCTGGGAGATTTTGGGGGTAATCGAACGGCCTGCCAAATCTAAACCCAAATGGTAAATTCTTATTGGACTTCTATGCTAGTCATGGATTGTCCATAACAAACACCAAGTTTAAGCACAAGGAAGTTCAGAAGTGTACTTGGTACCAGAGATCCTGAGTCAAAGGTCAATGATCGACTTTGTTGTTGTTTCATCTGACTTGGGACCATGTTATCTGGACACTTAGATGAACAGAGGTGCAGAGCTGTCAACTGATCACCATCTGGTGGTGAGTTGGCTCAGAGGGCAGGGATGACTTTTGAACAGACTTGGTGTACCCAAGCAAACAGTGAGGATGTGCTAGGAATGACTGGCAGAGGCCCCTGTCCAGAATGATTTTTACTACAACCTCTGTGAAAACTTTTCTCTTGCACCAGAGGTGGTAGGGGACATAGATCTGAACGGACCCTGTTCAAAACCTCCATTGTGGAGGCTATCAGATGTAGCTGTGGCAAAAGCTTGTTGGTGCTTGTCAGAGTGGGAACCCAAGAACCTGATGGTGGACACCGGTGGTGAGGGAGGCTGTCAAGCTGAAGAAGAAGGCCTTTAGGGACTTGTTGGCCCGGAGAACTCTCGACACAGCAGATAGTTACTGATGGGCAAAAAAGGCAGGAGCAGCAGTCGTAGCAGAAGCAAAATCAGGAAAATGGGAGGAGTTTGGAGAGGCCATGGAAAAAACTTTTGTTTGGCTTTGAAGAGGTTCCAGACCATGAGATTGGCCGCAGGTTGGGACAGGTGGCAGCAGTAATGCGATTGCTGTACCGGACAGTAGTGGTGAAGAGGGAGCTGAGCCATAAGGCAAAGCTCTCTGTTTTCTGGTCGATCTATGTCCACCACCCTCACCTTTGGTCATGAACCTCGGATAATGACCAAAAGAATGAGATCACGGATACAAGCTGCGGAAATGAACTTTTTTTGCAGGGAGGTGGGCTAGATTCTACTTGACAGAGTGAGAGCCGGTCATCTGGGAGGAGCTCAAAGTAGAGCTGCTACTTTTCCACATTGAGAGGAGCCAGTTGAGGTGGTTCGGGCATCTGATTAGGATGCCCCTTTGCCGCATCTTTTTGGAGATTTACCAGGCGTGGCCAACTGGGACAAGACCCCATGGTTGCCCCAGAACCTGCTGGAGGGATTATATCTTCAAGGTGGACTACAATGAGTTGGAGGAAGTTACGGGAGACAGGGTCGTCTGGGCTTCTATGCTTTCCCTATTGCAACCCACAACCCAGCTGAATCAAGCGGGCTAAGAAGATGATGAGATGATGATGATGATGATGATGATGATGATACCACACAGGGCCATACAGTAGCTGTCTTCTTCATTTGTTTAAAATTTCATGACAAATGGGCGAATATAAAAAACAATCTCATCACATAGACTTAAGCTAAGTTTTTTGCCTTCTCCTGTTACCATTTTGGAGATGACTTTTTGGACAGCTGTGATATTTACATTTCAGTTTACACTCTGTATTGATGGGTTTGAGTATTCAGACATTATTTTTGTATCAAATAATAATACAATTTGGAAAAAATGTAAAAGCATATCTTTGCCATCTCATCTTGTGTCATGCCAGAATAAAAAATAATCAATCTCTCTTTTTTCGTTAGCTACTAGCTAGGCGAGATTGTTGTCTGCGTTGCTATGGTGACCAGCAGTCAGTGCACCAATCTTCAGGGTTAAAGGGTGAATTAGCAGATATGCATTAACTCCAGCGTTTAAGACCATTTATTGTTAAAACTATGTTGAACGATCAGCAGAGCTTTATTTTACTGTGAAGGATGATTATTTTGTTTTTACCTACAAATCTAATTCTGCTGTGGAGACGCAACAGGGCAGTAAAAGAGCCGCATGCAGCTCCAGAGCCGCATGCTGTCGACTCCTGCACAAGGCTAATAGAAGCCAAGAGCACTACTAGAAATCCATGCACTTCAATTACTGCTGACCACTAGGACAAAATGCACTTTGGCTCTAACTAAACATTATATGGACAGAGTTCATTTATACGACATAAAATTACCTTGAACTGTGGAGGATGTCTGCATTAGGAATAATACTGATTAATATATAAAGAAATAAAGAGGGAAAGTCTTGCAGTAAACAGCTTTATTTTGCTCCACCTCTGCTGGTGTCCTTTTCTTTTCCCTTTTTTTTTGGATTTAAGACTTCAAAAATTCCTTTGGGGATTTTCTGTGCAGACATGGTAACACTGACCCCCCACCCTCAACCCCCCCAATCTGCCTGCGGTAAACCTCCTCCCTCACCCCTCTCTCTCCCTCTCTCTCTCTCTCTCTCTCCTTCTCATGCACTGTGCACACAAAATCCATCTCCAGTTCTTTCATTTGTTATTTACATCACTGAATGTACTGAAGAATGTATGATGTCATAGCCAGTATTTTGTGGTCATGAAATCAAGTGAATTAATTTGTTTTCTTTCCTTAGCAAGTCCTTAGTTGTCACAGATTTTGTCCAATAATATTACCAGTAATAGACAACTGAACAACATCTGTTATGAAAACATTGTGACGTCTTCCATGACATGTTTACGTCATGATTATGTAAATGTTATGCAGCAGGTTCTTGTAAAGTGTTACCACAAAAAATGTACCTTCTTGATGAATCTGCAATGATTCATGGCAGGTTTGCATGATGATAATGCATAATTTACATTCTCCTACTGCTCTCTGTGACACTAAAGGCCTCAACATACTTCTTGCAGAGATGCAAGTTCGCCTGGCTTGACGTAAATGTGGAGAGAATTAACAAGTGCAGACGTTGTGTGGAGGCTTTGATGTCCGTGATGCGCACACGGCAGCTGGGCGAACTCGGCGGATGAACACACTATGTGACAAAGGCTATGACCGGTTGGTACAAAAGTACCATGGCATCATTCAAAGATGAATCGGCCAAAACTAAACTGCAGAAAGTATGCAAGCTGGTATGCTTGTGGAGAAGGTTTTGGCTTCATGCAACCCTCGTGAGCTTTGTTTCACTCAAAGTATGCTGGGGTCTTAAGAAACAGAGCCTGGTGGCTCTGCATTGTTGCCACATCGTGGTTTTATTTACATTATTGTGCAAAAGTCTGTGATCACCCAGTCGAATGGCCGCCAAGTAGCCATTTAGTTCATTTTTCAGGAGATGTTTCTGAGGGGGTAGGATGTAAGATCATCCACTTGCATAAGGGAAAGTGAAAGGAAAAGAAGTGGAAAGACAGGAAGGTAAAAAAAATGATTAAAAGATACAGAGAAAGACACTAAATCTGTCGCCACCAGATAAGCAGCACTTAAGGCTTTCATCTTTGAGAGAGAGGAGAAAATCAAGCTGCTTCAGATCTGAAAGCATCCACAGGTGTTTCTGTCCATCCTTCCACTGTGAGAAGACAACTTAGCACTATAGATCTGAAAGGATGTGTAGCTGTTCAATAAGTCCTTACTGAGAAAAGGAAAGACAAAAAAGAAGAACATTGGCAAAGCAAGCAAAAAAAGCTGCTGGTGAACAATAGACTGACCACCACAGTCCAGACCTCAACATTACCGGATGTGTTTGGGCAAACGTGGATAATGTGAAGCAGAAAATGCGACTAACTTCTAAGATTGAACTTGTGCGGAAAGTGTGGAAAACGATCCCTGAAGATTTCTTTGAAAAACTGAAAAGAGTGGAAGCTGTAATAAAGATAAAGTGTGGACACAATAAATACTGATACATTTAATATTGAATTTAGCATTTTTTAGTTTATGCATCTGTGCAATTTTGTATTTAGTGTAGTTTTTCTGCTTTTTTCTACTTCCTTTTACTTAATGGTCATTTAAAGTATTCCAGACTCTTTGTTTCTTATTGTTCATTATCCATGTTGTTGTATCTTTACAGGAGAAAAAACCTACTTTACTTTCAATGTAAGTCAATGGAACCAGACTTTTTTCCAAGTCATCTTGGGTCATTTCTTTTGGTCCATTCATCAGGAAATTTACACACAATGTAAAGAGCAAAAGGCTCTTTTCAAATTATGCCAAAACTGAAAAACAACAAAAATGAAGATATGATGTTTTGTTCTCACAGCAACGATATTTTATGGCTGTTTTTTTTGCGAAACCAACTCAACTCAAAATAATCAATGTTTTACTTAATTACTAATGTAATTAACACAAATGGCTTTAATTGTTGAAACGTCATAATGATTCAAAAATACAGAGGTTTTATGGACCAGGTTATATGAGTGTCTGTCTGTTCACTCTATGAATGAAATGGTGAAAACACTGTGAATTAAAATCATAAATGACCTGAAATTAGACTGAACGATTCTGAGAGAAAATAAGAAAGACAAAACAGTTTATTGCAATTCCTAGTAAGACATATTTCTGGATATAAAAGCAGTCACTGGGGTTTTGTTATTTTTGTTGGGTTCCTTCTCTCTCTCTCTCTCCTCTCTCTCTCTCTCTCTGTCTCTCTCTCTCCCCGCCACATGTCTCTGCTGCCGCTCTTTGAATAAGGTTTGGTGTTTGTGCCAAGCGTACGAGTGGCAGTTCAGCCTCTGTTCTCCTGAGCTGCTCTAACTGGCTCTCGCTGGCTCATGGTTGGCAAAATGCCCTCAGCAAACTGACAGGGGTCATTTAGAGGGCATGTACCACACCGCGGGGGACAAGAGCCTGCTGGGTAAACTGGCTGTGGGCCAATCAGAGCACTCAACCAGCACATCACACGTCATCTTACCCAATCATGGCTCTGAATTAGTTCACCAGAATCAGGATCTCCAGAGACACAGACACACCTACTGCGACTATACAGTCATTGCACTGTAGAGAATAACAAAGTGGACAGAAGCAAGACATCATTACTGGGGTACAGACCGATATGAAAATACTGATGCTCATACTGATTTTAATCTCTGATAATTAATTGATTATTTTATTACCACATGACATGTTGCTGGTAATTGTATCCAGAGCAATAAGATGCAATTTAACTCTGTTGTAGCTCAATACACTTAAACATATGATATAACATTTATAGTAAATAATAGACAATATAATATGCAATATACAACATTTGGATATTTGAGAATCATGGAAAATTACACAGTAATTTCTTCTGTGCATTCTTACAAAGGCTGGAAATGTTACAGGCAGATTATGATGACATACACTACTCAGAAGAGTTTAGTATCACTTAACACAATCAGAAAAAGCTGTTCTTAAAGCAGTCTGTCTTAGTTTTTAAAGATCTTTATAAAACGGATAGTTCCTATCCTAAACTCTGAGCTGAGTTCGAAGCCATTGTAAAATCCACGATATACCCACACTTATGACGTCTTCACAACAACTGAATTGTGTATTACTACGGCAAGGCACAAAAAAGAAAACCTTTGTGCTTTTAATGGAATAATCTTAGACTCTCATGCTGCTCACATGGACCACCGAGTATATTGATGAAGTAAGAACCCATTTTCTGTTTAAACTGAGGGGCTGGCAACTTATGCTCTTAACTAGAACTAGGCTGGTCAGCTAGCTAACAGGCCAAAAGATAGCCAACAGCATAAACAACTCCATCATTAATATCACAGGTTTGAATTAAAGTACTTATGATATGATTCACTGTAAAATGACAGTATAAAAGTCTACAAATGTCACTTGAATGGATTTCAGTCAGTAGTACTGTCAAACCCCGGCTGAATCCCAAATGGCTCCGTACTCCCTAATTAGTGTGCTAGCTATGAAGGTTTCTAGCCTCTGCAGCCAAATATTACATCATCTATCGGGTATGCATGTGTCTGAGTCCCAAAGGACTATTTCTGAGAAGAGAGGCTGGACTGCTGCTAAATAAGACTCACGGTGGTAATTTTGTCTTCAAAAAGTACTTATAAAGTGAACGTTTTTGCATTAAACAGTGCTGTGTTATGATATGTTCATTGTTATATAACAAAATCTTAAAAAGTTGATGAAATGACCACAATATACAGCAATGGGCGACCAAACATTCTTCCCCTCTCCACTTTTCATCATGTCTAAGAACACCCTTCCCATGATTAAATCGCAGTAACGCACGGCCTCTCATGGCTTATTGCTTTAATAGCGTCTCCCAGAAGGACGTTGTTGGAAAAGATGGTACGATGGATGAGAGGAATCTCGAATTATTCTCTTTCGCTTGTTTAAGGGTGCACTGAGTATGAACAGAGTGAGCTGATGGAAGTGATATTCTTATTATCTTTGAAGCTTTACCAACAATACCTTGCAATTTATTATGAGTTTATTTTTTTAATGGTCTCAAAAATAACAACCTTTATTGAGATTTTTTGATGATCAGAATTAATGCTGCATCGCTAATGTGAATTTCCAAAAATTCGAAAGATTTTCTACGTTTGGAGTTTTAACACTCTGTTACCTCCTATAATCCACAATGATCTCCACTAGTTTTAATGTATTAAGTTGGAGGTCATTGCTAGTTCACCGTGTTACTGATCGATTCACCTCTTGCTGATAACGAGTCTAATTTTTATCTGTGATAAAATAAGGCCTACTATGGTGATATCATCTGCATTTTTCACAATTTTAACAAATTCACTGTGAGATACCAAACCATTAGTATAATTGCTAATATTAGCCAAAATAACTTTTTTTATTACATAGATGACAATAGTTTAATTAACTGTGCTGAACTGGCCTCTATGATTGTCAGTTATCATATATTATCAGTGTTCAGTTTAATTCAGTATTCAATTTAACCTCTTACAATCCCACACTGTTAGAGATGAAGGTGCTGTGCAGGTACATTTTTCGTTCATCAAGGTAAAAACTATGTAAATGTGCCCTCAAAGGTACAATAGTGGTTATAAGGGTCAGTTGTGCACCTTAAATATGTTTTTCCCCAGTGGAAAAGTACGTATTTGTACCTTTTCATAATTTAAAGTTTTAAAACAGAACAATAAAATAAAAAGCCTAGAGGCGAGATGGGGTGTGTGGAATCAATACAACTTGAAAATATAATTTCAATGGTTTATGGTTATGGTCCCTGACTAAAGATGCTGGGATGTACCCTTGAGGTGACAGTTTAGTACATTTTTTTTTCTGGAGTGCAGGCTTATTATATAATAAAGCTTATTATTATTCAGTAGCTACAGGGACTTCAATGCAAACTGGTTAAGCTATTCTTAGGTTACAGAAGTGTGTAATAAAACTGGGCCCACTGGTGGGCACTGGCCATTTAAGGAGTTATTCACATTTCTCCAAGTCAAATAAATAACAGAAAGCCTTAAATACTATAAATATGAAATAACCTACTTATATACATAACCTCTCATGATGTTCAACTACATAAAAGTTCAAAATGGCATCATATCCTGCAAAACCGTTTTCACCATGGATCCTCAATATTAGCTGATTTTATTGGCCAAACAATAAATGGCTCAGGTCCTTACTTCTAGAAAAAACTCTAATGCTTGTTAATATATGATCTATAAACTATGATGATCTTCATGGGACATCAGAGGTTGATAAATCTCATCGAGTGCGAGCAGAGAATGTGAAGTTTGACAAAACGCTGATTAGAGGAGAAGCAAACTTCCCTCAGCAGACCTCTCTCATTGCTCTGCTGCTGAAAAACCTGAGAGGCAGAATGTTCCAGCGTGTCTCCACACAGTGGCCAGGCCCGCTGCCGTCTCATGGCAACGCTGATGTCTGCCGAAGACGGAAACAGTGCAACTACGAAGAGATGAAAAGGAACGGGAGAGCCAAAAACACAGCGCAGAGAAAACAGCAGAGCCAGGTTTAGAGAGATGAGGGGTGGGGAGGGGTGTGTGGGGGGTGTAGAGCCTTTTATAGATTGGTGTTTTGCCTTAGCTGCCTGGTGCAACAGTTTATAATGAAATCACAGATACAGAGGCAGGTTTATGATACAATAAACAGGACACAAACACGAATGCATACCTCCATTCAAATCTCATATTAACTTTGCAGGCTTCCACCAACGTATCTGAAAAACCAATGAGTTACTGCGAGAACTTTATTATGGGCTTATTATACCGAAAAAAGTGATCCACTGTTTTTTCTAGGACGCACACAATTTTGTGTGAATGTAATATCAATACAATTGTTTCTTCAATTGACTTTTGGCAACAATTGTATTGAGATGCACACAATCATTGCCACATATCGTCACTATCAAAAGGAAACCTTTAACTACAGGAGAAGGAAAAAACTTCACTTATAGTGGAAGATTTAAAAGATTTTTTCAATGTAATTATGAAACGTTTATACAATGAAAAGGACTATGTTTATTAATTATGTAAAAAAGTAAGACAACATCTCCAAAGACAAACACTGGCAGTAGAATGGGTCGTACTGAAGAGTTCAGTGCTTTTAAATGTGGCACTTTTATAGGACGTCACCTTTGTCACACGTCAGTTCATGACATTTCTGCCCTGCTAGATCTGCCCGTCAACTGTCAGCGCAAGAACTGTGCATCGGGAGCTTCATGAAATGGGTTTCCATGGCCGAGCAGCTGCACATAAGCCAACATCACTATGTGCAATGCCAAGTGTTGGCTGGAGTGGTGTAAAGCACACCACCACTGGACTCTAGAGCAGTGGAAATGCGTTCCCTAGAGTGATGAATCATGCTTCACTATCTGGCAGTCTGATGGACAAATCTGGGTTTGGTGATGCCAGGAGAACACCGCCTGCCAGAATGCAGAGTGCCAACAGTAAAGTTTGGTAGAGGAGGGATAATGGGCTGGGGCTGTTTTTCAGAGTTTGAGCCCGTTAGTTCCAGTGCACACTAATGTTAGTGCTACAGCAGACAAACATTACAAAACTATATGCTTCCAACTTTGTGGCAACAGTTTAGGGAAGGTCCTTTCCTGCTCCACCATGACTGTGCCCCTATGAAGAAAGGGAGGTCCATAAAGACAGGGTTTGATAAGTTTCGTGTGGAGGAACTCCATTGACTTACAGAGAGCCCTGACCTCAATACCACTGAACACCTTTGGAATAAAGTGGAATGCCGATTGCTAGCCAGGCCTTCTTGTGCTGTCAGAACAAAGCCTTGTATCTCCATTTTGTCATTTTTCAGGTTTTCACATAATTTGAAAATGTCTGTTGCCCTTTACATTGTGTCATAATTTCATCATGAAGGAACCAAAAGAAATGGCCCAAAATTACTTGGAAAAAAGTCTGGTTCCATTGACTTCCATTAAAAATAAAGTATGATTTTTCTTTCTCCTGTAAAGTTATCGTTTTGGAGATAGAAGGTTTTGTTCCAACAACAGCGACAAATCTCGACTACAAGAAGTGACATGGATTTTGATGGTACTGATGAATTGTTTACTATGACCCATGGTATATTATATACAGTAGGGAAACTCCTTTTTTTGAACACTTCTACATACACACTTGGGTTCCAATCTGAAAGCTCTTTGATAAAGGGTTTTGTTCAATATCTGCTGAAGCACACAGAAAGCCACTGTGTTTCAGCTGAGTCAGAGACACTGTACAGCTTCCACTCTACTGGGTTTGAGAATGGCTCGCTATACTCCCCTATCATTATTACTTTACCAACTCAATAAATCTCCTACTTTTAAACATGTTTTTCTAGCTTCAGTTTCCCCTCAGAAAGTTTCTCCCTGAATGGTTTTAAATGACTTATTAACATTAACTGTGATAGGTGTTATTGTGTGTGCACCCGTTACGCACTGTTTAGCCCGACCTCCCCCAAAACACAAACCGACACGAGACATAAAGAATTCATACACCTGGTAATTTAGAATTCCATTTTTGAGACAAAGCCGAAAAAGATTTAAACAGCGGAGGAAAACTGTGACACTCTCCTCTGAGCTGCAAAAAGAGGAAAGAGAAATAAAGAGGAAAAAAAGATTTTCCCGGGCCCTGGATTTGCAATGGCATCCTGTGTTCTTGGATGTGCCGTTGCCAAGGCAACAGTAACTTGGTGACCTCGTTATTTCAGCCTAATCCAGCGCTGAAATTATGGTTGCTCCACCCTTTTGCCTGGCTGCCCTGATAACATAATCATTGCAAATGAGGCAGGGGAGGGTGAGAGAGAGAGAGTGAGCGAGAGAGAGACTGAAAAAGGAAGACTATGAGATGGGGGGAGGAGTAATGAGAATGAGTACAGAGGGACCATCTCTTTTGTGAATGAATAAATGAAGTATTAAAACTTGGAAACTAAACCACAGTGTTTTGCAGTAAAACCATAACAATATTACATTGATGAAGCACTTAGACCAGCTGTTTTTCGGTTATAGGCAAGTTTTTGGTTTACAACCAAGATAATTCGTGCCACATGTGCCAATTGTAGGTAGCAGTCATGACAACTAACATTTACAACAACTTGTCCTTGGCAGGACATGGCTAGAAAATATCAGCTATCATATCATCTGCTAATAATGGTGTGATAACTCAGTTTTTTGAAAGGTGAAGGAGAACGTAGCTCTTGGGTAAAGCAATGCAAGGGTAAGTTTTCAGACCACCTTTACTGGAGAATTGTATTATTTTCCTTATAATACTCTCAGCTAGTCTTTTACACTGTAAATCCAAATGTTTATATATATGTGTGCATATATATATATATATATATATATATATATATATATATATATGTGTGTGTGTGTGTGTGTGTCTGTCTGTCTGTGTGTCACAGTGTTTAGCTGAGCAGTTCACCAATTTGAGAAGAATTTGGGGAAACTTTGACTTTAACATAACAAAATCACCACTATTTCATACCTGAATCTTTTGATGTCAACAGAGTTATTGTTATTATAGTCACAGCATATTTGACATATATATATATATAATCTTTAATTTGAAGGTATTTACATAAATTGGGTTATTGGTGTAGGAATTAGCCTGGTAATGCTCTGCCAGGCCATTACTCCAGCTGTCTTCAGTTTCTGCTTGTTTTTGAGGCATTTTATCTCAAAACATTCCACTGCTTTGTCTTTAAAAGTCTTAGGCTGCTTTTGCAGTATGTTTCAGGTCATTGTCCACCTGCACTGTGAAGCACCATTCAATGAGTTTTTTAAGCATCTGGCTGAATTTGAGCAGATAATATAGCCCTAAATTCCTCCGAATTCATCCTGCTGCTTTTGTCAGCAGTCACATCATCAGTAAATACATGGGAACCAGTTCCACTGGCAGCCTTACATGCCCACACTGTAACACTACCTCCACCATGCTTTACAGATGAGGTGGTATGCTTTGGAACATGAGCAGTTCCTTTTTCTTCTATATACTCCTCTCTTCTCATGATTGTCGGTCAAGTTGATATTGTCCATAAGGTATTGTTCTAGAACTGTGCAGGCTTTTTAGAATTTTTTTTTAGAAAAACTAATCTGGTCTTTTTGTTTTTGAGGCTTACATCTTGTGGTAAACCCTCTGTATTTACTCTGCTGAAGTCTGATTGTTGACTCTGACACAGACATGCTGATGCGTTCTTGATCTGGACAACTGTTGGCAACCAATTGTCCAATTACTTTTGAGCATCTAAAAAAAGGGTGTAGACTGCCAATGAACTTTAGTGACACTATAAGCTATACATCCTTTAAATATTATATCTCTGCTCTAGAGGGTCAAAATGGACATCACAGTGTACATCATGCGTTAAGGACAGTTACTGCTGTGGAACATTGCACTGAACTCCAGGCATAAGTGACCTTGAGGAACTGTGCTGTCACTGGACATGCTTTACACCAAATCCTGTGGAACATGCTGAGGGGCACTGAAACGGCAACCAGATAGGCTTTCAATGCTGAACCCAGAAACACTCACTATATGGCACAGGACGGTATGTGAACCATCAGGACTTAAGAAGTGACCATCACTACATATAGAGGGCAGATATAGATGGCCCTCTGAATAGCAGCAATCAGTGAAGAGGGAGAAACCTTCTTTCTGTTACTTGGCCATTTCAGTGAATAGATTCAGAGCTGGAGGAACTAAGGTCAGCTACACTCTGTGAAGCAGGGCAACCACGTCACAAAGAGATATTCACATTTGTTATTATGTATTTTACATATTTGTATATGTGTGTAAATGTAATATTTATATGTGTAAAAATTTACACTTTGTGTGTTATATATATATATATATATATATATATATATATATATATCGCTGATCTCAGAAGAAAACCTCGTATCTCCAAGATAATAACTTTACAGGAGAAGGCCATTTCTTTCAGTCCTTTCATCACAAGGTTTTCTTCCGTCAGCAGCGATATACATGTATATACATGCATTTCAATATATTGGCAAATGTGTGAATATATTGGAATGTATTTACATATTAAATATTGGCAAATTTAAATGTAACCCATATATTGCCATTGCCAGATTAAAACCTTCATCTAATTTTTTTTTTACATCATTTGAAAATGCCAACTGCCCTTATTATATTATGTTCAGTTTATTCAGTTCTTATCCAGAGTGAGTTACAGAGTGAGTTACAGTGTAAACATGTTACAGAGGAAGGTAAATGTAACATCTTGCCTAAAGACTCAGTGATTTTCTTGGTGTTTACAAAGCGGCAAATATATTTTAGATGAGTGGTATATCTTAAATATATGCAAATGTATTTACAACATTTCTTCACATGCAGTAGATAGATTTGCAGTTTTGGTGCTAAGAAATGAAATAATTTGCCATAACAACCTGACACTGTAGTTGATTATTTGCTTTTGATAGACAAATTCTGATAAAATTACAAAATTCTCATAAATCTTGTAAAACCCTCTGGAAAACTAAAGATTGTGAAGAAATTCATTCTACAGCACGATAACAACCCTAAAAAACACTGCTGAAAAGATCAAGATCTAGTCCTTATTAAACAAAGAAGCTGCTGGTGTTTTCAAGAACAATGGATTGACCAGCCCAGAGCCCCAAACATCACTGAAGGTGTTTGGGGTTACTTGCACTGTGAAGCAGAAAATGCAACCAACTTCTAAGACTGAACTTTGGAGGCGTGTTAAAATATCTCTGCAGATTTCTCAAAAAAACCCAAAAAACAAATAAAATAATGGAAGCTGTAATAAACGCAAAGAGTGGACATAGTAAATACTAAAATGTTTGATATTATATTTAGCTATATTTTCACTTAATTGCAGATTTGACTGGAAATTACTGAAATAAAAGTGTGGATTCTGAAATTTACTTTAAAGGCACTATGGAAAAAGCAATATGTATTTAACATATCGTTGCTGTACAAAGAAAACAAGTTTCTCTAGAATGGCAAGTTTACAAAATTAAGAACTTTGCCTTGTACATGTTCTTCTTTGGATGGTGATGACATATTCAGGATATTAGGAATATATCGCTGTTGGAACAAAACCTTATATCTCCAAAACGATAAATTTACAGAAGAAGGAAAAAAACCTACTTTACTTTTAATGTAAGTCAAGGGAACCAGACTTTTTTCCGAGTCATTTTGAGCCATTTCTCTTGGTCCGTTCTTCATGAAATTTACACACAATGTAAAGGCCAACAGGCATATTCAAATTATGTCAAAAACTGAAAAAAACGACAAAAATGGAGATACGAGGTTTACTTCTGACAGCAGTGATATGTACATATAAACCCATTTAATAAATGTATTATGTTCCCATCGCTTCCTGAAAATCTGACACAATATAGTACTTTACAATTTCACCTTAATTTCTGTATATATAATGTACATTTATTCATATCAACAATGCTACTTTTGCATATCAGGTATTTCTGCTACATTGGCTAAGGGATGTAGGGTGAGATAAATCCAAAGGAAACACTAACGCTAACTAACCTTAGCACTGGACCTACAGGTGCTATCTGAACCCATAGAGAGAAAGCAGTTTGTAATGTACACAGACATCTGGCTAGCTAGCTGTAAGGTATGTTTGTTAGCGATAATATTATGCAGAAATCTGAGGCGTGACATCAGTTAGCTCTGGAAGCTAATGCGCATCAGTTATAGCACTAATGTCAAACCAGCTGTCAGTTTACTCTATATGCCAATCACAGCACTGCATTTCACTGTATTTTAGGGGCAAGTAATCAATCAATTAGCACTGATGCTAGTGCACATAAAACCAGCCATAACACAAATGATACTAATATTCAACATACTGACTTTTGTGTGGCTGACCCAGCCTTCAAAATAAGCCACGGTTAAGCTCACACTGGTGATGTTAATGCATCAGAACCCTTTATAAGTAAGCTGAAAGGCCTCAATGTGGGAGGCTAAGGTAGCTAATCTCAGAGTTAACATCAGCCATGTAGTACAGGTGGCGTGTAACTGCATCTTACTCTGACGTGATCTCTCCGTGAACTTTTGCAATTCAAATATATTTGCTGAAAGTGTTTCTGATGTTTGCTTCCTTCACGTCTTTTTTTCACTTGTTGATGTCGGGTTAATGTTGCTGTTGGCACCGTACACTTGATTTTTATTGAAGCTTTCTTGGCAAGGTCTTTTTTAAAAGAGAGGACAACTCTATTGACCTGAGTGATAAACTAAAGGTTAAATAAACAAACTAAAATAATAAGAACAAACTTCCAGAGGTGGCAGGCCACTCATCGACCACAGGGGCCGTCTAGGTAAGCTGCAGGAACAAGGTGTTTGTCATCAAAGGTGAGTCAGCAGCCGTATAGTGGACAGTCAGACTTGTGTTCTCTATAGTTCTCTATGACTTCCACTTTGTAGAACAATTTGTTAGGAATGATTCTGAATTTTCAAGTTTGGATGCAAAACGAGTGGCCGTTTAAGAGGTCACAGTGAATGTGACCATTGGTGGATCTTCATGATGGACATTGTCCCATCATCAAATTGTAAGAGTCGTTTGCATTCAGGTGGTCATCAGCAACTGGTAAATTTAGCAAATCAGCTGGAATGGACTACTGGACCAGGCTTGATCTACTGATCACATAATGTCAGGGAACGTACTGTATGGTGATACTCATAACTTGTACACTCAGGTAACGAGGAGCTTGGCAGAGTTAGCCACCTGTATTTGTGACTAAGAAATTCCAGAGTGTTCATGGCTTCTATGATTGGCTGATGGAATGGAGGCTGGCCCCTTGCCTAGGGCTACTCTAGTGATTTATGAGTTATGTATCACCATCCAGTATGTTCTCTGATATTATGTTATGTTGCATTTATCACTGTCTTGTGGTAAACTCAGAAATTCACCAGTTTATGAGGACCATCCGGGACACATTGCACACCATTTAGGGAAGGGCCATTTATACCATCAACCTCACTAAAGCCATGATCGAGGAAAGCATAGGAATTTCAAGATCTGGAGGAGCGACTTAGAAAATAACGGTGCGTTTAGACTTTTTAAACTCATAAACTCATGAATTTCTAAGTCACAAATGCTGGTGGTAAACATGGGGGAGTTCCACATTACCTTATTTCTTAAAATTATCTCATATGATCACAGGGTGTGCGTAGAGTCTTTTACTTTATACACTATCAAAATTAAAGTGAAACTGGCTTTAAAAAATTGTCAGATCCTACTGGTGTAGGTTCATATCAATGGGCCTCATTCACTTCCTAAGTTTTTCTTAAAATTCTTCTTGAGAAAGGTTCTAAGAAAAAACGCAGAATTGTTCTCACCTTTGTGCTCTTGAGTGTGTAGATTCTGTTCTTACTTAAGAACAAATCCCAAATAAGAAAACACTGGTGAATGTCAGAACCTTTGTGAAAACTGCTTAAGTGGGTTTTAAGAAGGATTTTTTTTTTCTTAAATATGGTTGGTGAATAAAGGCGGCACGGTGCCACAGTGGGTAGCGCTGTCGCCTCACAGCAAGAATGGCCTGGGTTCGATTCCCGGCCGGGTGACCAGAGTCGTTTCTGTGTGAAGTTTGCATGATCTCCCCGTGTCTGCGTGGGTTTCCTCCGGGTACTCCAGTTTCCTCCCACAGTCCAAAAACATGCAGTCAGGCTGATTGGACATGCTAAATTGCCCCTAGGTGTGAGTGTGTGTGTGAATGTGTATGTCTGTCTGTCTTCCCTGCAATAGACTGGTGACCTGTCCAGGGTCTGTTTTCTTTCTTTCAATGATGTATACACTTAAACTATGGGAGAGGTAATAGCGCCCCTTTGTGGAGAATCTTTAGCCTGCTAACCATGAGTGTAGAAATGATTTCCTTCATTACAACCTGAATGTTTCTTGCTGTTACTGAATGTTATTTCAATAAAATGTTTTGCAATTTCACATAAAAAGCATTTCACTGTTGGTTTGTATTGTTAGTGTTTTTACATCCACTTTCTTAAAGATATAAGACTAAAAATAAATAAATAAATAAATAAATAAATAAAAATCATAAAAGTAAAAAATCATGATGGCCCTCCTTCTCCCCATCACTAAGTGTGATGCTAGCCAATGTTGGCATCTGTTAGCTGGCATAACAGAATTGACAGATTTGGCAGTAACACTGCATTAGCAGCAATTCACAACGATGCGACAACGAAGGCGCTTCACGTGACTCAGAGGAAGTTCATGCTAGCCTTGACCCTCATCAAATAGTAGCATCACGTGATGGGGAAATGTAGCTCATGGGTGGAAACTGGCCATATTTACATTATGAAGACAACTGGGTAAAAACTGGCTAAAAAAAGAAAAAACAGGAATCTGGGAAAATCTAAAATTAGTTTTAGGGCTCGAAAAGACGTAACACAAACAACTGCTGGTTACAATTTAGTGTTCTGATGACATTTTAAGTTGACAAGGACCGTCTGACCACAATAAAAGTGTTAAGAAAGAACTTTGGAGCTCAGAATGATCAAGCTAGCTATTATACAACTTTAGGCTGGAGGCGGGGCCTCCATGCTATCAACCAATCACCAGAGGCATGGCTGAGAAGCAGTTCTATGAATCTGGACGCAGACAGAATTTCCCCATTCGTTTCTTATGCAAGAGCCCAACAGAATAAGTGAAACAGGCCGTTGTGCAGCAGTCCGTTTGATCTGAGAGGGTTAAGTGTTTAAAATGAAGTGCTGTCATAACCTTACTTGTTCCATTAAACTGTGATGAATAAACCCCTGCTGACCAGCCCTGTCATGCTGCCCCATATCTCCAGTATCATCTATGCAAAACGACCAGACGCACATAGGCAGAGGAACAGACAGCTGAAGTGTCTTAATAATTAATTGACAGATCTGGTTTTATTCAACTGCCTAAAAGGCAACAATGCAGATTTTCGACACGGAGAGTTCTTTGATATAAATACGGGCACTAATATAAAATCTTCAGTCATGCCTCTTCAATAATTCACCAAATTTGCATATCATTATCTGCATATCTCATTACCTCTGACTGGGGCCCACTTACATATTCAAAAATATCATTAGACTTATATCCTATTGCATAAATTAACATAAATAATGGAGGACCGTAGCCTTTAAAGTGGTGGATCCGAAGAATCTCAATGTTTAATGTGTAGATGTAAAGCGTTTGTGAATTTAGCTTTGATGAGATACAATTTAAAATGGGCTAATATGTATTGAATACTTATTAAAGCTGTAATAATTCAGTATTGTTGTGATTGTTGTTATTCTCACAGACAATACCATGGGTACCTGCTATGGTTGCTATGGAAGTATACGACAAACACCACCCTAATTGTTATTTTTGCATGGTAAATTGCATTATATTATTAGCCATGCTAATTGTAGGCAACGGTTTAAAGGTAGAGTCATATTAATAGAGTGAAATATGAAAAAATAATAGAAATGAGCTGAAGTAAAGAGTGAAAAAGAATAGTAAAGCCTGGCTGACACTGTGAAAGCAGTCTGGGTAGTAGGCTCAGGGTAATGGGTGAAGTATGCCATACTTACCCACCTGACACACACACACACACACACACACACACACAGCTTTGACAAATCAGACACATCATTAAGCCGCTGTGCAGCCCCTGAATATATGTGCGTAATAAGCCTGCATTGCAGACATTCTTACTGTTAGGCATATTGGCTGACATATCCTCAATCCAATGTGCAGCCACTAAATTAACCCCTTAAATGGCCAGGCACCACTGAATAATAGGCCTCAGGATGTAATAAGCCTGGGAATTTAAGGGGTTAATCACTCTGGTCTGTACTGTAATGGCCCACTGTAGCTCAAACCGGTCAAATCTTGACAACACAGAGAGCAGCTAATGGTGATTTTACAACCCTGCCTGCAACAGGTACTTCACCATGCTCACTTTTCCCCTATAAGACAAATAGAAGAGTGATGAAACTCTGCTAATTGTGCTATATTCCCACATCCTGCTGAGAAATATCCACTGAGAGAGATCATTAAACATACCCTTAATTGTCTTGTCAGGTCGAGTTGCTTGAGAAGGCAGCACCATCTAGAGGTGGAGTTCACACTCAATTATACTGCGAGGGAGCAGGACGTGCACCATGACACAGAACTGTGTCGACAGTCATATGCAAAAGTTTGGACAGCCCTGGACAACTGACATGTTTTCTAGGGGTGAAAAAAAGATAACACATCCTCTATAGAGAACACAATTCAGCAATTCACAATTACTGTTTATTTGCTGAACTTAACATATTGGAAAAAACAATTTATGCAAAATTTATGGCACATAAATATATTAAACTCAGCAAATAGAAAGATGCCAGATTTGAGTGTGTTCTCTGTATTTGTTAACTTATTTGCACTCAGAAAATCAACACAACATGTAATTTGAAAAGCACATAATAATAATATAATATATATGTAATATAATAATACTTTATTATGCACATACATGTATAATATATATTGTGCACATTAGTATCATCTAGTTACATATACATAATATATATATATATATAATATATATATATATATATATATATTAGGTCTTTAAAAAAAAAGTGGCAATCCAGGGCAATGAATGTCATCATTTTGCAGTCATGTTTTACACTTCGGCAGTTTTTGGTCATTTTTTTTCCCTAATTTCTAAATCTGTGGCTACAGATGGTGTCAGTTTGCTTTGCTTGGACGTTTGCTTCTGTTGTTTTGCTATGTTCTACATACTGAGGGGATGTCATGATTTTTGAACAGTGGTATTAAACCTGTAGTATTTAAGTATCTATAAATATATGTCACATATCACTGTCACATATCGGAAGAAATCCTCATAGCTCCATTTTTGTCATTTTTCAGTTTTTGACATAATTTGAAAATTCCTGTTGTCCTTTACTTTGTGTGTACATTTTATGAAGAATGGACCACAATAAATGACACAAAATGACTTGGAAAAAAATCTGGTTCCATTGACTTACATTAAAGGTAAAGCATGTTTTTCCCTTCTCCTGTGAAGTTATCAATTTAGAGATGCAAGGTTTTCTTCCAACAACAGTGATATGTATTATATATGTAAGTACCTATAACATAACGTCCCCTATATATATATATGTTTGTATGTATGTTTAATATCAGATAATGTAATTAACTTACATTAACTTACAAATTACTTTCATTTTACTTTAATTTACTTTTAATTTTTTGGAACATTTCTATTGGTCCATTCATCACAAAGTTTTTCACACAATGTAAAGGTCGGTTGCTGTGTTCAAATAATAAATAAAAAATCGACAGTATGGAGATACATGTTTTTCTTTGGACTTTTTTTGCATGATTTGAAAACTACCCGTGTAATGTATGCAAGAAGAATTTTTTAAGCCTGATCCCAAACGTAACCCTAATCTTAATCTCAGTAACCAAAAGGAAACGGCTTTAACATTGAGCTTTTTTTTAAAAGCAGCCCAAAGATGTATGAAAGCAAACAAACACACACTTCCATCCCCACACTCATGTTTTCAGAGGTAACACTAACCACTTCCATCTGCTCCCCCTTTATTTATATGAACGGTGGGTGCTCCAGTCAAAATGGCTTCCACATGCTTTTCAGACTGAACACTAACAGCCGCAGGCAGAGAGAGGGGCACCCCTTCACTCCTTCACCATTGAAAGCCCCTCTTACTGCAGAACCAACCACGCAATATCAATGCCAAACAGAGCATAACTGAAGGCCTTAATGCAGCAATACAAGATTCACTCATTATAAAACTACATATTTACATTTAACATTTACAGCATTTAGCAGATGCTCTAATCCAGGTTGACGTCCAGAAACACTGTTTTATTCAACGTATCCTTAAACTAGTGTGAACTGGCCACAGTCTAAAGATGCCACTGAGCTGAGGCGCTGCTAGAAACACGAGTCAGTGCTCATACATAAATGTATACAGTCATATGCAAAAGTTTAAACACCCTGGTCAAATTACATAATTTGTTGACCTTCTAAGTGAAATTAACACCCTCTGCAGTTAAACACTTAAATACGACCTTTCTCTGCTTATCTCAGTGCACAATTTCTATTTATAATAGAGTTAAAAAAATGTAAAAAAAAAAAAATAAAACATCAAAAATAAACCATGCAATAACTTTGCACAGGTCACATTTTCTGTTTTATATTTTTCCCTATGTGTTATATTCAGGAAATATTCAGTAACTGTGCATTAAAATGTGCAGAAGTGTGTAGAGGGTGTGTTCACTTATTTTCAAGAAAATCAACAAAACGTCATTCGATAGGGGTGCCCAAACTTTTGCATAGGCCTGTGATACACAAAACACAGAAATACACAGAGATTGCTGTTCATTTAAATATATATAATATAATAAGAGACGACAATATACACTGCAAGAAGTGATATCAAGTGATAAGAAGTGACAGCATCCTAAATATAGACGATATATTCATTATGAGACGTTAACTGTTAGAACGTTAACTGTTCTGGAACAGAAATTTGAAATCTATGACAGTTATTAGGGCAAATTTTATTGTTCCGCATAGCTCACCATCTTCAAACTCTCTTTGGATCATAATTTTACACATGATTTTATTCAATGTGTAATTTCACAAAATGTATCTAGCATGTGGGCCTACAGGATTAGTTCAAACTGTAAAAAACAGTAAAAAAAATTAAAAATCTTATTCAGACCTTAGATGTTAGATGAAGGACTAAGGCATCTAGTGAGATAATAAGCTAAATACACACAATAGCATCATTTATAGAGTACTTTCTATTGGAAGGTGTCCCAAACCCTAGCTCCTAAATGTACACCTGTGAAAATAATATTTTTATTATATAGTAAGGCTTATCATACAGTAACTAACTGGCTGAGCTGCTCTTAGGTTTAGAAGTGTGTAATAAAACTTTGGGCCCTGGCCATTTAGGGGGTTAAAGTGAAGTTGAAAGATTAAGATTTATTCAATAAAAGCTGCCCATTTTATCAGCTCCACTTACTATATAGGTGCACTTTGTAGTTCTACAGTTACAGACTGTAGTCCATCTGTTTCTCTGCATACTTTGTTAGCCCCCTTTTACCCTGTTCTTCAGTGGTCAGGACCCCCATGGACCCTCACAGAGCAGGTACTATTTGGGTGGTGGATCATTCTCAGCACTGCAGTAACACTGACGTGGTGGTGGTGTGTTAGTGTACGTTGTGCTGGTCTGAGTGGATCAGACACAGCAGTGCTGCTGGAGTTTTTAAACACTGTGTCCACTCACTGTCCACTCTATTAGACACTCCTACCTTGTCGGTCCACCTTGTAGATGTAAAGTCAGAGACGATAGCTCATCTGCTGCTGCACAGTTTGTGTTGGTCATCCTCTAGTCCTTCATCAGCGGTCACAGGACGCTGCCCACAGGATGCTGTTGGCTGGATATTTTTGGTTGGTGGACTATTCTCAGTCCAGCAGTGACACTGAGGTGTTTAAGAACTCCAGCAGCACTGCTGTGTCTGATCCACTCAGACCAGCGCAACACACACTAACACACCACCACCATGTCAGTGTTACAGCAGTGCTGAGAATGATCCACCACCCAGTACCTGCTCTGTGAGGGTCCATGGGGGTTCTGACCACTGAAGAACAGGGTAAAAGTGGGCTAACAAAGTATACAGAGAAACAGATGGACTACAGTCTGTAACTGTAGAACTACAAAGTGCACCTACATAGTAAGTGGAGCTGATAAAATGGACAATGAGCGTAGAAACAAGGTGGTCATAATGTTATGCCTGATCGGTGAATATTAGCTATACTTAAGATGCTTTCTCTGTCCAGTACATTATTTTTTTTATGTTTTAAGACAAGTTTTTAAACTAAAAAGGCACCAATTAATACACAGAAAGAGAAAATATGAATCTCATACAGTAATACAGGCTGAATTTGCTGTGACAGTCCATCCAGTTTGCGATTCCTCTTTAGTTTTACTCACAGAATAAAACTGCTGGTTTATAAAGGAGTGAAGATGTCAGTGCACTGATTCAAAGCTCAGTGTGACTTAAGCTGAAGTGACCCTGTGTGAGCTGCACATTACACTCTGATCAGACTTTCCTAAAACCAGCATTTTAATTACCAGTGCTTAGGCGAGTCTATAATTACTCGATTATATGATAAGGCAGACGATAGTGGAAGTAAATGTTTTATATTGAAAAGGAAATTTCGGTCTGGACGTCTGAACTGGTCAGACGTTTGGGGCGAGTTGCTGGGTCCTTTCACTGGGCACCCCAGTCAAATGACATTTTGTTGATTTTCTAATTGAAAATAAACAAAATTCTGCAAAGTTCCTATTAATGTGCCATCTCTATTTATTGGCTACATATAACATATTGGAAAAAAATAAAACAGCAAATTTATAGAAGAGGTTTTTATCAAATTTATATGAAAAGGTTAATTAACTTTAACCTTTTCAACTCCTAGGGACCACTGGTGGTTCCAAAACGCACTTTGTCATATTCTTCATAACTTTCATGTTTTATAAGCTACATTCAAAAGGTGGGTGTCGTATGAGAGCTGTAACTGTCTTCTTTACAGTCAAATAGATGAGTAATGTAATTTTAAACCCTTATAATAAAAGAAGCTGAACTCAATTTTTTTTTCTACTGAAAGTCGACCCATTTTTCCACAAATTTGGGCTATAAACTATAAACAGATGGCGTCTCTTCAGTGATCTGCTCTGAGTGTCTAAGATTTTTGGCTTTCAGCAGTAAATTGTAAGCATATGGCAATATGTGTATGATCATAAAACACAATTTTTTTTTTTTTTACAAAAGAAATAAATAAATAAACAAAATAAAAATTAGATTTATTTCATGCAGTTACTGAATAATTTGCCTTACAATTTGGGCATGTAAATTCAGATGGAAAAAACAAAATATACCCTGGGGAATAACAGGTAAATTTGCAAACAGAAAATCAAACAAACAAAACATATCTAGGGGTGCCCAAACATTTGCATAAGACTGTATGTTTTATTTTTATATTATTTTTTTTCAGATATACAATACTGGACAAAAGTCCGAGACAGTTTCCAGTCAAAACAGCCATTACATCTAAGTTATTCATTTTTCAGGAGATATTTCTGAGGAGATGTGAGATGATCCACATACATAAGGAAGGACAAAGTCAAAGGAAAGCAGTAAGTAAAAAAGCTTTCAAAGCTTGAGTTGAAAAAATGATTAAAAGCTGCGGAGAAAATGTGTCTCCTAACAACCACCTGGAAGACCTGATAGACAGTAAATCTGCCCCCATCAGATAAGCAGCACTCTGTCCATCCTTCCACTGTGAGAAGACGACTCAGCGCTATGGGTCTGAAAGGATGTGTAGCTGTCAAGAAGAACCTCACTGAGAAAAGGAAAAGGAAGGAGAAGCTGCTGGTGTTCCCAAAACACTGGACTGACCACCCCAGAGTCCAGACCTTAACATCACTAAACATGTTTGGATTACTTGGATTGTGAGAAGCAGAAAATGCAACCAACTTCTGAAACTGAACTTTGGAAAATATCCCTGCAGATTTCTTTAAAAAACTAATGGAAACTAATGGACAGAAGCTGCAACAAAAGCAATAAAAACACTCTAAATACTGAAAAATAATATATAAATACACATATATATATAGTATAAAATACTTTTTTGACTTGTGGTCTTGATCTCATCTCGGTCTCAACCTCATTTGGACTGGGTCTTGTCTCAGTGTCGGGGCAAGTCTATCGAGACCAGTCAAGTCTGAGGCCTCCGTTTGAAGTAAATGGAAACTTATTACTGAAGTTATTACTGAACATCAACAAAATAGAAAAATAAAAAACAGAATAAATGTCCTTTCTTCACATCAGGGTACCCAAACTTTTGCAACTCATGGCCCACACAAACAACCACAAAAGCTTTTAATTTGAAAAGACACCTGAGTAAACAGCCCAGAGTGGTAGTTACTCATTTACAGTTCCCACACATGTGAACTGCTGCATTTCCTTCGTTTTGGTTATGCTTGCATTGAATACATTAATATATAGTGAACATTTTGGCAGAACAATCAATGAACCTGATGTAAATATAATGTTTTATTTTTGCAAATATTCAACAATATTCGTCATATTTGAATTATGTTGGTTAAATATTTGTATGGTAACAAATTATGAAGTTTAAAAAAAACAAAAAAAACAAAATGCAGTACCACCGGGGCCCACTGGGGGGCTGCTGCCCACAGATTGAAAACTACTGTCGTACATGTTTAAATAAAATCTGTTGGTTAAGGATCTAATCGATCGTTTCCAGAATGGCTTAACTGAGTATTATTTTTTCTTGATGTTTACTGGTTCCAAAGCTCAAACATCCCCTAAGGGCGGAACGTAATGGTTTTACTGAAATCTTGTCATTTTCATATTCCGAAAAAAATCTTTGTCTGTTCTCTGTCTCGTCCACTCCTGGGCCCAATCACATTTCACCCCTCGCCCCTACCACTTAACCCTTACCCCTCCGTTTCGTCTAGGGGTAGGGTGTCCTGATTCTTGTTGAGATAGAGGGGTAGGGCGAAGGGTTAGGGCTACATGGCCCTCCAAACGGAGTGTTATGAGAAAAAACGGCTGGATGGCTGCGCAAGCGATCAAATAAACCCACAAACGTGAGTATTTTCTCTGTTAACAAATTATGATAACCATTGTATTATCTTAGTTTAATGTCATTTCAGTGTATTATGGTCCTTTTCATCATGTCAAGCATAAAAAAATTGCTAATAGTATGCTAATATCTCGGTATCTAGTTAGCTAAATTTCCCATTCCACCTTAAATAGTACAGCGGTACTGATGCTTGAAGCACCACAATATAACTGCTGCTCTATTTAAGGTGGAACAGGAAAATTCGAACATGTAGCTGGCGAATAGCTGACTTCAGCTTCATATGCCTGAAGAATTAGGGGCGGCAATAATAAATAATTGCCCCCCTCCTTTGAATGTATATGATGCCCTAAATGTAACTGAAGCCCAGCAGTGAGGTTGCTGAACTTTACCATCCTCTGCTATCACTGCGGACTGACAGGGTCGCCTACAGAGCACCACCTGTTAATAAAGTAATGCTCTTTATTATTTGAGGTTCCCATTTCTTAGAGGAAGATTTCAACCACTGCCCGTTGTAACTTAGTTCAAATGGCCGAGGTGACACTCGAAAACAAGGGGTAGGCGCTGGTCTCGGTCCTCGGACTCGACTACATACAGATGTCGAACACCTTCAGTCACATTCCACATCTCTATCTCAAACGTTTAAATAACAGAGACAAGCTTTCTGAAATAGAGACAATGGAAGCAAATAGTGGACAGCAATAAATGTTTTACTGTTCAAGAGCGAGTCATACATGTTTAATGGAACTGGAACACACAGCCAGAAGGTACAGGGACAATTCTGATGGACAACACTGTGAAACTTTTCATTCACTCTCACAGTAACATACACAGAAACACACACAGACACTAAGGCCACTGCTTCGGAAAGCTGTACTGTACATTTTGAATAACAATGATGCTCCTCTAGGGTTTTATCTGTGAAATAATATCTGTAAACAGCTCTATTAAAGCTACAATCTAGATGCAAGAACCTATTGGAAATTGAACAATCCATGCTCTGCCCACAAGCTACTGAGCTACTGTTGTGGAGTTGGTCTAGATTTATAGAAAACTGACTATTTGTAGACAAATCTAATGAGAAACTACACACATGTTGCTTAGAGGCTTCGTAACATTGAGCTTCCAGTTTAAAATGCTTTGCTACTGAGCTGGACTGTGCTGCTGTAGCTAATTGAAACAAGGCAGTTTGGAAAGAACAATGACAAATTTATCATCATGCTAATTTCAGCTTTATTACATGTCTAGCTGATTCATCACGCAAAATAAATATCATCTGAAAACAATAACACACTCTACATGAAGATATTTTAACAAAAGCTGGGTGAGCTACAGTTTATCATTGGGTTGAATGGGATTCCTGCAAATGTTCTGTACAGTTTAACCTCGCAACAGTACCAACGACAGAGCTTGTTTGTGGGCGGAGCACAGACAGGTCAATTAGAATCACCATAACTGCTCTACTCATACTCTAATCATGAGGGGGTAAGGCAATTTCAAGAGCCATGAAAATCCATTTTCAAGAAGTTTCCACACAACTAAGGTGATGTAAACAACACAGTTTGTGTGTCTTTAAGATTAACCCACAACAACGACTAACTGCATCAAGCAGAAAGGCAGTTACACACTGAACATGATGTGAATAAACAATGCCAAAAAAGTGAAATATTTGGGGAAAAAAAGACTTTTCTGCATCAAAAATGAATGCGGCACAATAGTTTTGGAATTTTGCTGAGTGTTGGCTCACTGAAAAACTGAAAAAATGAGCTTCAAGTGACAAAAAATATAATTTTCTCCTTTAAAAGGGGCAAAAATTGGGCCATCAGTGATGCTGGGTGGGCTATATTGCATTTAGGAAAAGAGAAGGTAGAACAGATTCACTCCCTCAGTCAGGAGCTGCGTAAAACACATGAATTTTGACCTTAAATTTTATTTTAAGCTGTTTAAACCCTCTTTGGGGAAATATTTGAGTTGCAAGTGAAAGAATCCATTATTATAAATTGAGTTTTAGACCTTTTAAGTTTCAGCTGATGCAAAATTTAAACGCAAAATTATAAACATTTAAAAAGATGGTTCTTCAAGGGTTCTTTAGTAAAGGCAATTCTAAAAGTAATTAGTACCATGAGATCTACATAGAGTCATTTACATGCTTAAATGGTTCTTTACATGGTGAATTGGTTCTTTAGATTGATGGAGAATGTGTCGTATATAGTTCTATATAGCACCAAATAGGTCCTGATATTGTTACGATGTTTGTTATGAAGGTTGTAACAACATGAGAACCCTCTCTCGTGCTATGTAGAAACATTTACAAAGAGTTTTAATACAGAACCATACACAACGCATTCTACATCATCCTGAAGAACCATTTCACCATGCAAAGAACCATTTATGCATGCATTGCCTATACAAAAGAACCGTTAAAGAACCTTCTTTTTTAAGTGTGCAGCTTTGAAATGATTCCATACGCATTTAACTTCACTAGTAATGTTTTGTGAAAACAGCCACTGAAACTTTTTCAGACAGTTAACGTTTGTTGAAAAGTCGTAGCTGCTTTTACACAGCCATGGGTCATCTTGGTTGTTCCCATGTCAACACCAGAGGCAACTGTGATTGGTCAAGTTAGTTGATGTTGAGAGTTCAAATCAAACAGAGGGCAAAAAAAAATACCATTCCATCTTCGAACATCTGAAGAATCTCATTTGGTCTGCATGATAATGTCAGTTATATTAATGTTCAAATTAATATTAACATGTAAAGTGTGTAAAGGCCTTTCGACATAGACATGAATAGGTTTACCAGTAGGGGGCGCTGTGTTCAAACACTGTAAGGCTGTATGGATAAAATCTCTCATCTCGCTTCACGTTGGTTTGTCCTTCTTGCCTTTATCTTTCTGATCTTTCTGTTCAGCAGCAAAATATAATGGTAAATGTTTGCCTTCTTTTCTCTCCTTTCCTTCGCTTGGTGTCTTTATTGAACCGGCGTGGCCTCTGTCTTTCCTCCTGTCGTCACCAGCTGGATCAGACTGCCTGAAGCTGGCCGCCCTGACCCAGTGGCCCAGCTGTGGAAGGTTCTGGAGCAGAGAGAGAGAGACAGAGTGAGTGAGTGAGAGAGTGAGAGTGCAATGAAAATGATGTGGAGTCGTGAAGGAAAGAGAGAGCAGGATAATGAGAGTGAGGTAGGTGGAGATTGATAGGGCGAAAGAGAAAAATAAGGAGAGAGAAAGTGAGAGAGAAGAAGAGGATAACGGGGAGAGAAGGGAAAAGAGGGTCAGAGAGAGGGAGGAAAGGAGAGAGAGAGAGATATAGAGAGAGAAAGGGAGAAAATGAGATAGACAGAAAACAGGAAAGGATAGAGGAAAAACAGAAGGAAAGAGAGAGCAAGAAAGACAGAGAGAAAGAGAGAGGAAGACAGGGTGAGAGAGAGAGAGTGAGAGTGAGACAGGGAACAAGACAGAAAGAAGAGAAAAAGAGAGAAAGAGAGGGAGATACAGAAGGAGAGAGACGGAGAGAGAGGAAAAAGAGAGAGAGAAAGAGAGAGCGAGTAGGAAAGAAGGGAGAAGGAGAGCGAAGGGGAGAGTTAGAGAAAACAGAAAAAGAGAGAAACAAATGTGGAAAGAGGTAGAAAAACAGAAGAAGGGAGAGGAAAGGAGAGTGAAGAAAAGAAAGAGCGAGAGAGAAAGATAAGGAGAAATAGAAGGAGAGAGAGACAGTGAAAGAGGTAAAAAGAGAGCGGGAGAAAGAGAGAGAGAGGGAGAAAGAAAGAGAAACAAATAGCGAGAGAGAAGGAGAGAAGGAGAGAAGGAGAGGGAGGGAGACAGAAAGAGAGAAAGGAGGAAAAGAGACAGAATGTGAGAGGCAAAAGAAAACAGAAAGAAATGGACAGAGGGGGACAATGTAACAGAAAGAGAGTAACATAGGAAGAAAGAAAAAGACAGAGTAGGAGAGAGAAAGAAAGGAAGAGACATGGAAAGAGAATGGGCAGAGTGAAGGAACGAGAGAGAACAACAGAAACTGAAAGAGAGAGAGACAGAGACAGAGACAGAGACAGAGAGAGACAGAGAGAGAGAGAGAGAGAGAGAGAGAGAGAAAGAGAATAGAAAGTGGCACTGAAGGCAGTTGTAAGCCCTGAGCGCTGTGGAAGATTCTAGAAAGCTGACAGAAGAGAAACAGCGATGCTGCGCTAAACCTTCAGTGCACCAACAGCAGACTGAGGGTCTGAGTGTTTGTATTAATTACCCTCCAGCACCCGGTCTATTTATATTCCTCCATCTCTCATCCTTTCCCTCGCTAATCCCTGCGGGTTCGTTTCGGCCAGTCCTCCTCTGGGATTACAAAGTTGCATCAAATCCCCATCTAATCTGTGCAGACTGGCAGGGGAGATTTAGCCCCAGCAGCCTGGACCACTTCATTCACAGCGGCCGGCCGCACGTACAGCGCTCTGCTTAGCTGATCTCTCAGGTTCTGACATGCTGTTTGTGCATTTCTGTAGAATTAGTCATTTAGTCTACAACATTAAAGACCCCATATTTTACATCTTTTTTTGCATTTGATTTTTCTCCCTTGAGGTCCACGTACAGCATTAAGTTGGGTTTTATGTACCAAAATCAGTCAAAATTATTTTTTACATTGCCATTTTCCAACTTTCTATCCCTTATATTTATTTGTTACTGTGCCTTTAAGACTGATATATGTAAATGAGCTCTGTTTTGTTTGGCTGCCCTGTATTGAGCCTCATTCAAAAAGCTGACCAGGCTGAAACACTCCCTATAATGTTAGAGTAAATGGGTGGAGCTAAACTGCTGTAGGCACAATAGGCAGATATATAAATATGTTGCTTTTTGTGACATCACAAAACCAAAAGAGGATGCTTTTGCAGCTCAGTGTCCAGATATGGACTGTGTGGACTGGAGAGTGTACTGTATGTTTTGAAATGTCAGCAGTGTTATATGCCACATTGAATTATGCTGCATATTTTATTTTTTTAAAAAGTGAGGAAAATGAACACAAAATGTGCCCTTTAACCCTTGTGTGGTGTTGGGGTCTGTGGGACCGCACTCTGTTCTCCTCCTATATGGCCTACTGTTAGTGTGTGTGTGTGTGTGTGTCTGTGTGTGTGTATATGTTTGTATAGGTGTGTGTGTGTGTGTGTGAGGGTGGACAACATGGACAGGCTGCTGACTAGCTACAGCTGCTAAAGGAGAACCCTACGCTGGATATTTTAAATATCTGGTATTTTTACAGAAATTGTTACGGCTGTATTGATTTAAAAAACCAATCATGCGGTGGGTCCACCAGACCACTGAGTAACAAACACATCAACACCACACAAGGGTTAATAGTAAAGGTTACTAAATGGTTCTTGGCTCAGGTGAACAGTTCTAGGAAAAGCCTCGGTACTGCATCACTCCAAAGAACCCCCTTTTTTGGGCATCTTTATTTTTGTTCCTTAATGCTGAATCTGCACAACACATGTAATGTTAATCGTTATCGTGATATTGGCTTTTGTAATACTGATACTGCAGAAGGCTGCAATATGCAAATAACCTCTCTAAGCCAATCAATGCTTTTCACTGCGTGCTGTGAGCATCTTGACTGATCACAGTTTGAGATTCATGTTTTTATGGGTATTTTGTGGTACTCATATTAATCCATTAATAATAATTTGGTCAAAATAATGCAGGTCAGTCCTCAACCACATCACATTATTAATTCTCCAGTATCTTTAGAAAATAAATCATATTATGTTTCAAAAACATAATATGATGCAATATACTTGCAATAATATTTTTTATCCATATCATGCAGCCCTGCTGAATGTATTTATATTTATATTTATTTTGCCATTTTTTTTGCTATCCACAATGATCAGCTCACCTGCGCATGATTACATATATTGTTTATATTTGATATTTGTTTATTGATCTTGGGACAAAACCTTGTATCTCCATTTCCGTGCATAATTTGAAAGTATGTATATTGTATATCATTTAACCAAATGGAAAATATCCTGTTAGATATCTTACTTTGAAAGTTAAGCATATTTTTTGCTTCACCTGTAAAGTTAGTTTTAAGAAAAATATGAGGATTTGTTTCAACAGTGACAATATGGTAATTGATAATAGTACCATAAGAGTAAACCTAATGGTCTACTTTTGATGCTGTTTGCCAAAAACCTGAACTTAATTTTGCAAGACTATCATAAAACAGTATCAAGCAAACTTTTTTAAGTAATAGTTTTCTTTAATGTGGCTTTTAGAGGCATTAAACACGGCGGGTTCACATCACCACCACGGTGAACAATTCGGGGTCTGTAAGTTTCTCTAGAGTGCAGCATTTTACACTCTGTTTACTTGGGAATGATTTCACTTTGCAGAAATTTTGAAAAGCTGGTGGAATTCCCCTTTAAACACATATCTAACCCTGTGTTATTTTAGTCACCTCAACATTTTAATGTAAGCTGAATCTGGAGATGCAGTATAACAACCTAAAGTCTTGAGACACATTTCCTTTCAAGACCTTAAGAATTTCATCCAGCTGGGGTCATTTGTGCTGAAAATGATTCTGAGACTTTGATTGATAATATCTGACCAGAGATTTTCAAAAACGAGAATTATGCTCAAAATAGTCTGATAAGATCTACTGTCATTTGCAGATTAACCTGAGCAGCTGCCTCCTTTCCTGCTTCCCACACTTAAATGTGCCAGCACTCTGGAAGAACATCACTGCCACCTTGTGGCCAACATTGGCAATCATACCTCTTCAGCCAAGCAATGTGGACCCTTCTCCCTTTAATCTCAACATCCTGCCTAATCAGCCAGGCCTATAAATTCATAATGAACAAATAAATTTGTGAGGTTCCAACAGTAATTACAGCGCTGTGCAAAAAAGTAAGAAAATTGTTTAAAACTACTTCAAATGTGTGCATATCATTAGGAATAAGTAACAATACGCACACACTATTTAAGCCGCTTACCCTTCTGGGCTGTGGGGGGTGCTGGAGCCTATCCCAGCGGCCACTGGGCAGAAGGTAAGAGACACCCCGGACAGGGCAGACACACACACACTCACACCTAGGAGCAATTTAGCATGTCCAATTGGCTTGACTGCATGTCTTTGGACTGTGGGAGGAAACCAGAACACCCGGAGGAAACCCACACAGACACGGGGAGAACATACAAACAAAAAGCACCCTGGCCAGGGAATCAAACCCAGGCCCTTTTTGCTGTTGCATGGATTTGTTAAATTCAACCAGCAGCGCACTTAATTTAACTTAACGAAGTATTGCCTGGTCCAACCATCACATCATAATTCATTGTATTAACTGTATTATATTGTATTGCCTATCTGGCACACATGATCAATTATAACAGCCAATTATTTTAACCTGTACTCAGCAAAAGAACAGAAAACCAGTCGGTTCCCACTATGTTTATAATAGAAGCCAGTGGGCAGGTGCCCATTATTGGGCATTTATACAGCAGCTAAGCTGTAGATGTGGCAGATCAAAATTGGGTTGAAAATGCTGTAATTATTCCTTTAATGTTTGTGTATTTAGTGTTAGTGTTTTCTTACTGCCAAGATAAGACAAGATGCAGTACTATATCAGTGGGCCACGTTAAAGTCTGGCTTTGAGAGCTGTGCACTCACTCGGCTATGTACTCCAGCGGTGTCCAGCTGCTGAAGTCTGCGTCAGGCATGAATTTCCTGTTCATCGGCGTATCCAAGGTAACCCTGGAAGATGACGTCATAACGGGGTTATCTGGGAAAAGCTCTGGAAGAGCGGAGCAGCCTGAGGCAGCGCCGTCAGACTAGTCTGCCCTTTCAACGCTGCAGCCAATACAAGCAGCTGACGCAAAGAGACTGCAGGGAAATGTGTGTCATGCACCTTGACAAGAATACAGACGCTGAAATGTCTCATCACAGACAAGAGAAAATCAATCAGTCGAGACATACACTGAAAGAATACTGAGGTACAAAATGCTACACAGGGATGCACACTTAAAGGCAGAGGGAACACAGGGTAGCGTATGAAATATACACCGATCAGGCATAACATTATGACCACCTCCTTGGACAAAACCGTGAATAAACTACATTTGTGGTTAAAGAAAATAGTGTTAATTTGATTTAAACCTTTTGATTCACAATATAGAATAATATGTGGTTTTTACAGCATTCAGTTCAATCAGCCATCTTTTCTAAAACATCTAGTCTGTTGTTTTTTTTTAAATTACAGTGTTTTCAATATAGCGGTTGAAAATGAATACTGACACAAAGCATCTAATTCAGCACCAACCAATTCAGCACAAATACAGACACAGCAGAGAGCACTCTAAAATCAGATTTCACGCTCCTCAGGGCCCTGCCGCTATAGAAAAGTGCAGAGTCAAGCCGTCTCTGGTGAACAGATGTGAGTCCAGATCAGTACCAGCCGTAATGCTGACTCATCGTGAAACTTGGATAAGCGGAGTGGGTAAAAAAACTTACGGAAGGATGGCCACAGCCACGGCTCCAGCAGGAAGCCCGCTGTTCTCTCCAGACAGACTCTGACACAGCTGATGCACTGCAGCCTTGGCCATGCCGTAGCCCACCATACCTACAGAGAGTGAGAGAAAAGGAAAGAGAAAAACTCTCATCTACTTTGTCCTTCAATGGAAACGAACAGTCACAGCACAGGCGCTGACCAGATACTAATACAGGCCTGTGCCAGGTGAGTTACTGCAGTAAGAACCTCCAGTGACAGTAAACTCACTCAACGGCCAATTAAAAAACAGTTTTTTTATTTACTGATTTATTTCACGCAAACTATAGCTAGCAGTGTATGCTCTTGTGGCAGGCTGACATCATACCTGTACAAAAAAGCCACGTATGTTACAGTATAGACAAGACGGCTTTGAGTTTCAAAAGACTCGCGTATAACTGGATCTCAGGCAAAACAGACTCGGAAAAAAAGCATCAGGCTAAGCAGATACAGACACCATGACCTCAGGCAAAAATGGCCTCAGAGGCTAAAACTTGTAATTCTAAATTTCATTCTTTCTAACTAGATAAATTGCAGGTTTGTGGCCAAAGTAAAGACGAATATATACTACAAACATAAATCTACTAAATGTACTTTAGTTTATTATTTGACTAAGCATGATTAAAGGTGCAGTGTGAAAGACTCAGTGGCATCTAGTGGTGAGACTGCAGATTGAAATCAATTGAATACCTTCCTCTCACCCCTCCCTTTCCAAGCGTGTAGGAGAACCTAAAGTGGTCTGCTGTCTCACTTCTGAATGTTCTCGCTTCTTTCAGGACAAGGATTCACCCTCTCTTGCTTTTTTCTGTGCTAAATATTAAGTATCATCCTCCATTTGTCAAAATTTGGGTTATCAAACTTCTCACAACACAGCAACGGTGGCAACCACTGATCTTTCTTCTTTCTACGTGTTTCTCTTGGTGCTATAGTGCCACCAAATTCAATGTAAAATGTGAAAGGTGCTCTTTAGAACTTGTGTTTGATTTGTCCGCTTTGGGCTACTGTAGTAAACACGGCGGCTCAATACAAATGAAGGTAAAGGAAACACAATGATTTGTAATTACAGGTGATTATACACTAATGAAAACATGGTTTTGTATAATATATTCCTTTTCTGCTTATAGACCTTCCTAAATATTACAGACTGCACCTTTAAGCATCAACTCACAAGCCTTTGACTGGTGAAATATTCTCAACCCAGTACTGACACTGTGCTGTTTAAAAACCCCAACAATGCACCAGTATGACACACACTACTATGGCAGTGTCACTGCTGTGCTGAGAATGGTCCACCACCCAGATAATATTGGGTCCATGGTGGCCTGTGGGGGTCTCTTTCCAATAATGAAAGGATGAAGGGTAGATGATACATTCAGCAGTAACAGAAGGGCTAAAGTAAGTAATCGGAACTCCACTAAGTGCACCTATATTGTAGGTGTTTCTGATAAAATGGCCAATGAGTGCAGGTACAAAGTCGGTGCTTCTAATTAACTGGCAGTTTAGTGTTTTATCAATACTGCATATCGGGCATTAATGCTGTGTGGCGTATAAAACGCTACAGCTGATAAACCATTAATCAAAGACCTGCTAAAGACAATGATGCCTCAAAACCAACAGCTGTTGCTTTGATGAACAGCTAACAGGCATTTAATGTGATGTCTGTAGAAGACAGGATAACAAGAATGTAACAATAACAAACACACATGCAGATTCTTAGTAGTAAAAGCACACGCACACCTGACCCTTACGAACAGTTTCTGCTCTTGACCGGCAGAATCGTCCTGCCATAAACAGTGATAGGAGATTAGGCCTGAACTTTGAATAGCCTTCGCAAAGAAATACTTCTCTGAAAAACCTAATCTACACAGTTTTCCACCCTTTACCCCAAATTTACTCAATCAGCCCAAGACATGTTTGGTGTCTGAAGTTTGCTTCTGAAGTTTTGCACTGGACGCTAATGTAGCTTACAAATACAAGGTTAGCATGCAAACTGTGTCTAAGGCCCAATCACTAGCGGTGCTCTGTAGGTGACCCTGCCAGTCTGCAGTGATAGGAGGGGAGGGTAAAGTTCAGCAACCTCACTGCTGGTCTTTGGTGTAATTAAGGGAATCATATGCCTTCAAAAAAGGGTTGGGGGTGGGGGGTTATTTATTATCACTCACCCCTAATTCTTCTGTGAAATGTAGCTATTCACCAGCTTCTTGTTCGAAATTTCGTGTTCCACCTTGTGGAACATATAGTTACATATAGCTTCTGCACCATTTAAGGTGGAATGTGAAATTTAGCTAGCTATCTACTGAGACATCAGGATACTTCCAGCGATTTTTTATGTTTATAATAAAGAAAAAGACCACAATACATAGAAACAACATTAAACTAAAATAATACAATGGTTATCATAATTTTTAACAGAGAAAACACTCACATTTGTGGGTTTCTTTGGTCGTTTGTGTGGCCATTTTGCCAGTTTTTCTTTTTTTCTCATAACACTTTATTTGGATTGTGCCTCGGAAAACCTCTGTTTCGAGGGCCATGTAGCCCTAACACTTCGCCCTACCCCTCTATTTTAACAAAAATCAGGACACCCTACCTCTAGTCGTGAATGCGCAGTGGGTGAGGGGTGAAATGGGATTGGGCCTAAGTCTTCGTACAGTGGCCTCAAACTGTGTTGAGTTGTTACATCATCTCAGGTTATGTGGTGTCTGACACTGCCTGTCATACTGTTATATGTAAAAATGGACAAAGTACAGTGTACATTTGACTAGCCTACCTGGGGTAAAGGGGAAAACTGGGCAAATTTGCCGCAAAGCTATAACCCTCTTCCTGGTCGACAACAAGGACACTCTTTATCCTAATTCAGTTTATAAAAGTACAGAGAGGACCGAACTTAGCTAAGCTGAATCATGTAACTGACGTATTTGTGCATATACAGTCGTATGCTTGTGTGCCTCTGGACAAATAACATATTTTTACTTGGAAAATCAACAAAATAAGAGAACACATCCTCTACAGAGAACGCACTTCTGCATATTTTATTGCACAATTACTGTTTATTCACTGAATTTAACTTATTGGTTAAAAACAATAAAACATTCAATACAAAGTTAGAAAAAAAAATTGGACTGATGCCATTAACTATGTTAAGACTCTGTAATCACTGTCATCCTGTCATATATACATATATATACACACACCAACTGACCAACCGGGCATAACATTGTGACCACCTCCTTGTTTCTAGGCTCATTGTCCATTTTATCAGCTCTACTTACTATATAGGTGCACTTTGTAGTTCTACAGTTACAGACTGTAGTCCATCTGTTTCTCTGCATACTTTGTTAGCCCCCTCTTACCCTGTTCTTCAGTGGTCAGGACCCCCATGGACCCTCACAAAGCAGGTTCTATTTGAGTGGTGGATCATTCTCAGCACTGCAGTAACACTGATGTGGTGGTGGTGTGTTAGTGTGTGTTGTGCTGGTCTGAGTGGATCAGACACAGCAGTGCTGCAGGAGTTTTTAAACAGAGTTTTTAAACTGTCCACTCACTGTCCACTCTATTAGACACTCCTACCTTGTCAGTCCACCTTGTAGATGTAAAGTCAGAGACGATAGCTCATCTGCTGCTGCACAGTTTGGTCATCCTCTAGTCCTTCATCAGTGGTCACAGAACACTGCCCACAGGGTGCTGTTGGCTGGATATTTTTGGTTGGTGGACTATTCTCAGTCCAGCAGTGACACTGAGGTGTTTAAGAACTCCAGCAGCACTGCTGTGTCTGATCCACTCAAACCAGCGCAACGCACACTAACACACCACCACCACGTCAGTGTTACTGCAGTGCTGAGAATGATCCACCACCCAAATAGTACCTGCTCTGTGAGGGTCCATGAGGGTTCTGACCACTGAAGAACAGGGTAAAAGGGGGCTAACAAAGTATGCAGAGAAACAGATGGACTACAGTCTGTAACTGTAGAACTACAAAGTGGACCTATACAGTAAGTGGAGCTGATAAAATGGTCAATGAGTGTAGAAACAAGGAGGTGGTCATAATGTTATGCCTGATCGGTGTATATAAAGTTGGCCATTTTCCTTTTGTGTTATGCATATGGAGAGAATGTTGATTGTATGTTAACGATGGAAAATCAATAAAACTTATTAACAAAAAATAAAACAAAAAATGTGGCATGTGCAAAAGTTATGGCCCTTTGTTTTGTACACTCATATGTTCAATTTTTGTCAAACATGTTAAACTCAAATAAATAAATTAAGCATATAAATTGTGCACTAAAATGTTTGGAAAAATGTCATACTCAAGTGTGTTCTCTGTAGAGGATGTGTTAACTTATTTTCACTTAGAAAATGCAGTGTTTGGACTGTATATCTTCATCCACAGATCTTAGCTCCAACTCTCTACATGTTTAGGACTTTGGCATCTGGAATCAATAACCAACATCAAGCATCTTTACAAGGGGGGGGAAAAGCTCTACTTTAAAGAACAAGAATATTTTCTCCAGCGCCAGACGCCCCAAAACCACTTACAGAGAAAGAGCCAATGAGAACGAGGGGTGGTGTAGCACTTTGTAGCCGCTTTCCCCAGGATCTCCTTTGAAGACCTTCAGCAGCTTCATTTTGACCTTAGGCTTTAAAGCCAGGATCAAAATGGGTCAAAGTGTGCTCACATGCTTTGCCGCTCGAGGTAAGGCTTAAATTATCAATAAGGGTGTTTAAACTCAGTGCGAACTCTCCGAGCCCTGTTTGACTGCAGTTTTATCTGCTATAAAGCAAGCAATGCCGGCAGAAGACCAGCTGAGTTTATGCATCACTAACATGCCAACGAGAATCTTGGAATAAAATAAAACAACCAGTTAATGAAAGATGAATTATCTATGAAAATATGTAATATCACATAATAATGATAAAGTGCCAAGTTACATCACTACAGGAGCATCTATGAACATCACTAATATCGAAACTCTGGGTTCCCTCTATTCTGTTTAGATTACTATACACTTATTTAATAACTGCTATTGTGCGTCACTGTCATATAAAAAACCAGTAACTCTTTTTTTGTTTTCATAGTGTAGCATACATTTTTAAAATTATTTTACGATTAGAAATTTAAGCAATCTTTTAATAACAGCGATGATGATCTCTAGCGGTTATTCTTTCACTGTTATTGTTTTTGCATCTTAAGCAGTTGCATGTTTTATTTTATTTTTATGAAATTCACCCAATTTACCAGATGACGTTTGACTATGTTGTATTCCTCTCTTTTCTTTTCCCTATTGGATATTTTTTTTTTACTCAGCACTGTAACACACTTTGCGTTGCATTTTAAATGTATGAAAAGTGCTACATTAGGCTACTTTCACATTACAAGCCTCGTTGCTCAAATCCGATTTTTGTTCAAATCCGATCTCTCTGACATGATGGTTCACACTCGTTTAGGTAGCTGATTCAAATCTGTCACTAATGTGAACAAACCGGCGTCCTGAAATGACCCGCATGCTCACATCCTGCTCAGTAACGTCACGTGAATTAATCACGTGCATCATCAGCAAACAAACTAACGAGCAGAACGAGCTTCACTGAGAAGATTAACTCTGATCAGCTCTCAGCTTCATTATTAGAGCGAGACAAAGACGAAAAAGGTGAGATGTGTTGCTTTTCCACTGTTTTCAGGCTTTAACTTCTGTTTGGCGCTGCTGCCATGGCAACGCTGAATAATGGCGCAGGCGCAGTGGAAAAAAACACATATGAATTCCGGTCTGAGCGTCACATTAAGGTCGAATGGCCACAAATCGGATATGTCTCCAATCTAGAACCACATATGAAAGGCTATGTTCACATTACCAGGTTGAAGTGGCACAATCCGATTTTTGCCATAATGTGACTCAGATCTGATGTTTTCAGAGCTGTGTGAACACGCAAATCTGATCTTTTCAAATCCGACCTGAGCCACTTTCATATGTGGTCCTAGATCAGATACGTTTCCGATTTGTGGCAATGCAACCTTAATGAGAACGCTCATTAATGACAGATTTGAATCATTTACTTTAATGAGTGTGAACCATCATGTCAGAGAGATCGGATTTGAGAAAAAAAACCTGATTTGAGCAATGAGGCTTGTAATGTGAACGTAGCCAAACTGGCTCAGGTCGGATTTGAAAAGACCAGATTTGTGTGTCCATACAGCCTTGAAAACATCAGATCTGAGTCACATTAGGGCAAAAAATCTGATTTGTGCCACTTCAACCTGGTAATGTAAACATTGAAAAAAAAGGCAGAACATTAAGTGTCAACAGTCACATCAAACTGCTTAAAAATTCATCACCTTCGACTTAAAACATCTTCACGCATCTCATATCATGATGATACTTGACCTCATATCTGATATGTATCATGATATTTCTTTTTTCTTTCATTTTGCACTTTGCAATGAAACATGGTCAGAATTCTTTATACACTAACAACATCCAAGAAATGCTCAGAAAAGCACTGCAACATAATATGATGTAATTCAACATGATAACACTAAATAACATCATAATCCCCACATCCACGGTACCACTAGACTTCACCACCTGCCTGTCTGTAGCAAACAGTCTGCAGCTGAGCTGCTGTTGCGTGACTGGTAGTGTGTGTAGCTCCATGCAGCTGTGAGAGTTGACAGGCCTGTCAAAAACGTTTGGCAGCCCCCCCGCAATCTCCTCTCCCACCTAACGGGTCTTTGAAGAGGACACATCAAACACTCGAAATGGAGATTTCCATCATGTTCTATCAAAGCTACTACACTTGGCTGCAGGGCATTCCCCGTCTCTATCACTGTCGGGCGGGTGAGTGGGCAGATAGCGAGCACTCCAGAGCAGAGTCCACATGTGCAGCACAAAAACGCTGACTCATGTCTCCTCCCAGCAGTGCAACCAATCAGGGAGGCTATTTCAGGCTGGTGTGCTGATGAGGGGGTTTTGGGTAGGCTCCAGGCTACATGAGGTATTGTTCTTAGAGCATCACATGACGTCTGCTCTAATCGGGGTGTTCAGGAGATTTAGAGCCACATGGGCCAGATTTAAGGGGACAAGAGGGTCAAGTAATCACCCGAGTAGACGTAAAAGTAGCTACCCTACTGAACTGTAGTGGAACTTAGTACGTTCAGCATCTATGAGCATAGGAACTGGTGGTTTTTAGGCTCTACTCTTTTCTCTTTGCAATCATTTGTCAAAAAAAGGCTCATATTTTACATTTTCCTTCATCCACTTGTGTGGTTTGTGCACCAAAACAGTCATAATTCATTTTTAAATGACCATTTTCTAACCTCTCTTTAGTCTTTAGAATTAAACAGGCTACTTTGTTACTATGTCTTTGAAATTTATGTAAATGACGTCTGTTCTGATTGGTTGCCCTGTATTTTACCCCACTGCAGAAGCAGCCCAGGCTGAAACACTCTTTATAACTTCAGTCTGAAGTGTATTTAGCTTATACATAGCTATAGCCATATCACATGAATATCACATCTGCAAGTTATTACATTAGTGTATTTCATCACAGTGGGGTTACTCTCAATGGCTGTATTTGTGCAATGCTGGATATTGTAATGAGAGAACTGGATGAAAATATAAAAAAAAAAAAATCTAAAATTGTGAATTCTGTTAAACTGCTGATGCTGAGGGATGTAATGCTGCTCTACAGAATATTACATAATACAATACATGATATATTAACTGATAGTTTGGGGCCAGAACGTCTCATTTACAGAATAATGTCTGTAAATGTAAATGCAAGCGCGAAGAACCTTTATAAACATTCATAAACCTCCACATAATGTAAAGGCCCAGACATGAATTGAAGGTTGTTCCTATAACCTTATTTCAAGGTGTGTAGTTACATGGAGAGATGAAGAATGCAGTAATCCCCCTCTTTAGAGCACCATTTTGGTCTAAAATAAAGCCAGATTTCTATAGAAATACTAGAAAAATCAGGTGTCAGAATTTGGCATGTCAGACACTACTATCCCATAAGCAGCTGGTTTACCTTGCAGTCACTTTAATTTTGAAGCACAGGTGTATTTTAATAACTGCCACATTATCTAATGCTGTGTAAGAATGAATGTCAATTACTGATTTTACCTCACTAAGGAAAAACATCAATACAATGGAAGCTGAAAGAGTATATTTCATAGTTATTTAAACAAGAGTTGTGGACAGATTTGGGAGTGTACATGAACTTTAAAACCATAGATGAAATAATTTAGAGAGCTGTTTTTGCTGACTGATGCTGAAAGACTGGGGAACCATTCATGAGTTAGATTTTTCTTGCATCAAAATTTATTTTGCGTGTATTGGTGTAAAGAGGAGGTTTCTTGACTCAGAGCGGTCTCTCTTGCGTCACTTTATTTGAGTTGTATGGGTAACACGGCTGCAAGCCAAAGCTCCTCAAATGTCAAAGTCTGAATAAGCTGGCGACTATATTCACTGAATACTACTATATGCATCTGATACGTGTCCTGCAAATCAATAACTATCTGAATTAGAAGTTTTTATCTTCCTTATTTTATTTCTCTTACTAGTGAACACAATAGCTGAAACATCAAGCAGCATGGTTGTTTCAGGGAATGTTGTATCATGTAAATAACTGATAAATAAGTGGCAGTTTCAGTTCTAAAATGTGACTGGTTGCATTCAAAGCCATTGTAAAATACTCAATATACGCACACCTTTGCCTCAACAACTGATTCATGTATTAATGCGCAGTTATCTGGACCACTGCGCATATTGATAGGTACCAGACATCAGTGTGGATTTGAAGTAAATACCCCGAATACAGTGCACAGAAATAAAGGTTCTGTGCAGGTACATTTTTTGTTCATCACGGTACAAACAACGTAAATGTTTCCTCAAAGGTACAACAGTGGTTGCATCTTAAATAAGTTTTTCCAGGTGAAAAATACATATTTGTACCTTTTCATAACTGAATGTTTTAAAACAGAACAATAAAATAAAAAGCCTGGAGACGAGACGGGGTGTGTGGAGTCAGTACAACTTAGAAAATATCATTTCAGTGGATTATGGTACAGTTATGTTCCCTGACTAAAGGTACTGAGATGTACCCTTGAGGGTCCCACCCCAGTGACAAGAGGGGCACTGTCCCAGGGGCAGTTTCTTATCTTTCTTCTGAGAGTGTACGAAATAGACCCTACATAATCATTTTTGGTAAATTATATTCTTAATAGCTACAAATAGGCTGAATGACTCAGCCAAAAGCTAAAAGGCAATCTTAAAGGTTACCATATTAATATTCTGTGTTAGATTTTAAATTAAAGTATTTGCTGAAGGATTCCTAGTAAAACTGTAACATCTATAGTATTCCAGTGTTAAACCCAGTGTCAAAAATGAAAGCATGGCACCGTTAGCTTCATGCTAACACAACTAGCGTGATCATTGCAGTATGAATTTGGTAAGAAAATATATTCATGAGGTGCAGGTTTCTATATTAAATACTGATATATTATATGTTCATGACTATATGACACAGATTTCAAAAATGTTAATGAATTGACTGCAATATAAATGACAGGTGACTGAAAGTTCTTCTCCTTATCCAGCAGACCATGAGTGCTTACTAATGACATGGCTTTTGACTGTCACATTGCTTTGCAAACAATAAGCCATTCAAGGCCATGCATTATAATAATTCTGCCATAGTTAAGTGGGATTTAGGCACTCAACAATGGTCAACAACACCCCTTAACTGTAACACAATGCTTCATGTAGCTCATGCTGTAATTTAACAGAGGTTAATAGAAAAGTACAATGTAACTTGAAATTATGGGCACCTGGAGTTCCAGATAGTGAAGCTTTGGCTCCAGCCAGGGTGAGCAGGCCACCTGCTTTCAGATGATGAGAGGCCAGGTGGCTGGAGATGGTGGAGGTCCACACGCTCTGTTTCCACATCAAATCAGTGTTCTTATAGAGGTCTGCAAAGGCAGAAAGAGCAAAAGGGACAAATAGAAAGAAGACGAACAGTTAGTGTTACTATAAGGTAATGCTTTTGTCATCGTACCAACTACCCAAACAGAGGCACCAGTTAACCCCCTTACACCTAAATCTTAAGACTTCTTATACAGTAACCATTATTAATAATTCAGTAACTCTTATGAAAGTAATAAGTGAATTATATAGGTATAAGAGTGTGGAGCTGTAGATTAAAAGTGCGTCCAAAAACTTTTAACAGCTAAAGGTACCATCACAGCAGGTCTATATACACTTGTTTGTGCTGTTTAAGCTCAGACACATATGGCTGGCGAAGACCTTTTGCACCACAGTTTCCTCCAGCCCATCCTCCAGCCACGCACAAAATGGCATCAACCTTCTGGTCCCCCAGCAACCGGGCCACGTCCGATGTCACCTACGGCAACACACATCAGATAGCGCTGGGCCTTATAGGCACGCTGACAATTCATTACAATGAGGTTTAAACAATAGGGCATTTTGACTGTCTTTGTGGGCACACAAATAATTCATCACAGACTATACTGACAAAACATAAGCAGATGAGAGAGGCAAAACACATTTGTTTTCATGGATTTTACGAAACCACCATCCAGATTCATTATAACGCTGTGCATGTCGATGGCAAACACAATAGGACAGATAATGAAAAGTGATTGTGAGCATGGAACACATTTGGTGTCAATACAAGGCAGGAAATTGCAGTGGCAGGCAGGGTTAGGCCTCACCCACCCACCTATATTCTGACAAAACTACACCTCCTGTGCTGTGATTGGCTAGCAGCAAACCACCTCCTTCTATGATTGGCTAGAGGTGAATAGTCTTGTCTAAAACCATATATTAGTAAATGTATTGTTATTTCATTTAAATGCTAGCTTCAGTAGGAGTAAAAGAAGCCAAGAGAAAAAGAAAAAGAAGAGAAAAACTAAAAGAAAACAAATTGAATAAAGTATCAGGTCAAAAACTCTGCCATATAAAACTACAGTGGAACCTCTTAGTACATCCAGCACGTACCAACATAGGAAGGGAAGTTTAAAAATAAAATGCAAAAGCTTGAAAACGAGACGTGTGAAATTAAATCCAAAATTAACTAAATATGTAGTATTTAATGTAAAATGTACATAACAGATTAATGTCCACACAAAAATACTTCTAAAACATGTATTATCGTGTCAAAATACTTAGAAAAGTAGCCTACAAATCCACTAGCAATGAAACTGAACAACCGGTTCGCATATACGATTGGTGGACAGCTTGTGAGTATGGCCTATTAGCCAATCCCAGCGCAGCAAGCAAGAAGAAACTAGCCAATCCTGGTACAAGAGGGCGGAGCTTGTCGGAATACGGGTGGGTAAAAAATCTGTCCACCTACCTGCTCGGCTTGCTCGGTGAAACACTCGCAGATTTTAACCAGGACGTTCGCGTTTGCTTCCTCATTCGCCACGATGTCAACGCTGGCGACCCACTAGACGACACAAAACAACAGACCAGCCCAAACTATAACACAGCAGCGTGACGACAACTTGATGAGAAGCCTATTCAACAAGTGTCATTCATTCAGCACTGAGGAAACCGGCATCAGGAGCAGCGGAGGTGTGGAAGAAACTGTAGCACAGCAGAAGCTAACCATGCGCGCACTCACCCAGCCTTTAGACTTAAAATAGTGGACACACGCCGAGCCCAGAGCTCCTTTCCCTCCGTACACGATCACACGGCTGGTGGGGGTAGCGGCCATGTTTCTGCCTTGTGTGGGGAACAGCGGGTGAAATGAGCAGAGAGAGGGAGAGAGAGGAGAGGGAGAGAAAGGGAGGGAGCAGGGGAGGAGAGATGTAGGGAGGGATGGAGAGAGATAGGAGTGGACAGAGAGAGAGAGAGAGAGATCCAAGTATAGGAATATTCTCCCCAGAAAAATTTAAGTTTGAGAATTTCAGTAATTTTCAGATGAAATAAGTTTTTTTTTTTTTCAAAAACACTTTTTTAATGTAATGTAATGTAATGTCCTTTATAGTGGACAACATGACATTACACAGTAATTATGTTGATGTCATATCTCTTGTTTCCTATACTGTATCAGACCAAAACAAGCAACATCAGCAACAACTTCAAAAACCTTGTCAGTCTTCAAAATCCCAGTCAGTACGACTTTGGGTGTCGTTTAGCAGCAAACTGTTCCATGATAGGTGCGAATCGTAGGTATAAATGGAGAGGAAAGAGAATTGATTTATTTTCAATGTGTAAAAGGGTATTTTCTTATAAATTAGGAAGTTAAATAAAGCTCAGATCCCTAACTTAAATGCCTGCATACACTCATTCAGCAGTACGAGTAAAACTTAAAATACTGGCGGTACAAAAAAAAGCACTAAAAAGAAAAAAAAATAGATAGAGTAATATCACAACAACGTATTTAACTGTTATACTTACATGTTATTGCTTCTACTCTAACTGGGGTGTGACCATCCTTTAATTCCCTCTGCCTCAGTCAGTTTTCTATAACCTGTGAAGTTCCAGTGTCCACCACAGAGGACATCAAAAAAGTGTACTGTTAGGTGATTAAACTTTTATGCATATCAATAAAAAATGCATATTTTTCAACTACTTGCTTCAGTTGCACCTATAAAAATGTGGTTGCTGAGATGGCAGTCAGGTTAAAAAGGCAGACTCCTGTTGCGAATGACACACCCTCAACAAATGATGTATCATTGGAAAGGCCAGGATGTCCTCTACATGGCGCGCCAGGTTTCAGCACTGTAGCTTATATGTTTTTTGAAAAATATCATTTGGGGAATCATGTCCCCACAGAGCACACACGAGCAGGTGCAGAATCCCCCCTGGGTGTAGAATACAGTGCTAAATACAAGAAGCAAGAAAGCAATAAAAAGTATTAGTGTACAGGCTAGTCATACAGGCATGACCTGGGTAGTTGAGGGCCAACATAGGGTATCCAATCAGGACATAGCTAATTTACATATTAGTATTATACATATTACATATTATAGAATCTTTAAAGAACAGTAACAAAAGCCTGTTCGATTCTAAGGGATAAAGAAAGACTGGAAAAAAAGTTAAGTAAAAATGAATCATGGCTGTTTATGGTGCATAAACTTACACAATTACCATAACTGGACCACAAAAGAAAAGGAGGAGGGGCTTTAGGCATGATTCACCCAAACTTCAGTATGGCAATGCTTTGATTGGTGTAGAGAGTAAATGTATATATTTTTTCTACAGAAGAAAGACAGGCATGAGGTCAGAACACTCCAGGCCATTCCTTTAGGTTTTAGTGGAGAGATAGAGAGAGAGGGAGAGCGAGATCAACACTATTATAATAATATGCAAAGTTCAAAGTTGCACGTATGGTGCTGTGCAAAAGTCTTAGGCCCCCTAGAGAAAATTAGATGTAAAAAGCTATTCACTGTGCAGTAAGCATCAGTTTGCTCCCAAAATACTAATATTAAAAAAATACATATAATGTTAATATAATAAGTAGTGATTTTATGCATTTGCTTAACCATTTTCAAACCTCTCGTCGTGGTACCTTGGTATTCATATTACAACCCCATTTCCAAAAAAGTTGGGATGCTGTGAAAAATGTAAATAAAAACAAAATGCAATGATGTGCAAATCATTTAAGCATGATATTTCATGTAAAATGCTTCAAAGACAACATATCAAATGTTGAAACTGAGAAATTTTATTGTTTTTTAAAAAATATTTACCCATTTTGAATTTGATGCCAACAACACTTTCCAAAGAAGTTGGGGCGGGGCAACAAAAGGCTGGTAAAATTGTGTAATGCTTAAAAAAAAACACCTGGTGGTTAATTGGCAACATGGCAACAGGTCAATAACATGGTTGGGTATAAAAAGAGCATCTCAGAGAGGCTGAGTCTTTCAGAAGTAAAGATGAGGAGGGGTTCACCACTCTGTGAAAGACTGCATGATCAAACAGTGCAAAAAATCAAGAATAACATTAATAGCAAAGAACTTTTGCTTTTCATCATCTACAATACATAATAACATTAAGAGATTCAGAGAATCTGGAAAAATCTCTGGATGCAAGGGACAAGGCCAAAAACCAGTATTTGCTGGCTGTGATCTTTGGGCCCTCAGGCAGCACTGCATAAAAACAGACTCGATTCTGTAGTGGAAATCACTGCATGGGCTCAGAAACACTTCTGAAAACCACTGTCTGTGAAAACAGTTCGTCGCTGCATCCACAAATGCTGAATAAAACTCTTAAACTCAAAGAAGAAACCATATATAAACGGGATCCAGAAATGCTGCCACCTTCTCTGGGCCCAAGCTCATTCAAAATGGACTGAGAGAAGTGGAAAAGTGTCCTGTGGTCCGACGAATCAACATTTGAAATTCTTTTTGGAAATCATGGACGCTGTGTCCTCCGGGCTAAAGACCACTCAGCTTTTTATCAGTGCACAGTTCAAAAGCCAGTATTCATGATAGTATAGGGGTGCATTAGTGCACATGGCATGGGTGATGTGCACAACTGTGAAGACACCATTAATGCTGAATGATATATACATGTTTTGGCAACATATGCTGCCATCCAGATGATGTCTTTTTCAGGGAAGGCCTTGCTTATTTCAGCAAGACAATGTCAAACTACACTCTGCATGTATTACAACAGCATTGCTCTGTATTAAAAGAGTCTGGGCACTAAACTGGCCTGCCTGTAGTCCAGACCTGTCACCACTGAAAACATTTGGAGCATTGTGAAATGAAAAATACGATAAAGCAAACCCAGAATCGTTGAGTAGCTGAAATCCTACATCAAACAAGAATGAGAAAACATTTCACTTTCAAAACTACAGCAGTGTCTCCTCAATTCCTGAACGCTTACAGAGTGCTGTTAAAAGAAGAGGTGATGAAACACATTGGTAAACAGGTCCCAACTTTTTTGGAACGTGTTGTTGGCATCAAATTCAAAATGGGCAAATATTTTTCAAAAAACAATACAATTTTTTCAGTTTCAACATTTGATTTGTTGTCTTTGTAGTATTTTCGATGAAATATAGGGTTTAAATGATTTGCACATCATTGGATTTTGTTTTTGCTTACATTTTGCACAGCGTCCCAACTTCTTTGGACATGGGGTTGTATTTGTGATGGTAGATTTGAACAAACAATGGACATGGCAATCAGAAGTCGGCAGTCAAACTTGTGTTCTTCCAGCCATCTCTTAAAGCAAAAACAATGACACATAGATGGCCAAGTTTATTTTAAACTATCTGCGTAGGTGCCCAAGACTTTCGCACAGTACTGTATGTGAAACCTTTAACGTCCTGAAGATCACCATGTGGGTTGCTGAACCTGCTGGCATGCATATAAATGGAAAACGCACTTTCATGCAGTGCTGATCGAGTCATATAAGTGTTATATGACTAAATACTGTGTATTAGCCATCTGGCAGTAAAATCACAGCTTGTCATTTGAATAATACTGATGATGTTTGTGCAGTTCACACCACCACATATCATTTATTATGATTTAACATACAGGTTTCTGACCGCTTTCACTCAACAGGAGAGATACGTGGGGATTTGGTTTGAGATGGCATTGGATTAGGATTAATAGCCTCTTAAAACCGGCACAATCGTAGGTGTTTTGCATCAGGTCGAGGGTTACAGCCAATACACTGAGTGGCCAGTCACACTAGGTTACACCCACCTCATACCTACCCTCAGTGAGCGAAAAAGGCCTACTCCTTGGTATTTGGGGGGTCCCATGTTGGCTGGCTACTCCAGCATTAGCTAACTGCTAACTTACTCGCCTTAGTGGTGCTGGTATTAGCTTTAAAGGCACCAAAATGTTTGGTCCAACAGTTCATGTTTTGGAAATGCTCTTTTCTGGTTTGGTAATGTGCTCTTCTTCACATTAATTGAGATCTTAGATCTCCTCTTTTGTCTTTGCTTTAAGAAGTGAGTAACAATTCACTCTTGCCACTAATCTCTTGTGAAATTGGGCAAGTTTTCAGGTTTCCAAATAGGCCCCTGCTGTAGCATAAAGTTTTTCAGTTATTCTGAGGATAATTACAGGTCCTAAGCTATTAAGGGCAAACAGGGTGAACTAATCTGATACAGCGCCACAGTCAGACCAGTGTTTCATAGTTAGACTGTGAAAGCTCACGAGTTGTGAAGTAGGATAAATTATGATCTTTCCCTGAATTTGTATTTGAGTGTCTGTTTTTTCCCTAACTAACAGCCTGACAAGCCAAAGTCATGATGCTCATTAAGACCATTGAAAAAGCAGGATTCCAGAAGTTAATGGACATTGCTATGCCATTGTTACGTGTAAGCACGTATTCTGTTTTTTTTTGTGTGTCTGTGTCTCTCTCCCTCTCTCTTGGTCTCTTCCTTCATAGAGGTACCTGCTCTGGAACCAATCAGAGGCCTGGCTGGTGCAGTTAGGGGAGGAGCTTATGTTTTAAAAGAGGCCTTCAAGATGGCCGAAGAGAGAGGACTGATTACGTGTGCTGTTTTAGTGTGTGTTCTTAATCTCTTGTGTTGGGGGTGCTTTTGTTTTAGGTATTTTACCAGTGCTTCTTTTAACTTAAGTTTGTAAGACGTCTTTTATGTTAGAGGAAGTGCTTCAGCTGTGGTATTTTACCTGAACACTTTTAACTTTGGTTTTACAGAGATTGTTGTACCACCTGGGGTTTCAAACAGGTAAGAGGGGCGCGCCTATACATTTGCACCACGTAGATGTCTACTCTGTCTAGCTCCCTAGGTCAGAGGGTGGGCACCGCCACATGTACTTTGGTACTGGCAGGAAGTTTAGAGTAGTTAGCTTTGGTTTCCTTTTTTTTTTTTAGATTAGCTAAATACTTTTGGTTCAGAGTAGGCAAGCGTGGTTCTGTTTTGATATGTTCTTTTCTTTTTTTTGTGCCGTCCAGTTTGATTCTATTCCAGTGTGGTACTAGGTATCACAGCACTCTGGTTTATTGATGTTTGTTTTAATAAAAAATGGCTTCAAAAGCTCTATTTTTGTCTGTTTCCTCACCGCTTCTAATCGATTCTCACCAGTTCAGTATTTTAATGCCACATGTTACCGATCCCACATGCCCTAGACAAAATGTGGGGTCGTAACAGCCATTTATACAAAACCTCTACAGAGAACGCACTTAAGTATGACACTTTTCTGCAAATTTTAGTGCACAATTTCTATTTTTTTGCTGAGTTTAACGTATAAAGTGTGTTCTCTGAAGAGGATGTGTTAACTTATTTTGACCTAAACATAAACAGAGCATGTAATCTGACCAGGGTGCCCAAACTTTTGGAAAAACCTTTGTATTATAACACAATACTGAAAGGTATGTTTTAATTACTCTTTTTGCATTGTTGATGTGATTAGTTTCCCAAAAGTGTTATGCTAATAAATGTTGCTCAGTATTAAACTCAGCTCAGATTAAATGTCCATTGGATGGTTTAAAAGCATATTGTTCTGCAGTTATTTTGTAGGCTAGATATTAATATGAATATGACATCTTTACAGTGTAAATGGGACACATCACTATGGTGCTTTGATCCTGAAGCAGATCTCTGTTATATCTATGTTACAAACTCTTTATATTTGGTGTAAAATTCTCAAGAAGCTCAGAGTAGTTCAGTCTATTTTTGTTATTATTATGATCATCATTGCCATTTCATGGCTTGGTGAATTGCAAGTACTTCTCCAGATCACTAGAGGGCAGCATACAGCTATGCTGAAATCTAGGCAAAGCTGTGCAATCTGGAACAGCGGAGAGGTGACGGCTCCCTGTGGATCCATTCATGATTGCAAACAAAGCACCAGTTGCATAATCTCTGCCAACCTCAATTCATCATCAAATAGACAAACTACCAGGCTGCAACTTAGCTTGTTACTTAATTATCTCGTCAATTTAGCGGAGATTACACACGCATATCTAGCGAGCTTAAAATTCTCAAAGTACCTGGCTTTAAGAATTTAGATTAGCAATCATACCAGAGAGGCAGAGGGGTTAAGAATTATCTGCAAACTTTTAATTAATTTACATTTTTCAGGAAGCCTAACTTGTGAGAACAGATAATCTTAGCCTATACAGTTTATTTGACTCTTTTAAAAGTTTAATTAAGTCAAAAGGGACTCAGAGTGTGGAATGAAGCTGTAGATTTAATATAACGTTATTGGAAGATATGAAAGTATTGGATTTTTTTTTTTATATGATCATACATAATGTGTATTTCCATATAGTTTGATATTTTCCTAAGCCACAAAGTCGGCTCTGTCTTTTTCTTTATCCACATCCACATTCATCATCATCTACAGCTCGTTAAGTAACAAGCTAAACTATTTAAGGTAATTTGCTCATTTGACAAATGAACTGAGTTGATGGTTACTGGGTGAGTGCCAGTGCCTTGTTTACAGTCATGGATGCATCCATTAACCCCACTGAATGGTGTGTTTAAGGCACATATGCAAGCCCACAAGTCCTTTTGCTAATGCTAATGCTCATCCATTTAAAGCCCTTAAATGGCCCTTTCAGGCACCTTGCTAAAATGCAGGTAATACTAAGTGTGTGCAGGGCTTTGCAACAGAAAACCACTCAACTGTCTGTACATTTTTACATGTGTAATCTTTTTCAGGCCAGGCAATGGAGGCTGGATACCTGGAGAGCTTTTTGAAGTGGGAGCCTACCTTTGTTCCTCAGGTCCTATGTTTCCAGTGTTCTATGTCCCCAATGTCCTACATTTAACTCATGAAATATACATTCTTTCTAAACATGATACATTAAGGACACCTATGCAAGCGTTCTCAAGGTCATGGTTAACATCATGGAGTCATCAAAGTTCATACAGGGAAAAGCGACGAGGAGATTTTCATTTGGAACACACCCTCAGCTAGGCTAGTCGCAGTCAGCTAATTACCTGGCTAAGCAAACCTTTCTTAAAGTCAAGAGTAAGGAAAGGAATATTTTTCAGTAATTACTTTACTTGGTTCAAGTGTGGTGCAACCATAGATATACATACCTAAATGCCGCATTATCTGTTGTTCTCTATCTGAGGTGATACGTCTGCGCGTCCGCCAAGTTGGAGCGATGGTCAAGATCCGCTTGTGAACAGATTCACTTGTATTGAGAGATGATAAGTCTCAGGATTAAATCGGCCACAACCCCCTTATTACTCACCCGATTTTCACCAAATTTGTGCTGTTATAATCCTCAGGCTGCTCTCAGCAGCTTTTATTTCTTTGATAACTGATTGTTCTAATTAGCCGTCGGACCAGGAGGAAAGTATTCAGTCTGCAGCTGACATTAAAAACCGAGTTTAGCGCTTCGGTAGAAACACAATCTCACACACTTCAGCAAACCCATCAATATGTGAGTCACTTCTAATCTTAATACACATAAAAATAACATAAACCCCCAAAACAGCTGAAGCTGGCTTCTTATTCGCCAGCTTCTTGTTCAAGTTTTCCTGTTCCGTCTTAAATGGCGCAGCAGTTACTTTCTGGTGCCTGAAGCTGCACCATTTCAGGTGCAATGGGGAAATTCAAATAAGAAGCTGACTTCAGGTTAGTGTAAGAAGGTGCTGACGTTAATCTATTATGAATATCTACACAGATTAAGAAATGCTATTACTTACCTAGCAACAAAGCATTAACCATCAGTGTAAATAAATAACTACTACATCAAGTTAACATCCCCTGAATAGACTATTAAATGAAATAAGCTTATATAATTATAAATTATAAAACCAGAAGAAAAACAATCACATCAACCAATCGCATCACCAACCACATGGCGATATCTACACAAAAACATCACACAAACAATACGTATCACACAAACATAAGCATTTATCAATGTGTTCCCTCCGTTATATAATCCTATCCTGCTTGCAATATTCTTGAAATAGTACAATTTTGGACAGTATCTTTCTTAAACTGCTGCTCTGTAATGGTACTGCATGCAGTCCAGCAGCGATGTTGACCAACACAAAATGGTGGCATCGTTGACATGCCTGGCTGGACCCAACGTGGCATCTAGTATATATCATGTATATATATGTGTGCATCCCCCTGCTTTTTGGCTGTTGCTAGCAGTGTAGCCCTTAGCATGCTAACTAGCAAGTTAGCAGTGATTCCTTGAAAAGGGAATGGTAACGGCAAGTTGACATGAGCCTCTTAAAAGCAGTGCTGAGATGAAGGCCAGATGTTGTCATTCAGTATTTCCTTGAAGATTTCATTGTTAGCATGAATGCTAACTTTGCAATGTTGTGAGTATTTAGTTTAAATAAAGTATTTAAATGCTGCCCATAACTGAACAGATGCTCATTCAAATGTTTAATCAGAGCGTGTTAAGTGCTTTTTTGGAAACAGTACATAAACGCAGTTTCAGATTTTACTCTGAAACGAACACACAGCAGAATATGTACATTTGAAAATATATACTAGGTATAGATGTCAGTCTTATTTTTCATGTCAAGGAGATATGACGCAAGGCAACATGGGAACATAGAGCAATTTCCCATTAAATTTCAATGAAGGAATACAGGACTTTAAGGAATGTACTTTTCCAAAAGAGGGAGCACAGGTCATGGGGAACATAGGGAAGATCCCTCTGAAGTTAAAAAGAGAAAGAGAGGTCAGGTTGCTTAGCAGAACAGCTATTAACCCTAAAGCATAGCATTTCTGTCTCAGTACATTTGCTCTTCTATTTAATATGGATTAGGAGCTTCCTGGGGCTCTACTGGGCCCTCTGTAAAAGCTATAGATGTACATTTTCTTGGGCTCAGTGCCAAGAGAACAAATTCAGTTCATGCTATTTTGTGCTACAGAGACTTTCAAAGGGAACCTCATTTTTCCCTCTAATGTGACGTCAACAGCAGCAGAGATTCAAGAAACTCACAAATGAAGGTTCTGTTAGTAAATAGGAATAGATATTGAGAAATATCATGGGATTGGATCTGCTTGTCTGTGCCATATTGGTGGCCTGGTTCATTAGTCTTGTTGTACTAGCAGGCTCATCTCTTGCTGTCATGGCTAATAATAAGATATCATGGCCAATAGTCACGCCTCTCTGGACCTCATGCTTATGAATTCTAATGAATTTAATCTAGCCAAGAAACTCACTGAAACTCAAGGCCTAAATATCACATGGAACATTTGTTGTTGAGGCTTTTTGATATTCAAAAATGATGCTAATATCTGAAATAAAATAATAATGATATAAGTATGCAACAGTAATACATACAGCAATCTTGTTACCTAAGTTTTGTAAGCTTTAGGACAATATCTTTTGGGCCATGCGGCCAAAAAGTGTCCCATTTCTCATTTTGGAGTTCAGTACGATGCTCACAACCCAATTTAGGCCTTTGGCTGGGACTGCAGCTGCCTGTTCAACAAAGAAAAAGATATTCAGTTGTGAGGCAAAATGCAGTTGTTTGTTCACTTATTCACTTGGCATTGAGCTGCATTATGCTTCTAAACTGGACTGAGCTACAGCAGAAGAGGAACCAAGCTCATTTTAAAGGGCTCATATCATGGGAAACCCATTTTGTAAAGTAAGGCTGCAAAAACAGCCTGTTTTGAATTTTTGTGATGTCACAAATGCCAAAATATTTACATATAAACCCACCTATTCAGCCTACAGCAGTTTAATGCCATCCATTCATGCCAAAGTTGCAAGGGGTGTTTCAGTTTGGACTGCTTTATGGGGTAGCCAATCAGAACAGTGCTTATTTACATATATTAGTCTTAAAGGCGTAGTAACAAAACAGCCAGTTTAAAGGATAGAGAGGTTGGAAAAAGGTTATGTAACAATGAATAAAGACTTTTTTTGGTTTTTAACCTATGCAAATGTTGTATTTAATTAAATACAAGAAATTATAAATACAATAATTAAATACAATAAACATGGGCCACTGGCTACTGCACATCACATGAGTCTGTCTCAAATGCCCACTTTTAAACTTAGAACTCTTAAGGTCTTTTGGCCATTCTGTCTGCATGTTGTTGAGCTTAGGGCACCCTTTGGGACGAGCATTATAATCAATCCTCATGCACATGAAAGCAGGAGGTTCATAATGAACAGTCACATTAAATATGAGGAGACAAGTAGCTTAATTTTAAAAGAAGGAATAAAATCATACTTTATAAATATGTAGAAACTAAAGCATTTTGAATTCCACCATCTTAGTGCTTACTGGAGTAATAATAACTATATTTTTGATATCTATGCTTTATATCCTCCACAAAGTGAGGTGTCCTAGTCCATCAGAAGCTCACCCTGATTGATCTGTTTATGATTCAAAATGCCCTGGAAGAAGTTAGGTATGCAGCATAAGTTTCCATGGTGATGTAGTTGGGTAAAAAGTTTTGACAGGGTATACAGTGTTAGGTCAAAGCAAGCTTGAAGTTACCTGGCTAAGCAATAAATCCTGCTGTGAGAGACAGGCCTCTGGTGTCGTGACCCTTGATCTTGGGTTTTTCTGGTTTCTAATTATGGAATATGTCTGGTTTTACCTGCTGACCTGTGTGACTCCTATCTGTGGATGACTAGATGTGTTGGAAGCCTTCAAATAAAGCTACTCGCTGCATGCATTCTGCCAACAGCTCATTACTACTAGTACACAGCCAGCATATTTCAATAACATCATAATATTGTATAGGGCTTGGGAAGGGTGGGTGATCCACTATTGTGGCAGGGTTAGTAATTTTAGGCTGGTTCTGAAATCCTACCTGCTTTGAGTTTGGTTGATGTGTAGCCCATGGGCTCATTAAATACGTTAGCAGAGCTGACTAGCATGTAGATCTACATCACTACTAGATCAGAGATCAGAGCACAATCAAGGTAGGCAGACAGAAAATGTTTCTTTTAAAGCTACTGTATGTAGGATTTGGGGATTTGGAGGCCTCTCTGGTGGAAATGTGTAATTGCAGGCAACATGCATAAAAACATTTTGTAATGTCGGTTGTTCTTTGGACCCCTTCTGAGAGGATAAATCTAATGATTGCGAGCCCTTTGAAAGAGTATTCAAAGAGAACTCAGTCGAAACTTAGAAGGACATGTGTTTCGAGGTTGTAAGTCAACTATTGTAATTATTGTAATTATTGTAATTATGTCTTTATGCTTTAGCATTTTAGACCTAAACATTGAGTTGAACCTTCTTTTTGAGCCTGTGCGTGTGATGTTAATACTTAAAATTGTATAACGTGGTCCGACAAACTCCAACCCAATGCCTCTGATTTTTGAATTATTATTTCAGTCTAGCAGAAATTCATGTACACCATATTTTTTTAGCATGATTTTCCCCTTGACACAGTAATGCCTCTTCTTCAGTTTTAACAAAAAATTGTACATTGTGCAGCTTTAAAATGTGGACGTATCCACAGCACAGGGGTTGGCAATCCAAATGTTAAGAAGAGCCATTTTGTCAAGTTTCACCAAAAATCGAAACCACCTTGAGAGGCACAATGTTTTGCGTCCATTTCCTAAAATAATGTTTCACCATCATGGCTGTAAATATGTCTCAGTATGCGCGAATGCACTAGTATAGAATAAACAAAATAATGTAAATGAAAATGCAGACTTTGCTCTGCTTTAAGCTTTAGCTTAGCTTTTCTCACATCTCCAGCAGGAAACTTTTTCACAAAAGTAGAATAGTTCCTGGTAAAATGTCTCTTAACATTCAAGTTTTTACAAAGCAGAGGTCAGCTTGTCATTTGCCAGCTCAAATGTTGCCTGAGGCGCCAGAATGTAACTGCTGCACCATTTAAAGTGGAACAGGAAAATTTCAACAAGAAGCTGGCAAATAAGAAACTGACTTCAGCTTCGTGACTTTTTAGTGTTTGACAGTTTTTCGTGGAGAGATTATCAATGCAAATAAGTAAATTTGTCTCCAAATTATTGATGTTCATCTTAAATCTTTCTCTGCCTTTTCATTAGCTATTAGCTAGGCGAGATTGTTATCTGCGTTGCTATAATGACCATCAGTCTGCGCGCCAATCTTCAGGATTAAAGGGTGAATTAACAGTTATACATTAATTCCAGCATTTAAGACCATTTAAAACGGTGTTAGAACGATTAGCAGAGCTTTATTTTATTTGTACCTAAAAGTGTACTTCTGCTGTGGAGCTGCAACAGGGCAGTAAAAAAGCTGCATGCAGCTTCAAAGCCACATGTTGCTGACTCCTGCCTTAGCACATAACAAGCATCACAATGAGAGCACTGATAAGCAGTTCATTTTATATGGAATCTTTATACTTTATGTTCATTTTATACTCAATTCCTGTAGACTATAAATAAATCTTTCAAAATCTTCTAGTGATTTTGTCACATGTGGTATCAGCCAACTGACCCTTCACAAACTCGCTGTTTTCCAGCTAAAAGGCATTAGCTGAAGTAAGTTAGGATGTGACTATGCTAGTAGCATTAGCATGAGGTGATTAGCATTTGTCTGTTTATCTTAAAGGCTTTAACTGTCTTATCTGTATAAACTTCAAGCCACATCTGATCTACTAAACCCCAAAGTTAATGTGATGAGATCATTTTGGACCATTTCTGTTGGTCCATCTTTCATAAAACATTCAAACAACATAAATAGCAACTGGTGTTTTCTAGGAAACTGAGCAACATAAAGTTGTTCTAATATGCTTATATTTAAAATATGCTAATCCACAGAGATACACATACAGCATATGAATTTCAAATGTCTGGTCAAAACCAAGTCTGTGGATTACAGTCAATGTATGCAATTAAGACTTAAAGTGAGAAGAAACGCTTTCTACAGGTCAAAGCTTGACAGGTTGAAGCTTACTGGGGAATGAGGGGCTGTTGGGAAAGGCTTATCCTGAGCGAGTGATTCCACGAGGCTGCCAGAACGTGTGGAGAGCTTTATATTTATGTGCAGAGCGAGCAAATGACGCGCGTTCCGGCCTACGCCTAGGACTTTGCTTTGATGTCCCTTGAAGTGACACCAGAGCAACAAGAACTTAAGCAACCAAAACATTTGTCATGAAACTGCTGCGCTAGGCACCCTTGTTGAGGAATGTTTCTTAATATGCTTGTGGTTGCCAGATTACATTGCGGATGCAAATCCTCACCTCCGCTCCCAGCCTGTGAGATAAGAATCCTTCAGAGTGAGAGAGCCGGGTACACACTCTTAATGGGGCGTGAAGAGAGAGGAAGAGGGATGAAGGAGAAAAAGAAAACAAGAAATTTGTCTTATAGATAGTCTTAAGAGAAATCAAGCAATTATCACCAGTGTTGTTTTCTGATGTAGAAGTGAGAAAAATGATGGCATACTGAGTTATACAATAAAATGTTCAGATAAACCTTTTTTTTCATTGTATTGTATGTAAGTTGTCATGTTCAAACTTATCTATGCACAAATTTTATGTGTACACGTTCAGACAGCAAAACATAAGAATAACATCATAAACACAGCAATAACAATACCCTTTATTTGTATAGCAACTAACTAAAAACAACAGAGAAAAAAGAAACAAATAAATAAACCAGTAAAATCAGTAAAAAGTTTAAAAATGCAACAAATAAAAGCAGACACAAACAAAAAGCAACTAAAAATGTGCAATGCATACAATAACCATACTACAATGAATCATAGACGCACAGGGTCACTGATGAGAAGCACTTAAAGCTATTTAAGTGCTGATCGTGCTTCCTTGTGGACAGTCTTCAGCCTGCTAAACATGAGTGAGTGAGTGAGTTACAAGCCAGCTCTCTGATGTGCTTCTCACCTAATTATACAGTTGTATGCAAAAGTTTCGGCACCCCAGTCAAATTACACATCTTGTCGACTTTCTAGATCTTTGGTGCAGATTTAAAGGAGTACAGGCCTATTTACACTAAGAACAATTTTTCTGGATGAAAAGAACAGTATAAATATTCAACACTGTGGGACCTTCACATCAAGTCTGAGCAGTTTGTCTGAAAATTTTGAAAATGTGGGAGGTAGATGGAACAAGAAGAAGAAATGCATTCCTTGGGTTCCTTGAATACATAATTTTTCGTTTAAGCACTGTAACTAAACAACAGACACACCTCATACAAGATTGCCTCATACAAGAGCAGGATCTGAATATCAAGCAATTCCGAGTTTATGTTGGTACGTCAGTGGGGGGAATTCAAAGCTCTGTTTCTGCCTGTTGTTCCTATAATTAGAAAGGAGCATTCATTAGCTAAAAAAAGCTAATAGCTTGTGGTCCTTCATGGTCATAAAGAGACTAGGACCCACCTAGATCATGTAAAAATGGCTTTATAGGTTGCTGTAATGTACCCACCAATATTCCTAGTCTTTCACTTGTGGTCTGCCATATATTTACTTTGACTGCTGCATTTTTAGTCATATAAGCTTTTGTGCTCTGCTACAAAACACGCTGGCATCTTGATGCACATTTGTTTGGGATGCAACAGAGATCTGATTGGTCAGAGTGATTTTCAACACATCCATACAATGCAGAAAATCAAGCAGGCTTCAATTAAAACATGAACACAGCATCACAGTCCATCACTTACTGACTTGATGTAATAGACAGCATTAATATAGGTGTGTTTGTTTTGAAAACTTAACAAGCGTTTTTCTCGTCTGTAAAAATCACACTCAGTAGCCACATTTACATGCAACCTAATAATCCATTGATAATCTGATTAATAGCTCAATCGGACTAGAACACGTCCATGTAAACACCAGAACAGACAAGTCCGATTGAGGCCATTCAGAATACAATTTCTATCTGATTGAACGAGGTGGGTAATTGTGTAAATAATCCATTAAATGCAAGAATAATATCCGTGTAAACTTCTGTATCTGATTACATTCCCTGATCAGTAGTTTAAGTGTGTTCTGATCATGTGCGTCGCGTCATAGCGAAAGTTTATAACGTTCAACATGGCGGGAGCAGAAACTGGTCTGCAGAGGAGACAACGTTTATGCTCTGATCTTTAAAAGACGGCGGTGGGACGGACGTCCAGCTTATGTGTCTCAGAACACGGCATCTTCCTCTCGGCCTTCTTTAATAAGGACATGTGAAGGACGTTATCCTGAGTCTGATATCGTTTGAAATCTCGTCTCACTTTGACTGAGCCTCACGTGATGCTTGTTGTCGCGGTAACGTCTACACTAAGTGGTACTCCACGCATGCGTGTCATTTTGGATCAGATTACTTGTAGTGTGCATGTAAACTCAGATTTTCCATTAAATTGTTGAGCAGAGTGAGCAAATAAACACCTCAGTCTTCAATCAGATTAGGGAAAAATCTTGCATGTAAACATAGCCAGTGTGAATAGGCCATAAGGAGAATTAAGAAGAAAGCTAGCACTAATTTATAGATAGATATATAGATGGAGGGATAGATGGATCTTTGTTGATCCTGATGGGAAAATGCAGTTTTGCAGATGCAACACATATAATTGCACATAAACATACATATATTAGGCAGAAATAAAATAAATACACATAAGTTAAAGTATAAGGAAGGTAGAAATAGAAGTATATCTATTTGCATATTTACATAGCATGTAAAACACATTTGTTGTATTTACATGGGAGCAGGTATTACACTGTAAAGTGGTTTGAGGTAGTTACAATATAATGAGTATAAACATAACTAGAAATATCAGCAGCATTTACAGTCTAAAGTGTGCAGTGAGAGCATCATTACAGTAGCAGGTTATGATACATTGCACATTGTGTATTAACAAGAGAGGTGATGTGATTCAGCACAGTTCAGGCAGCAGGAGGTCAGTATCATCTCTGCAGTAAGGAGACTCGTTGTACAGCCTTATATCTGTTAGCAAGAAAGATCTCACACAGCGCTCTTTAATACAGCGCAGCTGTAACAGTCTGCTGCTGAATGGGCTTCTCTGTTTTCAGTGTAGCATGCAGGGGGTGTGAGGTGCTGTCCAAGATGGATAACAGCTTACTTAGAGTTAGAACATTGTTTTTTGAGGTATATATGAAGGTATTACACCAGTAAGAGATGTAAAAACTAGTAATAAAATTGTACAGTCAACTCTAAAGGAAACAGGCAGTCATGGAAAGATGGTAAAACTGGGGTGATATAATCTTGTAATAGCTAAAACAAAAAAACAAAAAAAAACAAAAGCATGGATCAGTTCCTTGGCATTTTGTGACCAGAAGCATGGTCTCACCCGTGCTCCATTCCTTAGATAACAGAACGCAGTATTAGTAATATTATTAGTGGGTGGTGGACCAGTCCAAGAAGTCTTAGGTCCCAAATGATCTTGATTGAGCCTGAAAAAAAAAGCTCTTATTCAAGTATAATTTTTTTTCACTATTAGCACATTGTAACTTATCCCCATATCAGTTCCTACCAAGCCCATAACCATAATGAGGGAACATTATTTTTCCTCCCCAGCTTTGACCCTGCCCAACACCTAGCTGAGGAATCATTATCAGGGGCTTATCATGCACTGGCAGAGGTATTCATTAAAGCCATAAGCGTCGAATAGAAAGCCTGCCAGGCGAGGCCAAGTATTTGACAGATTTAATGAGTCTGCTGGCTAACCGTGAGATGAGGGAGAGCAGGGCTCCTTCTTTTCGCAGGATTCATTCAGCTCCCACACTCACTCATTTTAATGGGAAGTTAAATTGGAATGACAGACAGTGGGCGCCACAGCGAGCTTCATGTTATTTATCTTGTCTTCCCCCAACATTGGCCATCCGACCGAGAGACTTGTTCCAAAACGAAACTAAGACATCTGAAAAGTTGATGGTGGGTTCTGGTATTGCTAAGTACTTCGTGTCCAGTTTACCAGTACAATTCTTAATAAAACAGGTTAGAATTATCGTTAAAATGATCATTTTTTTCAGAATTCCTCAGCAGAATTATGACTTATTCAAAATGATCTGGCAATACACTCTTAAAATATAGGGCTTCTAACTGGTTCTTAGCTTGGATATACAGTTCTCGGAAAAGCCTTTCAAATAATAGAACCGAGGCCTTCAGATCTGGACCTTGAGTCCAGTTTGTGGTGTTGTATTTTGTATTCACTGGTAATTACCTGAACTGTTTGGCACCCTAACATCATATCTACCAGGCACAGCAAAATCCTAGACCGGAAACTTGATTCGAGCACTGGATCTGAATACCTCTGGTATAGAACATTTACATCATGAGGAGGTTCAGTACACTTCTAAAAGGTTTTTCACATTTACTTAGCTTATGTTAACTTCTACTTGTGGATGGTTAAGCACAGTGGGTAATACCGCTGCCCTGCTCGTGGCTGAAAGAGGGTCAAATCCCCACCCAGGCAAGAGCACCACGCTACACTAATAAGGGGCCTTGGTCAAGACTCCTAATGCTACAGTTGTATGCAGATGCTTGAACACCTTAGTCCAGGGGTCAGCAAAATGTGGCCCTTTTATATAAAATAATAAAATAAAATAAATAATAAAATTATCCTCCTTTGCAGTAAAATAAAGCTCTGCTGATTGTTCAACACAGTTTTAACAGTAAATGGTCTTAAACACTGGAGTTAATGTAGAACTGCTAATTCACCAACCTTGAACCCTGAAGGTTGGCACACAGACTGCTGGTCACAGAGCAATGACCACAGTCTCACCTAGCTAGTAGCTGACAAAAAGGCAAAGAGAAAGATTTAAGGAACATTTAACTGTCAAACACTAAAAAGTCACAAAGCTGAAGTCAGCTTCTCATTCGCCAGCTTCTCAGCAGGCACCATTTAAGGTTGAACGGGAAAATTTGAAATATGAGCTGGCTAAGCAGCCTCGTAAAAAGTTGAACATTGAGAAACATTTTACAAGAAACTATTCCACTTTTGGAAAAGTTTCCTGCCCAAGATGTGAGAAAAGCAACTATAGCTGAGCTAAAGCTTAAAGCAGAGCAAAGTAAGTCTGCAATTTGGTTTATATTAAATTTGTTACCCAATACTAACACATTAGCATACTGAGATGTGTTTACAGCCCAGTTGGTAAATAGACATAAAGTGTTGTGGCTCCCAAGAAGGTTTGATTTTTATTAAAAGGACAAAATGGCTCTTCTTAACATTTGGGTTGCTGATCCCTGCCCTAGTCAAATTACAGGTTTTATTGATTTTCTATGTGAAAAAAACATGTTTTCTAGAGGGAACAATTTCTATTAATTTTAATAGTTCAACATATAGGAAAAAATAAACATAAAATGTGCTATTACTTTTGCACATGCCACATTTAATGTATTACTTGTCCGGTAACACTTTCTATGAATGTCACCTTTGTAAGCATCTATAAACACATTCATAACATGCTATAATGCATTCATAAGACATTATAAACATAGCTATAAATATTTATAAAAATGCATTATACGTTATAGCCATGTTTATTATGCATTATGAATTGTTAACATAATACATTATAAGTACTGTTCATAACAAATTATGAGAGCTCATAAGTTGTATTTGTCTGCTCTAAGTAAAGTGAAGCGTACTGTACTAAAGCCTCCTCCAGTGTTAAGAGTGAGGCTTCAAGTTGAAGTATTTACTGAAGGATTTACTGAAACACTAAAACATACATAATAAAGCACATTACAGGCTTCAAATGTCAGAGTTTAAACTAGTGCTGCCATCAGTGTTTTACCCAATGTGGGAAAGGTAATGTACACCACCGTTAGCTTGGTATTTGTCTTTACTTTACGCTCTCCAAGCTGGGACTGACTTCTTTGGCACTGACAGTATAACATGTTATTAACACTATTTATAATACATTATATTAATAATTCATAATGTATAATAAACATGGCTATAAAGTGTAATTCAGTGTAATTCCTTTATATAAATATTTATAACCATGTTTATAATGCCTTATGAATACATTATAACATGTTATAAATGTGTTTTATAGATGCTTACAAATGCGACATTCATAATTCCTTCCTAATATTTTAATCTCAGTAATGTGCATTAAAATGCGCAGAAGTATGTTCTCTGCAGAGGATGTGTTAACAGCAAACCATGCCATTTGACCAGGGATGCCCAAACCTTTGCATATGACTGTACATACACCTACCGTTGTATGTTACTCAGGATAAATGCTGAATACTTAAATGTGTTTGAATCAGTGTTTCATTGGGTTTAGGCTACTCTGCCCACTTCTGCACAGAACATTTATGCTTTTTGTAACTATCTAATAAGAGACACTTTAGGGAGCCAAATGTGGTTCTTGTTATTTGTACAATTATAGTTCCTACATGTAATCGTGGACAATGATACTAAGGAGTGTTAACCCCAGGGCTGAGTAATTACTGTTTCCTCCTGTTAGCCTAAAGAACACAAGTTAGCTCCAGTCTCGGTGGCAGTTTAGCCCATGGCGAGCCGAGCAGAAAGAGATGGATCTCAGGAGCAATTACAGATGACATTCAGGCGAGCTGCTTGCTTGGCATCAAAGCTGAAACCCCTGGAGAGCTGCTCCTTCTCAGGAAAAGGGTAAGCAGTGGATAGCGCTTCCTCTTTCCCTGTCCTTCTCTCTCTTTCCTGCTCTGGACTCCACCATTGTTAAGGCCCACCACACAGAGGGGTGTTTTGTAGCAAACTTTAACAGTAAAGACCATAATTGAAGGAGTTTGTGGGTTCATATCAACTCAGGTGGCTCCTTAGGTTTGAATAGAGTTGCCAATTTCAGGATTTTTTTAATGATGACTAATCATTTTTGTCTTATAACCTCAATTTTCATCCCAAAGTAAGATTTTTTTCCATTTAAAAAGAAATAGATTTTGTTGTAGCTATATGAGCTCCATCAGAATGCATTTATTACTTTCAGTAATTTGAAATCAACCTGAACGTCCAATGAAACCAACAGTGGCTGCATGTTCTAACCAATTATTTTACATGCATGTGCTACAAGCTCATGTACACCACTGTTAGTGAATGTACACCTTGGTGCTAACATAACATTACAAGTCCCAGAGACTGAATGCCATAGCTAGCTACAGTTAGCATTCTCATAGCAGTAATAGAGATACATACAAGGAAGGAACATTCTTACAAAGTTTCTACATTAAATGCGACATCATTACATATAGAATAAATGCAATATAATAACATAGAAAGTTCATAACCAAATTAAATTATCTCATGCTTTATTTTAGTTGGTAGAAGTTGTGCTAGGTAAACTAGCTAAAATAACTTTACCCTTAGTTAAGTTTAAGTATAAACTTGATGCATTTACTCTGGTTTGCAGATATTAAAGCTCAGCTAGCTCTTTCATCATTTAGATAATGGAAAACTGAAAAACAAAATTACATTACAGTGAAGATGATTCTTTGCTGTTTTGGAAAAGTACTTATGCTGCCTCGTTTTACAGTAAAGCAGATGATACTGTAAGGCCCAATCCCATTTCACCCCTTGCCCCTACCACTTAGCCCTTAGCCCTTAGCCCTCTGTTTTGCGAGTTCACGTCTAGGGGTAGGGTGTCCCAATTTTTGTTGAGATGGAGGGGTAGGGCGAAGTGTTAGGGCTACATGACCCTCCAAACGGAGGTTTTTCAGAGACACACTCTAAACAGAGTGTTATGAGAAAAAAAAAAATCATAACCATTGTATTATCTTAGTTTAATATCGTTTCAATGTATTATGGTTGTTTTCTTCATAACAAGCATAAAGAATTGCTAATATCATGCTAATGTCCCAGAAGCTAGCTAACTAACTTTCCCATTCCACCTTAAATAGTCCAGCAGTATTGAAGCCTGAAGCACCAGAATGTAACTGCTGCACCATTTAAGGTGGAACGGGATAATCGAACAAGAAGCTGGTGAATGTCTGACTTCAGCTTCGTATCACCAAAGAATTTGCGGTGGGCAATAATAAACAATTGTCTTGTACCCCCTGTTTGAAAGCATATGATGCACTAAATATAACTAAAGCCCAGCAGCGAGGTTTAAACTTTACCCTTCTCTGCTATCACTGAAGACGTGCTGGATTGCCTACAGAGCAGCGCTAGTAGCTGTTAATGAAGCAAAGCATTTATTTATTTATTTTTTTTTATTTGAGGGTCCCATTTCGTAGGGCAAGATTTCAACCCCTACCCCTTGTAACTCAGTTCCAAGGGGTTAGGGTGACACTCGAAAACAAGGGGTAGGATTAAAAAGAAGAAATGGGATTGGGCCTAAGTTTTGATGTATTATTATTATATTGTTACAGTAGTGTTACAGTAGCCATACAGTAAGGGTTTTGATACTGTGTACACTGTCTGTTCTGTAAGGGTATTCCCAGGATTAAACATGGGATGCTGTACAAAACTCTGTGGAGATCTCGGGTATCTGATTTAGAAGAGTGTGCTATACATAATACAAAAGGGGCTGGGTTTAGTGAAGGGTCAGTTTCTTTGAGTCTGAAGGTCAGGCCTTGAGGATGTGCATGTCTATGTTAGGCAGAGAAAGAGAGAGAAGCCTGTTACATCGGAGACCTTTCTGAGGTCATCGCTGTCAACTGTGCTTTCTTCTCCTCAGACACATGTGGCCTTCTCCTCCACTGTCCCTGTCTTCAGCAGACAGACGGTAATTTTTACTCCACTCTCACTTCACTGGAGCTGCGTTTGGCAGATCAAGGAGTCCAAGCTTCAAGTCTTGAGTGCTTTCATCCTGAGATGAGTGCTACATCTCTCTCCTCCTGCTGGCTCGAATTAAGTATTGATCTCATGGCTTTGAGTGCTGTATGCTACGGGTGATCGAAGGCACCTGGCATGGGCTGCTGAAAGAACCATATTTGCCCCTGTTGAGTCTGCCAAATGGAGGCCGTGGGTGTAGCATTGTGGGTTTTAAACGAACAATCTCATGAGTTCTATTCCCGTTCAAACGCTACTAAATTGCAATTATGTCTCGTTCTGAGACGATTGTCCATGACCCCGTGGAACAACTTGCACTGCTGCCAATATAATCCACCTTTCTTGTAATAAAAAAGGTGAACATCAATGAAAAACATTAATATTACTTATGATGGATGAAAAGATTAGGAATCTCTTAGCACCATATAAATCAATCATGCTAATCGTGCTATTTCCTTCATTATTAGTCACATTAGCATCGTGGTTCCAGTAATCCTCTAAAAATAAAGGTTTGCAGTTAATAGAAGTTTCATATCTGTGAATAATGTTACTGTTTCTGCTGTGTTGTCTGCTTTTAGCACTTTTAGTTCCCCCACTGTGCACATATAATGTACATAAATCATGTTTGTTCATAAAAGTCAAGCTGTGCATAGGATGCAAAATGTTGATAAAACGTAAAATATGTAAAGTAAAGTGCCCAGACATGAGATCCTCCTAACACTGCTCCAAGTATGTAAAGGCCATAAGTAGACCTAAAAGAAACTCATACATTTCTGCATAATTCAGTCGTTGAGATGTAAAAAAGTCATAGTTAATTGTAGAGAAACTTACTAATATTTCTTTACAGTGGTGGTGATAGGAACCAGAAGTCACATTGTCTATAGTTGTATATAAAAGTCTGAACAACAGTGGTTAAATGACATGTTTTGGGCCCAAATCCTACATTTTTCTTGCATTTTATTGCTTTTACTTGAGGTCCACATATAACATTTATGTGGGTTTATGTAACAAAAACAGTCACAATACATTTTTACATTAAATTTTCCAACCTTTGTTGGAAAATTAAAGAATTAAACTGTTTTTGTTGTTGTTTTGTTACTGTGCAATTAAGACTGGTATATGCAAACAACCTCTCTTCTGATTGGCTGCCTCATTCAAAAAGCAGTCTGTGCTGAAACACTCCTTATAACCTCAGCATGAGTGGGCGGGGCTAAACTGCTGTAGGCTGAATTGGTGGATGTATGTAAGGCTACATTCACATTACCTGGTTGAAGTGGGAGAAATCAGATTTTTAGCCCTAATGTGACTCAGATCTGATGTTTTCAGGGCTGTGTGGACACCTGAGCCACTTTCATATGTGGTCCTAGATCAGATACTTATCCGATTTGTGAGCAAAAATCGGATCTGAGCAATGAGGCTTGTAATGTGAATGTAGCCTAAATGTATTGGCTACAAAAACAGTGAAATCAAAATGGTCAGTTTTTGCAGCTCAGTTTCTATATATGTACTTGTGAGTGAGTGGCATATATTGAAACTTTAATAATGTTTATGTACTACTTAAAGCTTTTTATTAAAAAAAATCATTTTAGTGCACAATGTCTATTTCTTTACTGATATTTGGAAAAAAGGAAAAAAAAAACATGAAATATTAAATGTGCCATCATTTTGCAAAGGCCATAATTTATGTTTTTTTTCCCCAATGTGTTAATTTCTGCAAAAAAAAGCAGTTGTACATACAAAAAATACAGAAGTACTCTCCAAAACGACCAGTGAAATAATGTTAAAATCGACGCAAATCTGAAAGAAATCAATTTTCTTTGGGGGGCAGTTTGCCTTTTGACACGCTGCATGTACCTCACTGCCATAAATGGATATTATAAAATATATTTCAGGCAAAAAGCTTATCTCAGAAATATCATAATCATGCCTCAGGCAACGAATTCATAACCATTTCATGTAATAACGTTCTGTGAGGGAGCTTTTAGAGGTTTTAGATGTCTGGTTCCTATCACCACCACTGTAAAGAGTTCTGACTCTGTGAGTTTCTCTAGAGCAGCACATTGCACACCAAACCACTCTGTATTACTTTGTTTACATTTTAAAGATTTATTTATTTTTGAAAAATCAGTGATACATAGAGATAGTTTTGCTTTGTGCTGCTCATGAAGTTCAACTTTACCTAAACTATGTAGAGTTAGTCTGCACTACGCAGAGATAAAGTGTCCCTAATGACATCACAGAAAACTGTTATTCCATCATAATGGCTTTTGGAGTATAAGGCTCATTTCTTGAAACTACCAGTCTTTAGACCTGGACGTTGTGTTTGATGAGCAGAGAACTTTACATTTTAAAATTAGAAAGCTTTTTCAAGACATTTCCACCAACAGTTTGGGACGTTATTATGAACCAGATCAACATCACCATCTACCCTAATGGACTGAACAGTGGACAGTTCACGATGTCTGGAAATGATGACGTAGAACCCATGGAGGTTGAAGAGCAAGGAGACTATGAGGTTGAACCTATGGAGGTGCAAGAGGAGGGAGAGTACTCAGTGATGCCAATGGAGGTGGACATTCATCCAAGAAGAAGATTCTGGCAGGCCAAACGTGTTTCTACATTCAACAGGAGCTTGGGCAATACCAAAAAACCTTGGAGGAAAGATGTTGTGTCCAACAGGAGAGTCAGATATATAAAATATAAAAATATAAACAGAAGCCAGAATGGAAAGATGTGTAGCCAGAAGAACCGAAAGCAGCAAAGCACCTGATGCACCACTATGCAGCTGCCTTTTGTAAATAATAATAAATCAGCTTTATGTTGACTTTACATGTTCTTATTTGTTCATAACCAATGGATATAATGCATGAAAAATTATTTGTGTAGAGCAATATTTTGTCATTTAAATGCATGCTTAAAATTTGAAGCTAATAAGAAATGCATATTGTATATATGGCTGCTAATACAACAAATAAAAAGGGAAACAAAAAGAAGATTCATTTATTAATCTTATTAAGCTTAGCTCACATGTACATCCAGTCGATACTTTGTAGCTCACTTGTTTACTGGTTAATGAACTAAAAATGGTAGAGGTTGAAGTTCAAATAAAGCTGAAATCGGACGACTGCTAAATACTGGTATATTTTTAGGGCCACCAGTTTTGATACCAATGACAAATACTTGAAATGGTTCCATTCCAAAACTTAAAATTTACTTAAAGATATGTATTTATTTGGACCTGGCTGCATTAAAATGCCTTGGCTGAAAAAATCTTTTAAAAAAATTATACAAAGTGAAATATTTTATGTTATATAGTTCTAGTAATGCCAGTATTATTGAGGTCAGCAGGCCTTAGACCCAAAATGAATGCTCATATGCACTATTCCTATATACATATGATAGATAGATAGATAGATAGATAGATAGATAGATAGATAAATAAATAAATAAATAAATGTGCCTACACTATAGGTATTTTTGCAAAAGTTTTGGCACTCCTGGTCAAATAAATAACAACATGCATATGTGGAACAAATGCCTGTGCAAAAGCAATGTTTTTGCCATGTTACTGAGAGTCTGTTAAGTGTTTGTTTCATCTAAACAGGACCACTCAAAATAAAGTGTCGCCCCTTTTTGCTATACAGGTGGAGATAAAAAGCGTTTTCACACTTGAACGGGTTCGGCATTTTCAGAGGTCTCAGATCGCTGAATCATGGTTTCTGTGCATATGTGAACACGTCAAATCTATTCCCAGGCTGGTCTCAGTATAGTCCATTTGTTGTCTCGCTTTATGGTCCAGTGGATTTGAGCATCATGAAAACCAAATGGCTCCAGTCTGCTTTGAGTACTGCTTTAAGATTAAAGAACCTCAGGGCTTTTACTGTACTGCACGTACAAAGTCGCCGGCTGTGTCTAAAACCCCATACTGTCTTACTACACATACACAATGCTGAAGGCACCGTTATTGATGGTGTACTATTGTGGTATGACAGTATGCATATTTAGTATGGTAGTATGTGGTTTCAGACATGATCATGCACAGGGACAGAATATCTGCCATAGTAAAGCATTGAGTCACTATAGCTCTTCTATTATTTTACTCCACTTACCCCAAAAGCAGTCGACCAGCCACATGTTTGGTGTCCAAATTTGCTTCTTTAGTTTGGAAATGGAGCTTCTAGGCTAATGATGCTAACAAATACTGGACGTCAGTGGTCTTCCAAACTTCAACCCACTCCAGGTCTTAGTTCAGGATGCATAGACAAGTCATTATGGCTTAGAACATTTAACTCACTAACCTATAAAGGACGTGGTGGTGGTGTGTTAGTGTGTGTTGCGCTGGTGCGAGTGGATCAGACACAGCAGTGCTGCTGGAGTTTTAGACACTAGACTCTATTAGACACTTCTACCTTGTTGGTCCACCTTGTAGGTGTGAAGTCAGACAGAAGCTCATCGGGTGCTGCACAGTTTGTGTTGGCCATCCTCTAGCCTTTCATCAGTAGTCAAAGGACGCTGCCCACAGGACGCTATTGGCTGGATATTTTTAATTGGTGGACTATTCTTAGTTCAGCAGTGACACTGAGGTGTTTAAAAACTCCAGCAGCACTGCTGTGTCTGATCCATTCGTACCAGTGCAACATACGCTAACACACCACCACGTTGTCAGTGCTGCGAATGATCCACTATAATAATACCTGCTCTGTGGGGGTTCTGACCATTGAAGAACAGGCCGAAAGGGGACTAACAAAGTATGCAGAGAAACAGATGGACTACAGTCTGTAATTGTAGAACTACAAACTGCACCTATATAGTAAGTGGAGCTGATAAAATGGACAATGAGTGTAGAAAGAGGTGGTTTTAATGTTATGGCTCAACAGTGTATGGTATCAAAAATACAATATAGTAAAATGCACAGTTAGAAGGAAAGACTTGAGGTTGGTGAACATGGCACCGCTTTGTAGGTTAGCTAAAGTGGAGAATGAAAACTTTAAAAGGGCTTTTATATGCCTGAGGGCAAAGCTCGATTCTTTGAAATCCACAGTATTCATTTCTACAAATTTAACCAATTTCACTCAGCGTTCTTCTTACGCAGGTTTTTGGAGGCCTGTGTGTCACAGCGCTTTAAACTTCACAATACATAAAAAGGGAAGCTTGAAAAAGTCTTGAGGCTTGGAGCCAAAACAGCTCCCAAAATTAGGCGAGGCATAAACTGGCTCTTACCAGCGTGCAGTACTTACTTGTATGTTGTGTTGTGCCAGTGGCTATAAAAATGTAATGGTCTGCTGAAATGGGGGGAAAAGACTCAAATCAATGACAGCAATCTGTGAAGGTCGAGCCTGAGATTGGAGACAGTGCAACAGAGATGAGTAAGGGTGAAATGATGTGCTTACTGGCACTTTTACCTCAGTAGCCTTCAGCACATGATGAATTCTGACTCTCTCTCAGGTCCCTCTGTACTTTAGATAAGGAAGAAATTACTGTGTGTTCAGTAAGAACTCTTAGCAGCTGGCGCAGTCTTCCATAATCCAAAGGATCTGAAGGCGCACTCGAGGACTTTGTGGTGATGTGCCCTGAGGGCTGGGCAGAATTTGTTGTGAACTCAATACATTCAGTTTATTGGCCACTTTATTGATGAATTCAAGTTATTCGTCAGTGACTTTAGAGGAAAAAACGCTAGCTTTTGCTTTTCAACAAGGGGTCAGTAGTTCAATTCCACCTCTTTAGTCAATAGATTGAGGTTCATAGGTGCATTTCCAAAAGGAAAAAAAGCTTGTCAAAGGCTTTAAAATGAGAGCAATGGGAGAAAATGCATGAGTTGCTTTGTACAGTGCTTTGCAAAATTCATTTTCGAATTCAACCCCCTTAAAAGTCAGTAGATTGATCTGGATTACAAAAACGCTGATGTTTTGTGCTGTATCATTTTGTTTTAAAAGATTGACCTTCGGATTTAATTGATTTAAAGTCATATTGGTTTTATGTAAGTAAATATTCTGTGATTAAAATTACTATCAAACTGAAAAATGCTTCCAACCCCTGCGCGGTGGAAGTTTACAGAGATGAAAGATGCTGCTCTAATCAGAGCACAGCTATCAATTGGCCTCTAACTGTGAATCAAAAAATGTTCACCTTTTCTGGACAAAAGACCCCCTTAATTCAAGTAGCATTGGTCAAATTGTGAATGTGAATCTGGAGGAAATCTGTAGAAGTGAAGACTTTCAAAAAAACTAAAGATACTTATAGACACGCACAAGATAGAAACAGGCTACAAAATAATATCATGTAGTTATGTTATAACTGAAGTTCAGAGGGAGGAACATGGCTGAGACCCCTACTTCTTCCAATCTAACGCCCTATAAATCAACATCCTCTCCTTCCGTTCCCATGACAAAGTGTTGGCAATCCCCACCGCCACCCCATCTCCTTCCTGATCCTCAGGTCTGCATCAGTCTTACTACAGCTATGTAGTAAGTATGTATGTAGGCATGGTCTGAACACACAAACAAGTGTTTGGATATCCCAGTGACAAGGCCGTCCCTCAAAACCCTACAAAGCTACAAAGTTCAATGAAGCAGGTTGACTGAAGCAGGTTGCCCAACAAAAACACGAAATGTTCTACAGTGGACAAGTCAAAGCCCTTAATCAGACCTTAATCTGATCGAGACTGTGGTAACTGACCCTAAAAGACTGGCAGCTGCGGCAAAAAGTGGTCCTACCAAGTACTAATTTGAAAAGGTTTGATACTTATGCAAGCAGCAATTTTCATATTAAGAGCTTTGCATACAACTGGTCTGTATGGGAGGGTAATTTAAAAGAAGCCATTTTTTAGGGTCTGCAGTTTGCCAGGAAGCATCAAAGTGATCCAGCTAAAGTTTAGGAAAAATTTTTTGTGGTCAGATGAGACAAAAATGGACCTTTTACAATGCTATGTGTGGCACAAACCTAACACTGTCCATTCCTCAACAAACACAGTCCTAACAGGGAAGTATTGTGCTGTGGGGATGCTTTTCCTCAGTGGGGATGCCCATCTTATGTTTGGGCAACCTGCTTCAGTCTGCTAAAAAGCTAAAGCTTGAGAGAAAAAATACCTTACAGCAGGACAAGGATCCCAAGTACAAGGCCAGTGCAACACAGGAGTGGTCGAACAACAAAAACATGAATGTTCTACAGTGGACAGGTCAAAGTTCAGACCTCAATCTGATCGAGACTGCGGTAACTGACCACAACAGACTGAAAGCTGTTATTGCAGCAAAAAGTGGTTCTACTAAGTACTAATTGGAAGGAGTTTGATACTTATGCAAGCAGCATTTACATTTCTTTATTTTTACTAAGATCGCTGACATGATGAATTTTGACTTGATAAATTACTTTAAGTGCATATTGGTTTGCAGTAATAATACTGGCTGGAGCAATCTGTGTAAATAACATTTGCAAGGCAGATGAATCTAATGACTTTTAAGTAGATAGGATACTTTTGCAAGGCACTGTATTGTTATGATTGAATTTCAGATTTTCAGTATGCATTTTTTCCCCCATTTTAACCTTTAGTTTGACAGGGAAGTGTGATTTAAACCCAGTTTCTAGCCAGACAACTGATATTCAATAATTAACTGTTATATTCAGAACAAAGAATGGCTATATCTAAATATTGCATCTCATGAACAGCCATTGTACATGGTACATTCATAATGAAGGCCACTGTACATTCTTCACTAAAAAAAAAACTCGCTACACTTTAGACAGGCAACCTCAAACTTGTTATTCCAGCAAGAAAATAAGCAGCCTTGCTAAATGTCAGCATCAAGTGTGTGTGCTTTATTCTATGTAGGGCTTATGCTGTCTCATTAAGGGCTGCCTATGGCTTGTTACCCTGTCATTTTAAACAGTAATTAAAGCAGCCAGTGGGAATGCAGCTGTAGTCAAACTGATGCGAGGTCAAAGGCTCTTTCCACAGCGAGGAAGCAGGAAAGGAGAGGGAAAGGCCATTATCTCCGGAATCTTCTCTGTCTCCTAGGTGTTCCTTCAAGCTGCAGAAAGAACCACCTGAGATCAGCCAGGACTAGAGACGAGAATACAGAGTACAGTGGAACCTGGGGGGAGAGCCCACCAGAATCAAATCATTAACAGTATGCTTTAGAGTCAACCGAGGCCCCACATGATCTGTTCAAGCTGTCTGTACATGGTACTTGTACATGTTCTGACTTCCACTTGTCTTTATTTAGTCTCCTGATTTAATGGAAATGGCAAGAACCCTAATAAAAGCATCAGAAAAATGAGATGTAAGCTCTGCGCACTGGCTAAAAGCATGTCAAAGAGTGCTTTTACATAAGTGTACTGTGGTATCACATCTGCAGAGAAAAACAGAACAAGTTCTGCTCATTATTTAGCGCATTACTTTGGGAACAAAAACCTTGTATCCATTTTTGTCATTTTTTTTCTTTTTTACTGGGAAACAGGCCTGCCTGCCCTTTACAATGTATGAAAATTTCAAAAAGAACGGAAGAAGGGAATTGCTCCAAAATTACCTGGAATAAAACCTTGTCATATTAAATTGCATTAAAGGTTAAGAGTTCTCCTGTAAAGTTTTCATTTTGTTGATACTCAGTGTTGTTCTGACAGTGATGATATACAGCCTGTTAGAAACGTTTGTAGACACCTTGCCTCCTTTTGAAATTTTAAAATTTCTTGCTGTTACTTTTCAATGAATCACAGAAAAATAACTACTAAAGTAGTTCCAAAATCGTGGGTCTGAAAGGACGTGTAGCTGTTAAGAAGACATTTTGGAGTAAAGAAAATACACAAAAATGAAGAAAATTTACTCTACAACAACAAAACTGGACATCTGCGATGTGGCATGAGGTTTGACGGATTGGTAAGGACCCTTTGAACCATGTGTGCAATCTTTAGTCAAGCACGGTGGAGATTTAGTGCAAGTTTGTGGATCAATGACAACATCAAGTTGGCGATTTATTTTTCATTAAAATGCTGATTTCATTAAAATACCATTTGGACGCTTGAATGGGAAGAAATTTTGCAAGCACACTGCTGAGAAGCTTCTGGTATTCTTAGAACAATAGACCAGCTACCCCAGAGCCCTAAGCTTAACATTAATTAATGTGTTTAGGGATCACTTGGATCTTGTAAGAAGCAGCAAATGCAACCAGCTGTAAAAAGGCAAAGGGGGGACACTATATACTGGAATTTCTAATGTTTAAATATATTTAGCACTGCTGTGTCTGATCCACTCAGACCAGCGCAACACACACTAACACACCACCACCACATCAGTGTTGAATCAAATAGTACCTGCTCTGTGAGGGTCCATGGGGGTTTCTGACCACTGAAGAACAGGGTAAGAGGGGGCTAACAAAGTATGCAGAGAAACAGATGGACTACAGTCTGTAATGGTAGAACTACAAACTGCACCTATATAGTAAGTGGAGCTGATAAAATGGACAATGAGTGCAGAAACAAGGAGGTGGTCATAATGTTATACCTGATTGGTGTATGTGTGTGTGTGTATATATATATATATATATATATATATATATATATATATACAGCCAAAAGGAATATATAAAATTTGGATTGAACAATTAAATATGCTTTCATGCTAATTTTATAGAATATCATAGAAAAAAATAGGTGTTGACATTTAGAATAAGAAACTCTTTGAATTCAACAATCCTGTTTTACTGTCAGTGTGGTACATTTGGAGAACATATAAATGAACATTGTTTTGCATTATATATCATTGATGATTTTAGATAAAGCCATCTATGGGGAAACTGCACTAGCATTTATTGTGATCTTTACTCCCTCAATTCAGGCTGGTGACACCCACAGGAAGCTGTTGGCTGGACATCTTTGGTTGGTGAATTCAGACCTGCAGTAATAGAGAGGTGTTTAAAAACTCCAACAGCACTGCTGTGTCTGATTCACTTGTAACACACGCAACACACACACACACACACACACACACACACACACACACACACACACACGTATGAAAGGAAGCGTGGTCTCTGACTTTTGCCAAATTCTGTTTATGACAGTGGATCTCATACAATGTCCAGTCAGTTCAAATACAAGGAAAGTACTTCTATTGAAAAAGGCAGTGAGTGTATATGTGTCTCCAATAAAAAAGCGACTGAAAGTTACACAAAATCTGTATTTTGCAATGGATAAAATTTCTATGATCCAACAAGTAATAAATAGGCTGCCACTTCTCTAACTGTAGCTAGTAGTGTGGCGACAATGAGTCAAACTGGGAACATGACACCATTCCATATTTTCAGTGCATTTCTGCTTAAATGTGTACTTCTCATTGACGTCTCTGGCCTCATGAAAGTCCTTATTTAAGCCGGCCTCGAGTCGGTCCTTCACACTAATACACTGCTCTCGGCTGGCTTTATGACGGAGGCTTCTATTTCACTAGAAATAATAATAATCCATGCCTGTGCATTCTGTCCCATAGTGAATGTAAAAAGCAGTGCTGAGCTCTCACTTCATCTCTAGCCCTCCATTATCCGCCACTAAAATGATTCCAATCTCCAAACCCCCCCCACCGGCCTCTCCGCACTCAGAATGTGCTCTGTTTCCATCATTATGCCTCCAGTGAACCTAAAATGAACTGCAACCCTCCTCTATTGTCACCTCTCCATTCTGCAGTGCTTCCACCACTCTTTTTACCTCACCTCTCCTTCACTGACAGTCAGTCCTGTACTGCTGTATCTGACCTGACTGACTCGCACAACTCTGTGATGTTGCGGAAGCCTTTGATGCTGTTATTTATTTATTTTTTCCCCCTTTGCTTGTGCAGGTGGATGAGCTGCGGTGGCTGAGCTCAAAAGCACAGTGCCCATTCCCACCTTTCACCGGTGCCACTTTGAAGCTCGTGTCGTGAGCTTCTCTCCAGGGAGATGAGTTCGCCTAATGCACCATCGCACCTTCACTAAAGTGTGTGCTCCTTTCATTTATTCCCATATCATTTACGCACTCAATTTTTGTCCCACAATGCCATGCTTCAAATATCATTTGTGAAAGCACCACAGAAGATTCTTAATATACAGTACTGTATAATACACTGTATTTTGAAAGTGTACTTATGTACCATAAAATAGAGTGTATACTGACTTTTCTTAAGGTTATATACTGCATGATACACTATATGCTGAGCTTGACTTAAGGTCATTTACTGTACGATACACTTTATACTGAGCTTTCCTTAAGGGTCTATACTGTATAATAAACTGTACACTGATCTTTTCTTAAAATTGTATATCATATGATACATTGTATGCTGAGCTTTTCTTAAGGTTATATACTATATGATACACTTTATGCTGAGCTTGTTTTAATTTTATATACTGTATGACACACTTTATACTGCACTTTTCTTACAGCTGTATACTATGTGATACACTTTATACTGACCTTTTGTTAAGATTATATACTGTATGATACACTGTATACTGACTTTTCTTAAGATTATATACTGTACGATACACTGTATACTGAATTTTTGTAAGGTTATATACCATATGATACACTGTATACTGAGATTTTCTTGAGGTTATATACTGTATGATGCTCTTTATACTGAGTTTTTCTTAATGTTATAAACTGTATGAAACTTTATACTGAGCTTTTCTTAAGGTTTTGTGCTGTATGATACATTGTCTACTGAGCTTTTCTTAAGGTTACACACTGTACTGTATGACACACTGTAGCTAAAGTTTACGTAAGGTTACATAATTTACTACATGATAAACGGTTTAGTGAGGTTAACTTAAGGCTATACACTGTACAGCATGATACACTGTGTGCTGAACTTTACTTGAGGATATACACTGTATTGTACAATAATATGTAGCTGAGTTTTACTTAAGGTTATACACTGTACTGCATGATACACTGTAGCTGAGGCTAGCTTAAAGGGGAATTCCACCAATTTGTCAGACTGTATTATTGTGTAAAAAATTTAAAAATGTGTAAAGGCTATATATTGTTATGTATGCTGAGGTTTACTTAATAGAAAATACTGTACAGTATGATATACTTCATACAGAGCTTTTGTTTAGGTTATTTATTATCTGTTACACTTTATACTAAATTTTTCTTAAGGTTATGTACCGTATCATAGACTGTATACTAAGCATTACTTGAGGTTATAAACTGTATGATACACTTTATACTGAACTTTTCTTAGGGGTTATATACTGTATAATACATTGTATACTAAGCTTTTCTTATGGTTATATACTGTATGATACACTTTATTCTGAGCTTTTCATACAGTTATATACTGTTTGATGCACTTTATACTGAGCTTTTATTAAGGTTATATACTGTATGATACACTTCATACTGAGTTTTTCTTAGTTATATACTGTTTGATGCACTGTACACTGAGATTTTATTAAGGTTATATACAGTATGATACACTTTATACTGAGCTTTTCTTAAGGTTACACACTGTACTGTATGACACACTGTAGCTAAAGTTTACTTAAGGCTACATAATTTATTACATGATAAACTGTTTACTGAGTTTAACTTAAGGCTATACACTGTACTGCATGATACACCGAATGTCAAACTGTACTTGAGGATATACACTGGATTATATAATACACTGTAACTGAGGTTTACTTAAGGTTCTATACTGTACTACATGATACACTGTAGTTGAGATTTACTTAAAGGGGACTTCCACAGACTTTTCAAAATGTATGCATAATTCAATCATTGAGATGTAAACAAAATCATTCAGAAAGGTTTGATATTTATCCCCTTAAAATCAGAATATGTACAGTATATAGCCTTAAATTCCCCATACTTGACTGGATAATATACTGTATAATGATTTTCGGCAGCACTATGATATGGTATATACTGAGCTTTACTTGTGGCTATGTACTGTACACTGTATACTGAAGGTTACATAAAGCTATATGCTGTATATTATGATACAATGTGTACAGTGATTTACTTTGGTTGTATACTGTACTTGGGCTAAATACTGTACTGTGTAATACACTGTATACTGAGGTTTGTGTAATGCTATGCACTGTAGTATGATGCAATAAATCCTGAGGTTTACGTCATATACTTTGTGACGTACTGTAGACTGAGATTTACTAGTGGCTTCAGAATTTTTTTTATGCACTCACTGAAACAGCAGGGCTATAAAGTTTTCTCTCGTACCATAAAACACACTGACTTTTTAAGCTATTCAGAAGCTTGACACAAGCGAGAAGCCTTTCAGGGGTAGAATCGGCTTGGTGTTTTCTGCAAAGTCTAAACACACCAAAAAAGCCTACGGTTGCATGATTGATTGATGTTTATTAAACACAGCACCACAGTTGGTGTGGAACATTTTGACAAGAAGTGCAGCGTATTACAGCAACTTTTACCATGACAGCTGCTGCTTAGAAAGACTTTGACATCCAACATTTGACAAAAGGAGAATACTGTAACAATAGAAAGCAAAGAACAGAATGTGTATAATGTGGAACAATGTGTTTGTGAAAAAGAATAGAGGGAACGTCAAAAAGTAGAGCACATTTTTTCTGAATGTTGCTGATTTTCATATGTTTTTAGGTTCCCGGATTTTGCTTTCATGTTATTCAGCAACACTGCGTTCAAACTTCTCAGATTTCATCATGCAGTAGCTCATACATGAAATGATTATCGTTATTATTATTAATTTGTATCAATTTGACAGTTGATGCTCATTATAACTGATTAGACAGATAAAAGTACATTTTTATTGCTCTGATAATTGATGCACTGTTACATAGATAAACAGATTAGACAGATAAATATTAAATGACATTTTGCAAATTGCCAGTACTGTGCAAAAGTCAGAGACTTTTAACAGAAAAATAAACTAAAAATTATCGCCCTTTTTTTTTCCAGTGTTTTGTGTGTCCACTTTTTGTCTTTACTACAGTTTCCATTCTTTCCTGACTTGCTTTCAGCTTTTCAGGGAAATCTAGAGCGATATTTTTCCACACCACTAAGGTTTAGTCTTTTGTATTTTCTGCTTCTTATGATCCAAACACATTCAGTTGTTAATGTTAAGGTCTGGACTCTGGGGTGGTCAATCTGTTGTTCTGAGAAAACCAGCAGCATTTTTGTTCTGTTTTATTTGCAAATTCTCTTCTTTTTTATCTGTTTCCTTTTCTCAGTGAGGCTTCTTGAACAGCTACACATCCTTTCAGACCCATAGTGCTGAGTTTTTCTTCTCATAGTGGAAGGATGGACAGAAACCCCTGTGTTTTTTTTTTTTTTAGATCTGAAGCAGCTTGATTTTCTCCTCTCTCTCAAAGATGTGCTGTTTACCTGATGGTGATAGTTTTGGTGGTCTACCAGGACTTACATGATTGTTAGGGGTCCCATTTTGCTTTCAGTCTATCCTTCCTTATGCAACTGGGTTGTCTTATATCCAATCTTCTCAGAAATATCTACTGACTTTAAAATTTAAATATAACTTGTACTTAATGTCTGAAAGGTGGCCTCTGACTTAGCAGCGATGTACATAGAGTAGCTGTAGATGTACTGCCAAGTAAAATGATGATTAATAGCAATTTAGCAACAAGGCACATTTTATTTTTGGCAAATTAACATCACTTCACACTGAAGAACAAGAACTGACCCAAATGGTAACCAACACAACTGACAGTTGTGGTTCATTTACCACCTGCTCAACCACTGGGACCAGGACCTGTTTTCAGACCAGAAAATGCTTACCAGCCCACCCACCCAGACCCATGACAAATTACATACATACATACATACATACATCATCTAAACCGCTTATCCTTCTGGGTCGCGGTGGGGTGCTGGAGCCTATCCCAGCTGTCATTGGGCGGAAGGCAGGATACACCCTGGACAGGTCCCATGACAAATTACTTTTCTAAATTTCTATTTCTATTTTCTTCATTTCTTACTATTATTTCCTGTTTGTTAAATGTATTTTACATTGAGATAACCAAGATGGCTGACTAATGATAAAATGAAAACTGGTGAAAACTTTTATCTTAAATGTGACATAATCATGACAGTCAGTATGCTACAAACGAATGGTAGCTAAGTAAAATAAGGTCTTATGTCCGTTCAGGTGTCCGAATGTAACTGCTAAATGATTTGAGGTGGAATAGAAAATAAGAATAAAGAGCTTTGGCTGCATCTAATCTATGCAATGTATAAGACTCAATTCCAATCGGCAAACCAGAGCTGTACCACTTGAGATGTGGGCCACTGGTTTAACCCCTAAATTACTACAGATATACATTTGGATGTATTTATAGTTTGTCTCAGCATTATTGTGCTTGTATGTGTGAGTTTATACATAAGTCCAAAACACTACTGGCCTCATCAGGAATTCTCCAGACTGGAAGTTTCATAATGACTGCAAATAACCCTCTACTGCACGCATTATGAGAGCAATTTAAAAACTTTCTTGCATTCACTTTACCTTGCATAAAATGGTCCTTGATTATTAAATTATTAAATTATAAAATTGTATATAATGATTATTAATAATTCGTCCCAATTATTAAATTCAAAACAGGGGTCTTTTGGGAGTATGTTGCCTTGAGGCAACATTGTGAGACAATGGGAAGAAATGACATAGAGTCATGTTTGCAGAAGTGGTGAGTCCTGGCTTGTGACTGGCTAAATCCATTCCACTGTCACACAGTGTTGCTTCTAGGCAACAAACATAATTCTGCAAATTCTCATAACAAAAAAAAAAAAAATTATCCTGAATGTTAAAGAGGTATTAATGTGCCCACTAAGAGATAATATAATATAGTATTGACTTACTCAAACTCTTCCCTTTATTGTTACCCCTATTGTTGTCTTGAAATCTGTATAATGTTATTGTAAAGTGAGGGAAATGAGTTTGTTGCCCTGAGGCAACATTGTGCAATAGAGGGTTAAGGACTGAATTGTCTTTTTGGTCTATTTATGCTTCTTCGAAATGACTACTTTGGTTAATTTGCTATCTTCCTTTCTAGTTATCTTAGCTTAACACCAGTTGGTCTTATTGGCAAGTTATTGCTAGACTTAAAACAATATACTGCACTGTTCTACTCACAAAAATGTCTTTACACAGACTCTTATAGAGTTAAGTGAAAATAAAAAATTGAGCAAAAGTGCTCACTTTGTGGAGGCTAGAATGAATGATAATACTGTTAGCATTTGCTTCCTAACTAGCTTATGTCACCTTAGTGCTTGGTGACTTTATCTTCACCTGGAAGGGTAAAGAATGCATTAAATTATCGTTGGCTTTAGCTAGAAGTGTTACCAAAGACAGAGGAGAATAACATTGAGAGCTGCTAGGTCCAGTTGGTACTGCTCTTGAACAGCCACTAAAAACCATGAAACTGGAACCTTTGATACTGGATTGATGACCAATGGAAAAAGCACAGGTCCAGTTTTTCAAGGTTCTTGCACTTTGTGCATTAGTAAAACGCCCTAAGGATTAAAAACTGTTGTACTGTCTAGCTGATAACTTCATCAGCAACTGACTAATTATTAGGCCTCTGCTAAAAATAGAAACTTAATGTTAATGTATTGATGGGACTGGACTGTGTTTAACTCATGGAAATTGTTGGACAGTGTCAGCGACAGTCACTGTGAAGGTGTGTTAAAATCAGCTTCTTTAAGCAGGCTTAGTCCTCTGCTAAGATCTATCATGAACATATCATATCATAGAACAACTTCAGGCAGTGAAACGTTGGTGTTTGAGGAATAATAAAAGCAATCTTACTCTGAAAATTATGATTCATACATCGTGGCAGCCTGCTCTCCCAGTAGAAACACATATTATGAATAATAAAACAACAGTGCTACAATTATTAATTACACTTGCAAAATAACAATGTGGGATTTGGTTTCCTAGCTATTTAAATTCAAGAGCTCACAGGAATCACAGCATCACAAAAATGTCTCAATTGAAAGAAGCCACTTTCTTTGGTGTCTACAAAACAAACTGTGGCATTTTGGAGCCAGGATGAGTTCTTTGTCAGCCGTTGAGGTCATTGTTTTGTTTTGTTACTTGCTTTCAATGTCATCCTCTTTGACAAGCACAATTTGTGGTTCCACCATCCTTTCCCTCATTTTCTCCTGCTTCAGATGTGAGGGGAGGGTGTCTAGTCAGTCTGGGGAAATGAATTGTGTGCAGGAATCCTGGTCCTGTAGATCTCCTGCCCCACTCATATTAGTGCTTTTAGAGCAGAGAAAACACTAAATGTCTGGCATTATGACAGTAAACTGACTCAAGCATTCCTAAAAGATTTATCACACTTGCCTTCAATATTCCTCTGTTACACAGTTACAGTCATTATGGTAATTGTCATGCTGCAACAGCTTTAAGAAACATGCCTTTGGTCAGACGTCTTAGCCTCAAACAAGACTGGGAGTTCTCCAATTCCAGGCATGTGAGAATTGAGAGTTGACTTCAAAGCTTTGGAGTTGACAGTGATGCTTAAGCAGTATTTGACACTCTGATGTCACTGTCTAGATAAACTGTATGAAAATTGCATTCTTCCACAATGCACACATCAACAGATTGGCTGTATTGTGCTTTGGACAGAGTCGAAAACAACCTGATAGAGGAGAAACAAGACACATTATTGTCAGGCTCGGACAGAATTCCGACACTCGCCGACCACGCTCAGGTAAAAACGTTTATTAACAAAGGGAGTGACCGCAATCAAAGTCACCCAGTCTAATGTCGAAAAACAATACACCAAAACAGTTACCATGAGGAAAATCCAAAAAGCAATGTCCACAAAACAGAGTCAGGGTCAAACCAGAAATCACAACAATGCTGACAGGGCAAGGCAAAAAGGCAAGGTTGAAGAAAACAAAGCAAGGTTTATACACGGAATGGCAAACAGACAAAATGGAAGGCTCAGAAAGGCTCTGAGTACAAAGGCAATACTTCATACTGAAGTTAACTAAAGCCTGGGCTTATATACTAAACTAACAGGTAACCATAACAAGGAACAGGTGTGATTGATCAGTAGCCAGGCGAGGCAGAACGTTGGAGAGTCATATAAGGAGGGTTGGTGGTCATGTGATTGGGAATGGGGTTCTGGGTAATGGAGTCTGGAGGCTGGGAGGCAGAGACAGCGGTAACGGAGAAAAGCATGACAATTATAGCTATATACGTTAATTCAGGTTAGAGTTGGTTGTCCAAATTGTTCTACTAAAGTCATTAAAGTCATTAAGCTGGGATGCAGAATCCGAATCCCTTTTGCGCACACAATAATGCCCATACTGGGAACACCAAGCTAGCTTTTTTCTTATAGCTAGCTGAAGACCCATAGTTGTTGGTGTGTGATGAGGTGCCATAAAGTGTTATGCAGTGCCCACTCCTCCAAAGTTACATAGCGCTATAGGAAGCTTTCCAGGCAATGCCAGAGACACTATTCTCCTTATGATAAGTCAGTGTACTATCAAAATGATTTGCAGCTGTTATTTTAAGGTAAAATTGTTACATAATGTTGCTTTAAGCTAATGCCACTATCATTAGCTAACAACGAAAGCTAATCGTTTCTTTAAGAAACATACAGTCTTTCCCAAACAGGTCCCTCCTTACTAACACTCTATTAGTCAGTGTCCATATAAAGTTACTCTAGCAGTTGTGGCAGGGGCTCCTAGGGATGGGAGAGGAAGCAAATACATGGAATGCCAATGCCACTCTGCCTCAAAAGGAGAAAGCTGCTGCTACCATGGCTACATTTAGCTGAGTAGTCATCATGCGCTGCATTAGCTCTACACCATTTAGAAGATGCAAGGATACGAGTTTCTGGAAGACGAAAACATCTACAATACTGATACACTATGGAGGCTTGCATGGATACATGTCAGTAAACTTGGGGAGAAATGTACGTTTGAGACATTCTGTGATTTTGTGAAAAGGCTTTGTGAGGAAAATCCCCCAAAGCCTTATGTGCATAACCAAAAATAATATTTGACTGAATAATAACATGGAACTAAGGCCCTGTTCCCACTTGGTATTAACATCTGTCACTAGGGTACCACCCACATTTACTACGTAAGTCTTTCACTGCGTTTGCTGTGAAACATGTACCACAAATCCATGTTTGTGGAAATAAAAGGGCGGTTACAAATGTTTAGACCCCAGACTTGTAAAATTGAACTACGCAGCTGTGGTCCTTCACCACTGTCAAAGATGCATCAAGATGCTTTAGCAATCACACTATAAATGTTATGTGGTCGTACGCATCCCTGACCACCTCCAAAGGTAGCATTAATTAACGGATCACAATGTGTCTCCATGATGCACTGTTCTTAGCGCAGTGCACTAATGATTGGATCACCCAGGGTGCATCTTAATGCCAAGTGTGAGTGGGGCCTATCATTTGAGTGTTGTCATGAGTCTGGTCACTGGCTGTCAGATGGTTTTTCAGTCCACTTCCACTCCCTGAAAATTACTTTGGGATAACCCTTAACCCTTAGAACCCAAAGGCAGTGGGTTGTTTTTTTTTTTATTTTTTATTTTTACCCACTTTTCTCCCCAATTTAGTCGTCTCCAGTTCCACCCGCTAGTTAGGACTCCCCCAGTCACACGATACTATCAACGCTAGGAGGGTGAAGGCTAACACAGGCTTCCTCCGAGACCTGTGAAGCCAACCACCGCTTCTTTTCGAACTGCCGCTCACGCAACGTCATTGGACAGCCGAACGCGCTCGGAGGAAAGCGCCAACCGCCAGATCCGTTACGTCAGCTAACAGACGCCTGCGCTGACTAGCATCGCGCTGAGTGATGGGGGGAGAGGGAGGGGCCATCCTACCCACCCAGAGAGAGCGAGGCCAATTGTGCTCTCTCGGACTCCCGGCTACGGATGGCTGTAGCATCACCAGGGATCGAACTCGCGATCTCCTGATGATAGGGCCAATGCTTAGACGGTTGCGCCACTTGGGAGACCCCGCCAGTGGGTTGCTTGCCTGGCTGTCTTCTAGCCTTCATGATAAAGGAGCAGTTTAACTTACATGAAACACATATTTCAACAATCAGCAGAACTTCCCCTCTCTAACCATAGGGAATTCATTGAGGTGCATGCAGCAAAGTATCAGAGTATCGTCTGGCTCAGAATATGACCCAAACTTCACCCCCTTTTCTGGTGATATATCTCTGTTTTTAGGCTTCATAACTGAAAGAATGGGTTAACTTACAGACTTTATACACAGGCACACTTTGGTGCCCATGGACTTTGGCGCCCATGGACTTTGGCGCCCTCTTTTAAATTCTGTTATCATATCTCTGTTTTGATTCTCCATAAATATCACATACTGCATGTGTTTTGGTCCAGCACTTCTCTTTGTGTCTCAGAGTGAGTGTAGAGAGTGATCCAGAGAACTATGAATTATCTAAGCATTCAGAAAAATGAGTCCAACAAACTTTCAATGCAGTATTTTCAGGTGAAACTTATGTAATGAACTGTATATATCTAGCTTTATCTTTCAATTTCCATTGATTTCAAGCATTATAAACAGCCTGAACATGAAAATAAGTACTTTAAAAGTACTCATTTCGGCCCTGAGCAAAACATTCGGCCTACCATGCTGGCTATGACAGTTTTAGCACTCAGCATGTATCCAAAAAGAGAGATAATCAATAAAAATTATGTCTGTCTTATGCTAACCAGCTATTAGTCATAGTAATAAGCCACCGAATTAACCAATATCAGTCTAACAGGTTTAGAATTTCTAAGCAGAGTTCAGAAGAAGGTCTGAACTATGATTTGATAGTCTGTACATGTAAAACTGAAAAATAGTAGTTGTTAAGTACCTTTTTGATTTTCATATCAAATAATTACATATCTGAGTAGTCCATAGGGCCTATAGGCTCTCCTGAAAATAACAACATATGGGATGTGTGACTGTCTGGAGTGAATGCTTTGTAATTCTGTTATTTACATACCAAAAACTTACACAAAAGTACACCAGAGTTATAAAAGGGTTACATAGAGCAAACCCTCCATGAGAACGTGCAAACAGAGTCAGAGTAGATTGGACTGGACTGAGACTGTGGGGAGACTTGGTAAACAGTTGTATAGTTGAGACTTCCTGCTGGCAATCTCCAGACTGATAAATGATTGGAAGAGATGTGAGCCATCACACCCAATCAGATACAAGTCTTGCTCATTTTCAAGGCTCAAGGCACCCAGTTCCAAGACAACGTGCTTCTGAAACAACACACCACTTGAAAAGATCAGACCACCATTCTCTTCCTAGCAGGTTCTAAAGTCAAACCACATCCCTTTTATAGTTAAGTGAATGCTGTATCCCTGAAAGTGCTGCACCTTTCCAGGTTATTTAGCTCCATGAATAATCTCCCGCCGAAAGACTTTCTTTGCCGCTGCGCACTGACGGTTGAGCAAGGCTTTGCTGTGTTCGGCGCAGGAGAGGAGGAGAAGCTCTTGTTTTGTGTCGGGTGTGGGAGATGAAATGTTGAGTGTGTGTGTGCGTCAACATCTAAAGGCCTCTCTGAAGAATGCATTAGTTTTGCATGGAAGCAAACAACAAAGCAAGACTCCACTCGTGACAAGCCAGAGCTTCTGAAATTGAAGAGAGCTTCATGTTCTTTGCCTTTCAGAAAGCGACTTGTGTTTTATTCATTGATAAGCAAAGCGAGTGGGGACGTGTAATGGGACTTGACTCTGCATGTTACGGGAGCTCCAATGTGTAGTATTAATTTATACTGTTTAAATAAAAATAAAAAGTTATCCAAGTGTGATTTATCTTACATGATAACTCTGATGAGTTACTCTATGGATTGGCTGAGTGACAATGCTTGTATAGTGTTTTGTATTGTACCCATTGAAAAAATACATTTTGTATTGCTTTGTATAGTTCATCTTGAAGAATTATGAATGGTGATTCCAGTGTACTTGTAATGCAGTCTTGACTGAAAATGAATTGTTTAATCCTTTCACAACTATGATCCCACTGGTGGGATTTGCTGTGGCTGGTCTCTAGATAGTACGGTCCAAGCGATGGGATTTGAACACAGCATTAGAACTTTCAGCCGACAATCAGCTGTAGAGCAGCCAGTTCCTTAACATCTCTCTGTTAATTTGTCTTTTCACAACAGCGTATCCCCAAAATACCGCCAACACACGTTTACACTTGCAATACATTGATCAGTAGTGTTAATCGATGAAGTTAAATATTTATACTGACAGCTTCCACTCTGTGAGTTTGAATAGTCTACTGCATCATGGCTGAGCTGTTGTCTGTTGTTGTTCCTTGATGCTTCCATTTCACAATAACAACACCTACAGTTGGCTGGGGCTGACGTAGCCAGTCACAAACTTTTAAAAGTTTAAACTTTTAAAGTCACTGGACTGTTCATTTAGATCAATTCTACTGCCAATGACTGCATGGCTATGTACTTGATTTTATGCATGTCTTAGCAACAGGTGTAGCTGAAATACCTGAACTCAATAATTAGGAGGTGGGTACACATACATGTGGTCATATTATCATATTTTGTCTCTATTTCTCTCTAAATACATTTCTGAAAAGGACTACTGGATTTTTCTTTGTACAGTTGGTTTTGGGATTAATTTTAGGAACTCTTACAGAGTTATGTAGAATAAAGTACTAAGTAATTAGATAACTTTTCCTCAGAGGTAACCTCATTACATCGTAAGAGAAGTAATTTTTAAGTACCTCAGTACTGGCACTGACTGAGGTGTTCTTGTCTATGAGAAATATAACTTTATCCATGAATGAGTACTGTTCTGAATGTTTGGTTGTACTACTACATCAAATAGCTATGGTATTATCTACACTCACAGAGCAGTTTATTAGGAACACTACAGTAATCGTAGGTATGGACTCACTTTACTTTCAAAACAGCCTCAGTTCCTCATGGCATGGATTCCACACGATGTTGGAAACATTCCTTTAAGATTCTAGTCTGTGTTGACGTGTTGGTTTTTCTAGTGTAGTTTCATGCTGACCTCCTACCACATGCCAAAGGTGTTCTATTGGATTCAGATTTGGTGACTAAAACACTAAACTGTTTATAACGTTTCCAGTTTGAGAAGACTTTTACTTCGTGACATGGTTCATCACCATGCTGGAAGCAGCCATTAGAAGACAGGTAAATTGTGGCCATGAAGGGATGCACATGGTCAGCAACAATGCTATAAATAGATGTGGCACTATTACACCACCTCCACCAGCCTGGACTGTTGACATGAAGCAGGGTGGGTGCATGGATTCATGCTGTTGGCACCACATTCTGACCCTGCCATCTGTGTGCCTCAGTAGAAATTGTTATTTATCAGACCAGGCTACATTTTTCCAGTCTTCAACTGTCCAGTTTTTGTAAGCCTGTACCAGCTCCAGCCTCAGCTTTCAGTTCTTGGCTGTCAGAAGTGGATCCCGATGTAGTCTTCTGCTGTTGTAGCCCATCCACCTCAAGGTTGTGCATTCTGAGATGCTTTTGTACTCACCACAGTTATACAGAGTTACCATTGAGTTGAGTAACCATAGCCTTTCTGTCAGCTCAAACTAGTATGGTCAGTCTTGACCTCTCTCATCAACAAGGCATTTCCAGCCACAGATGTTTGGATGTTTTTCTTTATTGCACCATTGTAGTGTAGAAACTGTTGTGTGTAAAAATCCCAGGAGATCAACAGTTCTAGAGATACTCAAACCAGCACGTCTGGCACCAACAATCATGCAATGGTCAAAAATCACTGAGATCACATTTTATCCTCATTCTGATGGTTGATGTAAACATTACCTGAAGCTGCTGGCCTGTCTGTGCATGAATTTATGCACTGCACTGCTGCCACACAATTGGCTGATTAGATGATGAGTGCATGAGTGAGTAGGTGTACAGTTGTTCCTAACAAAGTGCTCAGTGAGTGTATTAGGTTCATTAACAGCTCTAAGAACTGCAAACTGAAGCTTAGCCTTGCAATTATTGAAGTGTTAATGCCAACTTTCCTGTGCTGTTTTAAGCGGAATGGCATTTGATGATGGATCTACTTGGTTGAGGAAGGAGTGGGAAAGCTTTAGTTCATAACCAACGACAGCTGCCTCTTTGTCAGAAGCATAAAGATGAAACTGGAATTTTAGGAGGAGACCTGGCTTCGGCACGCTAATGTATGAGAGATCAGATTTGTATCCTGTAATAAATCAACACCGAGAGTGGGGATTATTTGGCATAACAGGGGCACACACTTGACAAATGAGATGTGAAAACAATCACTTTGAATAATACCAGTCGCCCCCACAGGATCTGACTCTGGAAGTGCTAAGAGTGCGAATGTGTGTGTGTAGCGCAGTAGTTCTGCCCTAATAGCTCCATAAAACATGCTCTCCAAACCAACTCCACAGTCGTAATCATGCCTCAAGACACAGGCCTTTTCTCACTCTTAATGAATTCCGGCTCACTACCGTTGATGGGAAGAGAAAAAGAAATTAAGAAGGAGCCAGCATTAAATATTTCTCATTTTTATTTGCGGAGAGGTAACCTGTGAGTATTGGAATGTAATTTCTCCCTCTTACATTCTTCGATATTGATTTGGTTAAAGCCAGAGTCATCATGTCTGTATGCGCCACTCTCATTTACATGGCAGTCTAGGAGCTGTTGAATCTCCTGCGGAGAAAATTGCATTCCGGAAATAAATGGATTTCATCTGCTCCTCTCCTTTCTCACTGGTGAGCATTCCGAGAGCTCGGTAGGTAATGAAATGTTGTAAGACTGAGATGCATATGCGCACAGCAGAGTGCTTGGCCCCCACAGATCTCTGCATGTGAAGGATGGCTTTATCTCTGAAACATGGTCCAACATCCTTACCACACAGCAGCTGCAATTGCTTCCCCATAGAAAACATAGGACTCATCTGGGCTTCTGTAGTTGTATTTACATTGTGGAGGTGGTTCTGATGGGCTCGTTTTGCATTTGTGCACATATCTTTGCAATAAAGTACAAATTATATGACTGTACTTTGCAAAAGTCAGAAGACACCATTTATGTACTTAATTTCCAGTTTAAACAGCCATTGAGGGCAAGTTATTTATATTTTATAGTCAGGAAAAAATCAGGAAACATATTTTAACAAAAAACTACACAGCAACTAAATCTAATATCAATTGTTTCAGTATTTAGTGTCCACTCTTTGTCCAGTTCTTTTCAGAAGACTTGCTTTCCTTTTTCCAAAACAATCTGCAAGGATATTTTCCCACATCTCCAAAGATAGTGGTATCCGGCCAATGGCAGCATGAAGCCACGTAAAGGTTGGCATGGTGACCACAGTGCCGGCGAAATTGGATGGGTATCACAAAAGAGCTTTAGCAGAGTAGATTGTTTATTCAAGGTGGAAAAAGCCAAAGGATGCTTGTTTGGCATCTAAATCAACATCAGGTTTATTTCATCGCTGTGGTCGACGGCAAAAGTTGAGAAAATTGAACTCTTGATGGAACGTTGCCATTTGTGGAATTTTCTGTTGTGGCTTCATTGAAGACAGCGGAATAACGGCTTGCCGTGGTCCATCTACTGCAAACATGTGAACACAGCATTTGAAGTTGGTTGCACTTTCTACATCTCACAATCCAGTTTATTGCAAAGAAGATGAGTGATGTTAAGATCTGGACTCTGGGGTGGCCAGTCTATTGTTCTGATAACACCAGTAGCATCTTTGTTTGATTTGCAGTTTTTGTCTTTTTTTTTCTTGACAGCTACAGCTTGACCCCTTTCAGACCTAAGTGTTCAGGTCCATGGCATGGCCTCACAGTGGAAGGATGGACAGAAACTCCTGTGGATGTTTTCAGATCTGAAGCAGCTTGATTTTCTCCTCTCTCTCTCTGAGATGAAAGCCTTAAGTGCTGTTTATCTGATGGGAGCTGTTTTGGTGTCTACCAGGTCTTGCACATTATCTTTTAATCAGTTGCCTTTTTTTCATTTTATTTTCCCTTCCTTATGCAAGTGCATGTTTTTAATTTCTAATCTACTAAGTGCTGAGAATGACAAACCCCACCCATTCATCACCCATTGATGGACAGCATAAAGGGGAACTAACAAATTATGCAAAGCAACATATGGACTACAATCTTGCTAAGTGTACCTAATAAACTGGCCTGTAAGTATATACATAATTTGCACTTCAGATGAAGAGTTTCCAACCTTTATTTATGTTGTTTATGGATTATATTATGTTATACCTTTAAAAAACTATGGCTTCCAATGACTACCTACATACCCACCTAGTTAACTAAATAAATGACTGAATTTTCACTTTTCAAAGTAAAAAAAGTCACCTGCTGCTTTCTGGAATGAAAATCCAGAGAGCGATTTAAGGTGGTGAGATTCCTACAGCCTTTTTCAGACTTCCCACTTCAACTTCACCCAGTCTTAAAAAAGAATAAATGACCCTCCACAGTTTTCAGAAAACAGCAGTCCTCCAAGGACACGGTTCAGATTGTGGCTCGCCATTAAGAGCAGAGTGCCACAAAATAAGACCTCATTAGCTGTTAATGAACATTGTGATGGATGTTTGTGGAGTGTGTGTGTGTGTGCGTGTGTGTGTCTAAGACCGCAGGCTCTGAGATCTCAGACCCATGACATATTTGCGTAAACAACAACCTTGAGTGTGCTGAAAATGCTGTGAACGATCTCTTGAGTGCAGGCTTTGATCAAAACAACGAAAATTAAAATGGTGCTTTGAAGGTTGTCAAGGGATCTGCACAAGCCTAAAGCTTTAAGGAAATACTCCAGTGTTTTTCAATTTGCTTTGGTATTGTAACGTTGATTACCACGGAAAATGATTACAACGTGTTTCCCTGTAATAGAAACCCGAAACCTTGAAACCTGCTGATTCTAAACTTGGTGGGAAAATAGAACTAGGTGGCTATTAGAGCTTGGCCTTCAGTTTGGACCACAAATGTCAAAATCGAGGGAAAAAAAGCTAAATAATGCTTATCTCTGCTAGCATATTTATGGGATTTTAGTAGTATGTTAGCACTAAGCTAATGGTGATTTACATGAACGCTTTTGGCTATTCTAGATTAAAAAAAGGACGTTTGATGCTTCTAAAAACATTCCAGGTTTTATTCAAAGCTGACAAAAAAAACACATTTACATGTAAGTGAAATGCATTGGACAGGCTACCACTCATAGATCTTGGCCCCACTCATTGGAAATCAAAACACGATTGGTTGATTCCACTGTCACGTCCTAACTACGCTGGTTAATCTGACTTGTTCGGCCTTTAGTTCAGCTCCTGAAGGCATAATCAATAGTAGACCTTGCTTAGCTGTATGTACTAAGATACAGCAGAGAAAAAAATCCTCACTGAATCATTTTCCATTTATAATAAGTGTGTTTACATGCGCTTAATAATCCAATCATAATCAGATTTCTGCTGTTATCTGATTATTGATATGGTCATGTAAACAGCACACTCTGATTTCTGAGATTGGAGTAAGGTCTAGAAATCCAATTAAGAAATCTGATAAAGAGAGTAATCAGATTTCTCAGTGCATATAAACTCTTACTCTGATTTCTTTCAGATTTCTCAGTCTGTGCATGTGTGAAAACAGATGACAGTGCTGGAAATAAACAAGCAGCATTGCTGTGAGATACAGCAAAACACTTTTGGAGCGATACTGAAACCAAATACATGCTTGACAAAATGAAGGATTTAAATATTCTTCATTTTCTAGATGATGTCAATACCTTCAGGTAAAGCGGCGTGATGTTTAAAAAAAAAGCCGTAGCATGAAGTTTGAGTTTCGCATTAGGTTCTCGTCACATCTTCTTCTGTGAGTTCACTGGCTGGTTGCAAAGCAGAAATCTACTTACTGCCCGACTCATGTAGACCTGGAGTTTCCCCTTTATCTAATTACTCAAGTGCGTGTAAACGCATTGATGGAATTGCTGACAAAATCTAATTTTCTGCAGTTATCGGATTATAAAGTGCATTTAAACGCACTCAATGAAACAAAAAGTTTTATTCATAACTGCATTAAGGTTGGTGGTCCTATGTTTAATCAGTTTCCTGAGTTTAATTCATTTACAAAAATATTCGAAAATTCAGTGACAGTATTCAGCAACTGTCCAAGAGTTTGTATTCTAAGTGAATTTTGAGTCTACAAGCTTCTTTTCCTACAGGAAAAATACAAAGCATCGTGTGACGTTATACCTGGCACTAAAAATGAAAATGAATAGTGTTACCATCTCGTTTATTAGTAGCAAAGTGACAGTAAGAGACTTTGAGTGATGAATATAGGCCTGTTTTCAAGATCCTGCTGTAGTGAATGCTTCACGCCAGGTGTGAAGGTGTGAAGAAAGCAGCTGTGCTGTCACTGAATGCTACCCTGTTATTACCAGGGCTATATTTTGTGGAAGAACAGCACATTGTTTCACGTTCTAGAAAATGTGTACTGCCTTATTAGTTTAAAAATTGAATGTACAGTTTTTTCTTCTGTGAACTTATGGTTATACATTCTATTGCACATCATAAAATCATTGTCCTCCTGTTCAACATATTTTTTCTCTAGATGGTTTAATGCTGTTAATGATTTAAACAAAAAAGCAATTGAAGTGACTCACTCTGCCAAATAGTGCCCTGAGAAGTGTATACTGACTGAAATCATCAATGTGTCTGACTGACACATGACTGAAGGCATCAAAATAATTCTAAATACTGCAATCCTACTTAAGACTGGAATGGAGATGTTTTTAAATCAACTTCATAGTATTTGTATTTGAAATTGGTCTAGCCAAAGTCTTTGGTCATGAATGAAACCTACCTCCATTTTAACATATATAGGTTTTTGCCTTTTTCTCTTTATTAATGGTGAGCGACATGCAATGATGGTGTTTGAGAGAGCTAGTTGGCATTGGTTGGTTTAATTCAGAATATGAACTGACTGGCAAGAAATTTAGGGGGCTTATGCATGATGGGCTTCTGAAAAATGAAGGAAAAACTAAAATTTGAATTATATTCAAATTATATATTTGTAAATATATATATATATATATATATATATATATATATATATATATATGGTGTATTATATATACACCACGCCTCACAGCAAGAAGGGCCTGGGTTCGATTCCCGGCCGGGCGGCCAGGGTCATTTCTGTGTGGAGTTTGCATGTTCTCCCCGTGTCTGCGTGGGTTTCCTCCGGGTACTCCGGTTTCCTCCCACAGTCCAAAAACATGCAGTCAGGCCAATTGGACATGCTAAATTGCCCCTAGGTGTGAGTGTGTGACTGTGTATGTCTGTCTGTCTGTCTGCCCTGCGATGGACTGGCGACCTGTCCAGGGTGTATCCTGCCTTCCGCCCAATGACAGCTGGGATAGGCTCCAGCACCCCACCGCGACCCAGAAGGATAAGCGGTTTAGATGATGTATGTATGTATGTATGTATATATACACCATAAAAAATTCACTGGAAAATTGGAGAAATTGTACCGTTAAATTAACGGTTTCCTACTGTTGTAAAAATGTACGGTTTGATAGCGCTTTTTACAAATACAGGATATAACCGTAATTTAGTATGTTTACAGTATAATACTGCTAGAGGTTAACACTTCATTACCTTTTTTGGTGGGGGTGCACTAACTTTCCTGACAGGTATAACTACATTTTTTCTGTATGGATAAAAAACATTGTTTTTACTGCATGTTAATCTTGCCAGGAAAGTAATATGCATGAAAAGGTTTGTTATTTCAGTGAACAGTTGACATGGCTATTTAAATCATGTGAGAGAAAAGCAGAGTATGTCTTATAAAATGTGTTGCTTTATTGTAAATGAAGTCTTGATGATTCCACTTGCAAACACTTTGCACATTTTTCACTTCAGAAAATGTAATTTCAACAAAGAAAAGCATTTAGGCATGAAAATTAACAGCTAATTAACTTACCTGTATAAAATATATATTGTTTGAGTTTGTTTTTTTTAGATGTCATGTCAGCATAAACATGAACTTTGACAATAATCTTTGCACAACAGTCTACAGCTGAAAAATCCTGTCTTGTCCTGCTTCATCTTTCCTTGTTTCTGTCTGCGTCTTGTTCCATGTGCTTTTGTTTACATTTGCCATGTGTTGTTGTTGTTTTGGTCTGTCTCCTCCCCAGTCATCTGTCCCACGTGGGTGTAGTCTGAAGCCCCGCCCTCTCGTTAGCCCCAGGTGTTTCTCATGTGTTCTTTTGTCTATAGACCACTGTAGTCGTGCATCACTCTGTAGTCCTCATTATGCCCATATTAGGAACTCCGGGTCTAAGCTCCATTTCTCGATGGCCAGAATAAATAGGGTTTTTGAAAAATCGCTTCTATCTATTTTTCTCCTGAATACCACTGGATCCTCTGAATTATGAGGTCGTTACAGAGCTATAATACTAACATTACTACATGCAAGCTAAAGCTACTGTGCATCAATTTGATGTCACTAAGCTACACAAAACTAAGGCAGGGCTGTGATGGTGCTCTGATGAGTTGTACTACCTTACCGAAATGTTCTACTGTCGCACATATTTATGGGTATACCTGTAAATAAAACCTCTGGGAGGGATATTTTGATAGACTAAAACTCCTTATCAAAAATACTACCCGTGTTAAAACTACAAGGCTGAATTAAGCTTCTTTTTTCACACCTTCTTCTTTGAATGTTCCCGTTCCACCTTAAATGATGCAGCAGTTGTGACTAGCTATCACAAACATTAGCAAACAAGACAAAATACTGACCTGTCGGTTCTGTGAAACAGCAAACATAATTTAATGTTACTTAGCTGTTAAGCGGAAATAGAGGAACCTCCTCATATCAAGCCTTTCAACCCTCCATAAAGCTGAAGTCAGCTTCTTTTTCACCGGCTGCTTGTTCGAATTTCCCTGTTCTGCCTTAAATGATGCAGCATTTCAGAACATGACTGCTGCGCCATTTAAGGTGGAACGGGAAAAGTCGAACAAAAGCTGGCGAATGTCCTGAGAAAATGTCCTCAGAAAAATGTTACCAGCATTAAAATAATAATTAGGATATTCTGAGAGCCAAAATCAGTTTATCAGGGGATGATAATCTGCTTAAGGAGACTCGCAGTCTAATGGTGTGAATTCAGTGCACAGTAGCTTTAGCTTACATGTAGCAATATTCATATTTCAACACTTTAACGACCTCGTAATTCAGATGATCCAGTGGTAATCGAGAGAAGAATGTTCACAGGACAAAACGTATCGGGTTCTGAACATTTTTATTTAACACAGGGTGCGACGGAGGCGATTTTTCTAAAACCCTATTCATTCTGGCCATAGAGAAATGGAGCTTAGACCCGAAGTTCCTAATATGGGCATAAAAGCATGGCGCCGACTACAAAATGACGACATGACTACAGTGGTCTATATTCCCCTTGATTTGGTCTGTTCCTTGCTTGGTGGTGTTTGTAGTATGTTTGTAGTGTGTTTTGCTGATTCTTAGTTTGAGTAGTTATTCCTGTGTATTTTGTTCTCTGTTCTTTGCTTTTGGTGGTTCTTTTCATTAATTAGTGCTTGCCTCATTTTGCTTTTCTTTTCTTTCTGGTTCTTTCTTTGCTACTTTCTCCATGGACAACAATAAAACTGCTGGCTCACACATGCATCCTGCCTTCTCATCTCCCAACACGTTACAACAGCTATGACTACTTTTACTTTTTAAGCATCTCCAGCTAGTCAACACAAAATTTGACCACACATTTCCCTCTTCTAGTATTACTTATTATTAAAGGTAGACTAAATCCTATTACTAGTAGGCTGCCATTAGAGCACACTTTGGGAGAGTGATGTCGCGTGGTTGCACTGGACTCAGCACTTAGCTTCCTTCATTGATTGAGAAATGGCAGGAAAACACCTGGAGGCAACTAAGAAGGCTGATTGGAAGAGACGTTTGAGAAGGTTTCTCCTTCTATAGACAAGAACCAAGTGCAAGGTTCAGAGCAACCATATGAAATCCAACCAAATGACATCACAGATGGTGTGTCCCTCATGACTGACCATCCAGCATTCAATACAGCATGCTGTTTTCTCACCTGAAAAAAAAACAAATGAAGAGTTAACCACTTGCAGCAAGGATAGTGCCGTTTTGCTGAAATACAAAATTCTTTATAAACATGGCGAGCAGTAGCAGCTGAGGAGTTGCCAGTAGGGTGAGGATCCTCTTCACATCAGCTGCAGTGGCAAAAAAATAGAACACATAAATTTAATTGTTTAGTTTAGGCAGAATAACAACAGCATGCACCACACACACATATCTGTCCCTCACTGGAGTACCAGTATCACCACTGAACGGATTCCTAAATTTCCCCTCTTCAGAGCTAGTCATATGAAATAGTCTATTATCAATTATAGGCTAGCATGCTGTAAATGCTTTCAGACACCAACTAGCTAAAATTAGTGTGGGATTTTGTGCAGAGAGAAGATGTGATGTTTTTTTTTAGGCTAAACACTGCAGACATAACACATTTTCTCTAACAAAATTATTAGATCTTAATATAAAAGGAAGTTACTTTGTCCAGTGTTGCACAGGAGAGAAAAGCAAGCTTAAGGGAAAATGCACTGCTAAGACAGTCTTCAGTCTTGTCAGCATTCGACGACTAGTTGTTGAAAGTGCTAAAAGAACCCTAGACAAAAAAACGTAGTTTCCTACAAAATGATAATCCAGACAGCTGGAAATGTTACAGATGAGTTTCCTCACAAGTAAAATGAAATGCCATGCTATAATGTAAAACATGAAGATGGATGAAAACCAAAAGGAATTGCCATGAGCTACTGCTACGCTAGCTGTTTTTAAGGATAACGTGATAATACCGTAAAAAAGGCTGTAAATTTACAGATGAAATTCGTTTTACAGTAAAGAGCTGTTTTTTTGTGTATAACGGTATAATTCTGTTGAAAACTAACTGTTAATTTACAGCAATTTTTACAGTGCAGTTTAACTGGAAACAAATGGATAAAATTCTTGAAATGAAGATTAGTTAGATCATAGCCATAATTAGATACAGCCAAGTGAGCTCTCCAAATAACATATTTAGGAGTGACAGTGGAATCAACCAATCAAATTTTGATTTCCAACATAGTTCAAACACATAGGCAGGTTTAAAAAACCTACCTCATATGGACATTTAAAAACGTTTAACAGTTATCTGTAGCTTATTGTTATTTTAGTAGTTGAAGTATTCATGTAATGACAATGTCTACTACAAGTGCTCATATTTTGCTGATGCATTTGGCTTGTTTTGAATAAAGAGTGGCCAATTTGGGTTATAGCAAAAGGCATTCTCTGGCCCATAGATTTGTTGAGAATTTTTACTATGGCCCTTTTAGTGGTTGAGTATCACACCCCTGCTCTAGGCTGTTTGAAAGACATAGATACATAACTGACTGAGTGAAGTGATACCTGATCAATGCATTTTAGTCAGTGGAAAAGAGCCACAGCTCTATGGACTCTTTACTGAACTACAAGATACAATTTATACATGTATAATTTGTCTTTGTTAATATGTCACTAGCTTCAACTAAAAGATGCAATACCTTTTACAAGTGTCAAATGTCAGTGTTTAACCCCTTAATGTCTCAGCCTTATTACATAATAAGGCTTATTATTCAGTAACTTCAGGAACTAGAATTCAAACTTGTTGAGCTATTCGTTGGTTTTAGAAGTGGGTAATGAAACTTTGGGTCCATCAACAGACCCTGGCCTTTTTACAGGTTAATCTAGAAAAGCCAAAAATTTTCATGTGAATTAATGTTACCTTAATATTAACACACTGCTAGAATTCCACAGGGAAGATTGAAGAAATTAGCACGTTGTTGAGTTGTAAAGTTGTTGGAAAAGCTGAGTCAAAGTCCAAAGCTTAATAGAATCCAATAGAAATGTTGAAGTAGTTGAAATAGTTCTGTAATGAAGAGAGGGCCAAGATTCCTCCAAGCCAACGTACAGGGCTGATCGGCAGTTACAGGTTGAAGTCATTGCTGCTCAAGTGGGTCACACCAGTTACTGACTTTTGCCAACAAAAACATTTAATGTCGAATGACCTTCTTCAATAAATGAATGAAACACTATAGAATTGTTTGTGTTGTTTATATTATTGGGTTCTTTTTGTCTATTGTCATAACTTAAATGAAGATCTGATCAAAGTTTTGGTTACGTTTATGTAAAAATTCAAAGAATTCTAAAATATTCACAAACTTTTGAGCATGATTGTGTATATGACTTGATCTCTCTGACTTTTAGACTCAGTCTTGACTCGATCTTGATTAGTCATAGTCTTGGAATTGTCTTGGACTCCACAAAAGTGGTCTCAACTACTAAGTTCCAGCTTTATTCAGGTCCAGCTTCTTTCCCTCCACCATGACCCTGCTGAACTCCACACCACTCCACTAATACTCATACTTGTATGTTACACGCAATATTTATTATTATTTATTAATCCCTTGCATTTCCATACAACAGACTATTTACTGTATATAGAACACAACACATAACTACTTGCTCTAACAGTACATAACATAACTTATATATTGTATTTGTAGTATTATGTGTATGTATACATGGATATATCATTCATAGATATATTTATAATTGTGTATATACTGTTCATATAGTTATGTTTCATAGATATGTCATATTTATGCCTGTTATTGCACATTTGCACTGTATGTTTTGCACTATTCTATCTAAACATTGCCAACCATTGCTGAAAAAATCCAGGGTGACATTACATCTCTGTAGAGTGTAGGGACAGCAGAGTGAGACAGAAAGAGTGAGAGAGTTACTATTTTATAGGGATCTTCCTGTTTGGTCCTAACAGGGAGTAATGCTGGCCACTGGTGAACAGAGAGTTTTGGCTGTTGTCTCTTTGTAGCTTTGATAAATGATGAGCGCAGTATAGCTGCAGAGAGGGGCTCCCTATGGCCCACCCACCTGCCTTCTGCACAACACTGATCTACACAGCTCGGCCAAAACAATGCAAGCATACTATATAAGCATGTATAATTAATGTGGGGCTGGACAGCCTTTTCCATCAGGATAGCAACACTTGCATTCATTATTCTAAACAGTTCTAGTAGCAAACAGTTTTTAAAGTTGTATATCATCCATGGCTGATCTGATCGATTATTTTGTTTTTTTCCTGAGACATACAAAAACAGAGAGCCCATTTTTGGAAGCAAACCTGCAAAAAATGTCCCGTCATGGTTATAATGTCACGACCATGGACACATTTACTATGTCTGCCCATTTACATTGCAGTGATATTAAGTGTTATTATGACAGACAGTCTGTAGGAGAGTTATTAGAATAGAAGCAAACAATTAAACATGGGAAAACAGTTAAACAATGTCCTGTTTCTGGCTGTTGGTAAGCAAATGCATTAAAGCCACATTCATAAACTCTTATCAAGACCAAGTAAACAGCGGCTATCTCCATTTAGCTTCTGAAACTGTCTCATCAGGCCTGTTGGTAATAGGACCGGTCAGCACAGGCACTGAAATCCACCAGCATTCATTTGCTTTTCGTGTTGGAAGTTGAATGCATGCTTATCAGCTCTAGCAGGTTAAAAATAAATTCACATTCAACCCACAACACTCAGTTTATCAAGCCATTGCTCTGCCCCTGGTTGAAGGCTTTGCGGCTTTGATTGATTCTCTTCAAACAATGCAGTACAAATAGAAAAGGAAGAAAGAGTGATGACTCATTAGTCCATAGTACTTCCATTTACTGCTTTTAGATGGCCTATTATACACAAATGCAGGCCTTGAATGGCAATCATAGTATCAGTATATGAATAAGTGTAATTTTAGATTAATGGGATTAATGGCATGGGTTTTCCAAACAGCAGTTTTGTCATTGGCCATGTGATTTAGTCTCTGTTATATTTATATGCCAGCAGTGTTACATGTAAAGGACACCTACTAAAAACTCCAACCATAAAGCAGCGTACAGAGACATTCACTTTGTAATGCTCTCTAGAAAACGCTAGAATTTACTTTAGATCAGTGTTCAAAAGTTTATATGGCACATACATAAGCAAGTCATAGCAACTGCCATGACCTTACATAAAGATTTATAAAGGATTTTTCCATTAGGCGTCATCTGCTGTAAAGTCAGGTTGGGCCACAAAAAGAGCTCACTTTTGTTCAACGAATCTGACTTTGCAAGCTATGTCAAATTATCAGAATTAACCCCTTACAACCACAAGTTTATTACATACTAAGGCTTATTATTCAGTAAACACTGGGACTTTGAAAACTGGTTGAGCTATTTGTGAGTTATGGAAGTGTGTAATAACACTTTGGGCCCACCGGGAGGCCTTGACCTGTTATAGGGTTAAACCACTGTGACTTACACTGAGCTACACAGTCTATATCATTTCACAAAAATGACAGAAAGTGTCATAACATATTCTCATGTCACCTGAGATTGACATCAAAGCTGGCAAATGCAACCCTTATCACAAATGACCCCTAATGGAATACAATTTGGTTTATAAATATTTTGACAAAGTTTTTATTTTAGTTGTCTAAAACAACATTTTGGAGTTTTAAATAATCAATATGAGCTCAACGCACAGACTTTCACATTTATTATGAGGGTATTTACATCCAAATTGGTCAGCAGAATAGGGATTCCATTTTTATATATAACCCCCCATTTTGGGGTCCATGGCCAGGTCTGTGAGGAGTTAGCATTTGTATTTGGAGTCTGTTGCTGTTAACTCTCAATATTAAGCCCAAACGGCCACTAAAGCAAGCCATCATCAGGCTGAAAAATCAGAACAGACTCTTTAGAGAGACAGCAAAAAAACATTACGTGTGGCTAAAAATTCTTAAAAAAGGAAGAATGCACTGTTGGCCCAGAAGACCACTCCAAACAACTGTGGTGGATGACAGAGGAGTTCTTCCCCTGGTGGAACACCCTTGTGAAAGTAGCTGTTAAAGTATACAATCAAGTGATCTCTTAACCAGGGTAAATACAGAGGGTTTACTAGAAGACTTAAACCACTGGTCAGTCTTGAAAACAGAAGATCAGAGTTTGCCATAATCTAAAAAAGCTTGAAAAGAGTGCTTGAACAATATCTCAGTAACAGATGATGATCAACATGTGCTAGAATGATGGGAAGAGAAGGATATGGAGAAGAGAAGGAACTGCTCAGGAACCAAACTATACCACCTCATCTGTCAAGCATGGTGGAGGTAGTGTTATGGTGTGGGCAGGTTTGGCTCAGTTCCTTTGAATTTATTGAGGATGTGACTGCTGACCAAAGCAGGAGGATGAATTCTAAAGTGTAAAGGTCTGCATTATTTACTTCAGAACTTAAAGGACGGCTTTTCCCAGAGTAGGACAATGACCCAAAGCATGTGGAATGCAGTGGCCAAGTCAATTACCTGACCTCAATCTAACTGAGCATGCATATTACTTACTGAAGGCAAAATTGGGGTAAAATGGGCTTGAGAAACAAGTAGGAATTGAAGACAACTGCAGTGTAGGCCTGGCAGAGCATCACCAAGGAAGAAACCCAGCATCTGCTGATCTCTTTTCATTCCAGACCAAGTACTAAAAACGGCAACTTATTTTATGATCATTTGTTTGTCCAGTTACATTTAAGCTCCTAAGAACTGTGTGTGTAGTATGTATGAACATGGTTACTTTGTCGACACCCAAATATTTATGGACCTTATTCATTAATGTTTATGTAGGTCTATGTGGGTCAGTTGTCATTAAGGCCTTATGAAGGTGTTGTGTAGCCTAATGAAACACTGCCCTACAATGAAGTGCTACCCAAAGGTCTTTTTGTTTAGTGTGTCACATTTGAAGATCAAAGCTATAAAGACAGCACAGCTTCAGATTGAATTGCTAATGCAGTGCAATATGTTTATAAAGCAGCTCTCCAGTACAGTGATTGGATTTAATGATTTGTTTACTATATGTGGAGGTATCAAACAGTTCCTCTTCAACTTGTGTATCAGTTATTAAAAGAGTTTCTGTTGTTGCTGTCACTGAGCATTGTTGGTGCACTCCTGCAATTATCATTGGACTGAAAGTGTAGGGCATATATTAGAATAAGCAGTGCTTATGTGTTCTTGTATGTCCCCTCCCACATAGTCTATTAATTATAATTGAACCTTGTCTGCTGCTGCTTCTGTAAGCCTCCTCTGTCATGTGCGATGAGCCTGAACATCCTGAGCCCTGGTTGCTTCTGTGCTCATTCAGAACCAACATGAGTGTGAGCGTGTGGCCTGTAGGGTGCATGTGCTTTGACATTTTCTGGACAATAAATGCTCCAGTGGTGAAAGTAGCTGATAGCACTAATTAAAAGGGGTGTCTGGATACTTTTGTGTACGTACAATACTGTGCAAAAGTCAGAGACCATTATTTGTTTATCTCCAGTCAAACGAACCATTAAATTGTAAGATTGTGAGATATAGAAAATGCAACCAACTTGTAAGACTGAACTTTGGAGGTGTGAAAAAACTAAGTAAGTAATTTTTATCCCTACCCCTTGTTTTCGCATGACACTTTGCCCCTTGGAACTGAATTACAAGGGGTAGCGGTAGAAACCTTCCCCTATAAAATGGGACCCTCAAATAGAAAGAATATTACTTCATTTACAGGCTACTAGCGATGCTCTGTAGGTGACCCTGCCAGTCTGCAGTGATAGCAGAGGAGGGTGAAGTTCAGCTCCTCACTGCTGGGCTTTAGTTACATTTAGGGAATCATATGCTTTCAAAGTGGTGGGATATGACAATTACCTAATATCGCCCACCACTAATTCTTCAGGCATATGAACCTGAAGTCAGCTATTGGTCAGCTTCTTGTTAGCATTTTCCTGTTCCACCTTAAATGGAGCAGCAGTTACATTCTGGCGCTTCAAGCATTGGTACTGCTGGACTGTTTAAGGTGGAACGGGGAATCTAGCTAGCTAGCTGCTGAGGCATCAGCATACTGTTAGTGATTTTTAATGCTTGTTATGAGGAAAAAAAGGACCATAACACATTGAAATGACATTGAACTAAGATAATTTAAATGTTATCAGAATTTTTATGGAAAAAAAATCACACTTGTGGGTTTCTTTGGTCGCTTGCACAGCCATCTTGCCAGATTTTATTTTTTTCTCATAACACCCTGTTTGGAGTGAGCCTCTAAAACACCTCCGTTTTGTGATCTGTCAAGCATGGTGGAGGTAGTATTATTATATAGCCATGTATGGCTGTCAGTGGCAGTGGTTCATTTGTATTTATTGAGGATGTGACCGCTGACCAAAGCAGGAGGATGAATTCTAAAGTGTAAAGGGCTATATTATCTGCTTGTTTGGAGTGAGCCTTTAAAACACCTCTGTTTGGAGGGCCATGTAGCCCTAACACTTCCCTAAGTGGTAGTGGGAAGGGGGTGAAATGAGACTGAGCCCAAGTTTCCTGAAAAAAATGGAAGCTGCAATGAAGACAAAGGGTGGACACACAATATACTGTGTAAAAAGTATATAAAATTTTGTTATTGATGCTTCTGTGTAATGTTTTATTAAATATGTTTACATGTTTATATATTCACATGAAAAATAAGTTTTTTTGCCTAACGCTGAAAAATGAATAACTTATACTTTTACCATTTTGACTGGAAATTAAATAGGGTTGGCCTCTAGAATTTGCACAGTACTGTATATAAACAATATCCTGTCCATATAATACCCCTTTGTCCTGTCAATTAATAAAAACACACCTACACAGGCGTGTGTTTGTTTGTTTGTGTGTTTTTGCGTGAAGTCTCTAACACTGACTCCTGTTTCACCCCACCATCTGCTGTCCAAATTCCCTGCTCCTCTGCCGCCTTATTGGCTGACCTGTTCTCTACTGCCTCATTGACTTGTTCAACTATAAACCCTTAATGACTGACTCTGAGTCCTGCTTAGTCCTAATTTGCATGCTTGCTCCCTATTGGCTGGAACTTTTCAGTCTGAAAAAAAAATGGACAGATTTGATACTAGAAGTTGTTCTGAATTCTTAATATAGTGTAGAGTACTCATTTATTATTTACCACAAGGTCACCTTCCTACAGTAAACCAACAGCAGGTGTTTGAATGACCTATAGAAGCAGTTCAACAAACATATAAGAACAGGGAGCCCAAATATCTGGACATACCTGTTGAGTATGTTTATTGTCACGGCAGTTCCAAATGTCATTTGTCGTTTCCAGAAGCAGTGGTCAGTGAACATACAGACAAGGTTATTCGAGGCTTATCCTCAACTGTAAACACAACAAACAGGGATGCTATGTCCACAGCAGAAAACAAGGAGGAAGAATTTGTGAGTTATAAATATCTAGACCCAAAGTTGGTATCAGTGCAGGGAATGGTCAGTTTTAGTGGAGCTGGAGCATAAACGTTCCAGATTGGAACAAAGCATCCAGGACAGAATTCAAGCTACCTACAGCAGCATTTCAGCTTTATATGCTTATGTCAGCAGAAGCATTAGTCTCTGTGTTTCTAGCAATATTTGAGCAAATTTACCATGTCTTAGTGAACATGTACACAAAGAGGTCTATACATTTGCTGAGCGATGTCAGCACAACACTGTAAATTGTGTGGAATTACATTTTACTGAGCGATGAAGCACTATCCAAAACCTTTAGGATGAGTTGGATTGATAATCATCCAACATTAGCACCTGATCTTAGTAATGCTGTTGGAAATGAGTGCAGTCAAATCCTTACAGAAATGCTTTTTCATATTGTTGCCTTTTTGTAAATTTTTAACACTGAAATAAACTGAAAAAGTGCAGATTCAGCCCTGCCAAATGGCAATCCAATGTAAATATAGCTAATAACTATGTAATTAATAGTAGTTACTATGTAATTACTCAAAGAGTACAGTAACAGTGATCTAAAAACAGCAATAGTTAAGAAGAAATCTCAGCACTGAATGTAATAGAGTTGAGTTGTAAAGAGTTGAGTTTGCAGAGTAAGCAGACCTCAAAATCTCACTGACCGCTGCTATAGTCTTTTAGATTGATTTAGAGTTTGGCTGTAGGAATAAGTCAGAATGTAAGGCAACACTCAGATGGGATTTCTTGCAGAGTTGTTTGCTGTCTTTGCAGCATGTTTTTGTGCTCTGGTTTAGTGTCAACATTCCCTTACCTGCCACTGTTTAGTCTAGTGAGCATTCTTGAGCATAATATTTACTTAAGTTGAAATATTTTGTGTTGAAGATCAAACTTAGCACAACTTTTTAAGTCTCTAAAAAATCATGTTTGAAGAAGTAACTGCTGGCATACAGTGCATACAAACTGTATAAGCAGTTCTCTCAGAGAAAGAATGCAACCCTGAAGGAAATCCATACCAAAAATGCTATAAAACTTACAGTACATTCAGTATGTGTTTGTGTAGGGAGACAAAATTCCTCAGCATACTGAATTTAGGATGAAACAATGACCAGATCATAACAATGTTTCTCTTAAACTCTTACATGTCTAGAGTTATTAGTGCAGGTTATTATAACACAAAATGTTGCCACCAATTTTGCCATTTTTCATTCATATGCCACAACAAAAGCTTAAAAACGAAAATAACAGAAATTTTCTGTTTTACCTGCATCAAGGTGGTAAAAATGGGAGCAGGTAAATGCATGCATTTGTGAGAAATGAGTTCACAGTGTTTCCACAATAAGACAATAAGGCTACGTTCACATTACCAGGTTGAAGTGGCACAAATCTGATTTTTTGCCCTAATGTGACTCAGATCTGATGTTTTCAGAGCTGTCTAGACACACAAATCTGATCTTGTTAAATCCAACTTGAGCCACTTTCATTTAAGGGCCTAGATCGGATACGTATCAGCATATCACAGCAGCGCCAAACAGAAGCTGAAGCATGTAAATGATGGAAAAGCAACACAACTCACCTTTTCGCCATCGTCTCACTCTAATAATGCAGCTGAAAGCTGTTCAGAGTTGATTATCTGATTCATTCACGTGACGTTACTAAGTAGGATGTGCACATGCAGTCATTTCAGGACGCCAGTTCATTCACATCAATGACAGATTTGAATCAATTACCTAAACGAGTGTGAACCATTGTGTCAGAGAGATCGGATTTGAGCAAAAAATCAGATTTGAGCAATGAGGCTTGTAATGTGAATGTAGCCTAAAACACTGTAAGATGGTAATTTCACCTAAGCTGTCCCAAAAAGAGTGGTATCAGTCCAGACTTTATATCACTGCACACATATAAAAAATGCTAATTTTACTCTGCAATTTTACTGGTAGCCAAATAATCAGGAAGATCAATCATTTTGGGCCACAATAACCTCATAAATAAAATGATCCAATGTTTTAACTTAAAAAAGGAAGTAACCTGGTTGCCTTAAAATTTTGAGTTTGTTGAACTTCTAATAGTAAGTTAACAGAGCAATAGTTTACATTCTGTTAAGCTATTTTTGAAGTTCGGTTAACTCAAAATTTTAAGGCAACCAGGTTACCTACTTTTTTAAGTTAAAACATTAAATCATTTTTTACAGTGCAGTATTGAACTCACTATGAATTGGTCAGTTGAAAGTAGAACCAAAAACAACACACATTAGTCTAGAATGTCGCATTATGCAGAGTAATTTTACTAGTGTTTCTTGTGTTCTTAGTGTTTCCAGTCTAGCATATCAAAATGTGTACAATATTATCTGTGAAAATATAAAGATCTGGGTCAGATTGTATTGGTTGATACTCAGCATTAAACCTGTCGCAACCTGTCATACTTCCCACTCTAAACAAATAGGGGGCAAGATATCACCAGAAAGTTATCAAAAGAAACAGGGAAATGTGCCGTCCCTCCTCTTCCATCTTCACTCCTCCCCCTCCTTACTAGTATAGAAGAAATGTTGTAACTTCATCCCTTTCCTCACCAAAAGCTGGAGAGCAATGGCAATGTTAGCTGGTTTTGCTTCTATTTATGTCACTTCCTTTCTTTTCTGCTGAACATGGTTTCTTGCTGGGAGTGGCCAACAGCGGTGATAATGGTCGCTAACTTCAACATGATTGACAAAAGTTTAGAATACACCCTTGGAGCAGTGCTGCTTCTTCATCCTCTCATGTTGTACTGAAGGCAGACTTGACACAACAGCGACTCACTGTTGCCTCTTGAGGCACAGAGTGGTATTACGAGCAATGGCAGTTCTAGAGAATTTTCCTGGGGTGGCAAAGAGGGGGCCAGTAGTTTCGGCAGGGTGGCAATATGAACATGCAACATGTGTTCAGTGTATGAGGGGGAGTGTGTTTGTAAGTGCAAGCAGGGGGAGGGGTGGTGTTAGTTTCACTGTTCGCAAATAGTACTCGCTAAGAGAACGTGCGAGCAGTTGGTGGAGTGTTGGAGAGTTGTTTCGCTGATGGCTAATGCACATGCTCACAATGAAAATGTGCAAGGGGGGGGCACTGCCGGGGGCTATGAACATGCAAGCATGGGGTTGGAGAGTGGTTCCACCAACGGCAAACAACTTTCCTTTTAAAGGCACAAACACTCGTCCCACAGCGAGGTGGAAGCCAGTGACCTGGCAGAAATTTTGGGGTGGCATCTGGGGTGGCCAGTCATATTTCAGAGGAAGCCCTTGGCCACTCTGGCCACCCCTTTAGAACCGCGCATGTTTACGAGACAGGACAGGCCGGGGCTAGCTGGTCAGCATGCTACCTTCAGTTATTATCTCTGCAACATGATACATGGATGTCTTTGACATAATGTCAAAACTGTTATTTCTTCACATCAAGCTGATAATTTTAGTTAATTTTGGACGTTTTTAAACTAAAAATATTGCTTGCATCTTGAAAAGACCTTGGATCAGATTGGAGGGCAAAAAATTGGACCAATGCATGTCTAATAATTAGAAAGTTATGTAAGCAATTACATTTATTTTCAGTTTATATTCTGATTTAGGTCTGCACTTCTGACTGTTTCCATTTGTCTTGATGTCAGCAAATGACACATCGCAAAAATGTAATGGATGTCTTTTTACAAAATGAGACTGAACAAACAGTAACTTTTCACCATGTTCAAATCACAATAAAAACATCTCCTCTTCTACTTACAAACAAAATTGATATTGATTGAAATATTTAACACTGTACATTAAAGGTCACTAATTAATTGATAATTAGTAATTAAATACTCATTATTTATATATCAAATACATGGTCATTAAGCATTAGTTACTGATTAAGTACTTAAGTACTTAAGAACTACACTATTAACTGATAGTTTAGTTGTTCTTAGTTCACAACTTAATTAATCACTAACTGTGTACTAACTGCTGCTTATTAAACAGATAATGAACTAAAGTGTGTTTATGTTCTACGAAATTTAAAAATTTTTGTTATTGTAAGTGATAACTGTGACTTCTGAGGGTAAAAGTGCAGAGTGTCTGCATTAACTTGATGGTTTTTATACTAGGTAAATTTCAGGCCCTACAGAAAATGAACATAACTATTGTGTTCAGCATTTGCTTGCAGGTCACTGACTGTCTGAACTCTTTGACTTGTAGACATCGCCAGACTATGAGTCTTCTCTGGTGATGCAGTGTCAGGCCTGTATTGGAGCCAATTTTTGCTCGTTCTGGAACCTCTTGGCTTCATTCTAGTCCTGTGTAAGTGAAACGTATGCTCAGTGGGATTCAAGTTGGATGATTGACTTGGCCAGGTGAGAACATTTCACTTTTTGGCCTTTAAAAACATACCGTTCCCTTTGCTCTCTTGCTCTCTCTCTTCGTCGTCTTCTTTTTTTTTTTTTAAACGATTCCCTCTCGCCTGTTAGAGTTCTCTTTGATGTTTTCCTCTGGCATGGCCAGGTCCTCAAGGACAGATTTTCCTTGACCAGTTGTAGACGGTTTCTCGTGTAGCGCTTTGTAGCGACTGCATTGCATTATGTCTTAGCTTTGTACAAACACTGCCAGGCCTTCCCTCGGCCTTTGTTTTCTCAAGCTCTGCAGGCTCCAAATGGCCACGATTTTTCTGCAGTTGTTGACACGCCACAGGCATCGGCGGAGGCTTTGGCAGACGAGGCCGAGCCAAGATATGAAATCATTTCGTGAGTGCATTGTGATTAGGTCAGTGTTATCTGAAGGAGCGCGGCAGGCTAAAAACGGGGACGGCAGGAAGTGGCCGCTGAGCGGAGAGAGGGATGAAGAGTCTCCGAGTCTTTGCTCCTGCTGTGTGTGTGAAGCGGTTGGGGGAATTGAAGTGCAGATTGTTTTGGAGATATACCTCACCAGGGCAGCTGCAGAGAAGAAATTCTGGTCAATGCTGAGGCTCCAGGTGCCCAGGACCTGAAAGCACTTAATTTCTGTTGGCGGTGAGATGCAATAACTGACTGTAAGCTTAGAGCCTGATATCGACCTACACGCACTCCATCATACCCCACTGGGCCTACAGATTGGACAATTTTTTTTTCCCCGTCCTTTGTTAATATTTAGTTGAGTAAATGAACCCATGTTCTGCTGCGCAATTTACCTCCACGATGTTCAATGGATTTTGAATGATTTGATTAGAGAGATAAATGATTCAGTATTTTCAATTTGTGCCACATAAGCATTAGAAACTGCAAAAGTGCTGACTAAACGCCTTCCCACACATCACAATAGAAAGTTCCCCTGTCTTATCAGATGAACCTCAATAGCACGGATGCTGTGTAGAAGCCTTGAAATCTGGGAAAGTGCTACAAGACCGCACCTGACACTCTTAAAAATAAGGAGTGATACCGTAGAAGAATCACTTTTGGTTCCGCGAAGAACCTTTCAATGGATGCTTTTTTTTAACCCTTTAAAATCCCAGGCTGTTTTTATGTTATAGAAGTGTATGATAAACCTTTGGGCCTGCCGGTGGGCCCTGGCCTGCAAAGGGGTTAAGAATCATTGGGCATTTTTCCACTACACAGTCAAGAACAAGAACCGACCCAAATGGAAACCTGTGGAACTTATGGTTATAGTTCTAGTTCTAGTGCATTTTCCCCTTTCTTGAGACACAGCTGGAACCATCATGATTACAGTGATTAATAGTTACATTTTTGTTTTTTTTGGTAATTTAATATCACCCAAAAAAATTTAATTGGGCTTATTATCCTAGTCAGTAGATATCTTAGCTTATCAGTCATTGTGATGACTTAAAGTAATGCAGTGTAAGCCCAAACTAGCACAAAGGTCTACAGTTACACAGAACCATGCATGGAATCAAACAAAGCGTTAATGTTTCTATGTGAAAATAAGAGAGAAGACTTATTTGAGGAGGCATAAACTCTAATGACATTAGCTTCAGCTTACTAAAGAGCTTCTGTCACCTTAGCAAACTTTTTTACATAGTAATCATTTTAAAATTAGCAAAAGACACATTCATATATGGTTCCTATATTCATATATATACATTCTGATGCACCTATTAATATTGTAATAGTGCTTGGTGACTTTATCTTCACCTGGAAGCAGGGAGGTTGGAATGAAGGGGCTGCAGCACCCCCAGATTTCAGGTTTGTTTAACTGCAACTACTGATAAAACAAAGAAAAATAATATGACAACAATTTTTTTATTTTATGTTTTATTTATATATTTTCCAAATCTGCGGTAGCCATACACTGCTCCATTTTCATTACATCAACTGCTTCCCTCACCCACTGTTGGCCTCTTTGGACATTTTGCTGAAGCATAAGCAAATTTAAAATGAGTTGGTCATGAAAGAAAAATTACAGTGATCAAGGGAAACACCAGCCATTTGTCAGTTATATGTGTATATTACAACTTATTGTCACTTTACAGCACATTTGTTTGATAAATTATACAAATTATGCAAAAAAATGCAATTAGAAAAGATAGGATGGCATCAGCATCGAATAAGACACAGGGGAGGACCCGATTCTGCTACAAGAAGTGCTCTTTTATTAAACACCAGGCAGAAAAGGCGCTAAACCTCATGGGGAATCTCACCACCAGCCATAGGATTCCACCCCATAGTGACCAACCGCCAACACAAAAACAATACAACCCCCGAAACAGAACAACACAAATAACACATACCTTTAAACTAACAAACACCAACATAAACAACAATAATGAGTCCCATTTGCAGAGGATGCACACCTCCCATGAGCCTCCTTGCATGGCTCTTTAATTGGCTATGCCTCCAAAGCTCCAAAGCCAGTGGTAAAAGTACAGTTCCAGTTTTCTGGTGCCTACGGTTCTGGTTCTTTGTGCAAAGGAAAAACACCCATTCTTGTGAGATATGTGAGGATGAAGAACCTTTTTAAAGTTTAAAGAACCTTCTACATAATGTAAAGTTTCTAAATCAAAGTTCCTTCCTAGGACTGTACATTCGACCCAAGAAACATTAAGGAACCTTTATTTTCAGCATGCAGCATGCAGTGCAGTGTAACTCCACAGTGTTATTTCATCACTCTTTCAGCTGAAACAGGGAACAAAGGAGAACTGCGCAGCTCCCTCAGATTCCTTTGTCAGCAGGCTGCCGGTACCTTTTGGGGCATCATTTATAAAGCTTCACTTGCCTCCTCCCAATGGGGCAGTTGTTTTATGAGCAGGATTCAGATGTTTTGTTGCCTAGTCGTGATTACAGCTGGAGTCCAGTCCCATTTCACAACTGAGCAATTTAGTGGATGCTTCACCAGCTAGCAAGAATGAGAGAGTTTCTTTGTTCAAGCGTATTTATGGCCACCTGTTCTCTAATCCGCACAGTCATTAGAACTACAGAACTGTGCAAAAGTCATTTATTTAATTTCCAGACAAAATGGCCACTAAGTACACATTCTTCATTTTTAGGACATATTTTTTTCCAAAAAAGTGCAAAGTAAATTGTGCTTCATTACTATGGTTATATATTATTTTAGAATGTTTGTATTTTATTTGGGTGTTATTGAATTATGTGTCTAACAGAAACAAAAATAACTTTTTTACTTCTTATATTATCATTTATACCTTTAAAATTCTTGTTATAATCTCAAAGAATAACATGTTCTCAGTAATGCTTTACTTAAACCCTTCTACACACTTAAAAAGACATTTTTTTCAATGGTTCTTTAATAAAGGCAATGGTTCTATTTATAACATGCTTAAATGGTTCTTTGCATGGTGGAATGTTATATATATATATTTACAATTTTAGCATGCAAAATGCCATGGATCTATATAGAACTCACTGCCGTTATCAGACCCATTGCCTTTACCAAAGAACCACCTTTTTAAGTAACATTCACATAACCTTGCATAAACTTGTCATGGCAGATGTCAGATGCTGTTGTGACAGATTATGTCTGGTTACATGACAATGTCATGTTTCCATGACCAATAATTGTCATGACATGTTTATTACATGGTTATATCAATGTCACAGGATTTGACTATTTTCTCTTTTCGCAGTCAGTCGACTTTCTACACATTTAGTTTTATTATTTTTTAATTCATCCAAACAAATTCATATCTATGTAAAATGAATCTGCCCACAACTATGGTAGTTCATTTATGTGTGAGGACCAGAAATATGCATTAGTCACAGCACCACACACCACAAAAACAAAAGATTTATATAAACGTATAAATCTTTTACTTTTCAAGCTTATATACCTGAGAATGCTTAAATGTAGATAGTTTTTCACATTGACAGAGGGCAAACTTTTAGCTTCATACTTGCCTTTTCAATTGAGCAAAGTGGGAATGGAAAGTACAGCCATAATTTCACTCAACGATAGTTTCTCTGTACTTTTTTCCACAGCTGTAATTCCCTTTATTTTCAAGAGTGGACTGTTTTTGCATTGTTCAGTGGGGGGGAGCTGTCCGTGGTTCTGAAACATCAACTTACCAATTCTGTCCCAACACTTTTTCTTTTGCTGTTGCTTTATTCAGCTGTAAACTGTTAGAAATAAAAGTTCTGCGCAGGTAAAATTTTCATTCGTCAAGATACAAACAATGTAAACGTTCCCTCAAAGGTACAAAGGAACAGTGGTTTTAAGGTCCAATTATGTAACTTAAACACATTTTTTTCCAATGGAAAAGTACCTTTTCAGTCAGTACAACTTAGAAAATTAATAATTTAATTTTAATGGATTATGGTACAATTGGGACGGCACAGTGACGCAGTGGTGCAGTGGGTAGCGCTGTCGCCTCACAGCAAGAAGGGCCTGGGTTCGATTCCCGGCCGGATGACCAGGGTCATTTCTGTGTGGAGTTTGCCTGTTCTCCCCGTGTTTGCGTGGGTTTCCTCTGGGTACTCCTGTTTCCTCCCACAGTCCAAAAACATGCAGTCAGGCTGATTGGACACGCTAAATTGCCCCTAGGTGTGAGTGAGTGTGTGATTGTGTATGTCTGCCCTGCAATGGACTGGTGACCTGTCCAGGGTGTATCCTGCCTTCTGCCCAATGACCGCTGGGATAGGCTCCAGCACCCCACCGTGACCCAGAAGGATAAGCAGTTTAGATGATGTATATATGTATGGTACAATTCTGATCCCTGAACAGTGGTAATGAGACCTTCAGGATACCACCCCAGTGACAAAAGGGGTACTGCCGAGTGACCGTTTCGAACCTTTCTTTTCTGAGAGCACATGATGCCTGCACATGTTCCCACATGTGCAAACACAGAAATAGAATTCATACTTCAGAAATGTACAGTAGAACGGTCACCTTTGTTGAATTTTCAGCTAGAAAACTGGGCAAGATTCATCCACAGAAACAGTAACACCGAAGATAAACATAGACCTAAAAGCAATACTGTACTGAGATACACAGCAATGTTTATGTATCATTGTCTGCAGAAGGATAAACTCAGCAAGACTAGAACACAGTAGAAGACTGAGTGAGGAACTGGAAGAGTGGACATTCAGAAGGAAATACAGCATCCTTCGTCCTGCCATTTGTTTTCCTCTGTGGCACATCCAATTCCAGCTTGGAATTAGCCTGTCGATAAAAGACCATTACAGCCAGAGCCGTGATTGCACCTTGCATTCAATTGTCTCTTTGGCCATTCATTTCAACCTGCGCCTTCCCCCAGGCCTTGGTAAATCGTCTTGTTGCATTCATATCAGTGTGCATATTCTGCGAGCGATACACTTGAGCTATGTTTATGAAAGGAAACAAACATGGTCTAAAAAAACACTCATTTTTCAGAGTTGCAAATGACCACTCTCTTAAGTGGTACTTCAAAACATGTAAGTATTGAAGCTAGAACCTCTCTACAATGCTATGAGTCTAGTGCAGGCCTTTGCCAAGCAGATGCCACAGCAATCAAGAGCGGTGACTCATCAGAGGACCAGCATGCTTTGGAACGGCCAGAGAGGCAATTAGCTGACAAAGGGCAAACAATTACACCAAGAGCTGCAGCACTCCAGAAACTGGCAGCCATATGCGTCCGCCTACTCAGTGTCTGATGGTCAGTGCAGGGTCAGAGCCGTAGATAAGCACTGTCCCTGAGAGACTTATGAAAGTGTGTACGTTACATAATTTCACTGCTTATAAATTTGCCCTTTTTATAGAGTAATTTCAGTCCATTCAGTCCAGCTGGATGTTTCCGAGGTGGCATTTCTGACTTCCAGTCTACAGGCTTTTGAAGGAGTCGTCAGATATTACAGATATAACTGGTTTTCCATAATATGGAAGAACCATTTAATCATGCAAAGAACCTTTTTTGATTCAAGTGGTTCTTTAAGTGTTCAGGACTGAACCTTTGCCTTAACCCCAACCGCTCCCCGGGTGCTCCGGATAGGGCTGCCCACCACTCCAGGCAAGTGTGCTCACTGCCCCCTTAGTGTGTGTCTTCACTAGTGTGTATGTGGTGTTTCACTGTGCGGATGGTTCGATTGCGGAGGTGAAATTTCTCTGGTGTGGGACTAATAAGGGTCACTTACTAAAGAACCCTTTTAAAATAATTTTTAAACAGCGTATAACTTTTTTTGAAGACTGAGACCAACTGATTAAGTAAGTGGAATCAGGTGTGCTTTTACTTGAATTGACTGAAGATGTGCAGCCAGACTGGATTTGTGGATAAGATTGGTGACCCTAGAGTGATTTTTTTCTCAAAAAATTAGGCCCAACAGAAATAAGAACCTCATTTTTTGACTCCACTGTCACTTCCTGACTATGTTGATGGTTAATCTGGCACAATAGGCCTTCAGGCCAGCACCTGAAAGTCCCAACCCTGACAACTCTCACTTGGCTGTTTGTACCCAGATGTCAAAATAGAAAAAAAAATCATTGGATAATTTTCCATTGGCTGTTTCAATAATTTAGCCATTTTGTTTCCAACCAAACTTTAAAAGTAAAATGAGTTTAACTGCAATACTTACAGATTTTGAATTCAACATACATTATGATTCTATTAAATAAAATGAACTAAATTAACTTTTTTTTTTTTTAATTCACAGAAATCATCAAACGTTCTCTGAAGCCTCATGAGGCTTCCCCACTGTGTATATTCAGCTAACTAGATGAATCTTGGCCAATTTTCTACCTGGAAATTCAACAAAGGTGACTGTTTGAAAATGCCTGTTGGCCTTTGCATTGTGTGTAAATTTCATAAAGAATGGACCAAGGGCCAAAATTACTTGGAAATAAAGTCAATGGAACCAGATTTATTTCCAAGTAATTTTGGCCCATTTTTTTGGTCTTTTTTGGCCCATCCTTTATGAAATTTATAAACAATGCAAAGGCCAACAGGCATTTTCAAATCATGTCAAAAACTGAAAATCAACAAAAATGTGTGTGTGTGTGTGTGTGTGTGTGTTTAGTTATGTGTTATGGGTGAGTTATTTTGTCGTGACCAACAACTTTTAGACTATCAGACACCCATCACCTTAACAGTAACCCTTTAGCAGCTGTCATTCTGGAGATGCAGCAGGTAGTGCAACTTTATTATATCATTCTTACCTTTTATTATCAAAATAATAAGACAATCCCTGAATTCCTGAAGAAGCCCTATGGAGCAGAACCTCTTTTAGAACTGCTCGATGCTTCTACAAACGTCCTTGGCTTCAAACATACGTGCACAACAGTAAACAGTTACATATCTGCAGCAGGAAATCATTCGACGCTGTGTCTGATTTGACCGGCTTACAAACTCTCTTCTCATCTCAGAACAGAAGAAACCCCATCAGACTCACTGCCCCATCTTCCATCTCCACACAGCAGTGGAGATAACAGAGCTTTACCTTCAATTCCCTTGTTTTCTACTCCATGTCTATTTCATGGCAGCCTTCACTGAGGCTCTTGATCATGGCGGAAACTTCCTGGGGTACATTGGGGTAACAACTTGCAGGTCAGGAGGATACCTGCGAGCACCTGCCACAGGCTAAATGATGAATCTGCCCTTGTTTTCACCTGGAAATACAAAGAAAGAGCATCTAGAAAAGATCTCAAAAACAAGATCGGCAGTGTGGTGAGTTCACAATCATTAAAAATGAAGGACTGTTGTAAACACAAGGCGAGAGTCCAGTCAGCTCTGCTCAGTTTCAGTAGGATTTTTGAGGATAGTTTACTCTTTCATATAGTGCAATAAGTTCAGGAAGAATAAATAAATATGTCCATCTTCATTTTCATTACATATCAACTATGTATGTTGTTCTTGCCACAAGTACTAAAATAAGATTTAGTTATTCAGATATTGGTATTTTTCTATCATGGATGTCAAATGTTTGTTATCAGAGCAGCAGTATGTTTCTTTACTAATTATATAAAGCAGTATAAAAGAATAAATACATAATGTACTTCTTACTTGGAAGAGAGCCAACTAATTACTTAACGCCCACACTTGAATGTATGTTAAGCTTTTGTTTGCTGGTGAATTCCTAATTGACAGAGGTCTAATGAAGATTGACAGAATGTGAAATCTTCTGCTCACGCTCCAATTTGTGCAGTGTGCCAGTTTAAAAGCTTCTTTATCTTTAGCTTAGTAGAAAATGACTTTAAGTTGACCTCTGGAATCTGACCAAACAGACAAACAGAATTGATTTGATTCATCCTGACTGGCACAGTGGATGTTAGCTTGTGGTTATCTCAATATGTACTGGCCATTGGTGATATTTCAATGAAACATGAAAATTTTAGGTATCAATATTGATATTAATAAAAAGTTTAGATGACAGTACCAAAATCATTTTAAACATTTAGAAATAAATATTGATGTTATTTAAAAAATGTTTGATATCAGTGCCCATATTATTTAACAGTTTTTCAAACCAGTAATTGTATCAAGTAGATATCAGAATTGATATCATCTGAAAATTTCATATACCAGTGTCAATTTAAGAAATTTGCATTCATATAATTTTAGTTTGAATTGAGATATGAATATAAAATAATTTAAAAAGTTTTGATATTAATACTCTTGAAAAAGTTTGGATGCCAGCACCACTTATCAAAAGATATCAGTAACAAATCATCTAAAACTTTTAGATATTAGTACTGACATCATTTAAAAAGTTTAGATATCAGTATCGATATTTAATTTATAAATTTAGACATCTGTACCTATATGATTTGAAAGTTTTTTGTTGTTTTTTTTCACCAGCACTGTTACCACACTATTTGTCTGTTTGGTGAGATTCCAGAGGTCAACTTAAAGCTGCGTTCTAATATTTTTTAAAATATTAGATAGTAGTACCAATATCAATTGAAAATTTTAGATACTAGTTCCAATATCATATGAAAAGTTTGGATCTCAGCATCAATATTGTTTTAAAAGATATCAGTACCAATACCATTTGAAACATTTAGATATCAGTACCATATCATGTGAAAATTTTAGATACTAGTATCAACACATTTTAAAAAGATATCACTGCTGACATCATTTCAAAAGTCTAGATATCAGCCATGATATTATTTAAAAAGTTTAGATAACAGTATTGATATAATTGAAAAGTTTAGACATCAGTACCTATATCATTTGAAATCTTTTTACACCAGCACTGGTATCATTTGGAAAGTTTTGATACCACTATTAATATAATATTAAAATAACTTTTTAGATAGTAGTACCAATACCAATTAAAAACTTAAGATACTATGACTTACAACATTTGGAAATTTTAGATAGAAGTTCCATTATCACATGAAAGTTTGGATCTCATACATATATACATATCATTTTAAAAGATATCAGTACCAACATCATTTGAAACATTTAGATATCAGTACCTATATCGTTTGAAAATTGTAGGTATCAGTATCAATACCGTTTAAAGGTTTAAATATCAGCCATGATATTATTCAAAAGTTATTATTATATCAGTATCAATATAAAGAGTTTAGACATCAGTACCTATGTCATTAGAAAGGTTTTTACACCAGCACTGGTATCATTATTAATATCATTTTCAAATATTAGATATTAGTATCAATATCACTTGAAAATTTTAGATACTACTACTAATATCTCAGTACCAATATCATTTGAACATTTTGTGATGTTAAATATGTACATTAGGTAACATTGTATACATTTATGAATTTACTGTAGCACCAATATCTTATAGAAGCATTTTAAATGGAAGGTCACTAACCACTAATTATCGAGTGCTGAGGGCTTTGCCTGGTTCATTTACACATCACAAGCATCGCTGTGCTGTCAATTACTGAAGGATTTACACAGTAAGTGGTTGTAAGGAGCTACACAGCAAATAATTATTTCCTTTCGTGTCTCTGATAGCAGGGCATGCTGTACATTGCTGTACATTTTACAGGTAAAGATCCAGCAGCCTCACTGCAGTGCTCAGCTGTGTTCTGTGTGCTCCCATAATTAATCCCACTCTGCTGCTTCTGACAGGTCACCTACATCATGTTTCCCAGCCGGCTCTTGTTCCCGCACTGACCTGTGTAATTCTGCTGGATAAGAGCGGGCAGCCTGCGAGAAACAGGCGCATGCGACACTTTGAAATGTTCATATCAAAAGAACAAGAATCGCTCATGCACTAAATTACACTGCCAGTTACCAGAGTCTCATCCACCTTCCACGCTACAGGCAGTGCTGGAGGACAGGCTCCTGCTGAAAACATGAGGAATTACAACACTCAAATTCAATTACAAAACAATATCGGGGTATGAGCTCAAATTAAGGGTTTAAATTGCAGCTCCACTTTGCGTAATTCTTGCAATAAGCACGGGAGACAGGGATGCCTCTGCGTTCGGTGCCGCTTTCTTGCCCCTCTCCTTTTTTACCAAGGTAAAGTTATCTTATCGCATCAGAATAGGCTGACAGAAAGGAAATGCAGTAAGAGGCATAGAGAGAGAGAGATAGACTGATGGACTGAGGCTGTTCCTGATGAAAAATAAGGCAGCACATCTGACGCGTTCTGCTCCGCTGCTGCTGGATGAACACGTTGGTGCGGCGCTGCCTGAGAGAGAGAAAGAGAGCAAGGGGGGGGGCCTTGATCTGTCAGCTGGTGAGAGCAGGATGGATGCAGTGAGGCTGGAGATTTGGTCAAGGTCTGGCACTTTCTCTCTCTCTCTCTCTCTCTCTTCTTCTGTTACTCTACATAGTTGGACTTCCTGGGGCCTTCGGGGCTTCCAAAGAGGGGGTGCGGAATGTGAGTCTGCATTTGCCAACATTTGATCAATAGGCACTTAGAGACAAATATAGAAAAGCCATTCTCTCATTTTCTCCCTTATCTCTCTCTTTCCGCTCAGTATGCAGAGTTTCCCTCTCCCCCTGAGGAATGCACCAGCTGGGAAGGACATTTGCACAGTCACATGGTCAACTCAAGGGGTTTTGTGCTCTCCTCTGAGTGTGAGGAGGCACTCGTCAAGTGAGATTGGGCAGGACAATCATAGAGGCACTGTGCAGAATGTTTTACCCTGTATTAATAACAGGGAGGAACTCTTGGGGCCTTCAAGGCCTTCAGAGAAGGCTTTGTGATTTCTGTAAAATTTCTATAATTTACAGCTCATTTTTGGTTAATATAATCATGATACTTGAATTTAAACTCTGCAAGTATTGCAAATATCACTATACAGTCCTAGATACTGACTATGAGTACAAGTGATAGCATGAACCAATATGTTTCAGTTAACAGTGGTGGAGGAAGTACACAAATCATGTACTTGAGTTAAAGTAGAGAAACCCAAGGTAAAATATTACTCTAGTAAAAGTCCTCCCTTTAGACCTCCACTTGAGTAAAAGTACAAAAGTATTTGCCTTCAAATGTACCTAAGTATTGAAACTAAAAGTACTAAAAGATTAATTATGGCTCTAATGTCCTATTATCATTTTTGTAGCAAGACTCTTGCTTTATTAACTCATTTTAGGTGAAAATACTCCAGTGTCACTCTTGGTCAAACAATCTTTTAATAGAATGTCATTAATTAGTGACGCTGATCCATCCATCCATCCATCCATCATCTAAACCGCTTATCCTTCTGGGTCGCAGTGTAATTAGTGACGCTGATGTCTATTAAAATTATCAAAAGCACAAAACACTGAAGGCAAACAATTTCCATTAGGTAGAACTGAGTAGCTCTGAAATAACCTTTTGCAAACAAGCAAAGTTTCAGTTTAAGATTTATTTGCAACTTAGTTACAAGTTCAAGTTTAATAAAGACTTGCTATAAACTCAGGTTCACAACTGAGTTTTACTTTACTATATTGCATCTGTAGGTCTCTGTTCATAAACATAAACTAGCAAAAAACAAATTTACAGTAAAATGAAATAGTGTTTGTATAAATTCAGAAAAAAGAAACACCCCAGTCACAACTGCATATGTGTACATATTTCTATATTGTGGTCTATTTACACAAAGTTAGGTTAGTTCATCATTTATGTTGAATAGACACTCCCAAAATTTTACGCTGCTGCACTGACATTGAACCGTATGCTTGCACTGGGTCGGTATGACCAACAGGTCAAAACAAGCTCAAAATAAAGTGCGCCCTGTGCCCTGATTGGTGTTCTTGCTTTACGCTTCTTTCATTTTGATGTTACGTTTTTATACACACATGAGCCAAAAGGGAACGACAGATTTCGCATAATGTAGTGGAGTAAAAAGTGAGATATTTGACTTTGAAATGTAGTGGAGTGAAATTAAAAAGTCGCCCAAAATGGAAATACTTCAGTAAAGTAAAACTAGTTAAGTACAGTAACGAATTACATTTACTTAGTTACTGTCCACCACTGTCAGTCAGTGAGAACAGCAGCAGCTCTATGTCTAGGCTCTGACACTGTGAAACTGCTACAAGGTAAAAGATTAGTTAATATATCTGTTACAAGCTTCAAATAAAAGATATGATGTCTTTTACAAGCTATGAGTTACTGCTGGCTGGTAGCATATGCTAACTTACTACTAAACTCCCATAGGAGACATTAGCAATATCACAGCGGTGTTTTGCCAAGTTTTGACATTCACGGCCTGAACTAAAGGCCTAGTTGTGACAGTTATGGTTCGCCACTGCTGAATAATGTTTTTGAAATGGAACAGGGGATTTGACACAAGTATATATTCACTCTAGATATATGTGACACTGCTTCACCACACTACGATGATTTACAATGGGAGCATAGCATCAGCAAAAATGTTACTGAGTCAAAGTGCTTATAGGTGACAACCTCCTGTAGTGCCAGTCGTAACCTTCCTGTGGCCCTGAGCAAAACTTGACTTTACTTTAGTTATTGATGAAAAATGGTTTGGTGAAAGGTGACATGGCACTGTTTTATTACTGGACATAATCTGTCAATACAACCCATGACAGCGTATAACATCTGTCATGGCATGTTCATGGCACGGTTAGGTCAATGTTATATAGCAGTGAAATGTTATTTATTATGTTATTAACCTCTTAACATTCCAGGTTTGTTTCATACAAAGTCTTATTATTCAGTAGCTACAGGGACATTAATGCAAATGAATGGGGCCATTCTTAGGTTATAGAAGTGTGTAATGAAACTCCAGGCCTGCCGACCGAGAGGTTAATGTACATGACGGAAGTCTACTCAAACGCTCTTGTGATATAGACAGTCAGAGATGGGTCTTTATAAGTTTGATTAAATAAGCTACATTTACCAGTTTTTTATGATGACAACCAGCTACCACAGGGTGAAGTTCAGCTTGTAAACTCCTGACATTAATCATTAAGTAGTAGTCAGTAATCTAACTCGTAAGCTAATTACCATTAGCAAATAGATGACAGGTATGTTCGAATGGCTGACTCACAAATGGCTTTAATTTTTGCATATTTTGCATTATTAAAATGACTTTTTTGTCATTTTTCAGGCCCCATTGGGTGATAGCACGTCATGCCACTACTACTCCCATACAGATGGCAGAAAGATAATGTAGCTCAGTGCTGTTACACGTGTCCAGCTACACTTTGACTAAACATCACCAATTGCTTTGGCCTATTGGTGAACCCTCCACTCTTTAGAAATGTATAATGGCTAATCTAATAAATAATGCATGCAATAACCCATGCATGAACAGATGAACAGATGAACAGATGAAGGTCACCAAGTCCAATGCCAAGCATCGGCTCAAAGGGTATTAAGCCCCCCAGCACTGGGCTGTCTAGCAGTGGAACTGCTAGATTGAAAGACCTCCATTAAATACCTTTGGGATGAGTTGGAGCGACGTTTGTGATCCAACATCAGCACTTGACTTTACTAATGCGGTTATGGCTGAATGCATTCAAACCCTCACAGCAATGTTCCCAGAAGAGTAGAGGCTGTTGCTGCAGCAAAAGGAGGACAAACTCGCTATTAATACCATTGGTTTCTGAAGAAATGTTGGATGAGCAGGTGTCTACAAACTCTTGGTGCATTATTAATACGGTTGTATGAATTTCAATGGGGATCCATTTATGTTACGTGCAATAAAGAATCAGTATTGCAAGCCTCAATGAAGTGCATTATACATACTGAAGAACATCATTCAACCATCACTTTTAATATTCACAGTATTCACACTACTTACGATTGACTTGTTTTTTTAGTCTTGTATTAAATGATTGTGCTAATTTTATTATCTCTCAGTTCTACTGACTATGTAAAGGATGTTACATTACAATGTTGTATATAAACAAACTTGCCTTGCCTTAGCAACACTATTTACATCATACATCCATCCACGTCCCTTTTGCAGGAATAATGTCATGTTAGAGATAAACAAGAACATTATCTCAAACTGGATATTGTGTTAAAGAGAACTGATAAGGACTTTCAATGCTGCTCAAGTTTTCCAATAAAAGGATACAGATATGTTGCAAACAAGCACTGATAAGCAGTTTGAACGTGCTTTATCTAAAGACATGTAGTGCTAAATTGGGAAACTACTGTGACAGATGTGATAAAGAGCAATTTGGTTTAGAAATACTGATCCTATCAGTAGCTATTCAAGAGAAATAATGACCACTCAATTGGCCAGTATGCACTGAATGTTCAGCAGTGTGCCAGTATAAGGCAACTGAATCTGACTTGGCTGCAAAATACTGCCTTGCAAAAACTTTATTTAAAGGCTATCTACATAGGGACTTCACAACATATGAACAAATATTGACTAACACTGTATGGCCAAAGTTATGTGGACACCTGACATTAACACCTATATGACCTTGTTGGACATACCATTCAAAAATCATGGGCATTAATATAAAGATGCCCCCCTATTTTTGGCTATTACAGCCTCTACTCTTCTAGGATGGCTTTCTACAAGATTTTGGAGTGTGTCTGTTGGAATTTGTGCCCAGTTTGTCCCGAAGTTGATCAGTTGTTGAGGTCAGGGCTCTGTGCAGACCACTGGAGTTCCAAACTTGTCAAACCATGTCTTCATAGACCACACTTTCTTCACGGGGCACAGTCATGGTCAACCTGGAAAGGACCTTCTCTAAACTAAAGTTGGAAGAATATCATTGTCTAAAATGTCTCTGTATGCAGTAGCTTCACATTAACCTTTACTGGAACTAAGAAGCCCAAACTCTGGAAAACAGCCCCAGACCATCATCCCTCCTCCACCAAACTTTACTGTTGGCACTATGTGTTCCAGTAGGTAGCGTTCTTCTGGCATCTGCAAAATCCAGATTGGCCCATCAGACTACCAGATAGTGAAGCATGATTCATCACTCCAGAGAACGTTTCCACTGCTCTAAAGTCCAGTGCTTGCTTTACGCCACACCAGCCGACACTTGGCTTTGCGCATAGTGATCTTAGACCTGTGTGCAGCTGCTCGACCACGGAAATCCATTTCATTAAACTCATGACAGTTCTTGCTACTTCCAGATGCAATTTGGAACTCTATAGTGAGTGAGGCAACAGAGGATAGTACTTTTTATGCCCTACATACTTCAGCACTGGGAGGTCCTGCTCTGTGAGTTTGCATGATCTAGCACTTCATAGCTGAGCTGTTGCTGCTCATAGATGCTTCCATAGCACTTACAGCTGACTGGGGCAGATCTAGCAGGGCAGAAATTTCTCAAATTAACTTCTGACAAAGATGGTGTCCTACAGTGCCACATTCAAGTCACTTTGCTCTTCAGTACAACCCGTTCTACTGCCAGTGTTTGTCTATGGAGATTGCATGGCTATGTGCTTGATTTTATATACCTGTTAGTGACAGGTGTGGCTGGAACACCTGAGCTCGGTAATTAGGATGGGTGTCCCCATACTTCTGGAATTTAGTGCTTTTAGAAAGCAATGCTTGAGTGTTTATGAATTTGCTTCTTTATGTATCTTTATGTATTTGCTAAATGACATAACATGTTATATTAAGTCAATGACCTTTTATTTAACTAAGAACATAGACGTTGGAAGAGGCCAAGTTAAGGACATCACATACTTGTATCAGTTCTGTGAAAGATGCTCTCGAACCAAATTATATTGAAATTTGCGTATGAATTTTTTCACTCACAAATCAATACAGTGTGTCAAGTTCTACATAGTAACTCTGTCATAGTTTAATTTCTTGGAAATGACACTTCGTAACAGTGTTATAAATTAAACAAATGTTTGTCTCTTTAGTTAAAAGGACCTTATATTACTGCAATGTCATTTGCATAGTAAAACATCTTAAGCTGTCTTGTGAATACTGACATAAGCTGTTCATAATTAGTCAAGTATTGCTTTCTGTATACATTATTTTTGGCTCATAATTGTTATGAAATCCATATATAAGTAGCCTTCAAATATACATATGCTTATTTTTTTACTTTGTTTTTAGCATTGAATTCATGAGAAATATAAAACACATAAACTCTATTAAGCCAAATATCTAATGATATTTTTTACTAGCTCTTTTCTGTAGGATTGTGTCCCAGTAATTCACCATGACAAGAGTGTCGGAGACTTTCTTTGGAAATTAGACAAACTGAGTTTGAAGAGCGTCATGCTAGGCCCGGAAAACCAGATTCACACGCCTGAGCAGTTAAGTGAATTACAAATTCTAATTTGTAAGACTGTTCTTTAATTCATTGAGCTCTGATTCAATTAATCTGGCAAATGTCATTTCTGGAAAGTATTGTAGTCACTGCATCTCATTCTGGCGCAGTTACATGTCGTCCCTGTGAGAGAGGAGCTGCTTCGTGAAGAGTTTTTCATCATTTTGTCAAGTTGAACAGAAGTCCCTGAGGAGCACCTAGATGCAAATGCAAGCCATCACGGAGGAAGAGAATTTAGTCTCATTTTGAGACCTTAAATCATGCATATTTAACCTAGTCATGGTTTATTCATTGCCTCTCTGTGCTTCCAGTCCAAAAAAAACTGCAGAAATGCGGCTTAGAGTAAGACTTCAGGAACTCTCAGATAAACTTTTACAGCCTAGCCTTTCATGAACCTCTGCTTGAGAGTGTTATGAGGTCATTAAACAGGTATCGGAAATAACAACAACCACTAAAGTCTTACATGTGTTCTATCAGACGTAAATGGATATGGCCCAGTAATGTGCCTCTACATTTTCCTCAGTCTCACAAAAGCGTCTAGCTCCTAAAGCAGTGCTTATTATAATAAGAATAGTACTCCCTCTGCTATCGTACACATTCACTTATTACCAACAGAGGATAAGTTTAGAGCAGAGAACCAAATCTACTTCTTGATCAGTGGAGCCTCTTTGGTTAGTAGATACTGTGAGCATTTCACTTTCTTCTTTGTCTCTGTGATGTTAATCACAATAGAAATAAACTTCATTTGATCTCTGACTCTTTATGATTTATTGGTTTTATTATGCAACAGTTTGAATGTAACCAATCAGGATCTAAAGCCACTTTCAGTCTATTAGAAATATGTCCTGCAGTCCATGTGTCAAGATTAAATGCACTGTTATGAAGTGTCAATTGCTATTGTTTTATTCTTTGCCTGCCATTAGCAGCAGCCCATCTGTCAAGAGTTCATTGTTGAAAAAGGCAGACTATGTAGTTACACATTAACAACACATTAACAATACCTGCAACAACAATGTAACTACTGGTGACACATTAAAGCTTTTATAATAAAGCAGCAAGCCAACAGAGGCTGTGCATTACGGTGATTTTTATGGGAAAGGTCTCTGCTTTGCGTAATGCCTAAGAACACCCTTCCCTGTGATAAAATCGCAGTAATGCACAGCCGCAAATTACCACTGTGAATCTTACTTAGCACCAATCCAGCGGTGCCCTCTTCTCATCCTTGGTCCCTACATAGTGCACTATGTAGGAATTTAAATACTGGTTCCTGCAGCCCCACAGTGCAAAATATAGCTAAGAAAGAGCCAATTGGGACTTATTAGCCACATCCATACTCAATAATAATAATAATAATTTGGCAGTAGAGGCCAGAATATCTAAACTTTCATAGCTAGCACACTATTTAGGGAGTACGGAGCAGTTTGGGATTCAGCCTGGGTTTGACGTGACTTCTGACTGAAACATTGACATTTGAAGTATGTAAGACATTCAAGTGACATTTTTAGACTTTTATACTGCCGTTTTACAGTTAATGAAACATTATGTACCTTAATTCGAGCCTGTGATATTAATGATGGAGGTGTTTAGGCTGTTGGCTCTTTTAGCCTGTTAGCTAGCTGACCAGTCTGGTTCTAGTTAAGAACATGGTCCATGCGAGCAACATGAGAGTGAAAGATTAAAAGACTATTCCATTAACGGCACAAGGATTGTTTTTTTTTTGTGCCATAGTAATACACAATTCAATTATTGTGAGGCGTCATAGGTGTGTGTATATCCTGGATTTTACAATGGCTTCGAACATGGTTCAGCCAATCAGATTTTAGCATCGTTCATTGTTATGAACAGCTTTTAGAAATACACATCTGTCAACTTCAGTTTTTACTTGTGTAATTGCGCAAGAGTATCTTAATAGTAGTAGATAGTAGTAGTTGGTTGTAAAAGCACATTTTCGTCTATGTAATTAATTACACATTTATAATATGTTGAACTGTTGTCTTTCCAACAAGACTTTTCTGATTGTAACAGGTGTTTAATTAGCTACATTATGAGAGTACTTGCATTGCATCTGCACAGAAAATGCAAACCTTCTCAAGATTTAGTGAGCTGTAGTTGTATGCTTGTGTTGTAACATGGTGACCAAACCAAAGTTCTGGCTTTTAACCCTTCTGTAATGTGACTGTTTACACAGGAACAGCATATATTTTTAAAAGTAACTTTTTAAATAAAATTAATCGAAACACATTGTTGTATTATTCTACTCCTAAAGCAATGTCTGCATTATGAATTTGTAAGTTCAATGTAACTACATACATGGATGTAGGAAGTGGGGGTGTTGAGGGGGTTGCAGCACCTACCCACCTATAGAGCCATGTGTGCTTGTTTTAGAGTGGAGTTTGTATTTTTATATTTTAAAAATCTGCAGTAGTCCTGCACTGTTCAAGTGAATGTGTATTTTCATCACAGTGAGACAAAAACAGCTGGGGTCGTGTCCTCATATACACTCTGAGCTTCAAAGAAGGAAAGTCTGTACAGAGGCCAGTTCTGAACCCAAAGGCAGCCTAATATTGTTTAAAAAAGTAAATAATGAAGCTTTTATCAACCAGTATTTTTATGTTCTATGTGTTTCTCTGTGGTTGGTATAGTGTAGTGGGTAATACCTCTTCGTTTTACGCTGTAGATTGGACTTTAATCCCCCACCTGGGCAAGTACCCAACACTATACCAATAAGAATCCTTGGGCAAGACTCCTAACACTACTTTCGCCTGCTTGTGTAAAATGATCAAATTGTTGGTTACTCTGGATAAAAGTGTCTGCCAAATGCCTTAAATGTAATTGTTTCAGTGTTCATCTATCAGTCGGTCACTTTGCCACATCTACTGTCTGACTGTGCCACATATCAGACATCTACTGTCTGACTGTGCCACATATCTACCAGCGCTCAGCTCAGATCTGCATAAAGTCTGAGAGCAGAGTGCTAATGTGCATCAGTGATTTGAGGTGTTAGTTATATGTATATATCGTCCTCTCTCGCCTCAATGTAGCACTGTATGAAATACTCAGTTTCACGTAAATTAGCAAAACAAAAAATAAAATAAAATAAACAAAACAATCAAATAAAAAATGACAAATCATATTGAATGATGGCATCGGTCATGTCACACTACTTAAAATTTCAGCTCCCCCACTTAAAAAATCCTTCCTGCATCCTTGCCTACATAACAACTACACAGAAACTGTTCACTTATTAAGTGTAACTTTTACGCAGTTACTGTGGATTATTTATATTGTAATATGTTAACCCAGGACCATGTAAAGTATAAAGAAAAGCATTAAACCCAGACACAATTTTGTAAAGTGTACGTAATGACCGACACTTTATTGACATTTGACGATGCTTTGAGTTGTTCTAAATTGTAGCCAGATTACTCCCCTGCCCTGCATCATTTTGTCTATATAAAGCAGCAGTAGCCATTATGAAGTAAAGAGGGAAGAGATTAGAGAGAGTGTGGTAGGACGAGCGAGGAGGTTAAATTGAGCCTCGGCCATCAGGTCCAGCGTGACCCCCTTTGATGATGATGCATGTTCCTCCAGAGGACAGTCATTGTCCTGAGTCAAATTAGCATTCCAGACTAGGCCTCTTTGTGTGTGTGTGTGTGTGTGTGTGTGAACGAACTGCTCCGGGGAAGGGTGATGAGCTTGGTCAGTTCAGTGGCAGTTCAAGGCCAGAGAATGCAAAGTGGTGCCTGTGAGAGCAGCAGGAATATAAAAGCACTTCAGTGTGATGTTCTGTGTTTACTATGGCTGCTCTTGTAGGCTGCGCTTGTCATTCACACAAGATCATATAGTGGCAGGTGAAGAAGATTATACAGTCTCTCTGAGGTGTAATCACCATTATTGAATCAAGTCCTACAGAGTTAAATGGAAAGGGATTCCTGTAGGTGTAGATTTAACTCTGTAGGGCCTCTGTGGGATTTTACACTATAATATGAGAGTTTGTAAGTGGATGGATATGTATGTACAGACCTCAGTTCCAAAAAACTATGTGTAATGCAAAGAAAAACAGCAAGTGGTGATTTGTGAATTTACCTGCTTTCAAACAAAAACTGATTGAAATTTGAAAACTGATTTTTTTTCTGTAAATATGTGCTCATTCTGGAATTGATGCCAGCAAGATGTTGGGACAGTGGCTAGGAATTTTGTGAAATGTTCAAAAAACATCTTAAACAAGTGAAGCATTCATAGTTAAGGATAAAAGGAACATGCAGAAAAAGCTTTGATCTTTTTTGGCCTGGATCCTTTTTGAGCAAAGATGGGTCAATGTCCACCACTTGGCCCAAAAAGGCATCAGCGGAAAATCCAACAACCATTAAAAACCATGTTGCTCAACAAGTGTTTGCCAGGATTTTAGGTATTTTACCCTTTATGGTGCAAAAAAAATCATCAAGATTCATACCTATGATCTTCAAACTTTCAGACAGCACTGCATTAAAAACGATTAAAAAAAAGGATGTTTCTGAGATGGATATCACCACATCCACTTGGGAATACTTTGGAATATTTTGGAAATACTTTTGTTGCTGTATCCACAAATGTGAGTTAAGACTGTACTATATGGACTGATACACAGAGGAAACATGTTTTGTGGTATAACAAGCATTCAGGTTGATTATGTAAATGATGAATGTTGCATTTTCTGGGCCAAAGAAGAAAAGGACCAGCCAGATTGTTACTATCATGAATTTCAAAAGCCAGTGTCTGTCATGATATAGAGTGCCCACGTTTTGCTATATACTTCTATAACTTAGGAATATAGTACAGTTAAGATAGTTTGCATTGTAGTCCCTGCCGTTACCGAATAATAAGCCTTAGTGTGTCATAAACCTGTGATTTTAAGGGGTTAATTGCCTATAGAAAACTTTCACATACTTGAAGGCACCATTAACACTGAATGATACACACACATCTTGGAGGAACATATGCTGCCTTCTAGATGACGTCTTTTTCAGGGACTTCTTTGCTTATTTCAACATGACAACTGCAAGCCACATTCTATGTCACACATCCTCCTGGCTCTGACATTTGTAAGGACTCTATTTCCCAGAACTCTCTGGAAGATCACATCACCCATGAACTTGCAATATTCACCAAACAACATAGCAGTTCACCCGAATACTAACCTGTGGCACCTGTGATGTATGCAAAATGACTAGATTTACTTTAGTATATAAGCCCAGGCTTTAGCATAGGGTCTTTGCGAGGTATTGCTTCCCTCTGTAGCGGTACTGAGCATTTCTCTTTGTTATATTGCCCTGATCATGTTTTTTGACTTTTTGACTTTGCCCATTTGGGTCAGGTTGCCTGATATTGTTTGTTATGTTTGTTTTTTCTGTAATTTTGGCCTTTTTGGATTTGACCACCACCTGTCTTTTCACTATGAGTATTGTCAAGCCCTTTTCAAGTAAATCCTCATTTCTTGTTTTTACCCAGAGCATCTGGCTGGTTCTGTTCTATTACATTCTGCATTCTTTACAGCAGCATGGCTGAGTAATCAGAGACTGTAGTTGCTAGACTGGCCTGCCTGCAGTCCAGACCTGCTTCTCACTGAAAATATGTGGAGCATTATGAAGCACAAAACACAAAAATGAAGCTCCCATATCATCTTTGTATAATTTTTCAAGGTCATTGTCGTCTTTCATCTTTTGTCTGTCTGTATATAGATCTTTACTATATATTTGACTTGTGCTCTATTCTGCGTATGTTAAATTCTATGAAAACCTATTTTTCAGTAGCTGTTATGGAGGTACTTGACTTTGCTCATTCTGTCCTAGAAGCACTGCTTACAGAAATGTAAGTGTCAGAAAACTCCCATTTATTTATTGTCGTGATTTAGAAACTGACAAATTGACAAATGACCTACATTGCTTGAAGTTAGTCAGGAGAATCTCCTATTTAACCACCTCATAAACCATTTTCTGTTAAATTTGTCGCTGTTGGAACAAAATGTTTTTATTTTTTGACATTTTTTGAACACTACTAGGAAAAAAATCTTTAAATGTTAACTTTCATTCGAAGTTAGGAAAGGTTTTCTCTTTTTTTGGAAAGTACCATTTTAGAGATACACAGTTTTTTTGTCCCACAGAGATGATTTTCTTGGTGTCAGTTACTTAAAACAATGGGCCTCATTCATCGTCTGTTCTTATGAAGAAATTTCTTCCTAAAACCCACTTACGCAGTTTTTAAGATTCTGATATTGACCAATGTTTTCATATGTGGGATTTGTTCTTAGGTTAGAATCTACACACACTCAAGAGCACAAAGGTGTGAACAATCCTGTGGTTTAAGAACAACATCATGAATCTGACATAGACTTTTTCTTAGGATCTTTCTCAAGAACACAAAAAATGGTAACACCTCATTGCAGGGTACAGTTGATAAGGCTACATTACACCTACATAAGTCATGACAACTGACATAGACCTACATAAATTTTTATAAATGCTTATTCCAATGGGCATCATCTGTCATAAAGGCCATTTTCGCTAACTGATCAAAATTTGCACATTTTTCCTTTACAACGAATGACGCCTACTGGAATAAGCTTTTATCAACATTTATGTAGGTCTATGTCAGTTGTCATGAAAAGCTTATGTAGGTGTAATGTAGCTTTATGAACTGTACCCTACAGTAAAGTGTTACCAAAAAAACTTATGAAGATATTGGTGAACGAGGCCCATCATTGCTTGATATTATCATGTGTTATCTATTTCATGAAACTTGTTTCACAGAGTAGAAAGGCTTGCAACGGAGTTTCAAACTCAACTGTAGGATGCCTTACATTATGCTACTGCAATAAAATGCAGTTTCATACAAACTTCAACCAACTAAAGTTGCATGAAAGTTTCAGTGTAAAGCCAGGCTGAGAGACAGAAAGAGACTAACAGACCAGAAGACATCTTCTCTGTGTTACTAAAATGACTAATATGATCAACATTTAATCAGTTCATGAAACACTTCATGAAAGACAATTTCTTCCGTTTTATTTCTTTATCTGTATGTGAAACATCCTTGTGTTTTAATTAAAAAAAAAAGCTCTGAAGAATTGAGACGCTTCCTCCTGACAAATGAGTCCGTTGCCAGAAAGAGTGCCAATTAGTGTGTTTCTGATTCACACAGAGGCACATGTCTTTGTTTGCCAGCAGACATGCTTGTTATAGAAGTTAATGAAGAATGAATAAATTTCTCATCTGTCCCCATTGGCTGTGTAAGGCACTAGTGAAACAAGCAAGTGCCATTTAAAAGTAGTGCAACTTTGAGAGGAACTTCAAGCCCAGTTTGAGGAGAACTTTCTCTTTGTAGGCTTGCAAATGTTATTTTAATATTTAAAAAAGTTAAATAAAAGGTATTTCTTATTCTGTATTTTGCATTCTTCTACTCATTTGTGTGAATTTACCTACCAAAAACATCCATAATTAATTTTTACATGGGCATTTTAAAAACTTTTTTTTAGCTTGTTGGTTCATGTCTCTGGTCATATTAAACACTATGCCTATTATTATTTAAAACAAAAGTCTTTCATCAAAATGGAATGACTATTCCCCATCCCTGAAATGCCTGCTCAGCTTTAATTACATCACTATGCACTGGAAGGCAGGAAAAAATTCATATTTACCAATCATATTGTGTTTATATCAGTCTAGAAAAGGTCAGAAAGCATTTCTTTGGATCTAGGACTCCAGTTAACCACAACAATAGCCATTATCTCCAAATGGAGACAACTTGCAACAGTAGTGAGTCCTCCTAGAAGTTGGTCTCCAAAAAAATCTTTCAAGAGCACAGCAACGACTCATCCAGGAAATCACTAAAGAGGCTTATAAACATCCAAGGAACCGCAGATGTGGCTTGCCTCAGATAAGGTCAGCATTCATGATTCCACCATTAGAAAGCAAATTATAAAAGCAAAAAGGACAGTAAAAAGTGGAACTTTTTGGAAGACAGGAGTTCTGTTAAAACTATAAAGTTAACCAAGGAAATCCACAATAGAATATCATATCAACAGTCAAACATGGTGGAGGTAGTGTGATGGTCAACTTGGGCAACTTTCCATTGTTGATAGCTCTCTTCTAAAAAATCCTGCAGGAGAAGGTCCAGTCATCAGTCAATATAGCTTGTATACATGGAACTAAATGCCATTCTTCAGGCTTCAACACACAACAGCAGCACATTCCAATGGTCTAAATAGAGTGCAGATACACAACAGTATGAAACGAGTACAGAATATGCACTAAATACACCAGAAAATACATTTACAGAATGTTAACAATATTTTGTTCTATTTATACAAGTCATTTTGAGGAATGACAGTAAAAACCACTCGACCTGAAGCACATTTGGATTATGGAGCAAGATAATGATCCCAAGCACAAGAGCAAGTTCACCTTTGAATGGCTCCCAAATTAAGGTTTGGGAGTGGCCTAGTCAAAGTCCTGACTTGAACCCTGTCACGATGCTGTGGAAAAGGTGTTGCAACAAGTGTTGCAAAACTTTCTTCCTTCAATAAATATACTACACTCTTAAAAACATTGGTGCTTCAAGTGTTCTTTAGTAAAGAAAATGGTTTTATATAGAACCATGAACACTCCAAGAACCCTTTGCATGATGAAAGGATTCTTTGCATCATGAAAGGGTTCTACAGATTGATGGAGAATGTGCTATAGATGGTTCTATATAGAATGTTTTTGAAAATGGTTCTATGCAGCACCCAAAAGGGTTCTTCTATTGTTATGGTGTCAAGCTCAGAAGAACAGAAGAACCCTTTTGGGTGCTATAGGGAACTCTTTTCAAAAATGCTATATAGAACCATCTATACCAAATTCATGCACATTTTCAATCAATCTGAAGAGCCCTTTCATGATGCAAAAACCCATGCAAAGGGTTCTTTCAGTGTTCATGGGTGTTCTATATAAAACCATTTTCTTTACTAAAGAACCCTTGAAGCACCTATTTTTTAAGAGGGTATATTACATTTTGTATGGGGATTTAAGATTATTTAGCATGACAAATACGCAAAAATAGAACATTTTTCACGGCCCTAAACTAACTGTACTCCTTCATGTTTCCCTCTGTATGGCAGGCAACACTTTTCAACATGAACTCTCATTTGCCTTCAAGTACAATGAGCTTAATTATACCAATCTTTTCTTAATTGTGTAATCTCTTCACCAAGCACTTACATAGCTACTCCATGTACTACGCAGTAGAGTTTGTCTGGCTCTGTGTTCTGTAGCAGGTGATTTGTTTTCACTAGTCAGAGCTGGCGAGTGGACAGGATGAAAAGAGACCCTGCAAGAGCTCATTTGACCCCAGGGTCGTGAAGCCTGTGCACTATTCGAGTGTAAAAGCTAGTCACTTTGTTTCTGCTACTGGGTGGAGAAAAAATAAAAAATCCTTGTGCGCTCCATTGCATTGGAATTGCTTTTCTAAGCCATCTGTATATTTCAGTGGCTGTGTGAGTAGCAGCATTTAGCATTTAACTGCAGCATCTACCACCTGCACGAATGCACCAAGCTGGAAAACATGGAAGAAAATATTATGGGTTAGGTGCAAAGGTTTCATGTTGTTTGTTTCTTTTACTGGACCGTTTCTTACTGATGCAAGTAAAGAATATTACAGCTCAGAAATAAATAGGCCTATAGGTTTCCGTTTCTATGGAACTAAATGCAGTCTAAATGAAACCAGTCAAAATCTGCACCACAGAAGAATTTAGGAATCACAGTAATGTCTCTGGAGATAGTATTATTGTATTGCTGAGAATTCTTGGCTTGAATATCTCGTCTCTTGATTTCTTGTAAGTTATTGTGTTCTAAAACAATTGGCCCTCCAAAGGAGGCTGACACACTGCTGAGATTCTAAGCTTACCACAAGAAACAATTACATCCTATTGTGAGGGGTTTTATCCAGTGAAATGATATTGATGAATAGCCTGAATTTGCATTGTGTCCTAAAACTGCTGTTAAACCAAGTTACCGTTTAAAATAAATAAATAAAGCTTCATATAATGTGAGTGCATTTCATTAGTTTGTCAACACTTTTGTGCACCAACTGCACTTTAACTCCTCCATCCTTCCAATTTTAAAACAGTTACAGCTGTGTCCTCCCAAACAAAGCTGTTTCCAGAGGAGTCCCTGACATCATGTTGCCTTTTAAAAAGGCATGTTAAAGGGAACACACACATCTACCCAAACACACCTTAGCTGCCCTGCAAATGACTTTTTCATGCACATCTAAAATGGCTAAACGAGAAGACTAGATACGAGATAATCCACTTGCAGAAGGAAGAAGAAAGTCAAAGGAAAACAATTAAAAAAAAACAAAAAACAGGAGTTACTGATTAAAATGTATAGAGAAAATAGACCCCCTAACAACCACCTGCAAGACTTGGTAGACCGGAAAGAAAGAAATTCATTCTACAGCAAGTTAACAATCTCAACACTCTTAAAAGGTTGGTTCTTCAAGGGTTCTTTAGCAAAGAAAACGATTCTATAAAGAACCATGAACACCAAAGAATGCTTTGCATGATTAGAGAGTTCTTTGCAAGGTGAGAGGGCTCTTCAGATTGATGAAGAATGTGCTGTAAATGGTTCTATATAGCACCTTTCTGAAAAGGGTTCTATATAGCACTCAAAGGGGTTCTACTATTGTTACGATGTCAAAATTTTATACACCTGTTAGCAATCGGTGTGACTAATTTACCTGAACTCAGTAATTAAGAGGTATGTCCCAATACTTTTGTCAACATAATGTATTTATATTCTATCAGAAGTTAGGCTTACATAGATCAGTCTTAAAGGGACAGCAGCAAAAAACAAACTTGTATTCTATAGGAAAGACAGAGGTGGGAAAGTGGTCATGTAAACATGAATGTGTTTCCAATTCTTAATGGGTGTGATGTCAGATTAATATATTTCCATTTGCCCATTATCGGTAAAATTAGTTAAAATTGTTATGTAGTTGTAAAAAAGTCGTAACATAATAATAAAACCCAGAACCATAACAGAACTTTCAGGGAAGAAAGGGGCCCTTTAGCACACTATTATAAGCCTATTATTGAACGATGCATATTTATTTATTTTTTAATTCAGTGATTGCAAGTGAACAGCTTATTATATTTTCTCTTATATCATTCTCTTATCACTGGTATGATAAACTATAATTACTTCACCACATATTGTGCTCTTGTCCCAGTCACAGTTCTGGCTTCACATGCTCTGTGTTTGCCATCTCCAACTGCTGTCTCTTGGTTTGAGCAGCTCCCTCTACACATGGCCAAGCTTGAGAGAGAGAGAGAGAGAGAGAGAGAGAGAGAGAAAGAGAGAGAGAGGGTCTGTGCTGTGTGTGCAGCATCTTGAGTGGCAGGAGGAGCAATATTTCCCTAATGATGCCCGTCTGGCAAGTGCCCAGTCCAGACTTGCTGTGGATGAAGTGCCCTCTATCACACACACACACACACACACACACACACACACAGTTCTCCTCTCTCCCAGGCTGCGGAGGTCCTTCGTCTTGATTTGTGACACAGTTAGTGCATGGCTAGCTTCTGTTCACAGCCATGTTAAGAGCTGAGTGATGGTGCGGACGTGCGGACCCTACAGAAGCCCACTTCCATCTCCCCAGCCTCACCCTGCAAAATGAGAGGATGCATAATTTGTAACCATGACAAACCTCTGACATGGAATTGAATGGGGACAGATGCAGGGAAAAAAAAAAAGAAAAAAAGAAGGGTTGTCATAGAAACTGAGTTCCCGTCAACATAAGTTTTACTTGTCAAGGTTGCTAGGAGGATGTTAGCATAAGCTTTTAGCAAGATTTTTTTAAAACCTCACCAACATCCAATTAAAGGTCCTGAAGAGATCAAATGAGCAATGCTATTACAGGTAGAAGTGAATATTTTCCCTCTAAATCGTATCTGACAGGTGCTTTATGGCTCTGTCTGACCATTAAATGAACGCAAATAATAGCGACTTTGAATTGACATTGATATTAATGTATCAGGTGCCTTATTCTTAGAACCAAATTACACTCTCACTGAAGAGAGCATGCCTGCCTCAAAATCTCAGGAACTGTTCTCTGGCTCTGTACTGATACATTACTGCTGCTGGATTTGACATACTGTGACATACAGTTCTGTTGCACAATGTAATAGGATTATGAACATTACAGCAGTTAGGCAGATAGTATATTCGAGACTATTCTGTATGACCTTCTATCCATTGTATTGTCATGATAAGCTAATAAACTAACAGGTCTATTTACATATTTCTTGTGTATTACAGCCCTTTGTCTTGTCTGATTGTGTAATGTGCTGCACTATACTGCAGTTTCCAGTTATGTGGTGTGGTTTGATGCATTTATTGTGTTACTACATGTATACTTACACGTTCAGTTTAATTTCAGGATCTTCTTATATTTCTATTATTTTTTTATTATTCTATTTTTCTACAATTAGAAATATGAATAGTGTTTAGTGTTTTTTTTAGTGTCTTCACATTTTTCTCGTTTACTGTCTACTTAATGTTATCGCTATACCATGGGGTCTGAGAGTAACACAGTTTCAATACTCTGTATGTCCTGTACATATTGTAGTATTGACAATAAAGCTGACTTGACTTGACTCAGACTGAGGAAAGCTTTTCATTATACTGTACAGTCCCATAGTTGCTTACTTGCATGCAAACTTTTGGGCACCCCTGGCCAAATGACAAATTTGGTTAATTTTAAAGTGTCAAGTCAAAGTTTATTTATATAGCACTTTTTACAACAGGTGTTGTCATAAAGCAGCTTTACAGAAAAATCCAGGTCCGAGCCCCCATGACCAGGTCAATGGTGACAGTGGCAAGGAAAACTCCCTAAGAGCAAGAGGAAGAAACCTTGGGAAGTACCAAGATTCAAAAGGGGAAATCACCCTCCTCTGGTCGACACTGGATAGGAAACTGCATTAGTATAAAACATTAAAATACAGAAACAGGAAAAAAACAGGTGAAGCAATGGTAATAATTAAATAGTTTGAGTCTGGGCAGCAGCAGCATCAGAAAGACTTGACTTGAATTTTAAGGTGAAAAAAGTAAACACAGCCTCTGCAGCTAAGTATTATAAAAACATTTTCAGCAAATGTTAATGTACAATTAGTTTATATTTGATGAACTTTAAAAACAGAAAAAAAATAATACTTATGATGTGTGCATTAGTTTGGACACTCTACTAAGCCAGTACTTGTAACAAATGGGGAGGTGAGGCTGGATGCATGTGCATAGGGCTCTATTAGGGGCACTCTATCACTTGTAGTCATCAGAGCAGAGGCCAACACACAAGCAGACAGGTGCTCACAAGGCAAATCCGTGATCAGAAAACCAGAAAACAAGGGTCAAAATACCAATAGAACTACAAACAACCAGAACCAGAAATCTGAAAAAAATGGCTTAGACCTGCACAGAATACTACAAGACTATGCAAAGAGCAAACCAAACAAAGGTGTCTATAAACACACAGGAGATAATGAGTCCAGAACAAGCTGGAGTTGGGTGTAATAATGACTGAGCAGCACCAGAGTGGAGCTGGAGCTGAAGTAAACCAGTGCAAAGCTGGGGAGTCCATTTGCTGTCCCCCACATTGCAGCAGAGGGGAGATCCCACGACAGAACTTAGTATCATTGCCTTTAAGCAGACATTATAGCTTGAGAAAGCTTTTTGTAGACAGCTAGGAGTCTTTATATTCATATTTTAGACATTTTCACTAGTTCTATGATATTATTGGGCTATTCCCCATGAACAGCATTTCCAAAGATTTTCAATGAGGGTCAAGTCAGGAAACCATGAGGACCATTCCATAAGCTTTAGCTAGCATTCCATAAGTAGTGCATGGTAGATTTTAAGGTATGTTTTGGGTCATTGTCCTTGTTTAAGCCAGACAGTTTCTAGACTGACTGTGTCACATTTGCCTGTGAACTTCACGCATATTTTATGAAATCCATTCTTCTCTCTATCCATGCAATGACTGCCACACAATCCCAAAACACAATAGACACACCCTCATTTACATACACTGTATGGACAAAAGTATTGGAACACCTACACATTATACCTATAGGAGGTTTTATAACATCACATTCAACTCCATTAATATGGACATGGTCCCCCTTTGCAGATATAACAGCTTCCACTCTGCTGGGAAGCTTTCTACAAGATTTTGAAGAGTGTCTGTGGGAATTTTAGTCCATTCATCCAGAAGCATTTGTGAGGTCAGACACTGATGTTGGATGAGAGGGGCCGGGCTCACAATCTCTGTTCTAGTTCATCCCAAAGTTGTTTGATGGGGTTGAGGTCAGGGCTCTGTGAGGGCCAGTCAAGTTCTTCCACACCAGACCTACCCAGCCATGCCTTTGTGGTCTATGCTTTGTGCACTGGGGCTCAGTCATACTGGAACAGAAACACGCCTTCCTCAAACTGTTCCCACAAAGCTGGAAGCGTACAATTGTCCAAAATGTCTTGGTGCTGAAGCATTAAGATTTCCCTTCACTGGAACTAAGGGGCCTATAGGCCAACCCTTGAAAAACAACCCCATAGCATCATCCCTCCTCCACCAAACAGCTGGTACAATGCAGTCAGGCAGGTAACGTTCTCCTGGCATTTGCCTAACCCATTTGTCCATCAGACTGCCAGATAGAGAAATGTTATTTGTCACTCCACAGAATGTTTCCACTGCACCAGAGTCCAGTGGCATTGTCCTTTACACCACTTCATCCGATGTTTGGAATTGCTTGTGTGAAGCTTGTATGCAGCTGCTCGGCCATGGACACCCATGCCATGAAGCTCCCGGTGCTCAGTTTTTGTGCTGATGTTGATGCCAGAGGAGGTTTGAACTCTGCAGTTAGGTGTATACTTCTGCAGTCAGCAGAATGTTGGCAACTTTATGCACTATGTTCCTCAGTACTCAGCAACCCGCTCTGTAACTTTACATAACACTTGTTGGCTGAGTTGCTGTCGTTCCTAAATGCTTCCACTTTTCAATAATACCACTCACAGTTGATCATGGAATATTTAAGAGGGAGGAAATTTCACAAACTGACTTGCAACACTGGTATACTATTACCACACTTAAATTCAGTGAGCTCTTTAGAATGACCCATTCTTTCACAAATGTTTGTAAAGGCAGACTGCATGGCTAGGTGCTTGATTTTATAAACCTGTGGCAATGGGACTGAATGAAAGACCTGAATTCAATGATTAAGAGGCGTGTCGCTGTAATTTTGTCTATGTAGTATGTATCGTGTTAAAGGTACAACAATAAAATAGGCTTTTAATTCCAAGGGTTAAAAGCAGTTAGAAGATTGTCAATATAAAATGAATTATGACTGAATTATGATTTTTAAGGGGAAAAAAAAACACATACAATGTAGAAATGACTATTGTTAATCTGGTACCCAGATAAAGCTTTTGGAGCTTAAAGTAATGTAGAATTATAGACAGCCTAATGCTACCAACAAGTTTGTGATTAGCCTTTGTTTCTAGCTCACTCTCGAAAGGCTGCTTTGTGGTTTGACAGTTGTCACTGTGGGCCTGCAGACACTTTACATTTGTTCCCGGCTGAGTTTGACAGGCTGACTTCCTGAGTGCGAGTGCAGTGGAGCTTTGATGTGTGGTAAACAAAAGCAGGCTGGTAGCGAGGTGAGAGCAGGAGGATTCCAGCTTTACTCCGCCTGAGCTTCAGTGCTCCACTGCCTGATGCTGATGGGTGCTCACATGCAGAGCAGCTGAGGGGTCCAAGCACCTGATCAACTCTCAGCACAACATCTGAAGGGTGACTGCAGAGGGCAGTGCGAACTCAAAACCGCATATACACACACAGCATGGTAAGTGTGTGTGTCAGCTTTTTCCCTGCACACTCCGTCTTGGATTTTGTGAAAGCGGAGAGGTGAGTGCCCCGGGCTTCGGCTCAGCCAATTTCGGCAGCTCTGATAGCTCAGCGCTGAGGAGAGATGAGCGGGACAGATGGAGTCACGGAAAACAACTAGAGGAACGACAATGGGAGAAAAATGAGTGAAGCTGTTTTGGGTTTGGCCTTCTGGACTTCTTCCTCACCATTAAGAGTCTAAAAAAGCATAGTGAGAGCCATGTGAACAAAGGTGCACCACGTTCTCGGGGGACCCTTGTTGGAAGGTGGAAATGGAAGAAAAGAATTGAACGGCTGGCAAAAGATAATCACAGCATTGCCACAGTCTCAAAAACTAAATTACTTATGGACTCCTGGTGCATTTTTATGAGTAGAGCAGTGAAATATACACAGAAATGTACACTTTTGATAAAGGTATCAAAAAAAGTTATTTGAAGTGGAGAAGAGCCACCTCTGGTTCTCTAAAGAACTTTTCTATGATGGGTTAAAGCAGTGGTTTTCAAACTAGTCCTCAGGGACCCCCAGATGCTCTTTATCTTGTTGCAAGTTAGGTTGGAGCACTTGACTGTGTGGGGGTCCCTGGGTTTAAATAACCCTTTTTGTGAATGAGATGTGCAAAAGTTTGGAATGAAATTACCTAACTGTTTTGTTTTGACTGGTACAGAACCTTTACATTAAGCGAAGGTTCTGCACCATATTGGTCATGAAAATTACAATATTTTAAGATATACACATTTGTTTAATTTGTGATAATGACTCCACAGTAGCCCAATGTAGTCCCACTTTATCTTCCTAGTCCTCCAATCACTGCTTAGCAACCATTGCTTTCTACCATTACATCAGACAGTCTCACAGGCAGTGTTTCTGTGTATATGTTTTGTATTTAAAGTTCCAGATATGGTCAATAGTTGTGCCTGGGACATGTGACATGTGACATGTAACACCACAAATAAAAAGTTTGCATATTTTTTTTTTAAGTTGCTGCATGAGTATTGTTGTTGTCAGTGAATTATGTATTTCCTATTTAAAATATTTGTTTTAAAATAGCCTTAAATATACAATTTCAAAGCAAATGTCTACTTTCAAATATCAAGTCAACAAAGGTGAGATATAAATGGTCCATAAATGTTTTTCATGCCTGCAGTTGCAATATGTATTAGTCTAGGATGCTTGGTGGGTTAGTGGTTTTTAAATTTGCTGGTGTTGTTCTGACTTTGCTCTATAATAAAATATAAAATATAAAATATAATATATAATATTTCATGTGGCCTTCACTGGAGTATAAATTCTGCCTGTCATGAGCAGATACATGCTGTTTAGGGGAGAGTACTGCAGTGTAGGTTATCTTATGTGAAGCATGCATTGCTGTTGATGTATACATGGTCTTACATCTTGTATTGTATTGTAGCTTTGGATTTGGTAGGATGACTGTACTGCTGCTGTTATAGGCTGATGTCAAAACTTTGTGGTCACCCGTGTAAAATAAATAGCCCATTTAAAAACTTCTGGTGCTAGGGCTTATTACACAGACACATTGTGCTATTTGTTACTTCTCCTGTTGGGGATGGTGGTGTTTGGATGATTTCAGTCTACAGATCATATGAAACATTCGTTCCACATTCAAAACATTCCATTCGACATGAAAGAACAACAAAAGAAAGAAAAAAGGCAACACCCTGCTACACAACACTGACATAACCGTGCCTTAAACATGTCATGGCAGATGCCATAATCTATCATGACAATTACTGATGGCATATGTCCAGTAATATGACAGTTATTTTACCATTACAGTTAACTGCCATGATAGATGCCATAATTTTTGATGATAATAGATGCCATAATTTTTGATGTCATAATCACTACCTATAGTACACTTAGTAAAAATGATGTGACAGAAGCTCTCATGGCATCAAACATTATGGCATTTGCCATGACATTTACTGGCCCTGTTTTACATGACACTTGTATTACTGAGTAAAATCTGTCTTGAAAACTTAACAATATTTGCCATGACATTTTTATAACATGGTTATGTCAACGTTATGGAGCAGGATTCAAGTGTTACCAAAACACTCATATACAACTATACAGCTCATTTACCACCAAAATTGTATATCTATATAGGAAGAAAAAGATTGGTTGGATGTTAATATATGAAGATCACAGATCGCAATCAACATTTTGGAAAGTATTTACTTAATTAGCTTAACCTCTTAATAAGCCATGCCTCAAAGTTTTATTACACACTTTTATAACCTAATAATAGCTCTATTAATTTGGTTGACATCCCTGTAGCAACTGAATAATAAACCTTAGAAACCTATATAATAAGCCTGGATTGTTAAGGGGTTAATGATCACAATACATTTCTGTTGATTATTACAAAAAAGTAAAGCCTTAATTACATAAATATTGATCTAGCAGGCCCTCATTTCAATTGAATTTCAAGATGGGATACAATCACCCCCATTGCCTTGCTGGTCCAATATAAATTCAGTGGTCATCAACTGCCCATCAAATGTTTTTTGACACCATGGCTTCTTTTGAAGGATTTGCCAAAATAAAACAGCTTTGGTATACCACGATATGTTTTTTACAACTTTCAGATTTATGGTCATCAGGTTGTCCTTGTTGGTATGAAAGTAAATAAGGATTTGGCAGCTTTTATTTGTATTTTTAAAGCACATACTGTTACTATTTTGGTTTAAAGTGAAAGGTTCCAGTGCTGATGAGTGCTGACATCACAACCAGGGATGAAATGCATGGTAGTTAGTATTCCTTCCAAGCTAGCACTATCACTACTAGTAATATTTACCTTCATGATGTTATTTTTTCCCTAAACAAACATAATTAGTGATTATGTGTTACACTAATGCAAGCTGATAAAGAAGATGTGCTCATGACTTAACAAACACTAATGAATTGAATCAAGTGATCAAGTTTAGCTGAATTAAACTGGAGAATATCATGACTGGATATGTCCATCTTTCCCTCAGAGTGAAAATGTTGCTTTTATGTCTCTATATTAAGATCTTTGACTGCTTGAGACTGTACATGCCTTGCTCTACTAAAAGTATAGCCAAATGTTAAAGATAGGGGTGTGGGAAAAAAAATGATTCTTAGATGCATCGCGATGCGGACGTGAACAATTCTGAATCGATTCACAAATGTCAAAAATCGATTTTCCAAATATTTAATTTATAACGTAATTTTGATGGAACGCACATGGCGGAACTTGGAAGTGGGTAAGTGCAGCGCCTGGACAGTCTGTGATGCCACACAACAAAAACACTACTGGATGAGCGAGAAATCTGACCGGCTCCCTCTGCATTAAAGCCAGGTTAGGTCAGGAGTTGCAACCCAAATGTTCAGAAGAGCCATTTTGTCCTTTCAACAAAAATCAAACCATAACCATAATGTCCTAGTATATGTCCTAGCAGTTTCTTGTAAAATGTCTTGGCTGTCTTATGAGGCTGAAGTTGCTTCTTATTCTCCAGCTTCGTGTTTTAATTTTCCCGTTGCATCTTAAATTCTGACTGAGGTGCCAAATGTAAATGCGGCACCATTTAAGGTGGAAAGAGAAAATTCGGAAGAGAAGCGACTTCATCTTTGCGACTTTTTACTGTTCGTCAGTCTCTCGTTGCAGATTTAACTGGCCAGGAAAACCAACTGCGCTGCTTATAAATGCGAATAACGCATCGTTACTATGTGACCTGCAGTCCGCACGGCAATTCTCAGTCATTGCGAAACAGGGCTTTCGCGTTATGCTGCACACGTCCCGTCTCAGGGATATTTTACTGACACAGCGACCCCACCCCCCCCCACCCCCTTCTCTACAACGAGACCAAAACCAAAGTTATAAAGTCACTAAAAACGGGTAGCACGGCTGTAACGCGCTGCATGGACATCCACTGCCACTGGATCTTATTTCACCGTAACTGCGCATTTTATCGCAGATGAGTGGCAGCAGCGTCTCATGTGCTCCAAAGGCAGTGAATGAGAGCCTTCCAGTTCACTTGCCACATCATTTCCATTTGATTTATTAATAAAAGATATTGGAAGTAAATTCATTATGGATCATTACTAATACTTTGCTTTAAAACTACCAAGGCCTCACACAGTGAGAAAATAGAAATGATGTATAGAAAAAAAAAAAAGGCATCAAGATGCATCGATAATCATTTTATAATCACATCGCAGCCCTCTGAATCGTAATCGAATCGAATCGTGAGGTGCCTAGAGATTCCCACCCCTAGTTAAAGATATAGGAGGAGGCTGACTAAACGTGCTCACCAGTTTCCCTGTCCTTACCTTCCATCCTGCAGAGCTCCTGAATAATGGACCGTACCATACGGAGCCTCTCAGGCTAGTACAGCTGGGTGAATTTCTGATCTTCTGGGTGTATCTCTGAAGGTTAGCCATGTGAAGAAAATCTTCATACAGAATTCATTAGTCTGTTAAATGAGATTTAACACTGATGCACAAGGATGGGCTTCATCTATGTAGAAGCACTCATGCCTTATTGAAGACAAAGAGCAGCCTTGTGGATTAAATGCCAGAAGCAAACAAAGAGGTTTAGAGAGGTTTGTTGGATTTCGCTAAGCAAACATGAAATCATCTTTCAAATGAACACTTCAGTGGAATTTAGTGTATTATCTTGGGCACAGACTGTAACAATTTTTGATAATGCTTTATTTGAAGGCAAACCTACATAGGGACTGCATAACATATGAATAAACAATGAATAATGTATTAATAAAACGACACTTGTACAGTTATTAACAGCTTATGCCAGCTATCATAAAATGAAGCAAATTAGATTGTATTGACACTAAGGGCCTTAAATAAAGTGACATTTGTTCCATTTATAACACTGTTATAAAGCATTATTCACAAGAAATGGAACTTATAAAGCAGTTGACGATATAAATGTTGTTTTCCTCCATGAAATATCTCATCACCATCATACAGGCCTATGTAGAAAAATGTTTTTGCACATATTTATTCATTGTTATTGTTATTACTATATTTGAAGGTAGGAACCTCCCAGGGCCAAATAATGCATCAAAAAGGCTTTTATCTGTTCATGATGTTCATTCTTTCTAAATATGAATTCTTAAATGATTAGAATAGCCAATTATTTGATTTTTATTGTTTTCTAAATAATAAAATATTTGCTATATTCAAATTGTTTTATACATGTACTAGCTAGTGTCTCCAGATGTAATGATGTTGTACTGTGTCATGGGTCTGACTTGACCCCCAGGCCTTGTGTTTAACACAAGGGGTGTAAAGGAACTTTACACCCGTTGTGTTAAACACAAGGCCTGGGGATCAAGTCAGACCCGTGACAGTCCTATTCAGCCCAATTTTTTTTTTTTTATTTTCTGTTCTTAGTATCCTGTTTCACCCTGAGATGCGCTACAACACAGTGTGCATTCTGACCCCCTCCCCCAACAACAATCTATGGGCTAGTTATAACACAAAATGAAAAGATGCCTGGTTTCTAGTTCAAGCAAATAGGCAAGTATTTAATGCCTATTTCGCTGTTGCAGTTTTGGCATATTTTGAAAACCGTGGCCCGTTTGGGTCATGGCAAAAGATTAAGTAAAAATGATATAAAAACACAGCTGACCCACAGATTTACTGAGATTTTTTAATATGGCCCTTTTAGTGGTTGAGTTTGACACCTCTACTTTACACACTAGAGCTAATTTGACCTAAGAGTGATTTGCTAACGATGTTTATTCTCTCTAAATACACTCCTTTACAAATAGCACAACAGGTGATCCTTTGGAGCCTTCAGTGCAGTGCAAACACCAGTTTACCCTCCACTTTCCAATGTAGTTCTTTAAAGTCAGGTCTCATTATGTCAAATAATGAAGGCATAATGAGACCACTGGAGTGGAGATAATTCCTTTGAAAAGAAGCGAGTGCTAATCATTAAATTTCATCACAGCGTTCTGCGCACATTATGGGAAAACTAAAAAAAAACACACACACACACACACACACAATTGTGGAGTTTAGATCTAAATGGTTTCACCTTATCAGTTTCCATTGATTATTCCTTTCGAAATCTTTCTGAAAACAGATTAGGCCAAGAAATGAAGGAGAATCCTTGGACAATTTTTCAAAGTTATAGGCTTTATTTAACTGGTAAAATGTCAAGCATGATTTCTCTACATAAATAACAAGCACACGAGTCAACATACATGGCTACATGGGTCGGATGTGACATCAAAATGTACTCATTCATTTTGTGGAACAAAGAACAGTGCAGTCGTTTTTCGCTTAGAAAAAGGAGGGGGTGCCGAACTCAACTAGCTAAAGCTTTAGACGATTTGGGGAAACCTACACCCTTCTGCTATGTACAGAACACAAACAAAGTCACAGCGGGTGTACAATGAAATCAGAGTTCAAAAAAATGGTTCTCCAGTAGTCTTCAAAAGCAAATATACAAAAACTGAAACGTAACCACGTTGAAAAGAGTCCAATTACTGAAGCAGATGAGGAATTAAACCAAACCATGTGACGAAAGCTCAAATCCAAGCACTTGGTTTGAGTGTCAGTGAAAATGCATAGACTCTGGCCATCGAGGAGAAGATTCGACGCAACGTGCACACGTATTTGTGCTTCCAATTACGCTAAGAAGGTTCCTCTGCCCATGCTGCTGACCTCATGTAGCATTGTGACTCATGTCTGGACCTGTCAAATTAAAGATCTCCGGTTATATAAACCTTGCGATGTACAAAGCTTGTCTAACACCACACCACACCAAGAAACACACTGTATGATTTACTGAAAGCCAGCCCTCAAGCCCCAGTATGCACAATAGCTATGTCACACACTCAGCCTGACCCTAAACTCATCAAAGCCATTACATTCCAGTGTTAAGTTACCATTTATCTCCTCTATGAGCATGTAGTGTAGAATAAATGATCTGCCTGCCTAACCATTACATTTTTCACGTTTTTTTGACTCGTCGTAAATCCAAAATTTATGCATCCCTATCGTTTACAAACCTTAATGAGAGATTTAAAGTTGCCATGCTGACTTTTACAATGGTCTCCACTTCAAACGAGGACAATCTCAGAGCGAGGGGCCTTTTTAATTAGCTAAAATTGCTGAGGGTTGGTGGAATTTCAAATGTACAAACAGGTGGAATTTAAGTGTTGCTGTCTTTTTCTCACCCTACTCGGAAAGGTCATGGAGGGTGTTATCCACAGTCGCAGAGGGAATAATTAATTTTATTTTTCCTATTTCTCTGTTTGAGTGAGTGTTCCTTCAAGGCACAGGAAAAACTGTGGGCCCAAACGCGCATGTGAATGTAATAAAGGACTGGGGGCATGGGGCAGAGAAAAAGTATTAAACCCAAATTATTAGAATAGCCATCATATATTTGATGTCAGTTTTTTTTGAATATCATAGCAAATTTGCTATATTCAAATTGGGATCTACATGTATTACCTTGTGTCTCCAGACGGAATGACGTTGTACTAAATCCCTTTAGACACTAGGGCTAATTTGACCTAACAGTGGAGTGACTAATAGTTAGCTATTTCACTTTGAAACCTATCCAGTGCATACAAAAACGAGCATATCCCACTCTACCCCACTCTACTTTTGAATAAAGTTCCCTTGATACAGTGGTTTTAGAACAGTCAATTTTGGTATTTTTTTTCAGGATCACTTGAGATTCCTCTCAATAAATTATACACAGACCAAATTCAGTGCAATTGTACTTGTTTGTTTTTCCATGAATCTTCTTTTTTGGAGCCCTAGGCCTCACCCACCCACACTACAGTATTCCCCATGGGTACGTCAGTGATTTCACAGTTGAGCTTGTCCAGGCGTCCATCCAGGATGAACAGGGAACTCTGAGAAGGAGTCATGAGGTACTGTCCGAAAAGGCCGCTCCCGGTCATCACACGGTTTTGCCGGTTCCAGCGCCACTGTGCAGCCGGCGTGGGCTGTTTGAGGCTCTTGATCATTTTGACGTTGCCGGTGCTGAGCTCCACATACAGGGCGTCTGTCTGGTGGCCCGAGCTGCCGAACACATTGTACTGGTTGACCTCGGTGAAGGAGGGCATGAAGGCCAGGTCAGAGAGGTGCAGGTTGGTATGGATGTCGAAAGGTTGCCCAATTTGGCCTCGGACAGAAATGGGCTGGAGACGCATCAGACCATCCCGATCATCTATGCTCACAAGGTAATGTCCATCAGGGGACACGTAGGGTGTGCCACTCACGTCCCCATTAGGGCCAATCACACCATCTGTCACGCTGTCCAGGATCAGCTGGGGGCGCAGAGCACCTGTTGAGTCTGGTCTGCAGTTGATGAAATAGTAGCCGCCCAGGTGAGTGTAGGCCAGCGACTGCGGGATACAGTCGTACTCCCGCAAACTGATGTTCTTGACGTAAGACGTGGTCTCCAGGTCAATCTTGTGCAGGGCCGGCTCATTCTTATGGAGGATGATTCCAAACCTACAATTGAGAAGACAATCAATTGTAAACATCAATCCATGATACTCCTACACGCTTCCTACTCTGTTGCAGTCATTTAAAGTTCACTCTTAAAATTAAAGGGTCCTAAATGCTTCTTCTCTTGAATGTATGGGTCTAGAAAAACTTTTTAATATGACCATCACATGGTACTTCTCTTGGTTCAACTGTGATATTGCTCAAAGAACCCCTGGCCAGAGTGTGGGAGGAGGTTTTTTAAACTTTAAAAAGGTTCCTCAGGGTCGCAAATCTAACATACAAAAAATGGTTTAAAACCATCCATAAAATAGCAGTGTATTAACAGTAGTACAAACCATTGTAAATCCAACTAAATATCCAAGAAAATCAGCTTTAACTTCTGTCAGAACTGGATAAAACTCTGTGGAAGACCTGCTCCCACAGAGACAGAAATCTGCCCTCAGGCTTAGTGGACTGCAGTACCCCTTCCACTAGCTGGCTCTATAACTCTGGCCGGTTCCAGAGTGAGACATACTGATCGGATCACAAGCTGAGACAAACCAGGCTTAATGAAGGAGGTCTAAACCTGCAGGTGGAAAGAGAAGCTGAACACTTGAGAGTTTTACTTCCACATCTTCAGGCACCTCACAGGCAGAAAAATCTTAGCCGGCAAGTGCCCAGCTCTGTAATGGACTTCTATTCACATCTCAATCATGCACATGCATTACATGGGAAAAATTCAAAGAAGCCAACCACTGACCATTAGTTATCTCTTAGAAAAAGATGAAGAAGACAGAGAGAAAACTTTAGAAGAGGAAATGTCAGCGTCCGACAAGCCTCAATTAATCTAACTGCCCGCTGATCAATTCTGCCATGCACTTCAAACACACTGTCATTCAGCTGCTTTTCGGCACTTTAGACTGTGGCTGCTGACTGGGTCAGGCTGCTACGTGACATTTGCTTCAGACTGATGGGCACATTATCATTTGCAATGATGAGCTGCATTGATTGGCTGATGCTGAGGTCCATTAGTGGTTTAGGCCAGGATTTTTCTGTCTGTTCGGCTCAGCAGGTTGAGTGTTAGAATTCTGTTTGGTATCCATTACTTTAAAAAAAAAAAAAGTCAGCTATAAAGTGAGCGTAGTGCACTAAAGTGAAGCTGGGTTTTCAAGGAACATGGAATGCCTAGTGATTTTGAAACTCTTTCTCATATAAACTTAAATATGGACCACAGGGACTGATGCTGCCACCATCCATAGCTTATAGTAACCATACAATCGACACTGTATGTTATTTTTGAGTAACTATAAGTAACTATTCATATGATGAGTGATTTGAAACTATTGTTTGTTCCTCTTATGGTTCATACAGCACATACATGAAACTATGCTGCCAAATTACTTGTTTAGCCATTCAGCCTAGGCAGTTCATATGGAAGTTATAAAGATTGTTGTTACTGCAGCCAGTCAGTAAGGTAAACATTGTGCTGTTCATGGCTCTGAGCAAGCAAATGGATTGCAAAAGTATGCAGATATCCAAAAAAGGTTGCAAAAGTTTATTTATTATGACAACCTTGAGGATTTTTGCCCAAACTTGACAGTTTGTTCTGGTCCTTTGAGTCTAAAAAAGCTTGAGTGAGGTATAATACAGAGTTATTTCTGAGCTATTTGGGGAAATTACAGAGATCTCTTACAGAGATCAGAGATTATCTGTATGAATTGGCCAGTAAAATCATACCATTATCACTTAACCAGACCACCTCTGGTTAAACTAACCAAGCTTCAACAGAGCTTTAAACAACAAAAACATAAACAGTCTATTTAATTCTAAAGCAAGAAGAATTATGACTGTTTATAGGTAACAAATAGGTAACATTTAATTAATACACTACTATATAACACAGGCATAACCACGTCATAAACATGCTATGATAGATTATGTCCAGTAATGTATCCATGTCATGTTACCATTACCGGTAATTGTTGTGGCAGATGATGTTATGTTTGAAGCTATGTTGGCAAACTAGAGCACACTAGTATGTGACACAAGCTGTCATGACATCTTTCATGTCACTTGTCACTAATGGTAACACGAAATCTATCACCTGATGACACGTCTTATCTCTTATGATGTTATGTAGCAGGATTTAAGTGAAGTGCTACCTACAAAAGTAGAATATAGATCTCTGAAATCCCTCAAACAGCCAATGACATAGTAAGATTTCAGGATTTTTCTCCAACTCCAAAGTCCATGTCTTGATAGCCCCAAGTAGAAGTGTTCCACAGTGTTGAGCTAGGGTAGCCTATATAGGATATGCCTCTTATGCTGAGATCCCTTTTGATTATTCTTTTCTCTGGAGCAATCCCTCTGGCTAACAGCAATCACAGAATCATCTCAATCTCTGCTGCAATGTAGCAAGCACTCAACAAGGCTCAATCATGCATCCTAGCCTAGCACTATCCCAGGAGCTTTAAAAGCAGTGCGCTGCACGGAGGTGTCCACATAAGTTGGATAACTGAGGATAACTGAGGTTTCTTCTGCCAGCTGCCTATAGTTCAGGTAGCAGACGAGATGGTATTAAATGCCTATAGCTCCTCTGGCAGAAGTGATAAGGCCTGTTTTTTTGCAGCTCTATAAAGTCCACCGACATAAGGTATAATAAAGAATAGCACCAGCTCTATATAAAAGAGCCCAAAGCTAGCTGGACTGTTTTTGTACCTTTGTGTATATTTTATGACTTGCTGTGGGTTTGTTGTTTTATACGGTCCCACTGTAGAGCAATTAATGGAAGTGACTTCCTCTCCCAAATCAATGCTGAGCTCCACGCTCAGAGGGCTCTTCCTAAATGCAAACCAAATAAAGGCCGGTTTCAGGCCTCTGTTTAAATAGCTTGATTCAACAAACACTTTAGCCTTCATCTAGTACATGAAAACACTGCTGTAAAACTAAATTGAGAGAAACCTAAAAAGAAAAAAACTAAAAAAACAATAAAAAAAAAACCACAGGGCCTGCAGCACGGCTAATAAATGAGATTGCCACTCACAAGTTTATTGATAAAAGCATGACAGGAGCTCAATGAACTTAATGAATGAGAGTTCTGCAGGCTGTTATTTTCTGCAGTTATTAGCGAGAAGGTCTGGAGACGCTGAAAAAATTTGGCAAGCTGCCTGAACCTGCAGCACCCTTTTTCACAGATCTCCAAATAAATGAATAAAAAAGACCCTGTATAAAACATGAAATGGATTACATCTACAATGCATGGCTTACATCGTCGTACATCACAGAGACATTCTGAATACGACGTCTATGTGGGTCCTTATTAGGTACGTTGTTAAAGGCTGAAACTGGAACTATGTGAACAAAGAAATTGTGCAGTCCTGCTAATTTATCTACTGCTTTGCTGTCATTGCAGCTTATAACTACTCTATATTTCCAAACATTTGTAAACACCTGCTGAAATCAAGGGTATTAATAGGGAATTTCCCCTTTGGGGAAGACTTTACAAAACTACATATTGGAACATTGCTGTGAGAATTTGAATGCATTCATCCACAAGAGCATTAGTGAGGTCAGGTACTGATGTTGTATGAACAGTTCTGGATCACAAACACCATAAAGGTATGGGATGGAGCTCCATCGCTTCAGAGTTACCACTGCTCCACAGCCCAATTCTGGGGGATTCTGTACCACTGGCATTGGGCATGGGGACCTTTGACTCATGTGTGACCACTCGAGAGCATCCCATTCTATTAATCAGTGTCCTTCTATGGAGATTATAAGCTGTATGTGAGCAGTTGAACACCAGGAGTAAATGTTTCTGTGGAAGTTATGTGCAAATAATTTGTAATATCTTTGGAAAATCTTTTATGTTTTAAAGACATTCTTTTTAGAATAGAATTGATTGCAACATTTTGACAGCTATGTGAGTTCATATGACTGCTGTAGTTTCAGAATGGGCAATCAGCTGGATGCTTATTAGATTCTTACACTGTATTAATGAGTCTATTCACTAAAGGTATTAACCTGTGATAATAGTAATGACAGTACTGTTTTATTTATTCCAGTCAAAGCAGCATTTAAATGCAAGTCATTCATTTTTTTCAGCATCAGAAAAAGGCAAAAAAAAAACACATTTATCAGAAAATTACACAGAAGCCTCAACTACTAAATATGATATCAAATTTCAGCATTTGGTGTGCTCTGCATCCCTATATTACAGGTTCCATTCTTCTCAGAATACTTGTGTTCAGGTTTTCAAAGAATTCAGCAGGGATATTTTTCCACACCTCCAAAGTTCCGAAGTTGGTTGTACTTTCTGCTTCTCACAATCCAAGTAATCCCAAATACATTCAGAGAAGTTGAGGTCTGGACTCTGGGGTGGTCAGTCCATTGTTGTAAGAACAACAGCAGCTTCTTGTCTATTTTCATTTTCTCAGTGAGGTTCTTCTTGACAGCTACACATCTTTTCAGACCCTTAGCGCTGAGTTGACTTCTCACAGTGGAAGGATGGACAGAAACACATCTAGATTGTTTCTGATCTGAAGCAAGAGTAGGGCTTGCTCCTCACTCTTAAAAATAAAAGCTTTAAGTACTGTTTATCTGGTGGTTCCAGGTTTGGTGGTGGGCTAGTGGATTATCTTACATCTAACCCCCACAGAAACATCTGAAAAATGAATAACTTTTACTTAATTGTCATTTTGAGTGGAAATTAAATAAATGGTTCATGTTTTTTGACTTTTTCACAGTGCTGTGTTACAGAAAATCCAGAGAAATTATTAGAATGCAAACAATTAGTGTGACTGCCACAAGCATTGTTTATAACACAGACATTTTATAAAGAAAGATGCAGTCAAATGTATATGATAATCTGTTGTACCTACAGAACCACTCATTTCCACTTTTCTCTTGTTTACTCAAATTGCCTGCACTGGATTTCATTGCATATCAAAGCTTGAATGCATCTTCTCAGGCTGATGTCATGTCCTTAATCTAACCTGCTGTCCAGCACAGAATGCCAGACTGCAGTGACCCCTCTCTTGCATTGCGTTGCCCTCATTTAACATACTGCTGACCTGTAGCACTGAGACATATTAAACCACCAAGGGGGGTCATGGAGAGGAGAGCGCTTTTAAATGTCATCACATTCTAGAGGTGCAAAGCTACAGTGGAGCGAGACTAAGGCTTCTGGTCCAATCTGGAAATACAATTCACAGTTCTATTTAAGAAACTGCTTAAGGCATTACATCGTCTATTTTTGTGAGGTGATATCAGTGGGAGAACATAAGCAGAGCAACCTGATCCGTGAAGAATCCGCAAGAACCATTAATAGCTTTTCAGGTGCGTTCGGCTTGTGTTTTTATGAATCTGCGAGTATGACATTGGAATAGAACTGGGCTATGGCCTATGATAGGGCTCTTGCAATATACATGTTCTCAATTGAAGACCCCCAATCTGTCAGCATTTTAACAGCCACGTGCAACGACTAAGCACTTGATATTACAACAAAATTAATTTTGATGCCAAAATCTGACACAGTATACAAAATCAATCGAGAAGGGCATTGGCTCCATGCCAAAAACTACATGCCAATAACTGTACTTTATATCACTGGTCCAATTTAACTTGATGCTCAACAGGCCACCTTTGCTTCAACTGGCTTAGTCTGAACAGATTTTAATTGGCCATTAGTCATCAAGGAATCGATTTTGATCTTCAGTGTTTGCTGAGTCAGGCATATGAGATTGATATAAATTAAACATGGTGGAACTGGTGATTTGGAAATAATTAACTCACATCAAGTACAAAAGTATCTTAAATCTTATAATAAGTAATAAAAACATTCAAGAAAAGGCCTTACACATGTGCTTAGCACTGGGCAGTATACTGGTCAGGGCTGGGTTTAGTGATTCTGAGGCCCAAGATGGAATACAGAAATGTGTCCCACTAGATTCTCATTGAAATTAGTAGTCAAGCTCTGGGCTCCTGACTGGTGCAACTATCTACACTCCAAGAAATACTACCCTGGCAAGTGAAATAATCTTAAATCTAGTCGATATCTCTAATATTTCTCAGTCTGACATTGTTGTCGGAATATTATAAGATTATGTAACTTATTTCTACACATTTTACACACAAGTTTTACTCAAATTTTACTTAATTTCTTAAAATCCCAGAATTAATACATGCTAAGGCTTATTATTCAGTAACTACTAAGACTTCTATACAAACTGAGATATTCTTGGGTTATAGAAATGTGTATTAAATATTTGGGCCTACCACTGGTATATGGCCATTTGAGAGGTTAAATTGTATGGAGTGATTTAGTTAATTGAAATTATTGATGATTTCCTTTCTCAACACCTAGAGGATCACACTGCAGGACCTCGTCCATAATGTAGATTATTGCTTAATTGCCTTATTCATACCAGTCTTCAAGCAGTTGTGTCACCATGTAACAACATAGAACAGTCAATTAAAATTATACCAGGGGGTGGGGCTGAATTGAAAATACTAAAAATAATCGCTACATTTGCAAATATCAGAATGGGTTATTAAACATTAGTAAATTCATGGGGGCCCTAGTCAGCTGCCTACTGTTGCCTAGTGCAAAGACCACCCCTGCATCTGGCCTACCAGTTCAAATTCTCCATAAGGTATGAGTTTTTCTTACACCAGTATGACACAAATATGTATATGAACAATGCAACATGCTAAGGTTAACCCGTTTAGCTAAATGGCTAATGGCTAAGTGGTGCACTGAACAGAAAATGCACTTTCAAATTGCAAAGTGTTTGCAAATGAATAAAATACATTGCATGAAAACAATTATTGCTAAAATAAGTAAACTTAGAAAGAAAGCAACAGCGTTGATGTGATATATTTTGTTTGTGTGCAACCACTCGACACATTTGAATCATGAACCTTTTTTTTTCAGTGTGTTAGGAATGTTTCCATCAAAAAAAAACCTTTCAGTCATGAAACCATGAATTTCTTGTAATACTTACAAAATAATATCAGTATCTGATGGCCAAAGATACATGAGTGCATGCGATGCATTTGTGGGACAAATTATTTGAAAAAATTTACACATAAAACATTTAATCCTGGACCCAGAAAAGCAGCTGTGTATTTACACTTAAATATGTCTTTTATATGGCAAACTATTTTAGCTTTGTATTCCTTTTTTCTTGATGTCAGGAATTCAATTTACAAGTTAATTTCCACTCAGAAACTGAATTTTTGATAGTAAGAATTAAATTCTTCATATCAAAGATTACATTTTCACTGGTAAAAATGCAATTGTTGATATTAAGAATTACATTTTTACTAGTAAAAATGGAATTCTTGATATCAAGAATTAAATTTCTACATGTGAAAATTCATTTTTTACGAGTAAATTGAATTCCTGATATCAAGAAAAAAGGATTAAAAGCTAAAACAGCTTGCCATGCTCTTATTAAAAGGAAAAAAAAAATACATCCCAGAATAAAAAGCCAATGTCAACCTACAAATATGTTGGCTTACACTCTATTCTAAACTACACTATATCATAAAAATGTCAGAACTTTTAATTATACCATGATATACATTTTTGGCCATACTGCACAATACTACATTTGCTTCACTCAATGTAGTAAAAAACTCAACTACAGCAAATCTAACATTTAATCATCTAAACATGTCTTTTGCTTGGTTCTTAGTGATGTACAGTAAGACTGTATACTTGTAAAAAACTCTCAAGTCCTCAATAAAAAACTTTTGCAATTTTTCGCCAGTTTCACCAGGAATTGACTCATTATTTCAAATTAGCATGGCATGAAATCACAGGCAAATAGCCATCTGTCACCAGAGGAGAAGAAGAGGATCAGAGGTACATGCTCAGTAATCTTCAGCCCGGATTTAATCAAATCAAATGAGATTTTCCTTTCCAGGCAGCTCCTCTTGCGCTGTTTATTCAGGGTTTAATCTCACGACTCTTGTCTCCTCAACTGCTAAAGCTACTCCAGAACGCAAGTGACTGTGAATGCATTATGTGGGATATTAGAGCCTAATGTCAATCCTCCAGCGTGATTTACTCAGCTTGAGCTAGTTTGTCTGGACTTGGCGCATAGACCTGGTGCATAAACAACCGACAACTGTATGTTTATGGGTATTGCTGTGTGATGCTATGGATGTATCATACTGCATTTTAGAACCGTAGATTTTATTCAACAGCTATTCCTACAATCACAGCTACAGAGACTATAGAACAGAGGAAAAAAATGAGGTTTTGTTTAGTATGACATTGTTGTGTACTTGATTTTTACATTCTTAAAAAATAAAGATTCCAAAAGGTTTCTTTGGAGTGATGCCACACTGTGATCCCGGATTTTGTTTTAACTCAAATAAGTTAAGTCTGTTGTACATAAAACTCGGTATATCCCACATATTGCTCAACAATTTTAAGTTAAGGGAATGTTTTGGATAATTTTGTACACTCAAATGGAATTTTTAAGTTAAATTAACTAGTCTGTTGCTATGGCAACTTTGAAACCCCACATTCAAAAAATGACATTTCTGTTGGTTTTAATTGTTTGTTTCCCATTAAAGTTGCTGAATGAATGTGTGAAACTGGGTGAAGATAAGTAAGCTGTAAAATACAGTTACATGTTTGTTTTGTTGACATGATCTTGTTGGATTAAACATATATTTCTTTCCCATTGGCTCCTGGCTCCATCTATTTGCATATTGAGGGTATCTTTCTATTCGTTTTACTCACCGTCAGTGTGCTTTCATTCTACCCAGACTGCCTTTCCTCAGGCCTAATATATATATATATATATATATATATATATATATATATATATATATATACATACGCTTTACTCAGTTACCTGACATTGTGGTGTTGGCTAAGAGTGAAGTTTATCATTCTTTTTGCTGATGAGTGGGCGTTTCTGTTGGTCAGTGACCATGTTCACAGTAAAGGTTAACCCTTTGTTGTTTGGTGCTCAGTATCACTTAATTGGAAAAAAGTTGTCAATTGTCTAATGAAACGTAGTTTAATTGCTGTTTCAAGATGTTAAGTTAAAACAATTAGAATTTATGAGTTGCACAAACATGTGTTCATGTTAGCCTAACACAAAAATGTTAGTTATTCTAACTCAAGTTTTCATTACATATTACTTAATTTTTTTAAGGCAACCGGTTTCCTCAAATTTTTTAAGTAAATTCAACTTATCCGGGCCTACAGTGCATGGAAGAACCACCTTTGGTTCCCTAGGGAATGCTTTCAAAGGTGGACCAATGGTATTTTCTTTGGCAATGCTTCAAATAACCTTTCAGACAGCTTTATTACTACATGTTTTGCTTGTGCTGCTTAACATTTCAGCACAACCAAATTAAAACGCCTTTTGTCATCACTTTTTGGTTGTAAATGGTTCTAGTAGCCAGACTTCACCATAACATTAGAAAGTCTGGTGAGTTTCTTTACTCAATAACCCCTTATTTTAACAGGAAGGGGCCATTTGACCACCACAGACTGTTGTGTATTGTCAGAACAGTGCAACAAAAACAGACTGGGGTGAAACAAAGTGCAATATAATGGCTCAGTGGACATCAGAACATGTCGAAACTCTCAAGTCAAAGACAGGATGCAGTGAATTTCACAAACATTTTTTAAACCAGAGACTACATCTTCATCCAGAAGACTAATTGCTTCCACAATGTAATGCTCTCGCGTTCAATGCATATATATTGCAGTATGGATAGCCAATGAATCTGTTATACATATCTGTGAACATCTTAGCATATAATATACATGTACATTTGTATGCAAGGGCATACCTGATGTGATTGATGGTGAGGCTGGAGGGAGGGATGAAGAAGTCGTCTACCCTGTCGAAGCGACGGCCCACCGGCTGGGTGTGGATGGTGTGGTGGGACGCGCTGCCACTGGCCTGCTTAATCACCTGAGCCGCAGCAAGAGACACACATATTCAAGCATCAAAAAATAATGTGACATGTTTTCATTGGACTGGTAATTCACACTGGCACACCGGCCTTGCTTATGAGAGCTATCATCTCATCTCTCACACTGATCAGCCTGCACTGGGGACATTGCTGCTTACAGGTTTATTTGGGGCAGTAATTTGAAAGGTACTTCCACAGGGACTCCCTGCTATGCTGATTCAATCATGTTACATCATTTGCGGATGGCCTGAAAATGTCAGTAAAAATCATTAAGGGAATGGAAGAGGGGGAGGAGGAGGTTGGGAGTGTTCTTCCACTTGTGTCAAGAGCAGTCTTTAACAAGGTGTGATATACACTCAGGAGATGCTGAGTGACAGATTTGAGAGCTGGGAGTAAACCTGGGGATTAGCACATTCTTAAACTTGATTTGTAACATTAAGAGGAGGAGGAGGTGGGAGAGGTAATCTTCTACATCCACTGTTCTCAAACTCAGCTATGCCTGCCCCCTGGGGTATGTCCAGTGACGCTTGGGTTACGTCAAAAAGTCAGGTATTTAATGAATTCAATTTCATTAGCCGGCCACGCGTTTATGCAAACATGTCCCAGAGGCAGATGACATAAACAATTCTGCCACCCCTGCACTCCACTTTCCAAGCCTCTTAGAAATACCTCTCTGAAAACTGAGGTTAATCAAACGCTGCTGCCTGATAGTGCTGCATGCAGAGTATCCTGCTCTTTGCAACAATGTACCTTGGCAAGAGTTGCTTCTCGGCTCTCGCTACCACAAACCAAATATAGGCCCAGACAGAGTGTGGATAATTTCTGATTGAAATAGAACCCAACACTGTGGAATTGCAGAGGTACATTGTTGTATGCCGTGTCAAGCACACCATAATCATTAAGCTCTGGAAAGTTACTCATGTTCTATACATTACAAGGGATTGATTCAGGGCTAAATGTCTTATATAAGTATTATGCAAATCAGGGACCACATTTCATTTATTTTTCCAGTCATTTAGTTTTCAGTGTCAGGAAAAAAGCAAAAAACATATTTAACAGAAAATTACTAAAAATGACAACTTTCGTTATTGTGTCCATATTTTACCTTTTTTAGTTTCTTTTCATTATTTTTTAGGGGACTTTTTTCCAGTTTTTCAAAGAAATCTGCAGGGATATTTTTCCACACATGTAAAGTTCAGTCTTGGAAACTGGTTGCATTTTCCTCTTCTCATGATCCAAGCAACCCCAAACACATGTAATAATGTTGCGGTCTGGACTCCTTTCAGTCCCACAGTCTTCTCACAGGATGAACAGAAACACCTGTGGGCTTTCAATTTCCAGATCTAAAGTTGATTTTCTCCCCTCTCTCAAAGACAAAGCACTATTTATCAGATAGGAACAGTTTTGGTGGTCTACCAGATCTGGTTTTGTAAAGGGATGCTTTTCTCTTATTTTCGTTCTTTATAAAAGTGGATTATCGTCTATCTAATCCCCTCAGAAATATCTCCTGAAAATGGACAACTTTTACTTAACGGTTGTTTTGAATGTTAATTAAATAAAGTATGGGTAGTCTCAGACTGTAAAACGTTTAGGTAGTACTGATCTTGCTGTGAACTTATTGTAACATGGTGTTGTTTTTTTACCTGGAGAGTTGGGAAGTTCTTTTCCAGATCCCCCCAGCTCAGAATCCACACCTGGTCATGAGACTTGTCATAATGGAGTTTTACTGGAACCCGGTCCGTGTTCACTGTCTGCAAAGAACAAAATAAAAGTGAAACCTCTACAAATCATCAAAGAAAAACACATAAGGCTATGGAGCTTGACTGATTATTATTTCTTTTATTTATTTATTTATGTATGTATGTATGTATGTATGTATGTATTTTTATTGGCCATTCATTAAGCTACCAGATTCATATAACGAAAATAAGTTCCTTGATCCTTGGCTTGTTCCAGGCACACAGTGCTTGTGGGCTTAAAATCATTATAGGCCTGCCCTTCACCCTGGCTGTTTAAACACTCTTCACACTTTCTATTTGTTTAGGAGGCCACTCAGCCTAAAAAGAAAGCACACATCTTTCTTCTAAAAGAACAGATGGAAGGTTTTTATGAATTCAGTGGGTTCAGTTACAGGGCCATATTTCGTAATGGAGCACTGTCAGTAACAATTGTTCAGCTACTCTGGGATAATTGCTCTCAGTCTGTATCCATTTCCTGTCACCCGCTGAGGGATTTTCTTTACTGAAAAATGAATAACTGGTTTTGAAGTGAAAAGGCCTTTTTCATGAATTTCACACATCTTGTCATGCAAACACACACACACACACACACACACACACACACACACACACACACACACACATATATATATATGGAGAAGGAAAAAACATACTTTACTTTTAATGTAAATCAATGGAACCAGAAGTCATTTTGGGTCGTTTCTTTTGGTCCATTTATCATGAAATTTACACACAATGTAAACAACAACAGGACTTTTCAATTCATGTCAAAAATAGACAGACGACAAAAATGAATATATATATATATATATATATATATATATATATATATATATATACATAGAGAGAGAGAGAGAGAGATAGAGAGAGAGAGAGAATGTTATCACAATTCAGATGAGCATTAGACATTTATTTAGTATCCTACTGACAGCATTTATACAGCTTAATTTGACCGTGTCTAGCATTACAGATGGGTGTGAGAATGGAGAATGTGCACACTTCTCATGAAGGATGAAAAAGGTTCAGAGTTTGTTGACTCAGACTTCAGTCTCCATGCATGCGGTCATCAGGGAGAACAGATGTGCACATTGTGCTTCGGTTCCACTACATCTCTCTCATCCTTCGGAGGATTAGCCTGGCACTCACAGAGACTCTTCTCCACATATGAACTCTAATGCTCAGCACTAGCCAGTCTTTGCTTCCAAAGTTTCCCTATTGCTTATCCACAAAACCTGTGGCTTCAGAAACACCATCTACCCTTTTCAATGTGTGAACATTTCATAATAAATGGACTGATGAATGGTGCATAATTACTTGGAATAAAATATTGCTATGTCAACATAAGGGTTAAGCAATATGACAGTATGTTACTATTGTTGTGATAAATTACATAATATTCTATATAATAATAGGAGGACACCATGAGTATCATTAGTACTTCTACAACAATGAAACAATGCATTAATCAAAAAAGACATATTTATACCAATTATATAAAGCTTGCAGATAATAACTACATTGTAACTGCCTAAACTGCATATTAGAAAATAGCTGATTGGTTGTAATCTTATTACATGATCATGTATTTTTTTAACAGAATGTTTGATTTTTCCTCCTGAATCTTACAAAAAATTTGAATTCCTCCTGAATTTTTGCAAAAAATAAATTACAAATTCAAACTTGTTTTTGTTTTCTGGTGCACTTTGTTCATTTCACCTTGATAGCAAACCGTGAAATACTGTGATATTATTGTGCATCATGAAAATGCCATCAAATCTCATGATGTTCTATTTTTGACCTATGTTCCACCCTTATGTTAAAAGCATATTAATGTTCATTAATGTAAATATTGTTTTGCTTGTGAGCCTGTTTTAATTATTCTCCAATACACTGACTTATTTAGTGGCTGACCTTCCCCATTGGCTCAGAAGCTTCCAGGGCTGGCCACCTGAGTGACTGTACATAAGGCTGCAAGGCTTCCTGGGCTGCCATTGTGACTCCACACCTCACCCACAAGGATTCCTAGCCTGACCACCTAAGCAATTCTTTATTAAAGCTATAACACTTCTCAAGTTGGCTGCCTAAACAACTTTACAGCACAGCTTGAAGGGTTCCTGGGCTGGCTCTACATTACAGCTACAATGCTTCAATACAAGGCTTCCTGGGCCGCCTGTGTGGCTCTACATCATGGCTCAGAGGCTTCCTGGACCGGCTGCCTAAGCGGCATTACATCTTGTCTCGGAAGCTTCTGAGGTCGGCTGTGGAGAGAGACTACATTGCGGCCACAAGGTTTCCTGGGCCGGCCACTTGAGTGACTCTATATTTTGGCTTCTAGGCTTCCCAGGTTGTTTGACTCTTGCAGCCAAGGTCGGCTACCTGAGTGACTCCGCATTGCAAGGTTTCCCAAGCTGAGAGGGACCTTCCTCTGCAGCTAAGAGCTATTTCCAGGCCAATCATTAGACTCTGCACTGTGGTCTGTGTAGTTTTCCCTCTGCCCATTGGGAAACTGTGTCAATGTGTGTGTGTTGTGGGTTGTTTTTTGTTGATTGTGTATTTTGTTACTGCTTGGATTCAAATTAAAATAATAAATAAACACTTTCGCTACAAAGTTAACATTTTGAAGATTTGTTATAATAGCAATGATATACAAAATTAAATACAGAATCAAAATGGAAAAACTATAAATACATTTGGTCAGGAGAAAATTGAAAGATTCTAACATGGCTTGGTTAGTTTTCTATTGCGCAAATGGGCAAATGCTTGAAGCGCCTCCCTGTCTTTCAGTCTCTGCTGGATCAGGTGGCTAATTAGCACCTGATAATCGGAGATAATGAAGCCAAATCTCCAGGTGATGAAATAACGAGCATGCGACTCCAATGAGCTACCGCCTCTGGAAGCCTGGCCAAGGGAGTAGGAGAAAGGGAGGGAGAGAGAGAGAGAGAGAGAGAGAGAGAGAGAGAGAGAGAGAGAGAGAGAGCGAGAGAGAGAGAGAAAGAGACACCCGCTGGCACCAATCAGGGCGTTGGCCAAGAGAGACAGCCAGATTTATCTGCCTGACACATCTGCCAGGTTCCTGCCAACCCCCTTCTAGCCACCCAGGTATTGCCAGTGAGTTTCTAGCAGAAAAGCATTGGTGATACCCTGAAGCAGGCATCTCAGAAGCTGCTGACTTGACTGACATTCTGAGACTGACCTGCTGCTCTTGTAGGCCATAAATCACATGTTTGGCCAGAGTAACTCGACCCCTTTCTTGCTCTGGAACTCCTCCCTTTCCCCAAGTACTCTCAACAAGCTGTCTAGCACGAAGCATTACTTCTGCTTATTCCGGCGCATGTTTTGAGATTTTGTCAAAAGCTTCAAATTTCAGGAAATATTCACGCTCAGGTTTTTGCCTGAGCAGTGCCAACTTCTCTGGGTTTTCTTTAGAAACCTGACACTTCAGATTAAAAGCCAACCAATCCTGAGAGCAGACAAGTTTCTGATTAATGCGATCTGCTCCAAACATGGGGAAAAAAATCCTTTGGTACGAAAATGACCTTGCCATCGCTGTGGTGTCCCTTGTCTAGACAACATAGTGCTAAATTTAGCTAGGCACTAGCCGCTAGCAGAGTCTCTCTCAAGCTTAGAAGCCACCCTCTTTGTCTCAATAGACAACAATGGATATGGATGTAAACAGGCTCTCGGAAAAGACAGCAAATGGATCTTTCAACTCAGCACAAACGTATCTGAGTGCCAAACAAGCATACAAAAGCACAAAGGCTGGAGTTTCCAGCCTACAAAACAAGGGTTTTTGTGTTCTAGAGAATGGGGGTGGGGGTTGAGGGGGGGGTATAGCATCACAGAACCACAAAGACCATGATGAAGGCTTGGACAAGTCAGTCAGCCTTTGTTCAATCTGATACATATCAGTGTACTATTCTTTTAAAATGAACAGCAAAGTTCTGATGCATCTGAAGAACCTGGTGCATGAATTGAATCCAGTTATGCTGGTGAGTACTTTTGAGTTAACCCAAACAAGTCACTCAGGATGGCTGAGGGATGTTTTGTGGTTTGCGCTGGCACTGAGAACAGGACATGGCATGATTACTATGGAAATGAAGCACTTGCACTAAGTACAAGAACCATCTAAAATTGCCCTGGGTGGCATGAGGAATGGTGTTTGGGCTGAAATGAGCTCATTAGATGTTACAATATATCTGGGAGAAATATACAAAATGATATGTAGCAACAAGCGTACACTTTAAAGTCTCTCAGTACATGAATTATGCAAGGAAATGGTGTTTCTGGTATCGAAGGACCACTTCCCACTGCAGCTTCATTAGATAAACTGGAGACAAAGTCTGAAATACGCTCCCAGAATACTGTTCGTAGAAGTAGTTATCATTGATTTGCTGGCTTACTTGAACAGCCTTCTGAGATTGGATGTCTACGATCAGCACTCTGTTCAGCAGCGGCTGGGTGGCATAGATGAACTTATCCTTCACGTTCACTGCCGACGTCCACACACACTTCTGTTCTTCCTCCCCCTCCACTTTTGGACAAACTTCCTCCTTTAAAAACAAACAAACACAGAAAGAACAGACCATGTCATTGTAATTTACCAGATGTTACAGACTTCACTGAAAGCTGAGCCAAGAAACTCTCTTGTGAAGAAAGAGCTCTCAGAATATCACTGTGCAACATATGGTGTAGCGTAGCTCTCCATGGCCTCAGTGGGTTTAGCTGAAGTGGGCATTAAGGCCTGTGCATTGGACTCAGGAGAGGCCACATGCGGATTTGAAAATCTGCATCCCATCTCTAGGACTGCACTTTTAAATGAGCTGAAATAGCAAAAAAAAAATGTCTATATCTGCTACTCATATGTTGATAACTTAGAAAGTATCTATTTGTGGGATAGTTCCCCAAAGCCAGATTAAACATAAACCTGTCTTAATCCATGTCCAGGAAACTGACCTTTTGTCAGAGTATAAGTAAATAAGTATAAAAGAATATAAACTCTGCCCACAAATGCATTCTTTTGTAGCAACTGTTGTGAAGCTGGTTAAGCTTTACAGAAATACACCATAATGAACTATAATGAGAAGTGTTAGTGAACTTTGTTTAGGGTCACTATATAACACAGAGTTTCCAGTTTAAAAAGCTACTCTACCAGAGGGGAACCATTGAAACTTGTTATTTTAAATGTATTTTTATTTAACCTAATCATTTTGCTTGTTGTATTTCAATCCTGCATGTGTTTTTGTAATATGCATATTTTATTGTGTTTTGACTGGGAAAAAGACGGGTTAAATTCTTGCAACAAATCAGGATCAACATAGATCTAGGTAGGTACAGCCAAGCAAGCTCTCTCATTGGTTTGGACTTCAGGAACTGAACTAAAAGCCTAAAATGTCAGATTAACCATTAATAGGAAGCAACAGTGGAATCAACTAATCACATTTTGATTATGTGAGAAAAAAAAAAGAGAAAAACTTGACCTTCTGAAAGTCTGACATATGACTCTAGCTGAAGCAGTCTAAGCAGGTTTCAGTTAGAAATGGAACCTCATCAATGTGGGTCATCATGAAACTGAAAGCTTCAAACAGACTTCTGAAGTCATGCATCACTCTGTATTCAGCACCATGCTCATATTAGTGACGGTGGGTCTACACTAGATTTCTTTATGACAAAAATGAATGGGATTTTTGAAAAATGCTACAATCACACCTGTGACAGCTTGCTTTTTTGTGTGGGGAATTTTGGTGAGGTTTCTAGTCTTGTGATGTCAATTTAGTGTGCAGCAGTGTAACCCTGCATGTTGTCAAATTGATATCTTGACTCATTAACAACCTCATAATTCAGAGAATTCTGTGACACTCAGAGGGAACATGTACATAAGTAATAATGGAACTATTTTGTGTACAACAGGGTGTGATTGGCCATTTTGTGCCACAGAGGAATCCAGTTTAGACCCAGAATTCCTAAAATGAGCATAACGACTACAAAATGAAGACATGACTTTAGTGATTTATAAAACATGAAATATCTTTTACATGCTTCAAATGTTCATGTTTAATCTAGATTAGCCAAAAAATGTTTATGTGAATTGTCTTTAGTTTAGCGCTAACATACTACTAGAATCCCGTAAGCGAGCTAGCAGAAATTATCATTATCTTAAAGATGTTCTTGTCCCTTGATTTTGACCAGCTGAAAGTCTAGCCCTAATATCCATGGTTTGACACTGTACGCAACTATGATGAGTTATGTCGTTGCATCTAATCTAGACTAGGCCAACAGTACAGTGTTTGTTACCATGTTGTAATTAGCTCTATTACACTGTCGTAACAGTGTGACTTTTCACATGCATATAAAAATAACATTTGAAATGAACAACACAATCTAAATATAAGAAGATAGGCAAAACTGCAACTTCACATTAGGTTCAACGGGATATTGGCCAACATTTTGTAAAGCTAATCCAACCAAAAGTTGTTATAATAGAACACATTTGTTAGTGGAGCATAGATGTCACAGTTAGCTGATGCTAAAAAAAAATAAGAGTTCTCAAAAATCAATGAGGCAGTTGCTGATTTGCCCCCCTTTGACTAAGAATCACAAGATCCTTCTGCTTTTCTGGAGTTAATATGATTACTGAACAACACTCAGTGGTGCAAATCAGCGCAGCTCCTCCAAGTGCACTCCTCACCACCCCATGGGTCAGTATTTAACTTGAGATAACAAGTACCATTGTTTCAAGCTGAGGTTTCAAAGATTAACATGAGACTTGATAGCCCTGACTGAGCCTGACTGCACTTGAGCGACCCGGTTGCCACGGGAGACAGCCTCTCCTTCACACTTCACTGTGGTCATCAGACGAGTGAGTTCTCACCTCTTTAGCGCAGGAGCATACAGCCCTAGGCCCACAACCCACTCTGTAACACATCTTACTGTGTCTGCCGCCATGGAGACCAAGCTGCCCATGGTCAATCCACTTGCAATTACTCACTGCCTACCTGCATGCTACTTAACTGGCCCAATGTGTGATAATTGCTTTAAGAAGTTCAGGGCCTCTGTATTCATACAGAGTTCAAATTGGTCAGTAAAAGAGGCCACTGTATGAAAACTGAAAAAGAGGCTTAAAATGATAAGACCCTGAGCAAAAGACTGTATGCATTTAAGGTCTTCTAATGTTGAAATAAAAGGGATGCAAGTTTTTAAGGCCTTAGAAGCTGCAGTTGTTGCTGGCAATAACAAAAGCATGACGTAATTTCATTTTACATATTTCTCATTTGTAGCTCTCTGAACCAAGTGGAGAAATTATGTCAATAATGCAGATTCTATACATTTATAGATGGCTTATTGATGGCACATCTGTGTTTTTAAGGAGAAGATGGGACGTTCTATTTTATGAAAAGTTATGCCATCTTATTTTGTGGGAAATACAACCAGCCTTCACATTTTTAGGACATTCTTGTTTAATTTATGTCAAATGATAATAAATCAGAGGTACAGGTTCAAACCTCCCTGCTGAAAGAAACAGACTAGCATGGATTCATGCTGGTCTAAGCTGGTTTACACTGGTTTATGCTGGTCTGGTGATTGTTAAGCTGGTCACCCAGCATGACCAGCTTACAAAACAGAACATAGGCTGGTTTTGCTGGTGATAGCGTATTAACTTCCATTGCGACTGACCAGCATCACCGCATCCAAAACACAACATATGCTGGTTTTGCTGGTAACCTGCCATGCTGGTCTATGCTGTTTTTTCTAGCAGGGATGTTGAAACAGCATGCAAATGAAATGATTTCATTACATGTCACATGTAATTATAATTTATTAGACAAGTAATTATGTTTAACAATGGATGTTTCATGCTGAAAGATGTCCAAAAATTCAAAATCATTGTTTTAATGAATGTCCCCCTGCCAGTGTGCCACATTTGGTGCTATTCAATTTGTCTTCTCGCCACTCAGCCTTTTGGCATTGCTGTATTGAATTAAACCGAGAACCAGACCACAAAATGCTTTAGTAAGTTACATGTGGCTTGAAATTTACACTGAGAAAGGCAGTCATTTAAGATAAACAGACAAGTGTTAATCCTCTATCACCTCAGCTGCGTTACTAGCCTCATCTTTTTCACCTCACAGCCTTTAGTTCAAAAACACTGAGTTTGTGAAGAGTTAGTTAGCTGATACCTACTGGGGGTAAAACTAAACACAATGTTAAAAGTTTAGGTCTATTAAATTTACGTGAGTAGCATGTAAAAATGAACTGGAACTTTCATCAACTCTCTCACTGTAATGCGTTCTATGTAGCTGTGCTTTATACTGAACTATGCGTGGTGCGATGGGGAGCAGTGTGTCTGGTGTGCAATGGCCTTTAGAAGTCATGGTATTGCTTTTAATACTGTACTATTACTAGACTTTGGGGTAACACTTGGATTGAGTAACATAAGGTTTTTACAATTTATTAGCTATTAACAAGCAATTAACAGCCTGGTAATATAGAACTATATCATTTGTAAGCAAATTTAGAAATGTTCCAAAAATGATTTATATATGTTAATAAGGTCCTCTATAAAGTAAGCTATTAACTGTTGTTGACTAATAAGTTAAATGCTAATTGTGAACACTTGAATACTGTAATTTTACAGTAACTTACAATGCACACACATTATCTAAGCCACTTATCCTTCTGGGTCACTGGGGGGGTGCTGGAGCCTATCCCAGCGGTCACTGGACGGAACGCAGGAAACACCCTGAACAGTCTGCTAGCCCATTGCATTTTGCTAAAAAGTCTAGGAGCTAATGTCCATTTATAACAGTTTATGATGTCTAAATGTATACTATGTTTCAAAGCTTGCTTACAAATGACATGGTTCTATTGACTGTTGTATTGTACTGTTAATTGCTTGCTAATAGTTTAGTAATCATTAAGAAGCAGACCTGGCTTCTTAAAACCTAAGAATAGCTCAGCTGGTTTGCATTGAAGTCCCTGTAGTTACTGAATAATAAGCCTTTGTATATGATAAGCCTGAGATTAAGGGGTTAAACAGTAGCAAAATGGCACTAATACCTCTAGATTTTAAAAGTTACAAAGCTAGGGAGCAACTCTACTGACCGTCCTTTCCCTGCTCTCTCCCACTATACCGCTGCTAACAGTAATGGATTGTTCACCACCTTCATGATGTATTAATGCACATGCATTTGCATGTGGGAAGCAGAAGCAGGAAACATCAGGGTCACGGCCCATAAGCAGAGTTGAGAAGAAACGCTGTCGTAATGCTTCTTTAACGTTCCTCCCTAGACACCGTTTGTGTTGAGGCCTGCCATTATATCCTGACATGTGACTGATGTCCTAATAAACGCCCAGAACCTCTCGGGAAGCTGAGGGAGTCAGGCTCTGCATTCACACACGCTCGTGCCAGCACCACACTCATGCTGCTGCTGCTGCCTCATCAACGGCCAGAAGAGGGTAAAACGCTCATTAAAGAACATGTGTAAATCTCCAGCCATCTATCAGCCACTCTAAATTGTGAAAGATGGAAGAGATGGAAAGAGAGAAAACTCATTTATATCAAATATGAAGATCCAGATTCATTACATCATTGCCTCATGGGAGTTTCCAGCATCCCTGTTCACTGGAAGCTCATTGTTAATTAGATAGAGTTGAAACATCAGTTATGACAGGGCCAAAGCTTGTGTCAATTTTTTGTGTGTAAACTTGAGGCAAGGGGAAAAACACCAGCAGCGTGCTGGGCAATCCAGGCAAACTGAAGGTCTCTCTACATGACTCTACAGAAGACTGGCTGGTACCACTAGCCTCTAGGAAAACAGCTTTCAGAGTAAACCGAGCGTTCTCTCTCTGGACTTATAAATCACAACCCTTAATCTCTCCTTTATCCTCATTCTCATCCTTGAGCCTTCACAGAGGGCCAGACGCATTAAGTCTTTTGTGGCAGATTTCAGGTGTTTTAGGTGCAAATAGAACTGATTCTGCCAGGAAAGGCATGCATCAACACTAACACTGTTTGCGTCACTGGTGCCAGCACATTATATATTGTCAACCCACCACCACCACACGTTTTCACTGAAGTACAAAGTGAACCACCTAAATAACATCTGGTCAACAGTGGCCCTTTGGTGGTCCTTTTCCATTGATTGATGAGGTTCAGCTACAGATGGATTACAGAGAGTAATTGTAAACCTATGATGTACACTTTTATTGTGTTTCTGATAAAATGGCCAATGGTCCTGTGGTATTCCTGTTCTTTTGTACACCAAGAACACTATTGTTCCAACATAATAACCCTATTTTAACTGTCAGAATGTAAGAGTTTATCTAGCGACACCTATGCCACTAGCCTTTATGTTTATTGTTCTTAAACTTTACTTATCACTATAGAATGTTTTAGTGTTGGCTGCTCTGTTATTTCAGTGCTTTAAGTGCTTTTTAAACCCAGCATTTTACAAATGTTTTTGCCTTCTGAAAGTTCATTTAAGATGCAGTGCATATTAAGGTCATGTCAAGGCACATTTTGTGCTGTGCTTTCTCACATATGTATGTCTGGCCTTAAGTGTCTTAAAATACTTTACTGACATTGAAGTTGAGAAATCTAAACTAGGGAACTGCTGCAAGCGATTAATTTCATGTTTTAATTGTAAAAAATCCCTGAAAAACAATTCTGATCTAGACCATTTTTGCCTTATGTACATAAACACTAGCTTGAGTCGTCATCTATAACATGTTTGCACATATTTATGTATTATTAATGCATGCACTGCTCATACTGCATTGAAGCTAGTGACCAAACACTAAAACTACCCAAGCATATGAAACTTATTCTCTATAATTCTACACAGATCAGAAATCTAGAATTGGTGAAATGAAAGTAATTTTGTAAACACTGTTTGGAGAGCATCACTCAAACCTGATTAATTCAGAGTCAAGAGGGTGAAACAGAGGGCTTTTCATATTTCGTAATGCCTCCTGGTTTATGAGGCTGCTCACCTGCAGACCGAGAAGCTTCTCGCTGGGTTTGATGTGCCTCTGGATCTCGCAGGCCACCGGCTGGATGACTTTGATACCGTCCTCGTAAAAAACGTAGAACATATTACCAATCCCCAGACCTGGAGTGGGAGAGAAATGCCCACGTTGGGCAGCAAGGTTCATTTAAAAAAGTCTCAGCCACACTAGAAGATATATGGAGTAAACAACATAGGCCGAAAATTTTAATACAACAAGATTTCTTAAAAAGAAAGAAAAACAGATCTGAGCATTATCAACACTGAACCAAATCTCAAATTGAATGGTCAAGCTTGAGAAATATGAGAACATTACACACCTTCCTCCCTCCAGAGAATGTTTGCCACTATAAGAGAAGAGAGAGGGAAACATGAGAGGACAGAAGTAATTTCGTTGTAGAAACCTTCATCTGCAAAGTTGCACAAATCCTTTTTTCCAGGCAGCATATTCAGGCAAAGTTGCCAGTTTATTAGGGATTAGGTACCTTCACCATTTTATCCGTTAAACCTAACATATTGGTGCACTTTGTAGGTTTACAGCTACTTACTGTGTTCCAACTTGCATTGAACATGCTGCACAACCACCACCTAACAACCCCACCTAACACTAATACACCTGAACCTGCCAATCACACAGTTAATTAGCTGGAGAAGGTGTGGCAGACTGTGGTTGGAACTAGATTCCTCATAAAAGTATCTCCAGGATCACCGCAGGTGTCCCCATCTATCAATGGAAAGGTACCACCACAGGACCACTGCTGACCAGATGTAACACAGGTGGGGACACAGCACAGCAGTAACATTAACATGGTAGGAACATGTTAGTTTGTGTTTAGTTGGTACAAATATGAGGCATAGCAGAATGCTGTGGATATTACGGGGTTAAGAACAACTGCCAACCAAATGAATCCTACCAACTGTGGTCCTGTGGTCAGCAACTGAGCTCTGATGGAGGGTAGAAGATGACTGACACAAACTGTGTGGAAAGGTGTATAACTGTAAACGTATCAACAAAGTGGTTGTAAAAAAACTGTCTTAATAACTATTTAAATGACTATTTTTATCACACTTTGCAAAAAGATTTCCTACTTAAAATGAAGCCGATATGTCAACTTATTATCCTGGGTTGAGTCAAATTTGGTGATAAAATCATATTACTAGATTAGATTCTATTAGGTTTACCCAACATGAAATATTTCGCACAGGTAGAACAGGACTCTTAAGAATATCAAACATAATACACAATAAAATATCTGTCATTATGCAAAAATCTGAAGCATCCTTCTACAGTTCAGAATTCCATAATGTGCAAATATTAAGTCACATGGCCTGTGTCACATTAATAGTTGTATGCAGCACATGGAGTATCCTATACATCCTATGATACATGACCCAGTTGTGTATTTTTTGGCTTTGTATTTATGCAGAGGTTCACATGGCAGACTGGGGTTTGATTCCCTTCCTTAGCAAAAGACGCTATACAAATAAGAGTCCTTGGGCAAGATGACTAACGCTACATCAGCCTACCTCTGTAACATGCTTAAAGTCATAAATCACTGTGGATAAGAGCATCTACAACTACCTGTCTATCTGTTTACCCTCTCCTCCCACCTGGCAGGCATTACAGGAGCCTCTGCTTCTGCACCAGCAGGCTCAGGAAGAACTTCTTCCCTGAGGTTGTGACCCTGCTGAACTCCACACTTTAACTGCATCTTTGCACTCACTGCACTGTTACTGTACTTTGTCCTAGTATTATTGCCTTAATCATATTTGCACAGTCTATTTCTGCATTATTCACATTTGCACAGACAGTTACTGTACATGCTTTTATTCTGCATTCTTATCATTTTATTTAACAATCTACAGTCCTTAATTATATGTATTGTAACCACTTCATCACTTACCACAGTTACTTCCTCGCAGTTCACATATAAGTAATACTGTATTTTCCACTTCTGGTTAGATGCTAAATGCATTTCATTGGCTCTGTACTTGTACACTGCACAATGACAATAAAGCTGAATCTAATCTAATCTAATCTAATCTAATCTAATCTAATCTGCCAAATGACTTAAATCGTGAGTGGGGAACTTAGGGTCAGAGTGCAGCACAATTTGGCAATTTCCCTGCTCTAGCACATGACCCACACCTGGTAATTAACTGAAGAGTTCAATCAGGTGTTCTTGACCAGGAAAATCGTCAATATGCACTGGAATCTGGCCCACCAGAACTGAAGTTTCCTACCCCCTGTCATGAAATGGAATGTTAAAGAAGAAATGTTTTGAATAGTTGTACTTCTATGTGACAAACATTCTAAAGTTATTTTAGTTTGGTTTAGTACTGATAACCAAATGCCACACAGTGTATCCAAGTCAGGGGTTGGCAATATGCAGCTCTGGCTCTCTTCTTCCCTGTTGCAGCTTTACAGCAGAAAAAAAATTTTAGGTGAAAATATTCCTCCCTTGCAGTAAAATGAAGGTCTGCTGATCATTCTAACACAGGTTTAACAATAAATAATCTCAAACGCTGTAGTTAATGTAGCCTATATCTGCTAATTATACTAACCCTGAAGGTTGGCACGCAGACTGTTGGTCACACAGCAACACAGATAACAGTCTCGCCTAGCTAGTAGCTAATGAAATGGCAAAGGAAACGATCTAAGATGAACATTAAAAATTTAGTGACAAATGGATTTATTTGCCTTTATAAGCACTGAAAAGTCTCAAAGCAGAAGTCAGCTTGTCATTCGCCAGCTTTGTGTTCAAATTTGCCCGTTCCACCTTAAATGGTGCAGCAGTTACATTCTGGCGCTTCAGGCACCATTTAAGATGGAACGGGAAAATTGGAAAAAGGAGCAGGCGAATGAGAAGCTGACTTCAGCCTTGCACAAAGTCGAACGTCAAGAGACATTTTACAAGAAATTGTTCCACATTTGTGGAAAAGTTTCCAGCTGGAGATGCGAGAAAAGCAGCTATATCTGAGCTAAAGCTTAAAGCAGAGCAAAGTAAATCTGCATTTTTGTTTATATTATATATTTTAATCTATCTTAGTACATTAGCACATACTGAGACACATTTACAGCCAAGATGGTGAAAATGGACATAAAGTGTTGTGGCTCCCAAGACGGTTTGATTTTTGGTCAAAGGACAAAATGGGTCTTCTTAACATTTGGGTTGCTGACTTTTAAGTATAGACAGAGGAAACAAGAAATAGCTAGTGGAAATTATTTTTTTGTACTCAAACTTTTTGCAGTGCGATCATTTTACATAGTTTGTCTGCTGTTCCTATGCCATTAAAAATTCTGGCTAATTCTGGCTAATCTGTAATATATATATATATATATATATATATATATATATATATATATATATATATATTACAGATTAGCCAGAATTAGCCAGAATTTTTAATTCCACGATGTTCTCAATGTTCGCTTTTATCTCCACATAGTAGAATTTAGGTTAGATATGGCTGAAGTAATAACAGGCTACTCTGCAATCTCTTCTCAAATGTTATCAATATAGTGCTAACATATTACAAGGTCAGCTCGCTGGGTCTGAGCACACGTGTCCACGTACATGTGGACATATATAAAGTTTTTTTTTAACTAATTTCTCAGACTCTCTATGTAACTCAGTGGTTGAGCTACAAACAAAGTCATTCAGAGAAGTCTGATTGTAAAATGTTTTCTACTTTGCTTTCTTTACAGTGGTGGTGATAAGAATTGGGTGTTATGATCTCTATGTCAAAAACATAGCCGGGTTAGTTGCTAAAACCACCAGTGAATCTGTAAGTCTTCTGAGTTTTTATAAGTAATCTTGATGATGGTAAAATAGAGGGACATTTTAAAAAGGAAGTTCATTCGGAATCTTTTTTGCCCTGCACATTTGGGAGGTACGTCTGGTTTCTGTCATCACCACTGTGAACAATTTTTCGGAAATTATACCAAAATTCCCCTTTAAGCATTTTGCAACAGTTCTTTATGTCTGCATCACAAACAGGATGAAACACGAGAACTCTCACATTTAAATCAATAACACGAACTGCTAATAATTTAAAACCTATAAAATTAGTCTCACAGCTATCAGTTGTCTATGAAGCATGAAGAGAAGTGCTCTGCACAATTAACTCTCAAATAATTCCCAAAGCACTTCAGCGCAGGATTAACGAGCTTTTCCACTTCCATAAAGGGGAAGGATCTGCTCATGGCTCCAACTTCTAAAGCTTCATCATGAAGCATGTGGCCATTTTCCAGGAAAACAGACACAACAGATGTGCCATTATTATTTATGGATGGCATTTGTCAGGGCAACGTGCTACTGATGAATATGCCTCATTATCAAAAAATGACCGCTACATTAACGCCCATAATGGCTCCAATCACGACTTCTTCCTTTGTGATGGCGCTCTCTTCCAGATTGCAGCGACATGACCTCAAATGCTTTCTCACCTTTCTCCTTCTGTCTAATTCTCTTCCTTCCTCTATCGCCCAGCAGTCTGCAAAGCAATCTCCCCCAGTTCACCCCTGATTCTAATCTCACCCACAGTATTCTCTCGCCGCCTTGTTCTAGAGGTGCCCGAAGACTTGAAGAGCCAGCTGCACTAACTGAAAGTGCTGAGCCTTCATTTATACACATTTGTGAAAACTTTCTTTTTTTTTCAAAATCGAGTTCATTAAAAGTAACATGAGACCACCAGAGATAAAAAGGAGATATTAAAAGCGTGAGAATGACTGTTGGGAAAACGCTGTGCTTCTTCAGTGCGTGTAGCCAGCAGGGAGTCAGATTTTAAAAGATGAGATCTGTGCAGGTCCAGTCTTTTCCAATAACGCTGGGTATTGATGCTATTCATCACCAGGCAGGGAGATTGGGAGAGTTCTGATCATATACACGCCTCATATATCACACTGCTGCTCATCCATGTTGGGGGGCAACAAGAGTGGAGCCACTTTGAGTCTGACCTGGTCTGAGAAGCCGTGTTTGCCAAAAACAGATGCTGCCAAAATTTAGTTTTGAAAGAAATTAATAATGTTTGTAATATTTCATTAGTTACAATAAATGATGTAAATAAAATAATATTTCATAAAATGATACCACTATTTCTCACAATGAAACTGCTTTTAAAGATTTATTTCTAAATGTTTTAAACTTAGTGTTATTATCTTAAGTAAATACACTGTTGTTTTCTCAGTACAGGTAAGCATTATAATTCTCTTATTTTTCAGCTGGCACTTATTACTACTTTATTAAGCAATAACTACAATAAAATAAGCACTTTCCAGAGCAAATATTTCACACATCATTTTAAACACCCATTATTTTGCCATTATTAAGCCTAATCAAGCCAATAGCTGGTTACCAAATTATAAAGCCAATGACTGCTAAATAGCTGGCTGCTTATTACTACTTTATTAAGCAATAACTAGGCTGAATTGACAATTTTCCAGAGTACTTGCATATGTGTATTATACATCATTATATTTTGCATGTTTTAAACATTCTTTGTCAGCTCTAATTAAGCCTTTTAAAGCCAAAAGTAGTAACTAAATAACAAGCTGCTTATTATTACTTTACTAAGCAAAATTGCATTAAAGTGAGCATTTTACAGAGGATTTTTATTTGCATATTATGCATAATAATATTTTGTGCATATTTTGTAGTCCATCTGTTTCTCTGTATACTTTGTTAGCCCCCTTTTACCCTGTTCTTCAGTGGTCAGGACCCCATGGACCCTCACAAAGCAGGTACTATTTGGGTGGTGGATCATTCTCAGCACTGCAGTAACACTGACATGGTGGTGGTGTGTTAGTGTGTGTTGCGCTGGTCTGAGTGGATCAGACACAGCAGTGCTGCTGTAGCTTTTAAACATCTCAGTGTCACTGCTGGACTGAGAAGAGTCCACCAACCAAAAATATCCAGCCAACAGCATCCTGTGGGCAGCATCCTGTGACCACTGATGAAGGACTAGAGGATGATTTGCTCATACTGTACAGCAAGTGATGAGCTTTCGTCTCTGGCTTTACATCTACAAGGTGGACTAACAACACAGATGCGTCTAATAGAGTGGACAGCGAGTGGACACAGTGTTTAAAACTCCAGCAGCACTGCTGTGTCTGATCCACTCGTACAAGCACAACACACACTAACACATCACCGCGTCAGTGTTACTGCAGTGATCCACCACCCAAATAGTACCTGCTCTGTGAGGGTCCATGGGGGTCCTGACCACTGAAGAACAGGGTAAAAGGGGACTAACAAAGTATGCAGAGAAACAGATGGACTACAGTCTGTAACTGTAGAACTACAATGTGCATAGAACTACAAAGGACAAGGAGGTGGTCATAATGTTATGCCTAAATATATATATATATATATATATATATATATATATATATATATATATATATATATGGATGTATTTGAATGTAGTATCTCATAATGACTTCTAATTAGGTTGAGTAGGATCTATAAAAGAACACATCTGTGGGCGGGCCATGGATAGGCCAATTCTTATGAGCTTGCTGGCAAATAAATGTGATCTATGCGTGTAGAATTTCTTTCATTTTTGATCTCTGGAATGTGTATTTTTTTCTTTTTTTTTGACACATTTGTAAGCCAGCATTTGGTCTCCCAGTAGGTGAAACAGAGCGTAACCACATGACTCAGTTCCAGCTCTATGAGGTACTGATGTTCCAAACAGCAAGACTGCACCGAACATTTGTTTATGCGACACTTTGGCGAAAGCGCCAGTGGTCAGACAAGCAGCAGAGCGAGGCGCATTGCAACTGCCTATCAGGTAGAGGCCAGAGTCAAACTAATTAGCTCGGCAACACGAATGGAAAACTAATCATGATGAGTGCCCGGGGCCTGTCTTTCTAAAGTCCCTCTCGCACTGAATCATTCATTTGACTCATGAAACAATGCATGGGGCTTCGTTTCTACCATGTCAATATATATTGCGTCTTATGCAAATTCTCCCAGACAAAATAACAAAACAAGATACAAATTAATTAAACACAGTGTTGACTAGTCTGTCTTGAAATAGCTGATGCCATTCAATTATTTATTTATTAATTTTTAATTTTTTGCATTTTGTGGTAGCTTATTGGTTAGATTGCTTTACGTGATGTGTAAAATGCTAAGAAATATTAAAAAGGCATTTGTCATATTGTGGTTTTCGGTAGTGCAGAATTATCGCTCTCAGTTTTAATGGTTTGATAGAATTTACAATGTTGTATCATTTTAATGCTTTTCTTTATCTGTCACTACAAATCCCAGCATGCATTTCACAAATACATCATGCAACCATTAGACATCCCTGTGGTGTCAACCAATCCAGACCATTTCCTAGCCACTGATCTATGGACTAATAAATACAACCGAGCTAGCCTAAGTGTAACTCTTACTTCAGTTATTGTTCTATCTTTTTATATATTTAAGATTTCTAGTTAGCAGTTACCTTGCTAACTTTAGCTTTAGCTGGTTGTCTTCCACAACAGAGTCATATCTGTTGTTGGCGTAATTCATTCTCCTCATTGCAGTGATGATTTAAAGCCAGTTACCAAAATTATTATAAGTTGCAATAAGATATTTGGCACGCTAGTAATAATATTAGCTATCAGCCTTTTTTCTGCAATTGCTAGCTAGCATCAAACAAAAGAAATAACAGACTGCACTTCAAAATGCAGTCCAAAGAAGTTGTTGTTTTTCGAATGTCCCTTAATTTTCAAGACACATCATTAGAAATCAGTTTTTCTAGTCTTTAAACTGAAGAAGCTCACTTCAGACACCATTGTAGCAATGCAGCATGTATCATTTTTTCCACTTTGGCCACAGTCCCTGTTTTAAGATATTTGGTTCTATATTTTCCAGGCTGCTATTGCTTGGGTGAAAAATCCTCAACTAAAAGTTTTAAAAGTACCAACCCTGGTTCTGTAGCTGTGAATAAGTTTTATTAAAAATTCAGAACCAAAATGGATTTTCGATAAATTTGCTAGCAATTACATCGTTCGTGAATTACAGAAAGCATAGCTCTCCAGTTTTGCTTCAGTTCTGTATATAAATGTGTTAGTGTTCATGTAGTGCAATTTTGCTGGAGGTGCTTTGCCAGGCTTAAACCCACACATCAACACTTGTGAAAATCCCAGGCTGAAGCCAAAATAGGCTGTCTCAGACAACATCCAATCCGACTGAGTGCTGGAAGAGCTGGAGAAAGGAAGAATCTTTCAAAAGTTTCTGTAATTGCACCAGGAAAATCCAGTGAAAGGCTGAGCCTCGCTGGACGTCTTGCTTCGTCAGTAGAGCGGCATGCTCTGGCAGGTAGACAGGAATGACTGAGGGTAAATAATTGTTTTCTTAGCTTATGGTGGCAGGCATGTGACTGAACCAATAAAACCTGTACATAAGCGAGGGAAAAAGAAAAAAAAAAGGTTCCAATGCACTCAGACTGGCTCTGTAGTTTCAGCTGGCGTCTCTGATTTGCTGAGCGAATTGCAGGAGCTGCTTTAATGGAACGCTCCAGAGATCTTTTCAGCCATTATAACCCACTCAAATCAATAATATTCTGCAAATATTTCAAATCTTTTTTTTTTTTCTTCTGGATTCTGTATGTAATTGTCTAGTGTGGCCAAAGAACACTAAGAAAGTTTTGCAGTTTTTGGCCTGCAGCTTCATGTAGAAGAATCCTTCTGATCCTACACTGTCTGCTATTTTTCTTCTCTTTTTTCCCCACAGATGAATAGTGACTCTTCTGGCTGTCTGAAACTTTCGTGGTCACATTACATTCTTAAAAATAAAGCCAACAAAAAGGTTGTTTTACTTGATGTCTCATCCTATACAGAGAACACTTTCGCGCATTGTAATGCACAATTACTATTTATTTGCTGAAATTAACACAAAGGAAAAATTAAACTTACAATTAGTCTTGTGCAAAAGCTACAGCACATTTTTGTTATTTTAAACTAAGTAAAAAATAGAAATTGTGCACTATAATTTGCAGAAAAAAATTCATATTTAAGTTTGTCCCATGTTGAACATGTGCTAACTTGTTTTCACTTACAAAGTTAAACATTTAACTGACATTAACTTGGTGTATTTTGCTTGTGAATGATATTTCAGACTCGATGTACCTCAGTGATAAACAAATTCACTATCACCTTAGCTGGAAATAACTTTTTATCAAATGAACCATCGATTGAACTTGCCTTTAAAAAACTGTATTTGGGTACTAGAGTCACAGATTCTGTTGTAACAAGTTACAGCAGGTGAGCAGCTGGACTTTAGCCTGGAACCATGGATGATTTAAAGGGTCCCATTAGGAGAATACGTTAACAGCATTAAGGATAAACAGTGCTGTTAATAATTTTTTAGTGCATTATTCATTTATTAAAGCATTAAGAAACTCATTCACATGTTAACTTTAACAGCCCTAGTATTGAACCTTTACATTAAATGAAGGTTCTTTAAACTACTCATTCACATCTCATTCACAATTATGGTTTTTACATTTAAAGGTTCATTAGGGAACCAAAAGTACTTATTCTATGACATCCACTCCACCTGGCACTGTTATTTTTGCTTGGAGGACACTGGCAATGGGGCAGTGGACAGCGAATGTGGGCACATCCAGCATGCCCATGGCAGGGTGATGCTGGTGTTGCTGTACCCGGCTCAGTGTGTGTGTCACTGTGGAACACCAAATTATAGAGTGCAAAGAGATAATCCTGACAGCAAACGCAGAGCTGGAGAAGAGACAGACAGCGAGGTCCAGATAAACAACAACCCAATGCATCTGGACCCTGATAGGTTGACAAATGACTGGCTAACTTAAGAACTTTCTGTGAGACAAGAGCATTGCTGGAGTGCCAGAGAATAATTCAAATGTGCACTCCAGGGCAGTCTGTTATGCAATATATATTTTTAGCTTTGGGGGCATTTTTTAATTTGCATCCATTCTTTTTGTCTTGTTTCTCTCCGGATGATACCTCGCCTTGGCATCCCTATTATTCATCCACCAACTGGAGAGCGGTGTTATTGCTGTTTGAGGCTTTTGAATAACTGCTGTTCATCTCATTGCCTTGAAGCACTGGAGGTTTGTCTACTCTGAGTCATGGCAATGACATTTGCTCTGTTCTTTTGAACAGATGAGCGTGATTATACCTGAGGTGTGCGCATTATTTCAATCATGCCAGATTATCTTGTACTTTGCTGGTAATGCTTCTCAGACACACTTTTGAACTCTCGATCAGAGCACAAGAAACTTCAGAAAAAGAAACAGCGTCTTTGCTTTCACAGTAAATTGGGCTGTTTATAAGATGCTTCTTTGGCTGAGTATCCTGTGTGAGATGGTGGAAAATACTGAAGATTAAAGAGATGTAGAAATGCTAGAAAACAAACTGAAATGGTTTATTACTTGCATCTGTAAATCTTGTAAGATTGCAGAGCTAGTTTCTTCCACACACAAAGATCAGTGAGACTGCAGACGTATATACTGGGAAGCAGACTGGGACAATGGATTATGTTTTTGTGATATATTTATCACATTTGTAAACCCAATCTAAAGAACAGCATGAGAGTAAAGCACAGATGGCTCAATGTAATAAGCCTTATGCAACACTTTAAGGTGCAAATTGGATGCGTTTTGTCTGCATGTTACGTACGAAACTGGCACTTAGCATTTATGAGAATATCTAAACAGCTGTTTTGACTCAAGGTTTTAACTCCACTCGTGGCACAATTAAAAAAAAAAAAATGAACCAAATTTCAAATTTATGGCTCATAATCCTGATGCTCACCACATCTTTTTGAACGTCTGCTTCATTTTCTTCTCCAATCTCTGCTTAGCAAACTTTTCACTGCCCGCCCTCACCTCGGTCAGGCTTTCAGTTGTTTTAGCAATGACCTAGTGTTCCTTTGAATGTACTTTAAATTCAAAGCTACAGATATTCAAAAGGTGTGTCTGGGGGTCTCTAAAAGCAAGACCTCATACTTCGACAGAGTAGAGAATAGCCATTTCCAAAGCCTAATATAAAAAGCCACGCAAGTTAAAGAAAAAAGCTGCATTGTTCTTGTCAGTAGTGACCTGCAAACTGTCTCCCTGCACGGCATGTTTCGCACTGCACCTGCGCCCATAATGTCAACTTTTATTTCTGAGCAATGTTTTCTATACCACTGTTTTTCTGTCAAGTCTTGTGGGAACTCTACCAATTTCAGTTAGGCATAAATACTGGTGCAAACAAATGACAGATGATTCCAATTTCTCAGGTGTTCCATATTCCCTTCATTGTAAACTCATAAAAAAGCTGTGAATGTGCAGGGCTGGTTGTAGTTATTGGTCCCCAATTTTCTCCCCAATTTAGTCGTATCTAATTCCACCTACTAGTTAGGACTCCTGCAATCGCATGATAACACCAGTGCTAGGAGGGTGAGGCTGGCACAGCCTTCCTCCGAGACATGTGGAGCGTCACCACATCTTTTCTAAAGACACTGGACAGCCGAACACGCTCGGAGGAAAGTGCCATCCACCAGATCTTTATGTCAGCTAACAGACGCCTGTGCTGACTAGCATAGCATTGGGTGATGAGGGGAGATGGGAGGGCATCCTACCCACCCAGAGAGCGAGACAAATTGTGTTCTGTTGGACTCCTGGCCACGGATGGCTGTAGCATCACCAGGGATTGAACTTGCACTATCCTGATGATAGGGCCAACACTTAGACGCCCCTTGAGATGAAAACTAGAGAACTGCATATGATGAGTTTTGAACATGAGATAGAAGCAAATACTATTCAGAACCACCACAGGATTCCAACCAACATTTACCCCAACTGAGCCTGTTGAAGAGGAAACTGAAGTCAGAAACCCCCAAAACAACCAATTGAAAGAGCATTCCAAATGATTTTATCAAGACTCTTCAGAAAGTTATTGCATGTAAAGGGTTTGGATCCCAATGCTAACTTCAGATAACTTTATTTTGTTTTAAATTAGTTTGTTCCATAACTTATGCCCAGCTCACATATAAGGAGTAAACACAACAAATGACATGCTGTCCCTGTGTGGTTTATGTTGAATGGGAAACAGTGTTCAGAAATAAAAGCTGAAATATGGTGCTATAGTCTCATGCTTACTGTTTGATCTAGAACACCCATTTTATGAAAATATGACAAAAGATATCACCTCATTATCCCAGTAGTCTTTGTTTCTCACTCTATGTCCATCAAAAAATCTATAGAAGAATGAAAAGGCAATTTTCACAGCATTTCTCCAGGTGTCTCTGAACACAATTTCTCAGTCAATTGTCCTCATTTTGATCTCTGCATGTGATTCTCCATCAGTCACTGCAATCCCAGCACTGCTTACATACTGAATTGAATACTGAAGATCTACTGCTTATGTCATATAAAACGCTACATTTAAATTCTGGCCTATTTTACATTCAAACTCTGGTTTTGCCATAGAACTTTATTAATATGCCATTATGACCTGATTATTGAATTCAAATATTTTTTTAAATAATAAAATGTGCAGGGGTCCTTTGGGGTATGTTGCCTTGAGGGACGAAATGGGACAAAATGACATAGATCCATGTTCCCTGAAGTGGTGAGACCTGGGTTGTGACTGGCTAAACCCATTCCACTGTCACACAGTGTTGCTTTATGCAACGAAACTTATTTCTGCAAATTCTCATCATTGAAAAATTGATACTGAAAGTTAAAAATAGGTTTGAAAGTGTCCAGTAAGAGATGATATGACCAAATACATGCTTTTTTGCTGACTTACTCAAACTCTGCCATTTATTGTTAACCCTGTCAGTGTCCTTAAATATGTATAATGTTATTGTAAAGTGAGGAAAATGTTTGTTGCCCTGTGGCAACATTGTGCAATAGAGGGTTAACTTGTATTTTTGGCCATTTTATAAAACATTATGTGATCCAACATCAGAAACCATATAATATGTCTACTTGAGGCTATTTGGATAAGTGTATGATGATCAGGCAAGCAAGCTTAAAGAAGAAACTAAAGAAGCAAACACCTCTTTGGACACCTCTGGTCAACACCCTTGCTCAAATGACATGCTTTATAGATTTTGTACATGAGAATAAGTTAATAACACATCCTCTACTGGACACAAACTAAAATATGGCTTTTTTCTGCGAATTTTAAGGCATTAGCTGGTCAAGCTATAACTGAATGTCCTCTTAAGCAATGCATACACTGTCCATTTTTAGAATTTTTTTCCTGGTGATTCACACTGTATGTTTGAATAGACCACTGTGTATGGACAAAGGCTACGATTTAAATGCTCACACTGTAGCCACCGACAGGCTATGAGGAAGGCAGCCTCTACAGAGAGCTGCCTCTGTCAATGAAAAATGATCAATAAAGCTGTTACCTTCAAAATAACACGCTGCATGTTGGAGTACTGAAGAAACTGAGCTATAGCAGCTCAGCTAACTGAAACCAAAAGCAGAAAGTGATGTACATGGACTATACGGTCTCTCTACAGTCGGTTTTACAAAGACAATTTTAAAATATCACTGTATTAACATTTATATCTCGTATAATTTATACCATTGTGTTTAGTGAAACAGTGTAAAGTTGGTATATAGGGACATCGGGCCTCGTTCACCGACATCCTTCTAAGTTTGTTCTTAAATGTGTTCTTGAGAAAAGTCCGAAGAATACGTCTATGTCAGATTCATGACGTGTTCTTAAACCACAGAATTGTTCACACCTTTGTGCTCTTGAGTGTGTGTAGATTCTGTTCTTACCTAAGACCAAATCCCAAATAAGAAAACATTAGTGAGTGTCAGAATCTTCATGAAAACTCTGTAAGTGGGTTTTAAGAAGAAATTCATTCTTAAGGACGGTTGGTAAATGAGGCCCTTTGTTAGCAAATGTTGACTTTTTCGCCATGTTGTTAGCCTCTGTGTATCCACTTATTTTGGGGAAGTGGTGGTAATTGTGTTTTTGTGTTTAAAAATGAGCTCAAATTGCCCATTGCAGGTCTGGCAGGAATTGGCCAAGGCAGAATGTTTAAAATGACAACTTTGTGTTTGACTGCCACAGTTCAGCAACACTTATCTGTGTGAGCAGACCCTCATTAATGCATGTTTTTATTGATATGGCAACGTAGCCTTAGCCTACATCACGTATCAGGTACCCACTGTTATCAGATATTAGCATTGGTGCATTTTTGTAAGTAGCAGTATGAGTAAATGAGCATGGCATCTGGCTGATACCCAATACCACCATCAGAATCAATGCATCCCTAATATTGATGAAGATATGATGACAATAGTAGATCAACCACTCATATTCTCTCAGTTGGTGTCCCTCACCAAGTTTTGAACGAGTTCCCTTTGAAACTCCTTTAACACTTCTGCAATCATCCAATTTATCGGCTGGGGGAAAGGGTCTGAAGCACAACCAGTGTTTGAAAATGTTCTTCTGCATGTTATGTGCAATTACACATTTCCACCGGAGAGGTCTCCAAATGCCGACATTTTAAAAAACGTAGCTTTTAAGTTCATACATGCAAAAAACAGTCAAAAAGCTCAGACCATACTATCTAAAAGACCAGTCTGGCTGAAAGAAAGAGGGAATAAGTGATGAAAATGTATTTCTCCCTAGTAGGGTTGGCAGCTATCCCAGGTTAATGTGCTTCACTCTGCGGTAAAAAGACTAACACGGATGGGAAACGACGTGTCAAATCCGACAACAATAGCCATACATCTTCAAAGGTATTTGAACTGCTGTCCAAGCAAACAATTAGATCACTGAAATATTTCATATTCAGTTTCATATAAAATGTTGCAGTGAAGTCTGCAGTGATAATAATAGCAGAGCCAGGAGTGTGGACCAGCTGGAGGGGGAGTTCTCCCGCCAAAGCAGAGATCAAAGTGCAAGGATTAGCAGGCTCCAGATGAGTGGGCAGAGCTACACTGTAAAGGGAAAAATGCTCCCTCATATATTATGCATGCCGGCAAAACACAGGCCATGTCTCAAGCTGCCTGACCCATGTTGGAACCCTTCCTTCTGTTTGTACAGGGCACTGCCAGGCCAATCTCTCAGCCCTTGAACTTCAAAACCCAACCTTCTGAACTTTGTCTGTGGACTACATCTCCCAACTCCCTTACATGACAATCAGGGAGAGATAGCCTGCCCTTCCACTGCTGAGTGCATCACAAAATGCACCTACATCATTTAATATCTCCCGGGACACATAATACCCCTTGATCTTTTCTTTGAATTACATGTTTCATGTCTGTTAAGATTAAAACCTCTATGTAGACGCATTCAAAGGTTAATGGTACCTGTGCTAGCCTGCAGACTATCAGCATTCTGAGCTGAGCAGGGCTTATACACGGTCATAATTCAATGGAAGCTGTATGCGGATAAAAGAAACCCATAAATGAAATGGCTTATAGGTTTCATGCATGGGTTATGCAGGAAAAGTCATAAAAAGTGACCACTTCCATTCATTTTAGTTGTGCCTGCATTCATTCTGCAGAGGCTTGGCTCAGAGCTATATAGCTAATGTGCAGAAAGAAAATCATGAGGTCAGCATGTATGTTTAGATCCAGTGATGACCTGAGCTGTAAATGGTCCATAAGATGTGCAAAGATATGATACAGAAATGTGCAAAAACTCAGAGACCACCCTTTGCAGCCAAAATAAGCATTAAGTAAAAGCTATTTCTGAGCAGATTAGACAAAAGATGGTCCAGTTGCATAATGAAGGGTAAAGTCTAAATAAGATAAGTGAAAAAAACTGGAGTTTCCAGAACTGGAGTTCAAAAAATGATTAAAAGATTCAGAGAAAATGGGATTTCAACCATGCAAGAACTGGCAGACCACCAAACTGTCACTATCAGTGGCAACCCTAGAGTCCAGACCTCAACATCACTGAATGTGTTTGGGATGGCTTGGATCATAACAAGCAGAAGACACAACCAACTTCTAAGACTGAACTTTGGACATGAACTCTATATATGGTATAAGTTTGCTACTACGGCTCCAAGAGATCCAATACTTATGCTAATTCTGCCCCTTAGCTAATACCATCATATTCTCCAAACTGGTACACATTTGTTTCATCCATAATCATATCAAATTCAAGCATGTAAACAAAACTGACAGCCATGCTTTTCTTAAACACCTGCTACTTACTTGAGCAAAGAAATAGCTTTTGGCTAACAACAAATGAAAATTAATATGAATCAGCTTGCATGATTTATTTGTATAGTGCTAAATGGCACTACATGTTTTTTTTTTAGCAACATTAGCTTGTTTTGGGGTGAAAGCAGCTTACAGGGGAAAGCTATTCAGGCTTGTGGCCTGAAAATGTCAGTTGCTTTGAAGTTTTGAAATGTTTGAAATGTCTGCCACCTTTAGAAACGCACCAAGAACCTGCTCTACTAACCCATAGCTAGTCCTTCAGTGAAAACATTATATTCTAGCTGTTGCATGACTAAGTCATGCAAGTGAAGAACAAAAATATGTTTAGCATTAGAACTAGATATGAGACAATCCATGAGATAAGAAACCTCTCATTATCCACTCTACTTGTAATGATTGTGCTGTGACTCTTCAAAGTGTTTTTTCCAGTGTTTTATTGGCTTTAGTTAGCAAGGCCATAAGTCACTATAAGTCTGTCTTTATTTAACCTCCTAAAGCTGTTGTCATGACTTTTAAGGTCAGTTTTGGAAATGTCATTTACTTCAGACTAAGAGGAATTTCATAAATTTTCAAAAATGATGCATCGTTCAGTCAAATTTGATGTGAAATTGTTTATCATAGTGAAACTTACAGACTCTGATTTCTTTCAAATGGTGGTAATAGGAACCAGGGGTCACAATGTCTGCCCAAATGTAGTCCAGCTATCCAAAATGACCAGTGAACCTACATGTTTCTTGGAAAAAAATTATTTGCAAAAAAAATAAATAAATAAAAAAAAACAACAACAAAAAATTGGCCTAAATGTTAGAATTTAGAATTTTAGTTTTCAGAACCATTGACCAATTGTGCTGGCACACAGAGGAATCTGGCCTCCCCATGTAATCCATCCGTGCAATCACACTCCCACATACAAACACACACACGCACACTAGTGAACGCACATACTACGGGGCAGTGAGCACACTTAACCAGAGCAGTGGGCAGCCCTACCCAGCAGCAGTTAGGGGTTAGACGCCTTGCTCAATGGCACTTCAGTCATATCCTGTTTTTTTAAATCTTATCAAAAATTAATGTCTTCATCTGGCAACATATTTGTACCCATTTCATGTAATAACTTTCTGTGAGGTAACTTTTAGAGGCATTAAACCCTTTGGACGTCTGGTTCCTATCACCACCACTGTGAACGATTCTGACTCTGTACGTTTCTCTACAGTTGACTATTTTACATCAAACCACTATAAATGACTTTGTTTACATCTTAACGACTTATTGAATTATACAGAGATGTTTAAATATTGTCACAATTCCTCTGTAGTTTGGGAAGCTCGCTCCTATTGTCAAGTCATAGACAGTCATCTCATGTTTTAGGCATTGATATTTACTGACTATTATCAAACCGCACAGCTCACAGCAACATCTAAGTCTTTGCCACAGGCCACATAAAAGGGCATTTTTGATCACTTGGTCCTTGTTCTATTATTACATTTGAAGGTTATGAACTATTAATGCACAGACAGATAAATAATGCACAACTATGGTAAAAAGTGAAGCCCCATTATAGTGAGATTTGAGGAGAACATCATGATTTAAACATACGCGTCTTCCGGGCGGAATCTTCCACAAAGAGAGAAGAGATGTCCTCATCCACGCCGGCTTCATTACGGGCGATGCAGGTGTACGCGCCAGTGTCCTCAAAGTGAACGTTGCTGATGTGCACTTCGCTTCCATTTGCTGTTGTTTTTTTTAGGAAAAGAAAAGAACAGAGCAAAAAGGACAACTTAAAAAAGGTGCGACTGAAAAACGAATAGATATTTTCCTCCAACAACTCCACTGGACCCCTGTCTACACACTGGAACTGCAGCAATTCCATTTCTGTTAGCCTCTCTAATAGGACATTGAGAGTGTTTTTGATAGCGGCAGAAAAATTCATGTTGTTCCCGAGTTGTCACATTGGGTTTGGTTTGAAAGGCAGGCGTTGTGGAGGAGGACTGTTTCTGTTGATGATAGCCCCACTGGGAGGATTCCTGATGTGAGAAAAGGCTCTAGATCCTGACAAACATGCCTGTCTTTCATACCCGTGAGGTGCTAAAGCACTATAAATGACTTAGACAGACATTAGCCATTAGCCATTAGCTAATGTGAGGGATGTGGGGGAGGACATATTAAGTATCAAAAAGCACTTGCACAGCTTAGCAAAACTTCTTTGTTGTAGCTGGTCCTTGAACAGGAAATAAATATGACTTTCCAGTGTTGGGATACATGCAAAAGTATGACCACCCCAGTCAAATTACATGTTTTTCATTCAATTGAAAATAAGTTAACACAAATACTGTTTTTTGGAGTTTAACAATAAAAAATAATAATAAAAATAAAATGTGCCATACAAAACAAAATTTGACCAGGGGCACATAAACCTTTGCATATGACTATAGTTCTTTAAACTGGAAACAAATCATGATTTATTTTTGAAGATCTCTTTAGGAAGCAAATAAGATTTAAGCTCTATAGAGAATATTTGGTCTCACATTAAACAGAAACTAGCTCAGCAATGTTTTTCCAGCTGTTTGAAGCCGTAAATGCTTAGTGTATTAATACTGGCTCTTTTCTATAAAAGGCTTTCTGCAAGTTTACCCAAAATACAAATGTTTACAGATGTTAAAGTGAAAAGCTATCCTACACTAAGTTACTTTATACATTTATTTAATTCTTGCTAATGTACTGACTAGTAATTTGTTGTTAAGACCATTAAAAACTTAAAGGTTTGCCACTTTGTGATTGGACCCCTTTTGTGATATCAAAAAACCAATGAATTCATAATCGGCTGTTTTGCAGCTTAATTTCCATTTTCCAACTGTTTTCTCTAGAGTGGAGAGTGAAATGAATGCTTTGAAACTTTCACAATGTTTACACACTACATCAAACTCTGTGGGTTTGCATCCTTCATTGTTTGACTGCAGTGCTAAAATATACAGCAATAAAATCATTAATGAATTGTGAATGCTGTGCTATAATTGGCATATCAGGGCTAACAGTGAGATCATTCCATCTATCTCTTCTACAACCAAACACTCTGATGGGTGGAATTATTTGAAAGGATGGAAACCAAACTCAATATACCTGGGGGCCACCTAGGTGGTCTTTTCAAAGGATGCCCAGTTGAAAAAGTGCAAGGAGCATCACAGAATTTTGAGTATGGATCTTAACTATATAACGTGCGCTTGTTTAAGTGCAGCTTAGTCAATGTTTATAAGTAATTCTTTTGTCATCACAAAAAACCCTACTACTACATCTACTACACTTATTAATATTATTATTTAAAAGTATATTTTTGTTATTATTATTAGCAGTAGTAACAAAATACCAAATCAAGTAAACTTACATTTTACACTATAATTATATGAGATGTTTACTGTGATAGTATCATCTTTCCTGCTGAACACAAGTGAAATTATTGTGTGTGAAGTGTAGGCAAAGTGGTTTAATCTGCATTCTCAGTGGATTCATTTGATATATCCATTTATTTATTAATTCTGATCAGTTGTATCTACTGTTCTGTCATGAATGAATCCACAAAGGCAGCTTTAACTAGCTATCAGTCTAGTTAGCTAACTAGTTAGCTTAGCTAGTTTGAGCTAATAGCCATGCTTTATCAGGTTTTCATTTGAATAGTTTCTCAATTTCTTTAGCTTATGTTGGGTAGCTATCCATCTGATGTAAATATTACAAATATTTTGACATATATATATATATTCAGATGTAAATATTATGCAACAGAAAAAAGATTTATGGGACAAATGTAAGGGTAAATTGTAAACATGTAATAGACCACATAAACCTGTCCAGCCTGAAGGCTAGTATTGTCGCTGTCTAAAGAAAAACAAGTATCTCCAAAATTGTAACTTTACAGGAGAAGGTAAAAACACTCTTACCTTGCAATGTAAGTTTATGTAAAGAGATCTTATTCAAAGTTATTTAAGAGCATTTCTATTGCTCCATTCATTATTTTCACACAACGTAAAGGACAGCTGGTGTGTTGGAATGATGTAGAAAAATAAAAAATTGACATTCTGTGAGCCTGAACTGGGCTTTGTGGCAGTGGTGACAAGAATGTAGTGACCATAGCTTCCTCACCTTGCAGTGTGAGCTGTTTGGAGAGTTTGGTGGCAATGTCCATGCCATTCTTCAGCCAGGACAGCTGTGGGTCAGGAATGCCCTCAGCATGACACCTCAAACTGGCAGTGACCCCAGGCTCCCGTGCCTGGCTCTCAGGGTACACCCGGATAACTGGGGGAACTGGGGGAGAGACAATAAAAGAGAGAGATTCAGTGAATGAGTGAGCAAGTGAGCATGTGAACAGTGCACGAGTAAGTGAGCAAGAAATGAATGAGGCTTCATGGCCTCCTGGTTGCTGAGCGTGAAAGGAGAACGAAAGCCTCTTTCTGGGACGGGAAGCCAAGCTCATTTAGAATTCCCATCACACACGAGCGCGGTATCAATGACACGGCGAAAGCTTTCCAACATCCTGTGTGTGGCACCAAATCGGCTCTGTGTGCTCACCAGCGCAGCAGCAGCCAAACAAATGAGCTAGATAAATAGTAAAGAAGCCTGTTGTTGAGGAACCATTGATTTTTTTGAACTGAGGACCATTGATTTCAGGAGCTTTCTTTCAGGAAGAGAGGTGCACAGGGGACAGAGGAAGCAAAAAGCAGAACAATTAATCATCTTTCCTTCCTCTAACAGGGTCCCTTTGTATGAACTCTTCCTCTTCCGAAAGAGAAAAGTCATTTGGAAGTTAGGGTCATGGTGTGGTGGCACCTCAGGAACTTGGCAGTCGTTTAATGAAACGTTTGCAAAATGGGCCCAAAAGCAGGAGGCTGGTGCAAGAGTGTCCAAACTTTTTTTGTGATCAATTTTTTATTCTGTTTTACAACAAGTTGGGGGAAGGCAGGGAAGGCAGGACGGTGAAATACATTGTTAGGAAAACACACATATCAAAGATAAGGCAATACAAAACAAACAACCAGACAATAATCATTGCGTAATATGGTACCACTTTAGAATAAGACTGCCCTTATAAGTGGTTTATGAATTGCTTAAAATTGGTTTATTAATGGTTTATCTACACACCTAAAATGATGGTTCTTTAAGGGTTCTTTAGTAAAGAAATTTGTTCTATATAGAACCATGAACACTCAAAAAACCCTTTGTATGATTAAAGGGTTCTTTGCATCATGAAATGGTTCATCAGATTGATGGAGAATAGAACCTTTTTGAAAAGGGTTCTATATAGCATCAAAAAGGGTTTTTCTATGGTAACAAGCCTGACATTACAACAATAGAGGAACCTGTTTTGGTGCTATTTAGAACCCTTTTCAGCACATTTTTCAGTAATCTGAAGAATGCTTTCATGGTGCAAAGAACTCTTCAATCATGCAACAGGTACATCAAATGTTTAAGGTTCTATACAGAACCATTTTCTTTACTAAAGAACCCTTAAAGAACCATAATTTCTAAGTGTGTATATAAATGAATGTGGGTTCACTATTAGGCAAATAACAGATCACTTTTGCCTTTTTGTGTGTTATAACTGCTTATTAATGATTTTTTAGGTGTTTATGGCCTAATTAATAACCATTAATAAGCTGATTTTAAACCATTCATAAACGTTTTATAAGGGTGGTCTTATTTTAAAGTGGTACCCATAATTTAGTTAGAAACTAAAATTCTTCAATAGAGTCACATAAATTCTCCCAATTACTAATTGTTGACTGTTTTGCTTTGCTAAGCTTAGCTGTAAGATATTTCATTCAAACTACATTTTGAAAACTAGATACCTAGAATTTCATAGCTTAAAACTGTGGGACATTCCAAGGTGGTAAGACAGTTTTGGTAGCTGTAAAACCTACCATTAGCATTCTTTGCTGAATCAACCAAAACGAAGGGTTGTGTCATCATTTAAAACACATTGAAACATTTCTTGAAACCCTTAATTCAGCTGGTAAGTAAAACTGTGTTGTAGTAAAGTAGCAAAATTCTGTTCAAATTGAGGATTCTCAACGTTAAATCAATATCCCATTTGTGATTGCAAGTAGACAATGATAGCATTTAATATGATTTAAATTGGCTTTTTCATGCTCTGCCAACAAATGTGCTTTTCATAACAGTTGTTGCCTACCATGTTTCATAGAACTTTGCCAAAACTTGAGGTGCATGTTGACTGCCTCCCAACTCAAAAGAGCCAGAGACTTAAGACTCATCAAATTTCAGTATGGCAAAAAGGAAACAAATAAATAAATAATAAAGGAGTCTAGATAAATGTTTAAATCAAACTTGTGCATGTCACCTGTCAGGTTTGCTACGGTTATAGTTACTCGTTAGGTAGTGTTGTTCTCCCGCAGCTCACATCAGCGTCATATTTAACATTTTTTTAAATTTTAAATAATAAGCCTTTCATTATAGAAAACCTTCAGTCTGAAGCATTACATGCAGTAAATGCTGTGTTTAAAGGAATAACATAAACCAACTTGGCTAGGATGTAGTTTGGAAAGTAGGTATTCTAGCTAGCACAATAGCTCATCTAGCTGCAGTGTGTTGAATTAGGGACCACATTCCTTTAAAACTTACTAAAACTTCAGCTGGATTAGTTACTGCTAGTTGTGACTCATCCATTATGGGTGCTAGTGCTCGTTACCATGAGCAAAAAAGGATAACCATATTGAAACATAACTTTTTCCACTAAATATTTTAATTTTTGTTTGACGAGTGAGAATCTGACTGTAGTGTTAAAAAAATAAATACAAGTTTATTAATCGTATTTACAACAGCTAGAGGATGCGACAGTGTTCACTGTCTTCGAGCTGTAGGAAGCTGAACATATCAGTTGTGGATTTTCCATCCATGCACTGCTGTTAGCCAATCAGGAGTGCAGAAAAATACTGGAGGAAACACCACTGACCAGTCAATTTTGACTTCTTGAAGTCATTTCGAAAACTTATATGTTCAGAAGAGATAAATCATGGACAAAGACCAGCTTTGGTGAGTATAAGTGGTAAGTTTGTTCCAATATTGAATGCCAAAAACATTAACGCAGCATGGCCTAGCCTTATGGGCATGTTTTGATTTTAAGGAAGGATATGTCAAGAGCCCTGAAGTTGAAGACCAAAGCTGGCGTGCAGGTGTATAGTGCAGAGGTATGAGGAGTTGAACTCTTTGAAGCCTGAAATGTGGGAAGCAGAGCTTCATCTCTGTTTTTTACCTCCACATGAGGCCACTGGAGTGATATCTGTAGAGAACTTCGGGAAGTTAAGGACCCATTCTGAATGCTGAAGATTTCTGCCTCTATTAGCTTCCACACTCAGAAGCTTTATTGATATACACCAGAGGTCACTAATAGGCAGACTGCGGTCCGAGTTCGGACCCAGGTGCTGTCCTATGTGGACCTGGACCTTTAACCGACAAGCTATGGAGAATTATTTAATTTCGACAGGCTGCTCCTATTTTGATCGGCGTAGCTTTTCTAGCCTTTACGGTACTGCTTTAGCGGCCCGGGAATCTCACAGACCAATCACATGTGTTGTAAATATCACACGTGACACTGCTCAGCCAATCAGATGAGCACTGAGACTCGAGTGAGTGAAGTCGGAGAAGAAAGTGAGCCAGAGGAAAGTTACTTCACATAGCGTGCTCTAAAAAGAGAAAACTGCCAATAAATGTTGTTGAAATATGACTGAGTTGTACTTTATTTGATTTGACATTCAGTTGTTGACTACATCAGATGTTGATATAACTACTAGGCTACTTCAGTCTGCAGTTTATGGCACTGAATCATAATGCAAGTTAGACATTATGATGTTCTGGACCTTTGCTTGAGGGCATTTTCTGTAACTGGACCTTTTAATTAAAGACCCCTGATATACACTATACAGACAAAGGTATTAAACCCTTCCTAATTATTGAGTTCAGGTGTTTCAGCCACACCCATTGATAACAGGCGGATAAAATTAAACATATAGTCTTGCAGTCTTGATAGACTGCATTGTGCCAATTATAAAGTTTGGAGGAGGAGGGATGATGCTATGAGGTTGCTTTTCAGGGGCTGGCCTAGACCTCTTAAAGCTTCAACTTACCAAGACATTTTGGACAATTTTCTGCTTCCAACTTTGTGAGAACAGTTCTGTTCCAGCATGACTGAGCCCCAGTACACAAAGCAAGGTCCAAAAAGGCATAATTGGGTGAGTTTGGTGTGGAAGAACTTGACTGACCCACACAGAGCCCTGACCTCAACCCCATCGAACACCTTTCGGAAGAGCTAGAAAGGAGATTGTGAGCCAGGCCCTCTCATTCAACATCAGTATCTGACCTCACAAATGCTGTTCTGGATAAGTGACACACTCCAAAATTTTGTAGGAAGCTTCCCAGAAGAGTGGAAGCTGTTGTAGCTGCAAAGGGGGAGCAACTCCATATTAATGCCTATGGATTTAGAATGGGATGTCATATGCCAACACTTTTGTCCATATAGTGTAGCTTAGATAGCTAGCATTGCTTAAACAGTTAAAGCCAGTGATTTTCTTTTTGCTTAGTCAGATATTTATCTATAAATATCATCATTATATGACAAAAAAGCACCCAAGCAGTGTGCTACACATGCATTTAAAATAAAAAGTAGACAGTATTTATAATGCAAAACAATACTACAACTTTGTCTTTTGGTTGAATCTGCCAAAATTCTGCCAAGACTTCAACCTGTCAGTACAGAATGTAAACTGAACGTAAATGCAATTATGTAGCTACATTCAAATACTTACATGATCAACTACACTACAACTTCAGACATCGAAGGATTAAAGCACTTGTGCGGTAACTCGTCTTCAGCTGTGGACCTTAAGACCCTATCTGACACATACAGTGATGGATTCTGTGCAAAGCCAAGGTCAATGTGAAGAGTGCCAGGTCTGGCAGCTTGCCAGGTCACTGCACAAAGGCACAGGTATACCTCAGACAAGTGTGTGAGCAGGCGGGACGTATGATATTGAATGTGACGTGTAATGCTGGCTCTGAGTTGACAGATGTATTATTGTCAGCTCTAATTGAGGCCAGCGAGGAGGAGAGTGTGGCAGACTGATGTATTAGACTGAGGACATTTAGAGGGGAGCGTGTGCTTCCCTTTTTTTTTCTTCGCTGTGTGTGTGTTAGACAGCGACAGTAGGGGGTGAGTACATCCTCTGCCATCTGTTCCTGTTTCCTGTCTCCCCTAGGTGTGAGCTATGAGCTAGACAGATTGAGAGGAAGACAGTAAGATAGATAGATAGATAGATAGATAGATAGATAGATAGATAGATAGATAGATAGATAGACAGATAGATAGATAGATAGATAGATAGATAGACAGATAGATAGATAGATAGATAGACAGCCCCCACTTCAGTGTATTCCTTCCCCCTGAGTTGTGGGATGCAGGAGAAGAAGCGCTAAAGCTAGAAGAGTAACGTATAACTAATAAAAGCTTATTAGCAGAGGTAAACCGTGACTATTACAGCTAGGCCTTCAGATCCAAACTTGGTCAAGAAAGTACTGAAAAAACAATGCTAATTTCTGCTAGGAACACTATGGGATATGCTATGTTAGCAATAAGATAACGATGATGCACACTAGCATTTTTCGGCAGTTCTAGATTAAACTTTTCAATACCAATTTTAAGAAGCCCTCATTCACTTGGACTCATCATTTCCCCGCAATGGAATCCCCAGCGCCATCTTAAGGGCTGTTCCATTACTTTATAAACTGAAGTGAAGGGTGTTAGATGAGCCCTCGGAGGGGTGAAGGATCGAGTGAACAACAATGTCAAATTCAGCACCACTTGCCCAGAAATCACTGCAACCGGATGCATTTCCCTTTTCAAACCCCAAAATAATGGCAGACAAAGCTGTTTATAAGCTATAGCGATAAACTACTTTACAAATCTTAACGTTGCAAAACCATAACATTCAATTTGCTGAGCTTAAGCGTGCAAACACTCCATCTGTTACACATGAACGCTGGTACAGCTTCATTACTTTACTCTAATAGCTGGCGTTAGCATGCTAAAGGCTACGAGGCTAACAAGAACAAAAAAGGCGTTACACCAGAAGTTTAAAGCCAGACAAAGCAAGTACTCACACGTTATGTACGTCATGCTCAAACATCTTAAAAAACATTTGCATTGCAAGGTTTGCAATGATAAGCTAATTAGCACACTGAGGCTAACCTGTAGAGGTCAAGTGCATTCCGTTTGAGTAATCCACTCTTTACTGTTCCCTTCTCCTCTTCTTCACTGAGTGGCCATTGTGTAATATAGGAGTGACTCATATCAGAGTGGTAAGTTAAAGTGGGCGAGGGAATGTTAGCCATAGATGTTAAAACTTCAAGAAATAAGCCAAAACTGCTATGAGAATGCTAATTTACACTAGCATCCCTATGGGATTTGTAATGTAAGCTTACAGTGGTGTACTTCAACTTCTTTGCTGTAGATCAAACATGGACATAGATAGATAGATAGATAGATAGATAGATAGATAGATAGATAGATAGATAGATAGATAGATAGATAGATAGAGACAGGGAGAGAGGGAGAGAGAGAGAGAGAGACAGAGAGCAAGAGAGACAGAGAGAGAGAGATTAACATGAAACTAAAAGTAATTTTCTCATTTTCAAGGCATGTTTCATCTTAGTTTTGCACTAAAGCTACAAGGCTTACGTCCAATGAGGCAATATAAGCTTATTAGCAATTAGCAGTAGCGAACCAGCTAACAGTAACTAACAGAACTAAGCTAACAGTAGTTTGGCACATTTTTGGCAGTTCTCAATTAAACATGGACATTTGAAGCTTGCAAAAACATTCCAAATGTTTAATCTGAAGCTTGTAACAGACATTAATATTATTATATTATTATTATTATTATTATTATTATTATTATTAATAATATAATAATAATAATAATAATAATAATAATAATAATAATAACACACAATTGGTTGATTCTACTGTTAGTTCTCAATTACATTCATGATTAATTCTGGTTCCTGAAGGCCTTATCCAATGGCAGAGTTGTCTTGGCTGTATCTACCTAGACACAATAGGGAAAAAAGGCCTTATTGTTTAAGTTTCCTCTTCACTGAGATTTTAAGCCTATAATTTCTAACAAAAACTTAACAATGAAATAAGAGTATAACTACAATATTTGTGGAGTTTAAAAACAACAAGCATGATGATACTGCTAACTAAAGTCCCAGAAAAAAGGTTCCAAAATTATTAGGCCTTCTGTCAAGGCCTAGAAAGCTCTAAGGGCTGTCCTCTGGCATTTAGCACTGTGCAAACTGCATGTATAAATCACACCTCAAACTGAAGTTATAAGTATCTTACATTGTTAAGTATGTTAAGTATCTCATACAGACTTATGTGGATTTTGACACCATATTACATAATGTTTTCTATAAAAATTGAGAAAAGTACATTACATAGCTAAAAATAGTACAATTAGAAAGAGCAAATGGGCTAGTAATTCAATAAGGCCTTCACCATATTTATATTTCAGCCACTACTGCAAGGGTAGGCACTGAGATGGGCAATATCATTGGTTACCGAGTAACAATGCTATTATCTTGATACAAATAGGCTTACTTTTAGTCTTCTTGTACACATAAAAAGGGAAAATATCTGTGACTGAACAGTTTTCACTTTAGAAATGTGTATATTAAAATGATATTAAAGCCGTTGCATTAATATTAAATTACCTGCCAAAGATTAGACTTGTTAAATGGAGTGAAATATCTCTCACTAATGATGCTTTCCTTTTTTCCCACCTCTAGAGCTGATTATTCACTCTGTCTCACTGCTTGGCTGACTCTGCCTTTGTGTGTGTGATTAAAATGATTGGTTGAAGAAAATGCTTATTTTTCAGACTCAAGAATCAGGTTAATAAACATTGATACCTCAGTATTGATCTGACCACCCATATTGTGCTGGAGGCATTAATACAGCCAATGCCAGCCTCTAATACTCAGCTACCTATTTGATACAGCAATGCAAACCTATGCTAAGTGCTAAGATGTCTGTGGGTAGACCACCCATGTATGTCTTAAGGGCTCAAATAGGTATTGTGTTGGATTTAATTATTTCCTTCTTTTGAATTAGTTGCTAAGTGACCATGCTGTGTCTGACATTGCCGGGTAGTAAAATTAGCTGTGATAATTTGCTATGGTCAAGGAGTGGTGATGGGTCTGGGCTTGCAGTGTAAGACCACACAGTAGCGTGGAGAGAGAGAGTGAGCAAAAGTGAGAGAGAGAGAGAGAGAGAGAGAGAGAGAAATATCACACTGCTCTGCTGCTAAAAATGGATAAAAGCACAGACAAAATTCAGACTGCTACTATTTTTTGAGCTATGCGATGTACTTTGCCCAATTTTACACCCTACAGTGTCAGACACCACATAAGCAAGTCTGTTTGAGATTACTTAACAACTCAACATGGTTTGAGGCCAGTGATAGAGTTCAGCATGCATTTTGCACAATGATTATTGCTCGGGTATAAAATCACCATCATGTCTTAGCTACATTAGCCTTGTGTCTCCTGTACAAAACTAAAGAAGCAAACTTCAGACACCGAACATGTCTTGGCTAATTGACTACATCTAGGTTAAGTGGAAAAAAAGCGAACATTTGCTTAATTCTTCCTTAAATAGAATGGCAGTTGATATTGTTGTATAGATATTATAGCAGATTGTAGTATATTTTATTTATCTGTAGCTGCCAGCACTAACCAGCACTGTCAGGCTTCATTTTGCACTTCGGGTGATGAGGGGGTGATTTGATTTCGGATAGAATTTTGTTTTATTCTGGTCAAAGTTTTGGGCTCAAAACTTGATGATATGTGTCATGTTGAATGAGTTTTGTTGGGTGTGGGTGAGGTTCAGACTCAAAACATGATGCAGTGTGTTATGTCCAAATTGGCTGTTTAGGTTTGGACCAAAATTTCTGGCCCAAAAATCAGGTGACTAGAGTTTGAGTCCGAGGTTCACTAAGTTTCAACTCTGAGTTGAGTCATGTGACACAAGTGTTCAAGTCTGAGTTGAGTCTTTACTCAATGGGGTTCTAGTCTGAGTCATGTCTTGAGGTACTAGGGTTCAAGTCCGAGTCGAGTCACGAGTTACTAGGGTTAGAATCGGAGACAATCTTGTGTCACTAGGTTTCATGTCTGAATTAAGTCTTTAGTATTTAGGTTTCAAGTTGGAGTCAAGTCTTGAGTCACTAGGGTTTGATTCCAAGTTGAGTCGTAAGTGACTGAGGTTCAAGTCTAAGTCGAGTCTTGATTCGCTATGGTCCGAATCTGAATTTAAGTCTTTAGTCACTGGGGTGCAAGTCTGAGTCAAGCCTTGCGTCTCTAGGGGGATTAAGTCTGAGACAAGTTTTGACTCACTTGAGTTTGAGTTGAGCTTTGTCTTGAGTCACTGGTGTCCAAGTCTGAGTCAAGTCTTGAGTCACTAGGGTTTAGTTCGAATCGAGTCTCGACTCACTGGGGTCCGAGTCTGAGTTGAGTTTTGAGTCACTGGGGTACAAGTCTGAGTCAAGTCTTGAGTCTCTAGGGTGCAAGTCTGAGCGAAGTCTTGAGTCACTCAGGTTTATGTTTGAATCGAGCCTTGAGTCAGTAGTGTGCGAGTCTGAGTCAAGTCTTGAGTCACTGGGGTTTAAATCTGACCAAGTCTTGACTTACTGGGGTAAGAGTCTGAGTTGAGTCTTGAGTTACTGGGGTGCAAGTCTGAGTCTAGTCTTGAGTCACTAGGGCTCAATTCCAAGTCAAGCTTTGACTCACTGGGCTTCAAATCTAATTCATGCCTTGAGCGGGGTTTGAGTTCTAGTCGAGTTTTGAGTCACTGGGATGCGAGTTTGAGGCGAATATTGAGTCACTGAGATTCATATGAGGTTTGCTGAGTTTTAAAGCTTTAAAGGAACATTATCTGTAATTTAATGTTGGATTTGCTGACAACTCCAGTTAAATTACCTCCTGCGCTACCTAGAACACTGCTATCCAAACTGCATGCCAGCCAACCATTTGAAGTTGCTTTCCCTCTTTTCTTTAATTACCACACTTATTGCCTCATTCTGTCCTTCAGTCTGAAGGTTTTTCTGTAACAAAAGGCTTGTTATTTACACCATATTGAATCCCGTCCCTGCCCTATGTTAAATATTTGTGCTCTTGTCCAGCACAGTTTCACCAATTGCTCATTAGTGCTTTAGCATTTCATAGTACAGTGTGACCCAGTGCAGCTAAACTCAGCAACATCAGGCAGTTCTTTCACATTAAATGAAAAAATTAATTGTGTCAATTGTGTTAAGCGGCCAGGACATAAACCAGCCCCCATGCACCAAAACGATGGATCCAAAAAGCCTTGTTGCTACATGAGGATTTAAGTGACTACTTTAAGCCTAGCCTAAGCCACTTTGGCATATGTTATTTCAGAACATCACTTCAGCGATGCAGCCTCTGCAACCCAGTGATGAAGCAGAAAATGAGCTCCGCACAATATACGCCATGGCTCCTGGTTGTCATGGTGCATAATTTAGCAAGATGCTGGCGGGAGACCCTGGCTGCCTGCACAAAAGGGCCAACATGTGTCATGCTAATTAACTTTTCCTTCCCTACATCCAAAAATCAATGGCCTGACAACAGCTCCCGAGGCCAGCTAAGTTGTTTTTCAGCCAATTAAAATGTGATCTTATCATTAAGCCTACTTTGATTGGCGTGAGCTTTAAGGTCATTAATAAGAGTGTGCTGGGAGATCACAACGCGCCGGGCACATTCAGACCCACATGGTGGAATTAGTCAGTAACAAAGTGATGCTTTTCAGTACTTTTCACGCAGCTGCTGACAGAAAATGGGAAATGTTTCTCTGTAAATATCTCTTTTCACTTCCCAACTTCAACTTCCCAAGATCAAGCTGATTATCACATCCAACATGACTTAATGAATCTGCTGCACATATCTGAGTGTGCTTAGGTGTGACAATACAACACACCCTTGCCGTTTTAAAGGAAATGTAGTGAAATCACTCTGCTAGACTGCGGGACTCAAAAGACAGTGGAAGACTTTAATTATAAGCATTTTGGATTTATAAAGCTTTCTCAAATGCTTTTTATTAACTGTAGTCTTCATTTTGCTGACATTTTACATATGCACACTGGCCACTTTATTAGAAACACCTACTTTATAGGTCCACATATATAGGTACAATTACAGACTCAAGTCCATCTGTTGTCATGCACAATTTGTCAGCAGTAGTAGCATGTGGTGTAGGTATGTGTATGTGGGGTGGTTCTGGGTGCAAGTGCCGGATGGTGTGTGCATATGTGTGTCCAGTGTAAGAGCAGCAGTGAGCACGTTGTGGCTGTTGCTTTATTTATTTATTTTTTTTGTTTGTTTGTTTTGTGCTGTTTGTGGTATATTTGAAATTTATTTTGTTTTGAACTTTTCTGGGACTTTTTCCATTGTTGACCAGCCAAAAGCCTTTGTATCACAGTGGCAGACCACTAGGTTGTGAGCCAAGGACTTTGCACTTTGGCAGTGAAGGTGGACCAGGCCATGAACGAGGGACTTTGCACCACAACACTAGAGTTTGTCTAGGCCAAGAGCCGGAAGCTTTGCACTGCAACAGTGGAGTTTAACTAAGCCAGAACAACCATGACAGCAGAGTTTGACTATGTTGTAAGCATGGCCACTTTTCACTGTGGCAGCAAAGTTTGACTAGATGGTGAGCCAGGAACTTTGCACGGCAACTGTGGAGTTTGACTAAGCCAGGAGCGGGATTTGACTATGTTGCAAGCTGGTTACTTTTCACAGTGGCAACAACGTTTGACTAGGCCTTGTCACTGTGCCAGTTTAGTTAAACTAGGCCACGAGCTGGAGACTTTGCACCGCAACAGTGGAGTTTGACTGGGCCATGAGCTGCACAATGCCAGCAGAGTTTGACCTGTTTGCTAGGACTAGATCATGATTCAGGGACTTTGCACTGCACCAATAAAGTTTATCTAGGCCACGAACTGGAGACTTGGTACCATGACAGCAGAGTTTGATGAGGCCAGGAGCTGGAAACTTTGCACCTTGACAGTGGAGTTTGACTGGACCATGGGCTGGGGAATTTGCACTATTACAGTGAAGTTTGATTTGGTTGCGAGCAGGATTACTTTTCACTGCGCCAATAAAGCTTGACTAGAAGGTGATCCGGAAACTTTGCACAATGAGAACAGAGTTTGACTAAGCCAGAATCCAGGAACTTTGCACCACAACAGTGGAGTTTGACTAAGCCAGGAGCTGGGAGCTTTGCACCATGACAGCAGAGTTTGACTAGGTTGCAAGCATGGTCACTGTACACAGTGGCAACAACGTTTGACTAGGTCATGAGCCAGAGACTTTGCACTGCACCAGTGAAGTTTAACTAGGCCACAAGCTGGAGACTTTGCACCATGACAGCAGAGTTTGATGAGGTCAGGAGCGGGGAACTTTGCACCGCGACAGTGGAGTTTGACCGGACTAGGAGCTGGGGACTTTGCACTATGACAGTGGAGTTTGACTAGGTTGCGGGCAGGGTCACTTTTCACCTTGGTAGCAAAGATTAACTACAGCATGAGCTGGGGGTATTGCACTACATCAGTGAAGTTTGGCTAGGCCACCAGCCAGGGTCTTTGCACCATGACAGCGAAGTTTGACTAGGCTGTGAGCAACAAACTCAGTCTTTATTTATGCACCAGGAAGGTAGGGATTTCTTGTGGCCAGTGAGGGTATATGTTCTAATGTAACTTTTTTATATTTTCACAAAAGCATATTCAAATGTTTATAAATGAAGATTTGTGCAAGAGAACACATTAGCAGTAGAATTTATTGGTTCTAAAAAAACCTCTTGGCCAAAGTATGCTGGAGGAACAGTGGCTGACTCACTTCATTAGCTTACATCTCCATAAAACGTCAAATCCTAGCTTAGCAAAGCAGCTGACAGGAAATGCATTAGTTTGTGCATCTCTTACTAAACACAAAGTCATACTTTCACTTTTTAAGAAATGTTTGAAGAGTATTTGTGCCCACAGATCAGAGGTCAATTCAACTAGGGGTCATTATTACTATATTCAATGGTCTGAACTCAATTAAAAATGGTGGGGCATCGCCCCAATACTTTGAAAAATGGCAGGTCACATGCCTGTCAATGAACTGAAATGATAACGTTGAAACAGGCTAGAATGTTTGAAAATTTGAATGTGTCTATGTTTATTGCTTATGATATAAATGTGTGTGAATGTTATTACTTACCATTGACCTGCAGGGTGTGTGTCTGGAAAAGCTGCTCATAGCCATCAGCATGGCAGGTGTAGTTGCCCATATGAGTAGTGGTCACTTTGGTGATGTACAGACTTCCATCATCTCCAAAGTCCTGCGAAGCAAACAAATCAGGCTCAATGACAGCAAAATCAAAAACAGCAGCCCGGCAGTGTGGACTATCACAGCACTCTTCAATCACAATCAGGCAAAGTCAAATAATAAAAAAGGACGAGCGCAGGCATCTGCATAAATCTGCAAATAAAAGAGCGTGAGCATTATCAAGCATTCTAATTTAGGAGCGCAGATGGAGAGAAAGAACGGCTGTGGCATTATATGACTTTTCAAAAGGACAGAGAGAGAGAGGAAAAGAAAAGGAGAGAAAGAGCAAGAAAGAGAGGAAAGAAGAGAGAAAAGAGGAGAGAGATACAGAGAGGGAGAGAAAGACAGGAGAGAGAGAGATAGAGAGGAGAGTGACAGAGAGAGAAAGAGAAATATAGAAAGATAGAAAGAAAGAAAGAAAGAATGAAAGAAAGAAAGAAAAAGAAAAAGAGAGGTTAAGAAAATGAGAAAGGAATAGAGGAAGAGAGAGACAGAGAGAGTGGAGGGAGAGCAAGAAACAGAGGAAGAAAGGGAAAGAAAGAGAGGAAGAGTGAGAAACAGAAAAATAAATGGGGAGGGAGAGAAAGGGAGAGTGAGAGAGAGACAGAGAGATGAAGAGAAAGCGAGAGAGGAAGATGAAGAGAGGGATAAGAGAGAAGCAGAGAAAAAGAGGAGCAAGAGAAAGAAGGGTGACCAATGATGAGAATGAGAGAGAGAGAGAGCAAGAAGGAGGGGAGGAGTGAGAAACAGAGAAATAGAGGGAGAGAGAAAGTGATAATGAGATGGAAAGAGAAAGAGTGAGGTGGATAGATACATAGAGAAAGAGAGAGAGAGCAAGAGAGAGAGGAGGAGTGAGAAATAGATGGAAAAGAGAGAGAAAGAGAGAGTGAGAGAGAGGGGACTGAAAGAAAGAAAGGGAGAGAAGGTTTAAGAGAATGAAAGAGAGAAAGAGAGAGAAAGTGAAAATGAGATGGAAAGAGAATGAGTGAGGTAGATAGATAGATAGATAGATAGATAGATAGATAGAGACCAATGATGCGTGAGAGAGAGAGAGAGAGAGAGAGAGAGAGAGAGAGAGAGAGAGAGAGAGAGAGACAGAGAGAGAGAGAGAAGAGAGACATGTAAAAAAATGGTAATCAACAGGAACAGATTGCATTTGCATCAGTTCTGCTGTGGGCTAACATTAAAGAACATTTGCGAGCCACAATCAGAGAGACAGAGAGAAAAGAGAGAGAGAGAGTAAAAGAAAAAGAGAGCAAGAAAAGTTCAATGTTTATGAGAGAGGACAGACTCAGAGAAGTCATCCTCGGAGCAAGAATTATCTTTGGTAAATTGTTTGCTGCTGTGCAATCCATTTCTCTCATCTGATAAAGGAACAAAGCTGTGATCATTTGCCAGTGGAGAGCAGCAACAACAAAGTGCACGGCATTGTGTAACCAACAGACAGAGTTTTAGAGGGAACAGTGCAGCGCAAAAATAGCTCCACAAATGGCCTAAAGTGCAGGAGACGATGACTATTGAAAGCCTGATCATATTTCTGTGATTCAAAAGAAAAAAAATCAACAGGACTCAGCATGCAGCCCAACAAGTGGCGGCACAATCAGAGAGCGACGGAGACAAAACAGAAAACAGTCCCTGAAAAGAAAACAGCATCAGCCAAGAAAGTCACCAAAAGCCCCGAAGCTAATTAATTCACACGAGCAAAGTCCAGCACTCCTTCAATACTAGGCAGTGTCATCGTGGAGAGCGCAGTTACGTGGGAAGCGTTCAGCCATTCCTCTGAGGACTGCGTTCCCATTCTCTCCTCCTTCTGATTAGATCTGAATTTGATTAGGCCGCATCACCCCGAGACAACGAGGACAGAACGGCTAGATTGAAAATCTTTTGTTTCATTTTCCCCCCCTTCTATTTATTTTCCTTCTCGGTGTGTTAATTACAAGTAGAGATTGAGTTCTGCCCATGACTGCCTGCACTTCCATTCATTTTATGGTGGATAATTATTTGTTTGAGTGTGTAAGATCCCAGAGGCAAAATGCTGTCAGTATTGTAAAAAAAATTTCCATATACCCAACTTAATATCTGTTATTGTAACTTAACAGAAACTAAAATGATTGCTTTCCAAATTGTTTGTTGATACAGTTGTATTTGCCTAATCTAGTTCTTCATTACTGGTCAGTTTCTGACCACAGAACCCCAATAATGAGCGGGAGAGAACTTGACGCCCTGCCCTCTTGGCTGGTATGTATATTTTATACTCTATATTTTACACTTTATTTATAATGCCTCTGTTCCTGGCTCAGACTCTCCCCAAAAATAGAGCTTGTGTGTTGACTCAAGATTCATCACTCTTGGACGCCCCCTCTAAGGGTGTACTGACACTAGGCCAGAGGTCAGCAACCGAAATGTTAAGAAGAGCCATTGTGTCCTTTCAAAATTCAAGATCAACATTTTATGCCCATTTTACCATTTTGGCTGTAAATATGCCTCAGCTATAGCTGCTTTTCTTGCATCTCCAGCAGGAAACTTTTCCACAAAAGTAGAACAGATTTTTGTAAAATGTCTCTCAACGTTCAACCCTTTATGAGGCTGAAGTCATGAGGCTTCTCATTCACCAGCTTCTTGCTCAAATTGTCCCTTTCCACCTTAAATGTTGCATGAGGTGCCAGCATGTAACCGCAGCACCTTTTAAGGTGGAACAGGACAATTCAAATGAGAAGCTGACTTTAGCTTCACAACGTTTTAGTGTTTGACAGTTTCTGCAGATTAAACATTTCAGGAAACCAGCTGGAGTGATTATAAATTCAAATAAGTCTATTAATCTCCAAATTATCAATGTTCATCTTAAATCTATCTCTTTGCCTTTTCATTAGCTACTAGCTAGTCCAGATTGTCGTCTGCATTGCTACGTGACCAGCAGTCTGTGCATCAACCGTCGGGGTTAAGGTCAGTAAATTAGGAGATATGCATTAACTCCAGTGTTTAAGACCATTTATTGTTAAAACTGTGTTGAACGATCAGCAGAGCTTTATTTTACTGCAAAGAAGGAATATTTTATTTTTACCTAAAAGTCTAGTTCTGCTGTGGAGCTGCAACAGAGCTGTAAAAGAGCCGCATGCATGTTCGACACCCAAAGTCCAGTTCATTTGACTAGTGTGAATGCTCTCTACCGTGCTCTGTGCCACTTAAAGAGATGGATTTAGGCACGGTTCAATTGGACTCAGGCACAGTACACATCTAGTGTGATCACTAATCATGCCTGAGCACAAAACCCGAACATGATGTCATTGATGCGACTGTCCCACTTTTCAACTCTTTTGAGAATATGTGGGTCAATAACAGGTCTGGTTCTCACCTTTCTAGAGAGTAAAACTGCAATTTTCTCTCTTAACATCAGCTGCCTCTGAAAAAAATCTTATTCTTATGCAGCACTATTAACAGAAAATCACTGCATTGCATAATCAATAAATCTACAAGGCATGTGAGAGGGCTGTGTGTTAGCACTCCTGAAACAACTCAAAATAAGCCACAAAGCAAGTACAATCATGACTGTGTTGTGCTGTTTGAGTGCTTTTCTTTTTAAACACAAAAAGTTGTATAGTGATGACGTAAGTGGGCTTCGGCCTGGGACGTTAAGAGCAATGTGAGCGCAGGTCAGCGGAGTGGGGAGGTACATGGTACAAAGCAAGTGTGAGTACATCCTAATTCAGAGTACTGACCACATGTGGACCTGTCATGAATGCATCTATCACCACAGCGCTGGAAATCACACTGATAATCTCTTTTAAAAGGCATCAGGTTCCATAATATGGTTATCTTGGACAACAATCAAACATAATGTTGGTGATAAAGGGTGTTAATAACTTTAGATTTAGATAAGAATCTGTTAAGCTCTTAAATAGAGTCTCAAACTCAAAACTACCTTAAATAATGCAGTGGGTTATGCTATAGCTTGGTGACTGAGGTTCAAACCCCCACACAGATAGTAGTAACATTAGTGTTTTTGGCTGCCTTTGGGTGAAATTCTTAACACTACATTTGATTTGATCTAAAACATGATTACACATCACAGTCTCTCTTGACAAGAGTGTAGGCAAGGGGTCGGCAACATGCAGCTCCGGAGCTGCGTGCGGCTCTTTTACTGCCCTGTTGCGGCTCCACAGCAGAATTAGATTTTTAGGTAAAAATAAAATAATCCTCCTTTGCAATAAAATCATTCTAACACCGTTTGAACAATGAATGGTCTTAAACACTGGAGTTATTGTATAACTGCTATAATACCTAGTAGCTAACAAAAAGGCAAAGAGAAAGATTTAAGATGAACATCAGTAATTTGGAGACGAATGGACGTATTTGCATTTATAAGCACTCAGCTGGTTTTCTGAAACATTTAATCTGCATTGAGAAACTGTCAAACACCAAAAAGTCACGAAGCTGACGTCAGCTTCTTGTTCTCCAGCTTCTAATTTGAATTTTCCCATCCCATTTAAGGTGGAATGGGAAAATTCCAACAAGGCTGGTGAATAAGAGGTTAACTCCACCCTTGTTAAAAATTGAATGTTGGGAGACATTTTACAAGAAACTATAACTAAAGCTTGAAGCAGAGCAAAGTAAGTCTGCATTTTCATTTATATTAAATTTGTTAGCCTAAACTAGCACATTAGCATATATTGAGACATATTTACAACCAAGAGGGTAAAATGGACATAAAATATTTTATGGTGGTTTGATTTTTGCTGAAAGGACAAAATGGCTCTTCTTAACATTTGGGTTGCCGTCCCCTGGTGTAGGCAATAAACAGTAAATTAAATTAGGTTTAATTCTTTCTCATGTTGCTCTTTTTTCTCCACTGAGCCCCCTAAAATGTCTGTGCACGTTCCTGGATACCACTGTGCCTGATAAACTCATTCCAGCACCACTTACAGTATTATGCCACTACTGTGTTAAGAATGTCTGAACACTCAAGTACTGTAATTTCGGGTCAGAGATATATAGTAGCAGTCTTGAAGTCAAAAACTGACCAACGATGAATGGAGAGAGGCTGTAATAGCCATATGTTGACATGGTAATATATAAATATATTCTGACAAGCTGAAGGAAAAACCAGAAAAAAATGACTGGAGAAGCATAACTAATGCAGATGCTTCCAGACAGGTGTTCCACATGATGCAATACTACCATGCCCTGTGGCATGTATAAAAATACTGAGAAGGCCCAGTTAACCATGGATTTGAATCAAGATGGCAACAAGAAAAGATCTAAGAGCTTTAGGTTGTTCTTAAACTAGAGTTTTTTCCAGACCCAGGCCACTTGCTCTGCAAGTTCGGTACATTTGGTCAAGTGTGAAAGCTGTTTTCGAGCTCAGAAGCGGCCTAGAGAACTGATCTCTGGTCCTCCTGACATCAGTGGTTGAGAATTCACTTCCAGAGAACTCTGGTGTGGTCCACTGCATATGTGGAAGCTATTTGCTCCTGGTGCCGCATATGGGGCTGTGTGATTTGTTCATTCTGTAATGTGACTTGTCGTGTTAATTCCCTTTTCAAGTTTCGTGATGGCAGGGAAAGGATTTTTCTGTACAAAAGTGCTGTTCTTTGCTGCTAGGGTGTTGTATCCAAGGAAAATAATAAAAAGCAGCAAACAGATAAAGCTAGTGCCATTTTGCGAACCTGAACGTGGAAAACTGATGCATGGAATTGCGCGATTGATCCGTGGGTCGGGTGGAGTTCTAGAGAACTCGCGTGGAGTCCCTCCCCCAAATGAGCCCAGAATCAGTTGTGGGTGTGGACTAAAGTATTGTGGACAAGTGTAAAAATGCCCTTGGCACATGGGTTCATGATTAGTGCATGGTTGGCAGGAGCTTCTGCCACAAGACTGCTTATCTGACCAGTGTTTATATAAGAAAAGCCCCTACTGTGAGGGTGTTTGTTGGTGTGGCTCTGTTACGCAGTGGGAGGGGGATTTTGCTGGCATAGTTTGGGTCACTGTAAATCAATACAATTTATGGGAGTGGTCTTTTCCAGGATGATGATGCCCCATTCTCAGGGCACAAGGGGTCATTGAATGGTTTGATGAGCATGAAAATGATGAAAATCACCTGCTATGGCCTTCACCGCCACTAGATCTCAACTCAATGGAATACCTATTTTGATTTTGGACCAGCAGGTTAGAGTGTGCTCTCCACCACCATCATCATCAAAACACCCACTGAGGGTTAGGGTTAGATTCTATTATATCTTGTAGATCCTATCACAAAGTGGATTGAAGCTGTTCTGGTTCTCATGGTAGCCAAACACTTTTTGTTGGTTTTTCTTTTAATTTGTTCCACATACGTGCCTATATGTTAGTAATAATTATTAGTAATAATAGTAGAATATTAAACACTGTTATTTTTGAGTTTTCAAGTCTGCTGCTTCCCTGTTACAGATACTGCACAGCATGTGTGGGAGTGGAGGCTGTAAGCTGTAGTGTGCTTTCTCCTTTGGTGCATGGTTGGTGTTCAGCCTCAGAGCACAATGGGAATTGATGGTGTCATTTTTGCTAGCAGCGCTGTGTATTTTTTCGCCCTCCTAAATGAAAAAAGGTGACAAAACACCACCATTCTCTCCCTCGTTCCCTCCTCTCTCCTTCACTTTCTCCTCTCTTGACTTACTCTACTCTTTCTTCCATACACACTACAGTATTGAGGTGGGGGGAGGGGTGGATATGGGAACAGAAATGTTAAGCTGGCTGAATATTAATAGATGACAATCTCTCTAAAGACCAAATATGGCCCCCGGCTGGCCTTTCTCTTTTCACTCTCCTCTGCATGACCTAACCAGCACTAAAAAAAAATCACATGAAATCAACTGCAGGCAGCAGATGGAATACATAGGTTTAGAAGAGAAAAGAGAAAGGAAAAATATGATGACATGGGCAACTACCCTGACACCCTGCCCTCTACACTATCAGAAATAAAGATACAAAACTGTCACTGGGGCGGGTACACCTCAAGGGTACATCTCAGTACCTTTAGTCAAAGAAAATAATTGTACCATAATCTGTTGAAATTAGGCTTTTTATTTTATTGTTCTGTTTTAAAACATTCGGTTATGAAAAGGTACAAATATGTACTTTTCACCTGGAAAAACCTATTGAAGGTGCACAGTTGGACCCTAAAACCACTGTTGTACCTTTGAGGGTACATTTACACTGTTTGTACCTTGACGAATGAAAAATGTACCTGCACAGAACCTTTATTTAGTGCAATCATCCCTGTCTTTGGTGCTCTACAGAGTAGTCTGGTGTCTTTTTAGAACTGCCCACTTTGACAGGAAGGGACAATTTCACTGACGAACTGCAAAATGACCAATTGCAGTTGTTTAAAATGACTTGCAGAGGCAAGTAATTGCTATGGTGCTACAACATGAGGGAAACAATAGCTCGGCAACTACCATGAAATGCTATGTCATTAATACTAAACAAACACTTTTCAAAGACAGGATTCAGTGAACTTCACAGCTCTTGTTCAATTCAGCATCTATATTTGGCTCCAAATCGACTCATTGTTGTCTCAGTGTGTGGACCAACTGCTTGCTGCTGGCAATTAGCAAGGATTTAGCTTTGAATAATAAAAGTTTGTTTCCCATGGAAGTGCAGATAGTCAGTGAGCGTGTACCTGACGAAATTCTGATAGGTGTGGATAGAGTAAAGAGAATAAGTCCTGAAAAAAGTTTCGAAGTAATGCCAGACCTGATCAGCTTCAGGGCTTTGTGATGGTGATGGTAAGGCTTGTAGGCATGCAGTCCTGGACAGGTGAAGAAACCTACCTGTGATGGGATCTGTTGGGAGCAAATCAGTACAGACAGCAGGTTAAGACAAACTAGATTAAAAGAACCCTTTCAAGGCAGAGTAAATCATGTTCAGTGTAAACTCAGTAAAGGTAACACCAGTAAAGTGTTTTCAGTGAACTGATTAAATAAAGGCATCTACTATACTATGGATTTTAAGAATGTCATTGGTAGTCAGTGGTACATCATTGGCCAGAGACCTTCCATTTATTTCCAGATTCTTCTTAAGCAATAGGATCTCACAATTTACCTCATGTTACTGGTCTGAAAAGCTATGGATAGTTTGAAAATATAAGGACGCCTAACGAAAAATCATTAAATTTACACAATTTCCACTTACTACAGATGCAGTCATGTCTGGTGTTCAAATTTTGCTACTTTAGTTTAGCACTGGACCAACACAAGTCAATAGCACCGAAATCTTTTTGAGAAATACATCCCTAAAGCTCAAACTGCATCAAAAGTCTTCAGTAAAGTTGCACTGACTTGTGAAAGTGGTTTAGTACAGAGTATTGTGACTTGTGACAGACTTGTGAACTGTAAGAATGAACACAACTTTACCGCTGAGCAGTGAAGGCAGCCACTTTAGACAACATTCATCCTGACTCCCCTTTGTGTGCACACAAATCATGCAGGCTTATCGATGGCAAAAAATTACTTTTGTGATTTATGTTGTTTCGTTTTTATAAGTAAATGTTAACATGTTTTTTTCCAACTGAAAGATACATGTTTCAAAAAAAGAAAAAAGTCAAATTCTGGAGAGGAGGTGGAATTCAGCACAACATATGTTGTCTGACGTGGCTGTCCACTGTGTTCAGACTATACAATGTTTTGTCCATTCTTATAGCTCACAGTAAGTCATGTCACACGCTAAACCACATTGACAAGTCTGTGCGACCTTAATGAATACCTGGATGAGGTTCGGGCAGGTTGAGAGACGTTTTTGGGTTGTATTTATGGATAAGATTATTGACTTCTAGCATTTGTGAAGCTAAAGAAGCAAAATTTTGTTCCCCAAACACGTCTTGGCTGATCGCCTACATCTGAGATAAGTGGAAAATTAGTTTGATTTTTCGCCAGACATTTCCTTCATAAAGTTATGATTGGCACAAAATTAGCAACCTTTTTCTTACAATTACATTTGAAATCCAGTAAAAATTGCTCACACACATTAAAGATCCTATAAACTGTTCATGTATTCAGGTTATCTGTATGTCTGAATTTCATTAAAACTCATAAATTCCACATATGTATGAAATTTATTCATATGAGTAACAGAAGAGTGACAAGTTCTAGGAACATAGTTTGAAAAAGTTTCCTACTGTTAAGACATTTGCAAGCAAACTCGTGCCATGCGTCAAACTGCAAGAAAAAATTTGAATGTGTTTTCCATTTATTCAGCAGCAGGTCATATCACTGGCTGTGCAGTCCCTGGTCCCTCCCTGAAAGAATCCTAATGGGCCCAGCTGTGTACAGTGATGCAACACGCGGCAAGAGCCTTCATTTTCACGTTTAACGTGCTTAAGCGGCTTTTGCTTCGAGCCCTGCTCAGGATGATCTGGAAATCCACTCATTTTTGGGTGGTTGCCGCAGGTGTGTGAACATTTTCACGCTTCTTATCGTGGGCTGGTTAAAAAGTCAGACGAGAGAAACATCATCTGAAAAACTACATTTGGGCTAATCCAGAATGAGTGATTCAATTCTGATAGCACGGCTCAGCCAGGGAGTAATAATTTATAGTATCTGTGTCATAACATCCAGCAGTTTCATGATAAGTCATGAATGATTAATGTTAGGGCAAAGCGGTTACAATTTCCTTCGAAGCCCAAAAATTGATGCTTAATATGATTCCTATAAATTCTGCATAAGATCAAATTGGCCAATCGATGTTGGGTATATTTAGTAGTTGTGGACTGTTATGGCCATTATTGAACTGTGTTTTCTAGAAGTAAGCAGCTTTAAATAAGACTTACACTTCTCCTACACTTGTCATCATATATCACTGTTTTTAGCATTCTATCTAGCACCGAAAAGGGTCTCTTAAACTGTTACAATTTCAAACTTGTAACAATAAAATAACTCTTTCTGGTGCTATGTAGAAACCTTTTCAAAAACGTTCTATATAGAACCATATACAACACATTCTTGGTCAATCTGAAGAACGATTTCACCATTCAAAGAACGTTTAAGCATGCAAATGGTTCTTTAAGCGTTCATGGTTCTATATAAAACCACAGTATTTTGTAAAGACCCCTAACGAACCATCATCAAGAGTGTAGACTTAGGTAGGTTTATAAAAAAAGTATATATATATATTTTGTCCTTTAAACTGTGTAAATGTCATGATGAGTGGACTAAAAGAAGCAGCCTAAAATTACTTGAAAAAAAGTATATAAACTTTTTGCTTATATATATATATATATATATATATATATATATATATATATATATATAGGCAGTTTAGGTCAATTAATGGAAGTAAATGGCACATTTTATATTTTATGGTTTTATTTTTTCTCGATGTCTTAAAATCAGCAACAAAAGTTTGTTTCCTGTTTGTTCACATATTTATCACTTTTAAAGTCCCCAAGAAATGGCAAGAAATTGAAAAGAAATGTTGAAAAGAAGACCTTGATCTCCAGGATCACTGCTTGAGCCAAAAATAGATACATGTGATGAATGAATGTGAGGCTGCAGCATGAGCAGGACGCACAGAGCATGGCCTTCGTGAGTGCAGCCTGGGAGCTATAAAGCTTGTGCGATGATGCTAAAGTGCTGGAGGGGGCAGGCTGCTTCAGGGCCGTGAGGAAAAGTTTCTCCACAGAGACTGATCCTACAGAAGCTCAGCTGATATTTCATGAGCTTTAAGACGGAGGCTGCAGATTATTTACAGCCAAAGGTGCAAAAACACGGCTCTACCGACCCGGAGTGAGTGATCTCAGCGTATGACTGATGAACAGACTGAGGTCTCTGAGGTCTGCAGGTGGAGCTCAGGGAGTTTGGAGACAGAGATGGATCTTGGCAGCCTGGAGCTTCTCACAGACTTTAGGGGCCCATCAGCATTTAATGTTTTTGGGAGCGGCTAGTGCTATTGCAGACCACAGAGTTGACTCGCTTATAGATATAGGACACCAGGAATGCAAAAATACCTGTGCACATGCACAAACGTTCATAACAGTTCAATGTTTGTAATCAACTATTGACCAAAAGATATTTTTAGATGTTTTATTCGCATCTCAGCAAGAAATTATTAAACGTCCAATATTTTTGGTCAAATTATCTGTGGCAAATTTTGATCTTTACTTCTGGACATTATTGATTCTAACTGCATTCTTGACCCTATAAAGCATTCCCTATTCTGGGTTCACCTACAATTTTGACCTTTTTCAGCTTCTAATTGTTTGAAAAGGTATTATTTTATATTTGTGTTTGCAAACAAGTTTGTTTAATATTTTTGAAAACACTGATTTAACTGATCGATTCCAAAGTTCCAAATTTATTTTGGGGAATTTTTTTTTTGTTTTTTTTGTTTTTATTTTTCTGTATTTCTAGTGAGAGTAAAAATGTTTTAAATGTTGATTTACTGTCTCAAAAAAATACTTTTTTTAAATTTAGAGTTATTATCTCAAAATAATCACTTATGTTTGGGGATATAGGAAGTGGGAATGCTGAGTGTGAGGAGGGTGCAGTAGCACCCCCAGATTTAAAGGACTACAACTGTTAATATTAATAATACTACTACTATTACTACTACTACTACTACTACTAATAATAATAATAATAAAGTTCTGAGCTTTATAATAATTCAAGCATATTAAAGTACCACATGTGCCTGTTTAAGAGTGGAGTTTTTACATTGTATTTATAGGCTTTTAAAAGCTGCAGTAGCCATGCACCGTTTAAGTTAATGAGCCAAATTGCTTCTTTTGCCAGCTGTTGGCCTCTCTGGGGGCTCGCTGTTAAATCACACTCTGGTTGAGGTGCAAAGAGGGAAAGTGAGTTATAGACCAGTTCTGAGCCCCAAAGCAGCTTAATATTGTTTTTAAACTTCAAACAAATAGTCTAATCTTCCAGTGTTAAATCTCATCATGTGACTGTGGGCGTGACATAGTGAGATACTGCACCACAGATCAACAATCTGAGTGTTCACCACAGAGAGCAACACCACAGAGAGTGTATGAGTGGTTTAATTTGTCAACTATAAGTGTATGTTGTCATCTCTCACTACATTATAGCACGTTATGACACAATCTGTTTGGTGTAAATTAGCAAAAAAAAAATTCCAGTTAAAAAAGGCAACTTATTTTGCTCAATGTCAGCGCTTACATCACATATATGTTGCTTGAAGCCTCAGCATCCCCAGCTTAAAAAACCTTCCCACATCCCTGCTTATGTTCTCAGTATTTTGATGTAGTATGTCTGAAAACTTTCACAACATTGTCACTTAGTGTCTGAAAATAAGGACTTTTTTTTTTTACTTCAAAAGATTGAATTACTATCCCAAAATAATGACATGTTGTCTCAAATTCTTGACTTACTATTTTGAAATATTGAGTTGTTTTCTAAAAGTAGTATCTTGAATTTTGAAATTTTGCAAAATGTTGATTTATGGACAAGGGGCTCCAAGTTTTATTACACACTTCTATAACATACGAAGAGCTCAGCCAGTTTGCATTGAAGTCCCTGTATTTATTGAATAAATATGTATGTAATAAGCCTGTGATTTTAAGGGGTTAATTATCTTACGGACTCATGATTTTGTGTTACTAAGAAATGTCAACATAATGTATTGAAACAGGGGGTTATTTAATTAAAAAAATAATAAAAGTCAATGTAATAAGTGATTATTTTGAGATTCACAAAACGTTATTACACCTACAGAATAAAAATGTTGAGAAAATAAGTCATTGTTTTAGCTTAAACAGAACATTAATGTCGAAAAGCACACAAAAATGTACAAAAAATAAATGCAGTGGGACAAAACTGAACACTGCATAGAAATGGCATAAAACCTCCTACAACGCAGGATGGATGGAGCTTTCTCTCTGGTTCTTGTGTCAGCATCTCTTCATATTTCTTAGCGATCATCCATTCTGTTCTTTCTTTACACATTTTCCCTCAAAGCATCTTCGTCTCCTATAGTGAGCGTTTTGGCAGGCTAACTCAGTCGGAGTAAAAGGCTGACAAAGCTGCTCTGCTCACCTTAAGCACTTTCTGTTGGGCCTCTACTCATATTAATGGGATCCTTTATTGAGCTGGAGCTATGATGAATGATACAGTCTGTACATACACAAGCTCACACCTTCCTTCACTAACACACTATCACTCGCTGCTTGTTGAGGGTGTTGTGCAGTCTGGCCTCAATATGTGTGTGTGTTGAGCCTGAGGCAGCGTGGAATAGTGATTTACTTTTACTTCCGAATCCATTTTCTCTGCTCGTCTCTCCTGGAAACATTGGTTTTATTTGGTGTATGTGATTTATCATAGTTTGACGTGTTTTGTCATTATCATAATCAGTCTCGATAAATCATGGGCTGACCGACAACAGTTATAAAAAAAAAAAGCTACTAGAAATGTTCAACAGACACACACACACACACACACACACACACACACACACACACACACATATAAATATGTGTACAACATATATATATATATATTATGCCTGATCGGTGTATATATACATATATATATATATATATATACACCGATCAGGCATAACATTATGACCACCTCCTTGTTTCTACGCTCATTGTCCATTTTATCAGCTCCACTTACTATATAGGTGCACTTTGTAGTTCTACAGTTACAGACTGTAGTCCATCTGTTTCTCTGATACTTTGTTAGCCCCCTTTTAACCTGTTCTTCAGTGGTCAGGACCCCCATGGACCCTCATAGAGCAGGTACTATTTGGGTGGTGGATCATTCTCAGCACTGCAGTAACACTGACGTGGTGGTGGTGTGTTAGTGTGTGTTGCACTGGTACAAGTGGATCAGACACAGTGGTGCTGCTGGAGTTTTTAAACACTGTGTCCACTCACTGTCCACTCTATTAGACACTCCTACCTTGTGAGTCCACCTTGTAGATGTAAAATCAGAGACGATAGCTCATCTGCTGCTGTACAGTTTGTGTTGGTCATCCTCTAGTCCTTCATCAGTGGTCACAGGACGCTGCCCACAGGACGCTGTTGGCTGGATATTTTTGGTTGGTGGACTATTCTCAGTCCAGCAGTGGCACTGAGGTGTTTAAAAACTCCAGCAGCACTGCTGTGTCTGATCCACTCAGACCAGCACAGTACACACAAACCACCATTAGCATTTCTGTAGCATTTCTGTTGGTCCATTCAGCACAGGAATAAAAAGGAATAAAAGGAGTGTGAGAGGTCTCAGTGCTGAAGGAATGAGTGTGTGTTGAGAGGTGTTACTCACGTTGATGTCCTCCAGTTGCAGCGTGTTGAGGGAGTGGTTGTTGCGTCTCCAGATAATTGGCGGCCGCTGCTCGCCCGTGATGCCGCATGTCAGCACCACGCTCTGACCCACCGTTACCGTGGTGATGCTCACTTTCTGCTCCTCAGCAAGACTCAGCTGATACACCTCTGAAAAAAGAGTGTGAGAGGGGAGTCAGAGTGTGTTTCAGGACCAGATCAGTACCAGATCAAAATGAAATAGTTTTGAAATATTATGGTACTGCTAGTTTCACAGAGTGCTAATTGCTCTTCACAACACTACAAAACTTTGTAACTCTATTTCTTTCCTTTTTTTAAGCATTTGAAAATACAGCTGTCTTTTATTTATTTGAAAGTTCATGATGAATGGAAAAATACAAATGGTTCCAAATTACATAGAATAAAATGATGTACAGTATTCCATAATGCACCACTGTATCCCTCAACCTCATCAGTTTGACCGAATCCACAATTTTATATCATTTTCATGTTTTTCTTACAGTGTTCTTTCACTACAATACCCAGCATGCATTATACAACTACTGGGAATCCCTGTGGTGTCAGCCAATCTCGAATGCTAGCTTAGTCAACTAAGCTAGCATTAGTGTAACCTTGATTGTCAAGATCATACAATCTACATTCAAGTTTTTTGTTTTTTTTTATCTCTTCAGCCACAGAAAATAGACAAACAGAGGCAAGATATCTAGACAGCCAGCATTGGTATTAATAACAAAGAACTTTCAAAAACTGTGTGAATGAGGAGAACGTTCTAGAACAAGGGCAATGAGGAGATCAGTGTAGAACAGTGTGAAACTTGAAAAAAGTTGTGGACTGGGGAGGCATTTGTAGAGCTGTTTAAATGGAGAAACATTCTACAAGGGTGTGAGACAGGCTAGAACATTCTAGAACAGGGTATGATCGGTGAAATCATTCAAAAACAATGTGAGATGCAAAGAATGGGCCTCATTCACCAAAAACCCACTTACACAGTTTTCACGAAGATTCTGACATTCACCAATGTTTTCTTATTTGGGATTTGTTATTAGGTAAGAAGTTCTGCGCTTTAAGAACACATCATGAATCTGACGTAGATGTTTTTTGAGGACCAGCATTGCTAAATGTAGCCTGAAGCTTTTAGCTTATTGTCCTCCATATCTGACAAGTCATTTCTGCCATTTGGAATTCATGCATCTGCAGAGCAATGATGATCTGATGATAGTTGTGAGAGTTGTCGTCTCAGCACTAATGTTAGCTGTCTGGAAAATCAAAACAAATCACCTAAAAAAATCCACCTCAAAGTATTAGTTTTTCAAAAATCCCTCCTACCTTCAAGATATATCATCAGAAGGGGGTGGTCCTAGTCTTTAAACTGGGAATTCTCCCTCTAGAAACTACTGCGGCACCGTTGTTGGATGTGAGTAGGCATGTTTTCTCGACTTGACTACTGTAATGCTTTTTTCACAGGACTTCCTGCAAGCACAACCAACAAACTACAACTTTCGCAAAACTCAGCAGCAACAATATTAACACAGACTAGAAAACAGGATCATATTAGAGCAGCTTTAGCATCACTGCACTGGCTGCCTGTTTCCTTTAGAATTGACCATAAAATTTTACTACTTAATAGTTCAGCACCTTCATACCTCTCTGAGTGCCTGATTGAATATGTTTCACATCAAGCTTTAAGATCATCTAGTGCTGCTTCTCTATATTCCACATATGAAAATTAAAAAGACAGCAGAGGCAGCGTTTTGTTTTTATGCACCAAAGATCTGGAACACGTTACCTATAAACATCAGTCAGGGTCCTTCTGTCTGTGTTATTGTTGGCCTTAGTATCTTTTTAAAACTTGAAAAAAGTTACTAGAAAGTTTAGAGATTTAACATTGTGTATATGTATCCATGTGGGTTTGCACATACTTATACTGAATGAGTCTAAAGTGTCATTTAGGATTCAAGGAGCAGTTCAATTAGCTGCTATCGAGTTAGAGAGGCATGAGGCAGCTATTTTATCTGCTGTTCTAAAAATTGTCATCATAAAAGGGAATAAATGAATCTACACACTCAAGAACAACAGACACTAGGAAATTAAACCAGGTCACATAAACGTAACACAGGTTAGAAATACATTGTTGTTAGCATGAAGAGCTGTTTATAAATAACAGGAATATACTTCACACTTCAGTTGGTTTTACTGTTACTGAAGCAAATCAATAATATCCATTACCATAGTGATACGAATCACATTCTGAACGTGTATAGAACTAAAGAAACAAATTAAACTCCACTTACACACAGGTGAAACTGAGGAATGAGCCAAACACTGACTGCAACAACCTCCCCAATAGAACCAATTCAACCCCTTTTTACTCCTCTTTAAATAAAACCCGTCATATTTGAAATACCTCACTGTATCTGTAAAGCATGGCACACTGGCTGAACAACTGACCCAATATAATGTTAGCAGCAGGCTTTATATTCTTATAAATAAGAAAAGACAACCAAATGAATGTTGTAGAATGACATGAATAGGAACTTTTGAAAACTGTGTGAATGAGGAGAATGTTCTAGAACAGGGTGAATGGGGAGATCTGTGTGGAACAGTGTAAAACAGAGGAAAATAACTGAGTATTGTGAACTGGGGTGGCTTTGTAGAGCTGTGTGAATAGAGGAGAACATTCTAGAATATTGTGAAAATAGGTTAGATCATTCTAGAACAGGGCATGATGGGTGAGATCTTTCAAAAACAATGTCAGACGGGGAGAATGTTCTAGAACAGTGTGAAAGAGGGACACACTGTAGAAAAGTGTGAGAATGGAGAACATTCTAAAACAGTGTGAGATATGTTAGATCATTCTAGAACAGGGTATGATTGGTGAGATCATACAAGAACAATGCCAGATGGGGAGAAGGTTCTAGAACAGTGTGAATGAGGGACACAGCTGTAGAGCAGTGTGAGTACTGTAAACATTCTAGAAAAGGATGAATAGAGGAGAACATTCTAGAACAGTGTGAGATGGGTTAGATCATTCTAGAACAGGGCATGATGGGTGGAATCGTTCAAAAACAAAGCAAGATGGGAAGAATGTTCTAGAACAGGGTGAATTAGGGACACAGCTGTAGAGCAGTGTAAGAACAAAGAACATTCTAGAAAAGCGTGAATAGAGGGAGAACATTCTAGGACAGGATGAAATGGGCTAGATCACTATAGAACTTGGTATGATTAGTGAGATCATTTGAAAACAATGTGAGATGAGGAGAATGTTCTAGAACAGTGTGAATGAGTACACACTGTAGAACAGTGCGAGTATGGAGAAGCGTGGGAATATAGGAGAACATTCTAGAACAGCATGGGATGGGCTAGATCACTATAGAACCAGGTATGCATGGTGAGATCATTCTAGAACTAATAGATAGGGCTAGAGCGTTCGAATACAGGTATTGCACACCAGACCAACCTTTGGATTTAGTGGAGAGTGTTGGATTGCAAGCACCAAATTTTGAGCTGGGCAGTTAGAATGCTATAGGCAGACACTTGTTGCAAAGTTTATCTGTTACTGTCCATTACTTTCTCCAGTATCTGCAGAGCAGAGCAGGAGGTTATACTTCAAAAACCCAATCACAATGAATTATATGGGAATGTTGTCATTTTTAAATCACCTAATCAAAATTGCATAAACATTTTTCACTTGTCCATCAGAATTTTGTAACAGTTTAGTATCGCGCAGCTCCTTCCAATTACAATGTAGCAGAAGATGTTCAGTATAGGCTGTTTCACCATTTGTGTCTGTTCTAGCTTGGAAAAAGGTAACAGTGAACAAGCGTGTGATGAATAAGGGGAAAGAGTTTATGATTTTAAAGATATTTTTATGTATAGAGTAGTTTGGAACTGGATATTGGATCTCCAGTAAGGTTGATTTAGTGGGACAGTTACTTGTGTAAAAGGTTAATGGCCGTTGTCCAGATCAGGTCTTATTGAATGTTCTTGTGTTTGATAGAAGTAGACATTTTTTTTCCATAGATATATGATCTATTAGTGAATTTGTCCAGTGAGTGATAGTAATGGTGTTTTTTGACTTCCAGTTTGAGAATGAGATAATCGTCAATGTTTTGATTATATATGAACAGTTAAGGATATTTCTAAACAGAAGAGTAAGTTCTGTGTAATCACACATTGGAATCAGTTTGCAGTTAATACACCAGTCATTATTACTCAAGTCTAAAATATAAAACTGCCAATAATGCTAATAATAATAATAATAATAATAATAATAATAAATTATAAATAACAAATTCTTTTGTTTATTTTTTTTTACCTCAATTGAAGGTGCAAAACAAAAAAATCTTTGGTCTTGATATCATTTGTATGTCTACCAGTTTCTAAGTGGGCCTATCAATATAACCGGGTGGACAAGGCCCCCTGAGGCCCACCCACAGCAGCTGGCATGGTCAAGTGATCAGGGTTTTACTGCTTTACTGCCAGAGCCATAACTTATTAAGAAACTTTGTGACTATATTGAGAATGAGTTTGTAGTAAGCAACTCTAACGTTTCTCAAAAGTTTCTCAAGCTGCTAAAATTTATTGATGTCGCTGTCCAAGGTACCCACATTGTAGGCATCCACAGGGATACTTCAACCTGTTTGACCCGGTCGTACCTGGCTTCACCATGACTAACTAGTGCATTAGTAGTTCATTTTCAGCAAAAGAAACAGCCCAACATGACTTGGAAAAAAGTCTGGTTCCATTGACTTACATTAAAAGTAAAGTATGTTTTTCCCTTTTCCTGTAAAGTTACAATTTTGGAGATATGAGGTTTTCTTCCTACAACAGCAACATGTTAAATTAGAGGTTCCTAATTCAAACCACAGGGATGCTCAGACAGCACACACATTAGTTCTATTCCAGACCGCAACACAACATGAACTATGGAATCAAGGATGGTAGAATAATAATTACCTGAAGCAGTAGTGTTTTGAGCTGGAACATAATAATAATTATAATAATATAAACCAGCTGGGCATCCCCACGTACTGGCTGAGGAACCACTGTGTTAAATAATTGTGACTATTTTCGCCCATTTTATTTTAAACCTATTAAGCCAAATACCCGTTAAAGCCCTCCACTCCTAAATACCAAGTATGTAATCCCCCGCAAATTACACCCTAACTTCAGCCCACGCATTCAGTTATAATGGAGGCACATTGAGCTTTTGTCGAAAGGTTAACAAAGGCCAAACACAGCAAACAGCCCCAGTCTTTTCCACCGTGAGTCATGACAGAATAAGATCTGATATGGCACTGTCTGTGCAATTAAAGCAACAATTTCTCCATTTCCTGTGCCGTGGCAATTCACTGGGAAAATGTATGCATCTATTGGCAAATGTAAATGAGCAGAGTCTTCTGACTCTGACAAATGTGCTCTAATGCAGAAGCCCATCAAAAACAAGCAGCAGTATGAAGCATGATGGGATGGTCTGCAGCTATAAATTTCTCCTGTAAATATACAGCACTTTATTGATGCAACATCACCCACATTAACAAACGAATGAATTATTTAAGATATCTGACAGAGCGTAATTAAATTCGCACACATGGAAAACATAATCGAGTTCGGGTGGGAACAAATGAGAGCGGCGCTTGGTGGGGGTATCTCGAATGATTGCACAATTATGGAGTTGGGAAATTATAACAAGTCTGAGCTCAAGACAAACAAGCTTCTTTCTATGCAAGCAGCAATTCTGTCTTTTCTTCACTGCACCTTCATTAAAAGTTAATTTAACAAATTAACCTGGTTGCGTTTCCTTTTCGCTGAGTTGCCTCAAGCACAGGTGGGTAGAAGTACAGCAGTGGCCTGCACCTCCAGAAACCCTGGATTTAACATTCTGCTCTTTGAGTCATTAGTGCAGTATGAGAGCAGGCGACCAATGGGAGGAGCTGATGTGAGCGCGCTCAGTAGGGGAGTGAGAAGGAAAGCAGCAACTGAACAACCTACAGTGAGCATTTCCAGTGCATGTGCTGGAGCCGGCAGAGTGAGCTGAGCTGCATGGAACACTTTCTGATTAGTGCTGGATTGGATTTGTACAGGTGCAACATGTAACTGAAGTGCAAGTGACCATCCATTTGATCTACACTAGGGCCCATGATGATGCATCAGTTAGCTGATAGCATTAACTGATATTGGGGTCTTATATATAGGGTCCATTTCAGTGCAAAATATTTGATGGTGCATTAGAAAAAAATGTCCAATTATATAACAGATATTTTCTTTTATAGCCTGTAACCTATTATTAAGTGTTATTTTTCACCACATTCTGAATGTTTGCAGTGCTCTGCCATAAGAATTCACTCTGTATTTTCTGAGGCTGCTAATGTGTATAAGCCTACATGATAAACCATTTTTTTGACACTGAGAAAGAAGCTAAAGAGCAGAATATTCATAAATAGTGCAACAGTTGTCCGTTGTGGCTGGCCTAATAGTTACTTTACTCTAAACTATTGACTTTTGAAGTTTTAAAGAAGAAAGGACAAAGAAGAACTTCACCATCATTGGTCTCCAAGGGTTACAATGCAAAGTTGCACTAAAACCATAATATAATAATAAGTAATACCATTTTTTTGGCTATAGGTTATTTATTTATTAGATTTTGCAAAATATTTATTAGATTTTACAAAATGTATTAGAATTTACAAAATATAAAAATATCATATTAGTTATTAATATATACCATGTATAATCAGTGATGATGAATTTCCTGAATTGAATTCAGAACCATTAGCCAACTGTGTTTGCACACAGAGGAATTAGACCTCTGCATTTAACCCATCCATGCAGTTAAACACCCACATATATGCACACTAGTGAACACACACACTAGGGGGCAGTGAGCACGCTTGTCTGGAGCAGTGGGCAGCCCTATCCATGGCACCTGGGGAGCAGTTGGGGGTTAGGTGCTTTGCTCAAGGGCTGTACTGTCAGCTGAGGGTATCGAACCCATGACCTACTGGTCACAAGGCTGGTTCCCTAACCTCCAGCCCATGACTGCCCCTTGTGTGTGTGTGTGTATGTCTGTGTGTGTGTGTGTGTGTGTGTGTGTACGTACATACATATATATGTGTACAACTGCATATATCATAGCTTTTATTTCTTAACCTATATTATAAAAAATGTGTTACCTATGTTACACTATACATTGAAAAGTACGCAACACTGTGTATATTAATGTTGTTTATGAATATTTTGTTTAGTCTAATGTGTATATAATTTTTATATACTTTGTATTTATTTTTATATTTAAATACTATAAAGCAGCTACACACCTGTGTAAATGTGAAGTGACAATAAACATGATTTGATTGGATTTGACTCAGGCACGACTACTACAGGTCCTGGTCTTGACTCAAACTCAATGTGTCCAGGTCTTGGTCTTGACTAGGACCTGCCTCTCATTGTCTTGTCTACAACCACTATCTGGTAAATTAATTTTTTTGGTAAATTCTTTTGAGGAAACTGATAGACACATTATTTAGTTGTAAGAATGAGGACCTGATGTCATTACCTGTCCATGTGCGCATGAGTTTAACCTTTTAAGCCTCAAAGCTTAATGTGTAGCCTCTTTTGTTACAGAAGAAAACATGCATAGTAACTACATAGTAATTACTAAATAATTATAGTAGTTACAGAATAATAAGGCTAAAGATTAAGGCCTAAGTCCAAGGGGATGGGGAAGTTGAAATTTGACAGCATAACAGCTGTAATAAGCCTGGAATGTGCTGCCAATAAGCATTTCATTTAAAGTGAACACCTTCTGTTCTTTGCTTAACAAAGTTGAAACGCTGTTTGATGTGATGAAAGCAGAAGTAAGGGATCAGTGTACTTTACCTCACCCTCATGTAAAGCACAATACAGGCCAGTGGAGGATGAGAGAGAAAGAGAAAGCCCCCGCTGTCAGCTCTGGGTCTTAGCTCTCTTTTCTTGACACTAATGGGGAAGAATGTCCTTTGTGTTTAATTAAACTTTGAACATTCGTGCCTTGAAACATAGTTCTGTCTCCTCTCTTTCAACCTGCTGCCTTAACAACATCTATAACAGCAGAACACATGCACAACAAATTCTAAACAAGCTTTGTAGCGTGACTGTGTGTGTGTGTGTGTGTGTGTGTGCGTGTGCGTGTGTGTGTGTTAGGCATGGATAATACCCTGACACCGTCTCCACCGCTCGATAATATCCTCCCTAACCATTCAATTACACTCCTTTGTATCGTAATAGGTTTGGAATCTGCTCCGGGGCCAGTCACTCTATTGGTTTGCTGTCTCTCGGGATTGAAATGTGAAGATGTGAAGTTATAGGAATGTTTATGAATGAGGAGAGAGAGAGAGAGAGAGAGAGAGAGAGAGAGAGAGAGAGAGAGAGAGAGAAAGGAAAAGGTATGGAAGAAAGAGAAAGAGAGACAGAGATAGACAGAAAGATAGAGAGAAATAAAAATAGAAACATAGAGAAAGTGAGTTGAGCAGAGAAAAGAGGAGCGAGAGAAAGAGAAAAAAGGAGGAGAAGAAAAAAAGAGAGAGGGAGATAGAGAGAAAGAGAGAAATACCAATAGACAGAAAGATAACGTTTGACATATAGAGAGACAGAAAGTAAGAAAGAAAGAGTGAGAGAGAGAGAAGAGAAAGCGTAAGGAAAGGAAGAAGGAAAACGTGACAGAGATAGAGAGAAAGATAGAGAGATATAAACAGAAAGTGAGTTAGGGAGAGAAAAAAGGGAGAGAGAGAGAAAGATAGAGAGAGAATGAGAGGAAAGAAGAAGAAAGAAAAGCATGGAGAAGAGGAAGAATAGAAAGAGAAAAAGAAAGACAGACAGACAAAAAGAATAGATGATAGAAAAGAATAGAAAAGAGAGGAAGGAAGACAGAAAGACAGAGAGAGAGGGTGGGCAGAAAGAGAGAGAGAGAAAGAGAGAGAGCGAGAGAGAGAGAGAGAGACAGAGAGAGAGAGAGAGAAAGAGAGTGAGAGAGAGAGAGGCTCTTGGTGCTTTTCCACCAGACCACAGAATTTTTTTTAATTCATAATCAGACATTTTTTCATTATTTCCAATGCTAAGCGACTCACCTATGCTGAATTTGATTGCCCTTCATGTCAGGTAACATATGGGTGGAGCTAGAAGTAGTGTGGGAATTTGATTGGTTCAGCACAATCAGCACAGAGAGCTGCTGTTAAATGTAGGATACATTATAAACCAGTACTTCAAGCTGCTCCACTGTTGCTGCTGTTGCCTGTGTTTTCTGTTAACACTAGCATGACATGGAAAATCATGTCACCATCACACCAGACCTCCAGAGAACCCTACCTACTTTGATAGGAACTACTCTGTGATGGGAAACAGACGCTGAATACAGTATCACAGTAAAGAGGACTCCATTCAGATAAGAGTGAACAGAATAAATGAATGCAGCAGAAGGAACTCGCACAGACTTTATGAACTGGACTGTGTCTGATATACGCCGCTGAAGTGTGTTCCTTCATTTTGGAGCTCGCTGTGTGTCAGTGTGGGGGAGATGGGTGGGCTCTCCCTGAGGACAAACCTGCCACCAATAACTGCAGTATGTGTAATTAGAGCTGAGCTGCAGAACAGTTTTGATTTACTCTGCACTCGGTCCGCATTACTGAATGTTAGAGCTGTTAGAGGGAGACCTTCATCACTCATGGGGGGCAGTCTCTGAAGCTGCTCTGTGGTAGAGCCGTTTGGTCATTTCTATAAAATCAAACCACCTTGGGAGCAACAACATTTTATACAACTTGGCTGTAAATCTATATCTTAGGATGTGCTAATGCCATAGAATATGCTGAAAATGTAATAGAAACGAAAACACAGACTTACTTTTCTCTGCTTTAAGCTTTAGCTCAGCTATACCTGCTTTTCTCACATCTCTGTCAGGAACAGTTTCTCATTCGCCAACTTCTTTTTCAAATTTTCTCGTTCCACCTTAAATGGTGCCTGAGGTGCCAGAATGTAGCTGATGCACCATTTAAGGTGGAACAAAAAGCTAGCGAACAAGAAGCTGACTTTGACCTTGTGACTTTAAATATTATAAATGCTTATAAGCACTTACAAACGCAAATAAGTCAATTCGTCTCTGTTTCATTAGCTACTAACTAGGTAAAATCATTATCTGTGTTGCTGTGTGACCAGCAGTCTGCACGCCAACCTTCAGGGTTAAAGGCTGAATTAGCAGTTCTACATTAACTCCAGCGTTTCAGATCATTTATTGTTAAAACTGTGTTTGAATGATCAGCAGAGCTTTATTTTACTGCAAAGCAGGATTATTTTATTTTCACCTAAAAATCTAATTCTGCTGTGGAGCTGCAACAGGGCAGTTAAAAGAGCTGCACACAGCTCAGGAGCCACATGTTGCTGACCTCTGCTCTACGGCACTGATCAGCTTTGGGTGCCCAACACCCTAAGCCAGTTTTGTATACTGTATAAGCCAGTTATGTATACTGTATACAGTATATTTTACAGTTTATAGTATCCAAAAAAGGATATTTTCATGGTAGTGAAACGCTTTTTGGTGTTATAAAGAATCATTTTTTTAAATCAGGTTTTCTGCCATAAAAAACATTTAATTTAGCAAATAATCATTTATGCATTCAAATTGTTTTTTCACTGTTCACAATTGAATATAGAACAATTGCCTTTGCTAAAGAGCCCTAGAATAACCCCATTTTAAGGGTATACACTCTCTTTAAATGCATAAATAGCTAGTCCTGAATGTAGGTGTGTCACCATAGCTCTTCAGTTCCTTGGGACAAAAATTTTACTTGCCTACACTATCTGCTGTTTTTACAAATCTCTTTTGTTTATTCTTTTGAACATGTACAATCATACATGGGAATGCTTCCAATATTTCTGCCAGTAGCAGAAGAGGGTAAAATGTAATTTATTATAAAGTATCCAACAAAAACTTTTCAAATGGCAATATGGCTAATTCACTTGTCTAAGACGCGAGTCTCCAGGCTTCTGAGGAGCAGCAAATCCTTAGCTGGAGGCAGGAAGGAGGTCGACATGAGCCTCATAAACACGATGCGTTTATTCTTTTTTTTCCCCCCCCGTCTTCCCTCCTGCGGTGAATTTATAAGCCCATAAAGCCACTTTGATCGTCGGCGAATCTTTCAAAAGCACGGCTCAGCTGGGCCAATTGGAATAAAACCTTTGGTGAGATCCAATCAATGTGAGTGACGGATGTGAAAATGGCTGCACAAAGGCTGATTTTACTGAGTACTCCGCTGATCTCCACCACAGCTGCCGGCCGAGCCTCCAGAGACGCCAGCGCATTAGCATGCTAGCGCTCTGCACAGGCCTCTAATTGCTCTAATTTTAATACACCTCCATGAGGGATCGGGGAAAAACTGGAGGAAAAGGGGAGAACTTTCCTGATTTAGGTTGATAGAGTGGAAGGTGTGCTTTTTAATTTGCGTGCTAGTTGTCTCTACCCCTCTCTCACTCTCTCTCTCTCTCTCTCTCTCTCTCTCTCTTTGGTGATTTCACCCTTCGCCTTCTCTCATCTCCACATCTCCACATCTTAAACAGCTTCCATGACTTCTTATTGAAGTCAATTTTGTTTTCAAGTGAGACCCCATTTCTTATTACACAGTCCTCCGCTGCCAATGACATTGAAAATTGTGATTGTGTGTGTGTGTGTGTGTGTGTGTGTGTGTGTGTGTTGTGTGTGTGTATGGGGCAGTGGTGGATTTAAGTTCTTTGTCGAGGCATATCAACGCTGCCTGATGAAAAGAATGGCAATTCTGAGCGCTGCCTGTTGGCCGGGGAGCCAGTAATTGCTTTCTGACTCCGCAGGAGGATCTTAATAGTGTAAAGCACAAAGCACAAAGACATAGACCCTTTCTTAGAAAAAAGGTAGATGTATGGAGATGAATCACATCCCAAATCCGTGCATCTCCTCACCCACTTCAGTAGGTTTGTGTGTTTGTGCGAGTGCAATGAAGGTAAAGAAAGCCTTCAGGCAAAGTGTGAAGGTGGCAAATCCAGCTTTCTCCTCCTGAAAAGCTGCTCTACTTCTCTTTTTCTTATGTGTTTGTTACATAGCTGCTTAAAGACCCACCTACGGCCACAGCAATGCTGGACTAATCACGCTACAGATATGCAGTCATCCAGTAATCATGACGCAGAGCAACAGCGACCCACCAATCAGTACGTGAATCACAAATAGCAGGTGCGTACAGTCATTATATTGTGTTAAAGTGCCAACCATTATATATTTTTCTTTGTATTTGTTTATTTTTTTTCCTTCTGAACTCCAGTCTTGGACCATCTCACATCACAGCCATGATAAATTCAAAACTACCTGTTTTTGTGGATTGTTTTTTATGGTATGAGCAGGACACTGAGACTGGTACCATCACCTCCCAAAGAAAACTGGCCATAGGTACCCGGCTGTCCAGGTGATGTAAAGGAAAACAGAGCTCATTGGACCAGGTGACCTTCTCCCATTGCTCTAAGGTCCAGTTCCGACACTCGCATGTGCATTGTAGGTGCTTTTGACAGTGGGCAGAGGTTAGCATGGGTGCTCTGACCGAACTGCGGTGACACAACCTTGTATGCAGGAGGTAGCAACGCACTGTGACACATTCCTTCTGGAACCATCATCAGTTGACTAGATGGGATGGCCTTGATTGCTCTTGCGCATTGATGAGCCTTGGGCGCCCAACACTCTAAGCCAAATATGCATACTGTATAAGCCAGCTATGTATACTGTATACAGTATATTGTACAACCCTGATAAGCTCCAAACTAGATGTTTTTTTAATTATATAAGCAGGAGGCTGAAAAGTCACTTAAACCTTGAACAATATTTATATACAAAAGCAAAGAAAACTAGTGCTTCTGTTATATGAGTGCTTTAAATAGCTTAATGGCTTACTTAAAAAGTTTTAGACAACATTCTGCAAGGACTATGAAACCTAACTGCTGTTTTAATGTCTGTACTGAAGAAACTTTACTATTTCATTAACATACTACTGCAGATGCCCCGAGGCAGGACATTCCAGGAGATTCTAAAGCGCTGGAGCGGTTTTCATGCTACATTCGGCTAGAAAAAAAATAACTGACAATTTGTTGTGTTTGATGTGTCAAAAGAATTGTTCCTTAAGCCTGATATTTCCAGCTTTTCTAACCTCTTCTTGATTTCAGCATACAGTAAAATGCGCGGTATCACACAGGCAGGACTACGTGGTTGATCTTCAGTCTTTGATTTCAGATCTGTGTTACATTTTAATGAACCGGTTTTTCCATCTTTGCAAACATTGGTATGTCTTCTGCCAGATCAGCCTAAGTTTAAGTTTGTATTCCGAAAACTGTCACTTCTAAATGGAGGCTAAAAAATATGCAAAGCATCACCAGCTCAATTTACCAGCGTGAGAAAGCCTGCTGGGTCCGCACCCGGCAGGGGAGTATGTATGAGGAGCCATTAATTGTCACTGCACTGCTAGCCATGAATAAGCCAGACCACTCTTCCCTGCAATCAAGCCTTAAAAGCGTCACAATCGTGCTCCGGTTGGCCTAAGGCGAAGTGAAAATGGCCTCTGGAGTGGGAGATGAGTGCAGGAATCTTTGTACACTCATTTAGTATGTCTTGAAAAGCCCTTCCTGCAACAAAAGATGATCTCTGTGCATGGAGAAGAGGAGAAATAATCATTCTGCACTGTGGGCAGGAGAGAACAACAAGGGATTTACACTGTGTATACAATATGTCTGTGAAGGTTTTATTAGTCATCCAGCTCATTCAACTGACTTGTAATAGGTAGTCTAGGCTGCTTGACTTGTGGAGGAATTATTAAAAAAAGTTTTGCCTTTCAAAAAGAGGCTTCGTCAGTTCAACCAAGAAGTGGGAACATCCCAAGCATTTGACACGCTACAGTTGACTCATTCGTAGGATGTCATGAAGCTTGCTTATCTCATGGTGTCATCATGCCATCCTAACATTTTTGCACCAATTCATACTTTAATACTTCACAGACTGTCCTACAACCTTCGTGAGATCACAGGCAGTTTTTCCTGTAGATATTTTTCCATTTTCAGGTACTGAAGGTTCCAGTTTTATGGATTCCAGTACCTGCTTATGAGTGGATGCAATTGGTACTCAAGGGTGCTCTCCTCTATCTTTAGTCACAAAGCCAATGACAATTTAGCAAATTCTTTACTCTTCCAGGTGAGGATGAAGTCACTAAGCACTATTTGAGACCAATAATTGCTCCAGAATGTAAACTAATATGCTATGTTGATGTGTTGACCACAGCATAACCCACACTGAAAAAAAAGTTCCTCCACACATTTTGTGCAGTTACATTTTTCTACCAGAGAGGCCGCAAATTCCCCATATTTGCTAAACTTACAAAGTGCAGCTTTAAGCTGTAAGTCTTAACACTTTCAGCCAAAGCCATTGACAATTAAGGAAATTCTTTACTCTTCCAGTTGAGGATGAAGTCATTAAGCTCTATTACTAATTATTAATAATTGCCCCAGAATGTAAACTAGAATGCTATGTCCATGTTTTGATTGCTATTTTTAGAATTGATACTTTGTAACAGTAACAACTGGTGACATAAGCTAGTTAGGAAGCTAATGCTAACATAATTAGCACAAAACATTGACAATTATACAGAAACATGCAGCATCAAGCAAAGCTTATATTTATTATTTGTTGTGTGTGATAATATGAGCAAAAACATTCATTCCATGAAGACAATTACAAATGTAAATATCGTTAGCTTTAGCTTCCTAAGCAAACTCTTTACAAAGCAATCAACACATCAACATACCACTCGAGTTTACATTTTGGTGCAATTATTGGTGATGTAGTAGTGCTTAGTGACCTGATCCTCACCTGGAAGAGTAAAGAATTAACTATTTGTTGGATTAAAGCTGCACTATGTAAGATTTGTTTGTTAGAACTGAAAGAATCCTTTATTATTAGTCAAGAGGAAAAAAAAAAATCTGCTAAAATATGGTGTTCTTGCACTGCTGTGAATCTCCCTGTAAAGCCTGGAATATTCATTCAAAAGTCAGAGCTTTTGGGATTTGGCAGGAGTTTTTCAGATCACATCAGACATCTTTATGTATTGATGTCACATGCACAGACTCAAAAAGAAGGTCCAGCTCGATATGGGCTGGTTATCTGAGCAACATTGGTGGGGTGCTCACAGTGCTGAAAATTGGTGAAAGGAAGGAGAGAGATATCGCTGAATATGGAGACCCAGTCATCCTCTGCGGCATCACCCATGGCTGAAGCAAAAAAAAACATAGAACCAGTGAGAACCGGTGTTCTAATAATCTGTCCTTCCTTTGGAGTGAAGTCCTTCCCATTGGGTGAAGGATTTTCCCATTCTACAATGGTGCCTGAGTGCCTCAGTGGCCTGAGATGTCAAATGTATCTGCTGTACTATTTAAGGTGGAACAGGAAAATTCAAACAAGAAGCTGGCAAATAAGAAGCTAATTTCAGCTTCATGTTATTTGAGCTATAAAAATATCCTGCCTACAGTTTTATGTGAAGGTCTATGTCTACATATGCACTCCAGTAGGACATGTTGACAAGGTAGCAGAAAGCTAAAAGGAGCTAAAAGGGAGAGCGACGGAACTTGTGGTAGGACAGAATCAACATTGGCTTGGCTTTTCAGAGGTGGCGACAGCTCCAAGACCTGAAGGGACTCAGGAGTGATGATGAATTGGCTTTTTACTTGCTGGACAAGTAAGTTATGTTGGTCATTTACTAGCTAGCTATTGAAAATAGCCAGCAAGATTACTACTGTTGTGAAATTTAGTGCTACCCTTGTAACATAATGAAATGTACCATCGTAATTGTGAAGTTGTTTTGGTTATACAGCTAACGTTAGCTGGCAAATTTGCTAATATTATCTGGTTACTTGGCTAACAGTGCTATTTTTACATCAGAGTTCAGTCTCTGTTTGGGAAACTTGTAGCTGTATAGCCAATGTTAGCTAGCTAATTTGCTAATATTGGTCTTTTTCGCGCTCAAGTTTAAAACTCTATAGTTTGATAAACCAGGCTAGTCATTATGCATAGATCATTTCTAGTGCTACCATCTGTCTCCCTTCATAAACACAACCAGTATAAAATTTACAGAGCTAACATTTAACATTGCCTAAATAGATGTCTGACTAAGGGGATGCTTGCATAACTAATGGACACGCGTGATACCCAGCCGTCTTTGAATAGTACTGTTGTTAGCTATCAGTTTTCTGTGGTAAAGGAGACAAAATTGCAACATAACCCACGTTACAAAATGTTCTTCTGCACATTTCGTGCAGCAAATGTTAACAAAGACAAATGAGAACACCCTTTGGTACCATTAGGTCACTTGAGCAGTACCAAAAACCATAAAACCAGAGCCTTTAGTACTGGATAGTCTATGAAAAAATCAAAGTTTCCGTTTTTTTTATGGTGCAGTTGGAAAACAAATGCTAACCCTATTACATGATTCATCTCTTAGGACAGTCCCTGTACAGCAACTCAAGGTTAAATGCCTAGCTGGATCAATGGCACTGAGAGCAGGAACTAATGTAATTGTTATCTATTCTGTGTAAACGACATCCTTCCCATAAAGACTAATTACAGTGTCTTACTGTATTTCCCACAATTCCTCTCTCCCTCTTTTTCATGCCATGCCTGTAGCTCCTACTGAAGCTCAGGGGAGTCTAAGACTCTGCAAACCAAAACTGGGCCATTTCATGCCCTCATGATCTGTCACCCTCCATCACGTTCCCCAATCAATAGCTAGAACACTGACTTACAGCCCCTACAGCACAGTCTGGGCTCCACAAACCAACAAACCTCAATTCATTCACTTTCACAAGCCCACTTAATCAATCCCTATCTGAGCCCATCAGCTACGGCTTTCTGATCAGATGTTCATTTGATCTCCAGATCGCTCTATCGGCTGAGAGTGAATACAGAATAAATGTGAAGGATGATGTGATTTCAACCTCCATGGTCTTTGCAAACACATTGATCTTTTTGGGAAATAAGTTTTTTTTTTAATGTAGCGAGACTCAGTCATATCAGTGACATGATGGAATTAATATTCAGTTTTCCTTACAGCACACCACTGGGAACATTGATTGTGGTAGCTTGGGTTGTTTGTGTGTGTGTGAGTGTGTGTGTGGGGGGGTGAGGTTCAGGTGGGCAATGGGGAGTGTGAGGGATGAATTATTCATAAGCACAATGTGTTATCTCTGCATTGACAAACAATGCAGCAAATGCTTGAATATTCAACAAAATCAGGCAAAATGCAAAGAGTTCAGACAGCCTACTTTGCTATGCAAAGATAAATGCTGATGCGATCATCCTATCTGAACATATATGATGTATACATTTTCAGCCTCGCATATCTCAGGTTGCTCAGCTCCTGTGAAGAGCATTTTATGCTATCTGGCATTGAATTTTCTGATACGGAACATACAAGCTGCCAAGTCAATGTCACCCTTTCATAGTGAGATGCTTGACTTTTGACTCACTTAGCAAGTAAAGTGGAAGGACAAAAGTCCAGAGTAGCAAGTTGTAAAATACATAATAGTTAAAGCTGTTGTGCTTTATTGTAAGTGGACAGTAAGGGAGCTCTGTGTACTGTAAAATGGAAGTGGGCCACATGGCAGTATGCAATTATATCACATACATTATAGAACTGTGCAAGACCACCCTTCCATTCGTTTAATATTAAGTGGTGTAGAGAAAAACAAACAAACAAAAAAAACAGAAAACATATTTAACAGAAAATTACACAGGGGAAGCAAAGCATGAGTGAGCAATCTGGCTTGAAAAACTAAATATAATATCTTTTTTTTCAGTATTTAGTAGTGTCCACTATTTTGCCTTTATTACATCTTTATTACAGCTTCCATCCTTTTTTGGTGACTTGCTTTCAGTACAGGACCAAAAACAACAACAAAAAAGGAGGGATATGTTTTCATATTCCCAAGAAGTTGGTTTTTGGTTAATACAATCCAACTAATTCCAATCACAAATTTACCTTCATCAGTCAATAAAACTTTACTCCACAGTTTTGCTGTTCTAGTGCAAATTTTCTTCTTTTTGTCTCATTCTTTTTCTCAGTGAGGGCTTCTCGATGGCTACACATCCTTTCAGACTCATAGCGCTGAGTCGTTTTCAGATCTGAGGTAAGAGTGGAGCTTGATTTTCTCCTCTCTCTCAAAGATGAAAGCTTAAATACTGTTTATCCTATTTTCCCTGCACCTTTTTCTAAGCTTTAGAAACTCTGTTTTTTTCACTTATTTTCCTTCGACATTCCCCCTTTTTTCAAGTGGATTATCTTACATCTAATATCCTCTGAAACATCTAAAAAGTGAATAACTTGTCCTTAATTGCCATTTTGACTGGAAATCAAGGGTGAGCTCTCACTTTTGCACAGCACTGTTCAACCCCTTAAATGGCCAGAGCCCACTGGCAGGACCATAGTGTTATTATACACTTCTAAACCCTAAGAATAGTTAATCCCATTTGCATTGAAGTCCCTGTAGTTACTGAATAATAAGCCTTTACAAGGCTCCAGACAAAAAATTTGCCACTGACTCCTAATAGAAAAAAGTCAGGTGCCAATAACTTTTTTGAGTGTCAAATAATAATAAATAAAAAGGTAAATAGAAATAAATAAACTTTTCAACACACTTTTGATTAAATTATCTCTGCCTTCCACCGTGCCTGACCATCGTCATATATATTATCATACATCTTCAACACATTCAGTCTGCTTTTTTCATTAACAAGATTTGGGAGATGAATTTGGTGAAGGGTAGTTCTCTACTGCTGTCATGTAGGCTGTGTTGAATTTAATTTTAAGCTCCTTGAATCCTTTTTCAGCTGTTTTTTCACGTGCATGAGACACAGCACGGTAGGGGCCCTCTTTGGACAATAACATGCATGCATTTTTATGCGTTCGACTCTTGCCATGTTCGTCTCTTTTTTGAAATAATTCGTTCCTGTTAAGAAATCTATTTTTCCAGCTATATCTTTGCTTGCTTTGGAACAGAATATGCAGTATAGGCTTTATGTTACCATACCTGAGACACATAAATTCCTGAAGCCAAGAAGTTCTGAAATCTGTCTGTGGTTATACTTTTGCATAACATTTTGTATCTTCCTGTGGTTCTTTCCGTAATTCGCTGGTCCTGAGTCAGACAGGGGTCGAGCAGATGACCTCTTAAGGTCTGACAGAGATTTGAACTGTGTAAAAAAATCTGATATTGTTTGCTTCGTGATTTTTCACTGCAATAATCCCAGTTTAGCTGATCTGCTTTCACTCTGATTGAAATCCCACGAGCACACAAGCCTATTAGTTATGCTTTAAGATGAAAATACATAAAAACAACAAAAGTAATAATTAATAATTGTGAATTGTGAACATTTTAGTCGCAGTTTGGAGCCGTGCTTTATATATATAATAAGCCTGGGATTTTAAGGGGTTAACACAGCAAGGGGAATCTAAAGTGTAGATACAGTGTAGGAGTATCTAATAAAGTAGTGAGTGTATTTTACATTGTGTGTGTTCCAGCTTGTTAGAAATCTTGTGATACAAATTATGTATCGTGAAGTCTTTAAATGTCGCAGTATTACTTTTTTGTTTTTTTTACATGTTGAGATTCTATAGCTAGACATTTAGATTAAGGTTATTTATAAGCTGCTCGGATGTGCTTCTTCTCAGAAAACTCCTCCAATTGTGCGAAGGATGTTCTTTATTTTACACCAGAGATAGAACTGCTGGGGGGGTGGAGGAACAGGGGGAGGAGGAGGAAGAGAGGAGAATAGCTCTTCACTGAGTGGACCTGTTGACACAAAGTCTTTTCATTTTAAAGTCCAAGCTTTGGCAGAAGAGTGAAAAATAGCTCGGAAATATAGGAAGAACAGAACAGAACAGTGACTCTTCAAGGAGGGAGGAACTGCTGCTTGGCCCGTTTGATGTACCTCGCCTGAAGGGCCATTTCCCCACCACACACACACACACACACACACACACACTCCTACTTCTTGCAAGAGCGGCAAACTTGTGGGATTCAATTCATCCCCAAACTCATACTTTTTCTCCAGATTTTTCCCTAAAAGACTAATGAGTTACAGTAAGAAGCAACATTGCTTCATTATGCATTTCATCTCTCTTTTCTCTTCTTTCCTGCGCCGCACCTTTTCATACCCTTATTAGAATGTCTCGGCCCTTGCAGAATGTCAGTGGATATTGAATGAATTTCAAATGCCAGAAGCGGATGAGACTGAAAAGGAAAATGAGGAGAGAGAGATAGATCAGACAATGTAAGGACGAGAGAGACAGAAAAAGAGTGAGAGAGAGAGAGCGATAGAAGGGAAGTGGAGGGGGATTCACCAGGCCCTATTCTTCATTCAGCCCTCAGAGGCTTTACACTCTCATCTCTCAATATTTGTTTTTTATTCTCTGAAAAATGACAAAGGTCTTTGTGAGGAATCACCCAGAATCACCTTACAGCCAAGGAGCCAAAGTTTGCAATTTAAATTATTCACTTCAGTTCTACTTCACCAGAATCCAAAACGTCATTGTTAGCTCACTCTATCAACAGCTAGATCAGCAAGACTGACTGTCAGCTAAAAATCTGACCACAATGCACAACTATTCAGGCTTTTATTAGAGTGTAGTTTTAGACATGGATGTACGATATGGACATAAAATATGTTGTTTGATAAAGGTGTTGTATATTTACAATGGCAAAAAATGACATTATGATTAAATTAGTGTGTCAGAACTGGCTGTGAAGCAACCTCTCTTTTTACATAGCAAACAACAGAAAACTACAAAAGAACAATTCAAAATTGTGCAAAGTGCAAGATATAAAAGGAATAAAATACATCACAGCTGCATATCTATCTATCTATCTATCTATCTATCTATCTATCTATCTATCTATCAGACAAAAAGTACAGTGTAAAAAAATATATATATATTCAAAGTAATTTCAGACTACTGATCCATACATCATAAGAGTTTTAGACAAAGTAAAGAGCAGCTATTTTCAAATAATGTCACTGTAAAATAAAAAAAAAATTGAGGATAAAAAGTTTTGTTCAGACATTGACAATGTAGCAAAAATTAATTATGTATACCCTAAAAGCTAACTATTTATTATAGTTATAGTTATAAGTTATAGCCCTATAAACTGAAAACATATATAGTTATTTCCAAAAAAGGCTCCTTATAGTGACACAGGTTTGTTGTGACAGTATAGAGGTAGTTGTTGGCTATATAGTAGAGTGGTTAAGTTATATCTACTGACAGCAGACTGGGGTTTAAGCTAGAGGTCTGCACTCCTGCGAGACTCCCATTGGATCCGCAGGACAAACCACAGTACCTTATGGCGTGGAACTAATTTTCAGTGTTGGGAGCAGAACGAAGCACGCATATAGAGGAACACACGGGATGAAATCTTGTGGGAGCGGGATTGAAAAAACACTCCTGTGCAGTCCTCTAGTTCAAGCCTGGCTCAGGGAGGCATAGTAAGCCTCTAACACTGTATTCCTATAGAATATCTAATTCTGTCTGTTGCTGCACATGTGATATGTTCTGCTATTTCAGCCTTTAACAAACCACTTAAAGCAGGAACTTCACTCCAGAGACCACAATTTCACTGCTCCAAAGTCCAATGCTGGGGAGCTTCATGGATCTCTAACCGATGCTTTACATTGGGTAGAGTGACCTTAGGCTTATGTATGGCTACTCTAGAGCATCCTATTTATTTGCCAATGCTTTTATACAGAGATTGTAATATGTTGTTTTTGCAATTGGACACTTGTGTGAGCATTGGACCTCAAAGGTAATCTCAAGTTCACTTTGGTCTTGCAAATTATTTATAATGAGCCAGATTTGGCTGGACATCATGCAACTGATGTAAAAACTACTACAACCTGCCCCTAATTGTAACCTTAACAATGTGTACATTTCCATTCAATTCTGTTTGTGCAAATTCCGAACAATTTACCATTGTAAGACACACAGGGGAAAACCATATTAAAAAGCCCAGTTACTCACAGATAGAGTAGAATAATAACCACAGGCAAAACCAAAATGCCCTCCACATTAGCTTCACTTCACTACACCATTGTGTTTACAGAGAAGCAGCATGACAGGTACTAACTGAATCCTGGGTCACAGAGGTAATTATTAGGCCTCACCTTTTACTGCATATCCCTTAATGAGAAAGGAGATAAGAACAACATCTTGGCAATAGACTTATTTATGCTGTTACTATTCAATGACCTAAGCAGAGATATCAGTACAAGCTCCAATTAAAGCTTAACAAGGTTTTCTTCACCTTTATGGCTCTAGCAAGAAGTGAGTTTAGAGCAGGAACTGCTTCTGCTTCAGTCCATTGCCAAGGCCACTAACCCTGCAGAAATGTCTCATTACTCATTTAGAGGGAGATGTAGTTTTATAACAAACCTGGACCTCTATGGACCAAACCTATCCCATAGATGCAGCTCAATACCTCAGGCACATTGCCTCAAAGTTTAACAAAGAAGCAAAGGAAACAAGAGCTTGGATTTCAAAGTTTTGCCTCTTATGAGTTATATCTGTCAGGCAGGTTTGAGAAATAGAATGGATCCCTTCGGGATGGCTGAGTTCTCTGAGATATGCCTTGAGCATCAACAGAGGCTCTATGCAATCAGTGCTGATGTGGCAAAGGTGTCAATCGTCCTTTTTTGGTTTTGTTTCGGTTTATTTTTATGTGTTGTGTGGCATCATTTCACATTTTAAAGACTGTACTTACCGAAGGCAGCATAGAACTCATCCTTAGTCAGATGCTCATCATCATTGGCATCGTTATACTTCAGCAAGTCGAACAGAGTGCACTCCGATGCTGTCTTGCTCAAACCCTCTTGCTTAATGACCTGAGGGACAGTAACAGGCAGAGAAGTCCATTAGTCTTGATCTGTCTCGCTTTTTCAAGCATGTATTTGTAAAGTGATAAGGGAACACATACATCTTGCAACATCACTCAAATTTTACTAAATGGAGATTTGTGAAAAGAGCGATTTTATCACTGTTTGCCCAAAGGTATGTGGACATTCCCTCTAATTCACCTATGCTGACATGTTCAAGCACAGAGACAGCTTGAATGATCTCCATAGAAAAGTACTGACCGATAGAATTGGACACTGAAGCAGCTACGCCAAGGTCACCATGCCCAATACCAACTGTCAGCTAGAGGGGTATAACGCCTCCCAGCATTGGGCTGGTGAGCAGTGAAACTGGATTCTCTAGAGTGATGGAGCTCCATCCAATACCTTTGTGATGGGTTTGTGATCCAGAAGTAATCATCCAGCTCATGCAGTGGTCCCAACCCTGGTCCTGGAGTACCTGCTGCCCAGCACATCTAGTGCATCTCCTGCTCCTAATACACCTGATCCAACTAGTTAGCTCATTAACAAGCCTTTCAGTGATGTGTTGTAAACTGGGAAAACGCAAGAATGTGCAGTACTTCAAGACCAGAGTTGGGAACCTGTGGAAATCCTTCTCATAAGGGTAGAAGCTGTTACTGCTGCAAAGGGAGGATAAACTCCCTTGGATTCAGAAAAAATCATAGAATGAGTAGCTGTCTACAAACTCTTGGACATGTAGGGTTGGATTCCCAGACCTAGATTATGCCTAAGCCTAGACTACATGAGATATTTCATGGTAAAACACTATTGGCATTGCTGTTGACAAGAATAGGCCTAATTCTAATCTACAAAACCAACCTATGATGCATTACTGATGTTGGTTTATAGTCTACATATCACTGTTGCTGGAAGAAAACCTTGTATCTCCAGAATGGTAACTTTACAGGAGAAGGAAAAAACATACTTTACTTTTAATGTAAGTCAATGGAACCAGACTTTTTTCCAAGTCGTTTTTGGCAGTTTCTTTTGGCCCATTCCTCATGAAATTTACACACAATGTAAAGGGCAACAGGCATTTTCAAACTATGTCAAAAACTGAAAAATGACAAAAATACAGGTACATGGTTTTCTTCTGACAGCAGCGATATGTTTTGCTCCAAATTCATTTACTTTTGCATTTATGTGGAGTTATATTATTTTGGTAGGCTGGCCACTTCTGAAAAAATCACCACTGGGGGTTCTCTTCATTTGGAGATAATAGCTATAGGAGAAACTAGACATAGATTTCACTTTATGCTCAACTTCCAATCAAATCTCATAAGTCATAAGCCAATCGCATCCAGCCTTGATGTCATTTACAATGTATTGCTACAATTCCCTTCAAGAATAGCAAAAATGTCTCTGGTGTAGCACTGAGGCATTAATGTTAGTGATTTTAGAAAAACAGTATTGATGAAGTCATTGCTTGTAATACATTAAAATGACGATGGTTACAAACTACAGTCGTTTAAACCTGCATACCTGCACTGTGGAAGGGATGTAAAGCACACCATCACTGGACTCTGGAGCAGTGGAAACATTCTGTGGAGTGAAGAATCACACTACTCTATCTGGCAGTCTGATTAACAAGCCTGCCAAGAAAACATAACCTGCCTGACTGCATTGTACCAACCGTAAAGTTTGGTAGAGGAGGGATAATGATATGGGGTTGTTTTCAGGAGTTGGTCTAGAACCCTTAGTTCCAGTGAGGGGAAATCTTAATGCTTCAGCAGAACAAGACATTTTGGACAACTGTATGCTTCCAACTTTGTAGGAACAGTTAGAGGAAGACCCTTTTTACTGTTCCAGCATGACTGAGCCCCAGGCCCATAAAGGCATGATTGGGTGAGTTTGGTGTGGAGGAACTTGACTGGCCCTCACAGAGCCCTGACCTCAACCCCATCAAACACCTTTGGGATGAACTTGAACAGGGACTGTGAGCCAGGTGCTCTTGTCCAACATCAGTGTCTGACCTCACAAATGCTCTTCTGGATGAATGGGCAAAAATTCTCCCAGAGACACTACAAAATCTTGTAAAAAGCTTCCCAGAAGAGTGGAAGCTGTTATAGCTGCAAAAGAAGGACCAACTCCATATTATTGCCCATATTATTAGGAGAATGGGATGTCATAAAAGCTCCTGTGGGTGTAATGTGTAACTGTCCCAATACTTTTGTCCAGTATAGTATAGTGCATAGTATATCTTTTACCACCAAAAATCTTTTTTTTTGCTTTATACAAACTGTGGCATATAAAAAAAAATGGGCCTGCAACAGAAAACATGTTAAAGATAGACCTATGTTGCATCAACACAGCTTATGCCTGGTCATAAGCTATGTCAGTCAAAACATTCTGGGCTTTAAAACTCACCAACTGGTCATAAGCTGAAATTTCACTAAAACTAGGCATACCTAGCTGGGAGCAGTCATAAAGTCAAACTCTAGGCCTTTTTTCTTCTGTATGTTTGGTAAAATTGAGAGAATATCCACATTCCCCCACAGAGAAATGTGCATAGCTGTGGTGTGTTCCAGGGGTCAAGAGAGGGGGTCACCAACCCCAAAATGCATCTTTGAACAATCGCTGCTTAAAAGGCTGAAGAAACCTGCTGGGTGCACTCCTCTTGACCCACCTATGTTTATGTCTTTTTGAACTTTTAACTTTTTATCCATCAATATGACTTCAATCAGACTCTATAATGAAATCAATGTGAAAGTTTCACTGTTGGTGAAATTACTTCTGCTTTTTTTAGTTTTGTAGCATCAGCTAGCAAGCTGCCAGTGTACAGCAGTTTTTCTTAGCAACCCAGGCTGCTTAGCAACCATCATTGTTATATATACCGATCAGGCATAACATTATGACCACCTCCTTGTTTCTACGCTGATTCTCCATTTTATCAGCTCCACTTACTATATAGGTGCACTTTGTAGTTCTACAATTACAGACTGTAGTCCATCTGTTTCTCTGCATACTTTGTTAGCCCCCTTTTACCCTGTTCTTCAGTGGTCAGGACCCCCATAGACCCTCACAGAGCAGGTACTATTTGGGTGGTGGGTCATTCTCAGCACTGCTGTAACACTGACGTGGTGGTGGTGTGTTAGGGTGTGTTGTGCTGGTCTGAGTGGATCAGACACAGCAGTGCTGCTGGAGGTTTTAAACACCTCAGTGTCACTGCTGGACTGACAATAGTCCACCAACCAAAAATATCCAGTCAACAGCGTCCTGTGGGCAGCGTCCTGTGACCACTGATGAAGGACTAGAGGATGACCAACACAAACTATGCAGCAGCAGATGAGCTATCGTCTCTGACTTTACATCTACAAAGTGGACTAACAAGGTGGGAGTGTCTAATAGAGTGGACAGTGAGTGGACACAGTGTTTAAAAACTCCAGCAGCACTGCTGTGTCTGATCCACTTGTACCAGCACAACACACCACCACCACGTCAGTGTCACCGCAGTGCTGAGAATGATCCACCAGCCAAATCGTACCTGCTCTGTGAGGATCCATGGGGTTCTTGACCACTGGAGAACAGGGTAAAAGGGGGCTAACAAAATACGCAGAGAAACAGATGGACTACAGTCTGTAACTGTAGAACTACAAAGTGCACCTATATAGTAAGTGGAGCTGATAAAATGGACAATGAGCGTAGAAACAAGGAGGTAGTCATAATGTTATGCCTGATCGGTGTATGTATTCACATGACCTTGCACCGCTAAGACTAGTCTTAGTTGCGCCTAGGTGTAGCTTTAGTTGGTGTAACAGGAGTAAAGTCCTCTCTGAAAACCAGTCTTAGCTACGACCGAATAATTAAGACCATCTTCGAAATGGCAGTTTGTTCATGTATTTCCTCCATTTTCTCCCATCCAAGCAGCTGAGCCCCTAATCTTTCTGCTCGCAACCCATTACGTGTTTTACGCCAAGGATTGCCATCTTCCCCTGGGAGAGGGTCTCTGAGCAGACTCGCAACAAAAAGCCAAAGTTCTGCATGCAGAGCACACCTTTGGTTTCCTCTTCTAAAGATTTGTTCCCTCTCTGTACTTAAATGAAAGCCACCTTATCACCTTTTTCAAGCACACCAGTGTGGAGAATGCAAATTGACATGCATAACAATATGGAGGATGCAAATAACAGGAAAACACTGTGCACTGAATTAACGTATTAATGTAGTTAACGCTAATGCTAACAAACAGAGAGGAGAGAGAGAGAGAAAGAGACATGCTTTGACAGATGTGCTTTGAGAGCAGTCTTTGCAGATGAATATGAACTATTTAATGCAGCGCTGTGCCTCTGTGTGCAGGTGCAAAGGCCCTGCCTCAGGATAAAGTCCAGAACAGTTTGGACCCACAGAGTCTTGCTTACTCGCACAATATTTCAAAGGAATGCAGCAAAAATGCATCCCTGTAGTTGATAAATGATAAACATTCCAGCTAGAACTTTCTTGCTGGGACATACATTTTCAAAGACTTTATTTCGCAGTGGCCGGTTGATCTGATATCTAAAATGAGCTTCAAACACACTTCAGAACGCTCATCATTTTTCAAGAAACAGCAGGACGCCAGGAGTGCGTTTGAACTTCATTTTCATTCATATCTTTCTTTTTCTCCAGAGCATTTATATTGCAGTGGGCCGCAACTCAGATGGCCAAAACTGTTCTTGACGCTGGCTTATAGAAGTTAGCACAGCCGGTTTGCTTCACAGTCTATTTTTGCAGTCGTTTAACGTAGTCCAGGGAGCTCACGGCTCTGACCCTTTCACAGTGAAGGGCCAGGAAAGCCGCTTGGTACTCGCTAGCCCGTCACCTCCACTCAAAAAGGCTGTAAATATGACATGCTCAGCAACCAGTACACAAAGGGACAACATGTCACCTTCATGCTCCGTTCAAGCTGACTGAAGGTTATAAAGGGATCTGTCCTCTTCTGGATCATGTAGTGTCTTAAGGTACAAATGCAAGTCTAGGATCACATTTCATGTACCTTGAATACAAATTGAAATATATTGCTGTGCCATCTGTTGTCAGTACAATCAAAAATATGAGTAAAAATGCACTATATGGCCAAAAGTATGTGGACACCTGCCCATCACATATATATTAGCTTGTTGTACATCCTGTTCTAAAACCATGGGCATTAATATGGAGTCCCCCACAAACCCTCTTTGTGTCTGTAACAGCCTCCACTCTTCTAGAAAGGCTTTCCACAAGATTTTAGAGTGTATCTGTGGGAAATTGTGCTCATTCAATGAAACGTGCATCAACTGACGTTTAATGAGAAGGCCTGGGCTGCAATTAACAATCGAGTTAATTTGAAAAGTGTTCAATGAGGTTCAAAGAGGTGAGGGCTCTGTGCAGGCCGCCGGAGTCCCTCCAGACCAAATCTGTCAGACAGTGACCTCACTTTGTGTATAAGGTGTCAAACAGGAACAGGAAAGGGTCTTCCCCAAACTGTTCCCACAAAGTTGAGAGCATGTAACTTTCTTAATTGTCTTTGTATGCTCTGGCATTAACATTACCCTTCACTAGAACTAAGAGTCTGAGCCCCAGACCATTATCCCTCCTCAACCAAACTTTACTGTTGACATTGTACATTCTCCTAGCATTCTCCTGGCATCCGCAGAACCTAGATTCATCCATTAGACTGCCAGAGAGTGAGGCACGATTCATTGCTTCAGAGACCATGTTCCCACTGCTCCAGATTCCAGTAGCTGGTGTGCTTTACACCACTCCACCTAACACTTTGCATTGCACATAGTGATATTAGGTTTGTGCGCAGCTGCTCAGCCATGGAAACCCATTTCATGAAGCTCCTAAGACAGTTCTTGCATGAATGTTGCTTCCAGATGCAGTTTGGAACTCTGTAGTGAGTGACACAACAGAGAATAGGCAATTTTCATGCGTTACATGGTTCAGTACTCAGTGGCCCAGGGCTGTTGTTGCTTTTAGTTGCTTTCTTTTCACAATAATAGCGCTTACAGTTGACTGCGGTAGATGTAGGAGGGCAGTAATTTCACTAACGGATCTGTGGTAAAAGTATCATCCTATGACAGTGCCACATTTAAAGTCATTAAGCTGTTCATTATGACCCATCCTATTGACAATGTTTGTCTATGGAGACTGAATGGCTATTTTTGCTTAATGTTATACCTCTGCTAGCAACGAGTGTGACTGAAACACCTGAATTCCATAATTAGGAAGTGTCCACATACTTCTGGCCATATAGTGTATATTGTAATAGATTGTCCATATATTAGTTTTCTGCGCAGGAAATGAGCAATAAATATGGCTAGTTTCTGACCTCTTCATATCCCAGACTCATTATATCATCCAAAGGCTTATTATTCAGTAACAACATGGAAAGCAATTCAGACTGGCTGATGTAAAGGAGATCTGGACTCCCATGGCCACTTTTAAGAGTTCAAATAAAATAAACGAAACAAAATTGGCATCTCCTACCTGTGAAAGCTCACTGCTGTCCACTCTTCCACTCCCGTCAGCATCAAAACGTTTGAACATCAGGTCAGCTACGCGCTTCCTGGATGCCATGTTCTTCTCATAGCTGTCCCGGTTACTTGGTGCCAGATACCGCTGAGCGTGAAGGTCCAGAACTTTGGTCTTCAGTGTCTTATAATCTCCAAGACGACAGTTATCATCTGTAGGGAGGAGATGCCAAAAGAAATGATGTTAAGAATACTGTGAAGTCCCCTATAGGTATCTACGTAATTATTTTATTATTATTTTATTCAGTAGTAACTTAAACACTTTCAAAACAAAGTGTTCTAATGGATTATTGTGGTATCCTGACCTAGACACAAAGATTTGTCTAGTTGTTTTATGCATTATTTCATGGTTTCTTGGGAATGACAAGACATTTTTAAATCCTAAATACATTTCTTGTCAAATTATATGATTGATCACCACTAAATACGAGGCATCAGGAACGTTAAATTTTTTGGACTCATCTAAAACTTCCAAAATTTACTTGAAACGTTTGAAGTTGAAGAGTCCTCACAACAAATTATAATGATTTTATACATTGTTCTGCAACCAAACTGGTTTTACATTATTGACAACACTATTTCCGAACTTGTGAATTGTTGTATATCACAGTGTCTTCAACAGTGAGAGCAAATAGAAAACTTGCAGAGCTCTAAAATCGAATCGTCATTCTGTAGTTGGCATCATGCCCATATTCGGGACTTTAAGTCCAAGCTGGTCTTGTTTATGACAAAAATAATAGTGTCTCCGAAAGTCACCACTGTCATGACCTGCGGTGATATAAAGTTCCAAAGCCCATATGTTTTGCTGTTCTTCCAAACGCTGCTGGATCTTGTAAATTTCATGGCTGTTAAATACAATTATTGCTACACGTGAGCTAAAACTGCTGTGCACTAAATTTGCACTCTTATAGAAGATGATTCTTCAAGAGTTCTTTAGTAAAGACAATGGTTTTATATACAGCCATATACAACACATTCTTCATCAATCTGAAGAACCGTTTTACCATGCAAAACCAATTAAGCATGCAAATGGTTCTTTGAGTGTTCATGGTCCTATATAGAACCATTGTCTTTACTAAAGAACCCTTCAAGAACCATCTCTTTTAAGAGTGTACATTATAAGACTGGCAACCCCACCAGTTTTAGGCAGTTTAAACCGGTGTTGGTTTACAATAGTGTCGAAGTTTAATAGTAGATGTACTTTCATGCACCACCATTTCAGTGCATACTCTTATTGCTAAACAACACAGGACAGAACATATTGACTTTGGGGCAATTTTATCCGCCACAGGATGTAACAGCGGCGTTTCGACTACAGAACGATGCATGACTTCAGAGGTCTGTTGACATTGGCAGTGACATGAAACTACAGTGTTTGCAGAAGTAGCAGAAAAGTTTAGGCCCAGTTTCTATACAAGGGCTACTTTTTATGCATGTGAAATTTAGGTTCACTGAAAGATCTTTAATTGATTGTGATCCTTCATTCATTAAATAGTAACTAAGGGCTAGTTTAAGTAAAAGTGCTAACAGGAATGGATCTGGCACTTCTAATGATCTGTAAGCAGAAATATATCTTCATTTTTAATTAAACAAATATGCCACCAAAAACACAAATCAGCCTTTTTTTTTAAAAAAAAACCAGCATGCCACCCATTTTTTCGGGGGTTAAGGTGGGCTACCTTGATATACTAGACCTGTTAATAGAAAGGAAGCCTGTGCTATGGTAGCTACAGCTGCCAAATGGACATTATTTGATGGATAGATAAATAAAACCCTAAACCCTACGCCAATTTTATCCTCATTTTTCCCCATATAAATTAATAGTATAATGTCAAGTGTTTTTATGTGATGTCAAAATCTCTCAATATCTGAAATGTGAAACATTTAATTCAAAAGTTCATGTAACAGGAATTGGTCCAGTGTCCACTCTTTGGACACATTCGAGCTGTGCCCTCTTTTTGGCCTGGAGAAAGTGTGAATCAAAACCAGAATATCTCCATTTTTTTATAACTCAATTTCATGATCTATAGCTGTATAAATGAGTATGTTTATGGAGCTTTTAATACATTCTGAGGAATATGCAGTATATGTCACATACTAGTCAAAAGCAGTTCATTACAGCATTTTACTGACAGCCACATTATTACAGCATTAAGAATAATTTTAGCAGTTATGTTGCTTATATTCTTATTCACAGCTCCCAAAAAAGAGTAGCATTATTATGAAAGTTCTCTTATGCTTTAATACTGTGGCCAGCTTGGCTAGGCCAAGTGATTTGAAGCCAGGCAGGCCATGAATGACATATTCATGTGGTCCAACATTACTTCTCCAGTACAATATTTCTTCTGTTTATGATATAAGCATTAATAAAACCTGATTAACCATTGTAAGCACCTCTAAACACAAATGTGGTAATGTAAATGATATGTCTTATGTATCAGAGACTATATATATGTATATACAGACTCTATATAATATACAGTTATCATAAAGCCTAGAATATCTGCATAGCAACATCCACTGACTGTTATAAACTGTCATACCAATAAAAAAATATCAGTCAAAGATCAGCAACATGACAGTACTATAGATCGTGCAGCTCACGTAAACTCAATTGATTGGCAGTGTTGTGGCGCTGGAGGAGGGTTGAAGTGGAATGCTAGCAGAAACTCCTTGTAACTGTTTACTTGAAATGCTCCCAACTGTCAAAATCTGAGCAGTGATTCGCTCATTAAAGTAGGGTTATTGTCACTCATAACAGTGCAAGACTGAATATGAAGTACAATATTTTTTCCATATAGTAACAACAGGGTGAGTGTTCTAGATCCATGTGAATAACAAATGACTTTATTTGTCAAGTTTCTCCCCACAAGTGCAAACACTGACTTCAATCAATGTGCCCATCACATAAGAACAAAAGGACACAACATCTGCGTGCTGCCATTGATGAACTAGAGCGTCTCTCTATGTTTCACACACAGACAGTTGGCAAAGAACTGTGCCATCTTAGTAATGGCATGTGAAAAACTGCCACGATGAAGGTGTTAAGCACTTGAAACAATTCTTACAACTGAGTATGTATATAAATATATATATATATGTGTGTGTGTATATATATATATATATATATATACACACATTAAAGAAACAATCTTGTCAACTGATGCTTTAAAGCAAATGCAACATTTTCATCATTACCTAGAGTTAGACATTTTTTTTGTTTTTGTTTCCGACACTATCTAGACATTAGATCATTAATTTCCTGGGCCCAAAGCAGAGAAGCAGAATGAAAAGTATGAAGAATGACAGAAAGAACAGAAGAGTAGCAGCTGGGTTTTCTGGACTGACAGATGTCAAAACAGTCAGAGCTCATTTTCACATTAATGCTTTACCTGCTTTTTGTGTGTTTATATATATGTGTGTGTGTGTGTGTGTGTGTGTGTGTGTGTGCAAAATTCTAAGTGTAAAGTTAAAGTTTAAAGCTAAGTGAAAAAAGTTTCCAAAACCAGAGTTAAAATCATTACTGAGACTTTCAGCAACTCCACAATTCCTGCTAGACACCAAAATTGTCCCCATCAGACCATCAGATAAACAGCACTTAAAACTTTCGTCTTTGAGAGAGAGGAGAAAATCAAGCTGCTTCAGATCTGAAAACATCCACAGGTGTTTCTGTCCATCCTTCCACTGTGAGAAGACAACTCAGCGAAATGAAAGGATGTGTAGCTGTCAAGAAGCTGCAAATCAAACAAAGAAGCTGCTGGTGTCCTCAGAACAATGGACTGACCACCCCAGAGTCCAGACATCAACATCCCTTAATTTGTTTGGAATTACTTGGATTGTGAGAAGCACAAAATCTAACCAAGACTGAACTTTGGAGGTGTGGAAAAATATCCCTGCAGATTTCTCTGAAAACCTGAAAGTGAGTCTCCTGGAAAGAACAGGAGCTGAGCAAAGAGTGAACACAATAAATACAGGAAAATTGTATTATATTTAGTTGTTTAGGCTTCTGTGATTTTCTTTGTTACGTGCATATTTTCAAAATTTTTGTACTTTTCTTTTTTGTACTTAATGGAAATGAAATAAATGAGGGGTGATCTCTGGCTTTTGCACAGTACTGCATATAATGAGCAATTATTATTATTATTATTATGCATAGGTACTTACACAAAACTGACACAATATTATATGAAAGTATATATATCTACAAATCCTTACTGTTGAGAAAACTGTATCTCCATTTTTGTCACTGTTCATGTTTGGACAACATTTTAAAATGCCAGCTGTGTGAAAGGTTCATGGTAAATGGACCATTAGAAATGCTCCAAAATTACTGGTAATAAAATATTTTCACCTTAACTTGTATTAATTTTTTTTTCCTTCTGTTGCCAAAGTTTAGCAATACAAGGCTTTGTTTTGACACAGTAATGATATATAACACTTGTAATAATAGATACTGGACATATGTGCAACCCACATCCTGACTAGGTACAAAATAAAAGTGTGTGTGTGTGGAATAAATATGATATACGCATATATGCACATGTGTGTGCAGCATTAAGTCCCACACATCACTGAATGGCCTCTACTTTGACAGTCCAGAGTGACAGAAAAGCTGCCTCAGAAATGGCAGAATGAATAAAAGATAAATGGCTGCCTGCCACTCCCCAAGGGAAACGAAGGTCGGCGGTGTGTGTGTGAGAGTGTGTATCTCACCAGGACTGTACACACGTCCACTCTGAGCATGATGAGAGAGCCTAAACAATTACACATAATCTGCTCATTCTTTTATAGAAACTCTAAATGTTGGTAACACTGTGAAGCAGGTCGCCATGGGAGCACTCAAAGCACCGCCACGCGCCCAATGAGAATTGCCCGTGTTGAATAAATTAGGAATTCCTTTATCGCTAGCGAGTTTTCCATGCATGAAAAATGGCATTATGCATCATTACCAGATGTGTCACTGTAAAGCGTCGCTGTGATCTATCAACTTCACAGGGCTCGAAACCTGATGAATGTAAAGGTCCAAGTAGCTACTATATTCATAAGTATAATTGCTCTTCATATCACACTCAAAAACATTCCAGCGGACTCATTTACTGCTTATTTATATAGGATCTTCTAGTCCTTGCATTTCCAGTGATCAGACCTCAGGGCTTCTTCATGAATAAGCTCACCACAATCGCAGCTTGTGTTCCACATGCACTGATCCTTTAATAAGTATGCAAGAGAGTGACATGATATTTATCAGGAATCCATCACTGATATTGTTTATTTGCTTCCATCTCATTTCAATCAAGATGTATGGCAGTGCATGAGTCCTGTTTGTAATGACATGGTGTCCAACATCTGCCCTGCTTCACCCCAGAGTGTGTTCCTGCATAATTGAAAATGTGACAGGGTTGATCATGGCACACATTCACCGTCGTCCAGGGTGACCTGCCGTGCGGTGATGGGCTTTCACTGCTATGGCTGGTTGACCATCCTGATAGGAATTCTGCTTGTCACATTCTTCATTGAGGCTTGGCGTGGGTGATGACCTTGTTTGTGGTGAGCAATCTAGATATTCAGTGACTTGGAAATACTACCAGAGCTAGGATTCCTCCTGCTATGCGTATCCGCGAATATAAACACACTGTTCAACAAAGGATAAGATTGATCCAAGTATCTATCCCCTCTTAATCAGAGGGGTTTTGCCAACAGGGAGCACCAACAACGCCATTGTTCATCACTCTAATGTTGAGTTTACGTGTTGGTGTTGGAAATAAGTGTTGTTTTTGCGTCGCTGCACGATTGGAAACTATGCAATATCTGGTTTGTCGTCAACGGTCAACTGGGCTGGAGGTAAGGGAACGAGCCTTGTGACCGGAAGGCCGATTCGATCCCCTGAGTCGACAGCACATGACTGAAGTGCCCTTGAGCAAGGCACCTACCCCCCAACTGCTCCCCGGGTGCCATGGATAGGGCTTTCCACTGCTCCGGGCAAGTCTGCTCACTGGCCCCTAGTGTGTGTGACTAGTGTCACTAGTGTGTATGAGGTGTTTCACTGCACGGATGGGTTAAATGCGGAGGTGAAATTTCCCTGTTGTGGGACTAATAAGGGTCACTTAAACTGTGTGGGACTAATAAGGGTCACTTAAACTGTCGTCAGCTATCTACTACCATACATGTTGGCATTGAAAATAAAAGGTCATTCCATGCCTCACAGTGGTTCGTGATTGATGGCAGCAAGCATGTGTTAATGATGAGTGATTAGTGGAGGAGAGCTTTAGCAGTGCTGATTACTGATTGAGTTAATTGTTAAGCAGATGCTCGATACTATTTTGTTTTGTATAATACTTGGTGTCCCTGGACTTCAACACTGAGGCTCTCAGCATGAATGCAATAGATGTTTATTTATTTATTTCTTTACTTCTTTATTTATTGGGTAAGGACTTTCATTCCCAAAACTGCTGTGCTCTTATTATTACTACAGAAGGCACACCTTGAAAAAGTGTCACATCTCCCTCCGGCACGGCTGGAACTACAGCCGAAGCTGCTGCCTCAGACTACAACTCCCAGAACCCTTAACTGCCGCCTTGTCTGCGAGCGCCTTCTTCTGTCTGCCACAGTCACAAAAATAAAAGCTACTAATGGTTTATGGATGTGAAGTTCTATGAAAAAAAATCTTTTCAAATAAAAATACATCTTAATTTTCAAACTTTAACCTGTAAATTATGTGAAGTAACGTCAAATTTGAAGAGGTCTAACCTCTTTAACATTAACCCCTTAAAATCCCAGGCTTATTACATACTAAGGCTTATTAATCAGTAACTACAGGGACTCCAATGCAAACTGGGGGAGCTATTCTTAGGTTACACTTAGGTTATAAGTGTGTAATAAAACTCACATCTGTGCATTTTCATTGTCATACTTGTTCCACATGTTTGACATCATATCTATGTATTTCATGTATTACATGTATTTCTATTCCATTGTTCTTACAACTACTATCATTAATCCTGTTGTTGGCACAGAAAATTGTTAAAAAGCCAAAACCATTTCTTCCTGTTCTATGGCTTCCAATAAGTAAATGGACCCACTTCCACATCGGCACCTCATACAGATTTCCAGTTAAGCCACACCCACTGTCAATTTCTCTTCAACTACAAGAACAAAATAATTCTAGAATTATAAATCTGTGTTCAGTGCAGTTTTAAGATTTTAAGAATCAAAGATTTCACTTTCAAAATAGCAAAACTGTAGTGCAGTTAACATCCATGTCTTAAGAAAGTGACTGTCTTGAAATACTTTTAAGTGCTGAACATTAAAATTTCAAGATATTAAAAAAAAAAATTACCTTTTCTAGAATGAACCAAATGTAGTTTGGACTTTTAAATTCTGTCTGCAAATAAAGCCAAACTGGATTGAAAACTTCACCAGTCTGTTTCAGTCAGACCCCTATAACTACAATAGCAGTGTCTCTGAACACCCAGGCTTTTTTTCAGAATCAGGAGAAAAATATTGAATTTGACCTGAATTAAGTAAGGCTCAATGCACCATAAAGTAGTAACAGACCACTACGAGATGGCAGGCAACAACATGACTGGCAAGAAAATGATACAATAAAATATCAAACAGATTCTAGATCTGCTTAAACTGATGCCAAAGCATCGGTAACATAATCTAATCTCGTCCAACTATAACAATTCACTGCCAACTGCGAGAGGAGCCTGAAGTGATCTGTTTAAATGTGTGTTTAAATTTTTAAATGAAGCACCAAGGAGCCAGCAGACGCAGAAGGATGAAGCTCAGAAAAAGGGAAGCTTGATCTTTTTTCTCTCCGTTTGGCAGCAGTACAGGCCACTGAGTTTCTAATTAATTCAATAAATGCCAAACAAGAAAAGATGCCAGAAAACTCAGTTGATATCTAACCGGCTTTATCTCCAGACGACATATTTAAGTCGCGTGTTACTTTTTTCTCAGTGGATTGACTTTTAATGGGTCTTTCACCAGGGGACCTTGGGACCATAAGATCAGTTTCAAGGGATGTGGAGCTTATCAAGTTCTCCTGCTTTGATGGTCTGGCTATAAAGGAAGCTTTGAGGTTGGTGCTGTCTTTTGTTTAGTACCAGTAACTGCTGCCCTTGAGATTCTACTCAGTGCCATCCACGTTAATGCGAGTGTGTCTTGCTAAAGATGGTCTGTTATCTTGGCAGGTTGAGTATCCCTGGTGTTACTTTTGACAGCTATGATCTGCAGTTCTAGCAAAATGTTCTTTATAGGACCAAGGTTCTATGGCTTGTAAGAATAACATAAGCTATTTCGGTGCTACTTGGGATTTTTTAAAAAAGGATCTTTAAAGAACTACTATTTGCAATCACTTTTCATATTAGGGTAACTTGGCAGAAGAAGCCTCTGCCTCATCCCTTCAGTCGTGTGCCAAAGTTTGAATCAAAGGAATCATTATATTGATATTGACATGTATTGATAGAGGCTTCAATTTTATTTAAAAAATCCTATACTTATACTATCCTATACTCTACTGTAGTTACTGAATCTTGGTATGTAATAAGCCTGGGATTTTAAGAGGTTAATGCATTTTGGAACATAACCACATCATCGGATAGTTGCTGTCAGTACAAAACTTTGTTGTGAGTTACTTTCAATGTGACAAAACTTTCAATGTGAGTTAAATCTTCTTAACTTTCAATGTAAGTTAATGCAGATTTTATTCAGAATCCTTCTGGATCATTGCCATTGGTCCATTTTCATGAACTTTTGACACAATGCAAATAGAGCTGGGATTTTGACACAAAAATTAGCATTGACAAAATGGAAATGCATGGAGATGCATGTTCTCGGACAGCGATGATATGGCATCGGCATAGAAGGAGACATGGGAGAGGTCATCATTTCTGCCATGAGAAGTGCTCTTTTACCCACACCAGCAGAAAAAGCACATAAATAGACAGTCAGGGAGAAGGCAGGTCACTTTATTACACACTTCTATAAATATAAGAATAGCTCAACCAGTCCCTGTAACTACTGAATTATCAGCTTTATTAGCTTATAAGCCTGGGACTTTAAAGGGTTAACAACCACAACAAAACAGCAGCAACTGTTTGTAAGGGTAGGCTGCACCATGTCTCTGAAGCCTCTTCTAAAACATGGCATGTGTGGCAGATGCCAAAATGTCATCGCTGTCCAATCAAAACCATGCATCTCCATTATTGTTGATTTTTAGTTTTCTACATCATTTCAACAAACCAGCTCTCCTTTACATTTTGTAAAAATTTCATGATGAATGGACCAATAGAAATGCTCTAAAATCACTTGGAACAAAACCTCTTTACATTGACTTATTTTGAAAGGTAAAACTGTTCTTTGCCTTCTCCTGTAAAATTAATATTATGGGGATACTTGTTTTTCATTGGACAGTGACGATATATTCTGTTGCCTTTCCTAAGAACCTAAAGAACCTCCTGTTCAAAGAGTGTACTACTGCTTTGGAAATCAATACAGAATTGAGCTCAATAAAGGACAGAAATCTTATGAATCTCTTTCTTGTTGCTTGTATTCAATGGCTGTGGAGGTCTAAAGTCATCCTTTTCTTCTTCAAGGTTCTTGGTCAGGGGTATAGGGTAGTGGTGCAACAGCCCGGGGTTAAGTGCCTGGCTGAAGGGCAGAGCTTCAGCAGTAGGATGAATGAGAATAACGTTCCGACCTGTAGCCCTACAGTGCTGCACCACATTAACAACTCGGGCAACCCTGGTGCCCTGGGAAAGCAACAATCTTTCAGTTCCTGATGCACAGTGCTGAGCCACCAGTGCCAGCTTCTCTCGTCCTCTCTCCTTCATCCACCCTCCGGTTCTCTCTGCATTTTTCAGAAGCGTCCCACAGGTGAGCAGGCTGTGTTTGAAATCTGGCCATGTTTTATTTATGGGATGTTTGCGGGCGCAGGGCTACAGAGCCTGCACCTCTCCACCATGCCTGGCCACCCTACAGTGCGAGGTCCCACTGGAGACCTCTGCAGACTGTGCGTTCAATAACAAGCTCACCTGCCTGTGGATTTATTCTCTGATGGCAACTCTCCAGCTCTCTGCAAGGGTATTATTCAGGCTCTCCCAGCGTGCCGTGGCTGCTGCAAGATTTCGCTTTCAGCACCTGCCCTGAAGTGTTGTCATTTAATTGACACTGTTTATGCCCCTCGGTTTTCTTGGTGCTCCTCCATTCTCTCTCCCTCCATGGCGGAGACTGTATTCACTCCGCAAACCAAGTCATCTCTCTCGCTCCCGTCTGCAAACCCGCTACCTCCTGTTCCAGCCATAATTTGATTTGCACACTCCTCTTTCTCCTGTCACAGGTTTACTTTATTCTCTTTCCCTGCTCTGGTCCCTTTATCTGTGATCCCTCGCTTCCTCGAGGTAGCAACAGCTTTGAGGAGCTCATTACCTGCCAGTAGACTTGGCTGGGGCTGCTCTTCAGACAGGAGGTGACAGTAACATTAAAACGGCTCACGGGCTTGTTATCTCGGTGCTAATCCTGGAACAGAACAATACTCTGTCTCTCTCTCTCTCCCTCTCTCTATAATTCTCATGCGGGGGCTCTCGTTCCTCCCAAAGCCCAAGGGAGGCTGAGACTTTACACACTAAAACTGGGCCATTTCATGCACTCTTGGTCTGCTTTCATGCCACAGGAGAGAAAGGAAATAAATTCCATCGAGTATTCATGCTGTCGCTAGTTTCATTAATTTCACAATTTTCCCTGGATTAACTATTAAAGACAGAAATAGTTTTATACCAATGGTCTCCAAGTAAAAATCTCAGGCATCTGAGAAGATAATACGTAAGGCTGCCGTGCTCAAGAGTATCCTTGGAACAGTTCTTTTTTTAAAAGAATGATTTCATTTGTTAATATAATGAACAGTATGTTCCTATATTTAAACGTACATTGATTCAGCCATTCCAGATATATTAAAGCTAATCAATCAATCAATACTTTGGGTCCAACCTTTAGGATAATCATTGAAATGCAGAAATGTGATGCTCGAACCAGTGATCTCGAACCTTTCAACACACCTACATCAAAATTTCCTGAACGTTCTGAATGATGCTGTTTGCTATTCTTGGTTTCTTGGTAACAAAATGCTGGATGTTGTTGGTCTCTTGGTAACAAAATGTCTTTGAGAAAGAAACAAGATGTAGTCATAACCTGCTATGCTTTTGCTGTCCATAAGAGAACATTCAACAATTTGTAATGTTCATCCCATTAATGTTTTCATACTTTTACATGCCATATTGAAGTTTTCAATTGATTACTGTGATACCTTTGAGTGCAAAGCATCATTCTGTTTCTCTGTCTGCCAGTCTAATGGATGAGTCTGGGTTTGGTGAATGCCAGGAGAACGTTACCTGCCTGACTGCATTGTGCCAACTGTGAAATTTGGTGGAGGAGGGATGATGCTATAGGGTTGTTTTTCAGGGGTTGGCCTAGAACCCTTAGTTCCAGTGAAGGGAAATCTTAATGCTTCAGCATTTAGCATTTTTGGACAATTCTACGCTTCCAATTTTGTGGGAACAGTTTGGGGAAGAACCTTTTCTGTTCCAGTATGACTGAGCCCCAGTGCACCAAGCAAGGTCCATAAAGGCATGGCAGGGTGAGTTTGGTGCAAAAGAACTTGACTGGCCCCTCACAGAGCCCTGACCTCAACCCCATCAAACACCTTTGGGATGAATTAGAATGGAGATTGTGAGCCAGGCCCTCTCGTCCAACATCAGTGTCTGACCTCACAAATGCTCTTCTGGATGAATGGGCAAAATCTTGCAGGAAGCTTCCCAGAAGAGTGGAAGCTGTTATAGCTGCAAAGGGGAACCAATTCCATAATAATGCCTATGGATTTAGAATGGGATGTCATAAAAGCACCTGTGGGTGTAACGTGCAGGTGTCCCAGTACTTTTGCCCATATAGTATATACTGTACTCACAGAATGTCTGAAAACTTTTTTCCATGCAAAAAAGACTCTAGGGACACAAAAATGGATGTTTCCATAAAATAACTCATCTATGGATTTAAGTCTGTCAGATGACTTCACAGAGGCTTCACACAGGTGTTACAGGTATCATTTTCCTCCATAGCCAAACAGATGTGTAAGCTTTTTTTTTTTAAAGGCAATTAATATCTTGAGCACTTTCGCTGCTTCATGTACTTTTCTCCCAACATGAGGGCTTTCAGCTGTGTGGAGCTGGCACAGTGAGAAATGACTGATTGATTTTGACAAGGCCAGCTCATCAAGAGTGGAATATTTTGGCACAGCGCTGCTTCATGAGCCACCATGTGTCTCAATGATAGAGAGGCAGCGTAGGAGGGCAGAACATAATGCACTGATCTCCAGTTCTCTCCCACTCTTTCTGCCATGTTAGGAGAGTTTTTTGTCCTCTTCATATCCCCTCTTTCCTTTCCCCTGTGTCCGCTCTTCATTTCTGTCTCTCTCGGTCTGGGAGATCCCCTGCTGTTCTTCATTACGGCAGTTCTGTTCCTAAAGTAGGTTTGTGTGATGACATGATGGAGGACAAGTGACCAGGAAAGAGTCGGGATAGCTTCATGATCATATCAGTGGGGTGCGTGAGGGAGCTGAGAGACACAGAGAGAAAGAGGGGAATGGAAATATTTGTGGTGAAGTAGGAGAGTATTACCGCTGGCCGTATGAGCTGAAATGATGGAGGGCTAGTGAGGAGAGGGCTCAGCAGGAGAGAGGAGCTATGCTTATGATCAAATCGGAGTGGAGAGAGAGATACTGTAATTAAGAAATTTTGATTAATGCATACAGAAGAAGAAGAAGAAGCAGATGAAGATTAAGAAAAATAAGAAGGAGAAAGAGGACAAGAAGAAAACAGACCGGTCCAGCTTGGGGTGGGGTGTGGTGATGGTTTGGAGAGGTATAATATTGTAAGGCAGCTAAGTTATGTAGTAGCACCCTTCTATTTAGCAGTGTTACAAATTGTTATTCACATAGAGGCACAGTTCAGGTATTTAAGAACAAGGTTAAATTAATGTTCAATTACCAAGTTAGGTAATTTTGTTTCAACACAGCATTCAATTTTGTATAATTTTGCTTTCCATACCCAAGAACGACGCACTGGTAGCTTAAAGACACCAGCAGCCAGTTGCACCAGCTGAGCGTAAGTTTGATCATACATTGGGATGTAAAACATTGAGTGTGTTTACATGCACTTAATAATCCGATAACTACAGAAAACCAGATTTTGTCAGTAATCCGATCAACACGTTTACATGCACTTGAGTAATCAGTTAATGGGGAAACTCTGGGTTTACATGAGTCAGGCAGTAATCAGATTTGTGCTTTGCAACCAGCCAATAAACTCACAGAAGAAGACGTGACGTAAATGTAACGTAAAACTCAAACTTAATGCCACAGCTTTTTAAAACTTCTCGCCACTTTACCTGAAAATATGAACATACAGCATCTAGAAGATGAAGAATATTTAAATCCTTTATTTCGTCAAGCATGTATTTATTTCTGGTACCGCAATCTGTTTTTCGCACATGCACAGACTGAGAAATCCGAAAGAAATCAGAGTAGGAGTTGAGAAATCTGCATTGAGAAATCTGATTTCTGAGCTAAAATCCAGCTCTCTTGATCAGATTTCTTAATCGTCACACACAACCTGAGCACTGATGCATTTTTTTCTCTGCACACAGTTGACTTGTGTACTTAAACAGAGTCATCCACCTGGTTTTGGAATGATTCTACAGAAAACATCTCAGTGCCAGACAAAAAGTAGGACTCAGGGCTCCATTCCTGTCTGTGTTATATAAATCTGTGGCTAGGAGGTCTGTGATCTTTCCCATCTCTGATCGACGAAAACAGGTATAAACTATCCTGTAGGGACTGGTCGCAACTATTGGGTGTTGCATGTAAATTTCAAGTTATAACTTAATGCTACATTGAAACTATGTTACTTGGTGCAGCCGCTTAAATTCTAGTAGTCTGTAAACTTGAACATAGTGGCAGTTGTTAAGCATTTCAGATTCATATTGTAATTGGCTCATCTGCCTTTTTTAAATTGCTGATTTTTTTTAATGGCAATTCATTCAACATAAAAGTTCTTCTATGGTTCTTGGCTTGGAAAGAAGGTTCTAAAAACCTTTAATTGCTAAAAAAAAACAAAACATTTTATTTTGTAGAGGTTTTTAAAAGGCTCTCCACACTTGCATATCTGGTTTACAAATATGGTTCTTTGAAGAAGGCTCCACTTTAAGATTTTTTAGGGAACCAAAAGTAGTACTTCTATTTGCACCACTCCAAGGGACCCTTATTGTCACCTTATTGTTAAGAGTGTACAATTCATTCTGCTTCAGGAAAATTGAGACACTTAATGTACCGTATAAGCCTATTTGATCTTTCTGTATCACAATCAATGCAGTGAAAACAAACTTCACCTGATATCTGCTTCTTGAAATATCACTGCACATGATGTCTCAGGACGCTAAGAGATTGTCTGGGTTATCAATATACTGCAACCTTCCACCTCACCAAGAGGGAGGTTGCTCACAGAATGGTTTGAAAGAGGGTTAATTGCATCTACAGGGCTTATGAACAGTTTGAACAGAAAGCAAAAACAGTGACTCTAATGTGTCTTCCCAACTTTAGTATACACAATTCTACAACCAGATTCCTACACATTTGTAAAATTCCTATTAGTGCTTATGCAACAGATGATCATGACCATGGTTCACAGGTGTAGGACCGTTTTGCTATTTCACCTTCAAGCTGATTGCTGTCCATGTTGGCCTGATGAGAGACCCAGCATGATCCACCAAAGAGCCCCCCTACACACAGGCCTGATTACAGCCCTACTGCAGCCATGATCCCAGATACAGAAATCAATCCCTCAGACACTCTGCCCACCAGCGCCTAAAATCAATGTTAGCTCAAATACACTCACCCACACACACAGACCGACACACCCACACACATATACAGAAAAATGCTGTGTTTTTTGCAATGCCAGGATCTGGGGCGATACAAATGACCCTTGTGTATATGTGTGTGTGTGTGTGTATATATATATATATATATATATATATGTGGCATAACATTATTACCATCTCCTTGTTTCTACGCTCATTGTCCATTTTATCAGCTCCACTTACTATATAGGTGCACTTTGTAGTTCTACAGTTACAGACTGTAGTCCATCTGTTTCTCTGCATACTTTGTTAGCCCCCTTTTACCCTGTTCTTCAGTGATCAGGACCCCCATAGACCCTCACAGAGCAGATACTATTTGGGTGGTGGATCATTCTCAGCACTGCAGTAACACTGACTTGGTGGTGGTGGTGTGTTAGTGCGTGTTGCGCTGGTCTGAGTGGAACAGACACAGCAGTGCTGTTATAGGTTTTAAACAGCTCAGTGTCACTGCTGGACTGAGAATAGTCCATCAACCAAAAAATATCCAGCCAACAGCGTCCTGTGGGCAGCGTCCAGTGACCACTGATGAAGGACTAGAGGATGACCAACACAAACTGTGCAGCAGCAGATGAGCTATCGTCTCTGACTTTACATCTACCAGGTGGACTGATGAGGTAGCAGTGTCTAATAGAGTGGACAGTGAGTGGACACAGTGTTTAAAAACTCCAGCAGCACTGCTGTGTTTGATCCACTAGTACCAGCACAACACACACTAACACACCACCACCACATCAGTGTTACTGCAGTGCTGAGAATGATCTACCACCCAAATAGTACCTGCTCTGTGAGGGTCTATGAGGGTCCTGACCACTGAAGAACAGGGTAAAAGGGAGCTAACAAAGTATGCAGAGAAACAGATGGACTACAGTCTGTAACTGTAGAACTACAAAGTGCACCTATATAGTAAGTGGAGCTGATAAAATGGACAATGAGCGTAGAAACAAGGATGCCGTCATAATGTTATGCCTGATCAGTGTATCTGTATGTTCTATATAACTTTCTAGAAGTATTGCAATTGAAGTTGATATAAAAACATTATTTTTTTTTCCAGCACAATGGAAAGGGTAACTTTCCAGAATGGAAATACAAGGTTTGTGCATGTAAGCAATGAAATATAAGTATGTGTAAGTAATGGTTGGAGTCATCAAGAAGAAATCTGTAACCAAACCTGTGTATCACTGATGTCCAAAAACATAAGCATCCCCAAAATAGGAAGGTGACAACATTTACTTTTTACCTAAGTGAATGTAAAGAGACATTTTTTCAAGATATTTTGGAGCATTTCCATTGGTCCGCTCATCACATAAAAACTGTCTTTTGATTTTCAAACACATACAAAATGTAGCTTTTGTAAACATCAGGACACACAAACAATTACAGAGGGAAACTTGGAAAACTGGACCTGTCAGATCAAAAATAATGGAATGAATTGATCATTTTAATCCCAAATCAATACAGTGTAAAATTGTTCTGCATTCCATGTTGCCATTCAGCTAATTCAGCTCAATCACTTTCATATCCTGGTATGTGTGTGGTGATGAATTGGGGGGTGAGGGGTATCAGCAAAGCACTTGCTCATGTTTCTGTACGGTTGCTTTAACAGGGCTTTAATTCAGACTGATATAGTCATCAGGAAGGCCGTCTCATGTCCCTCCTCAAGGAGAGCCTGTACAAATGGTTTGCAGCTCAATCTGAACTCCAGCTCTCTCTCAAACACAGCACTGTATTTCTTCTTTCTTCTGACACCACTTGGACAAAAAATTACCTTCATAAACATTTGATTCGCTCCTTAGACTGAACCAGGGGGTTGCTCTAAAAAATTGATGGGAATCTCTAAAAACATACTTTGTCTCGTCTTCTGGAAAGTGTGGTGCCATTGTTTGAGGCCTTGAGGACTGTTAGAATTAGAAGAAATACAGTCAGTGAGCCCCCAGAGGTATGCACAAAATACACCCCTTCCAGGTTTTTCACTAGCAAGTCTCAATCAAGTGAAAGCGAAACTATCATGGAAATATTTTTTTTTTACTAGTCAGGCAAGCAGTAACAATGCATTCAAATCTCAGAGAAAAGAGCAAGCTATTGTATAACAACATGAAAGCTGTGTTTTCACTCTAAGACTATAAAATGGTTATTTTACATAAATAGTCCACAAAAACCTGAAAAAAGATAAGTAAGTTTGGAGTATAAACCACTATGCATTTATTTAAAAAAGAGATGATTTCACTGTAGAATATTACACTAACTAATAGCCAAATCGTCAGCTTGGTCAGTCAAATTAGTTCACAAGGCAGTACTAAACACACTATAAAATAATCATTTATAAAAGAAAAGTATGACAAAAACCAAAACATATCAGTCCAGAATGTCATATTTTGACAAGTTATTTTACTGTAGTGTTATTTAGAAACATAGCATATCTTAAATACCTAAATTGTGTGGTTGTAACATCCAGAAGGGGAACCCTCAAGGCTTTCTAGGCCTTCAGAGAAGACTGATTATTTCTGAGAACTAAAAAAACGCAATGTTTGCATTTTTTGGTATATTATAATTAAATAGAACTATGCTTGTATATAAACTCAAGTACACAAATATACTTGTACATAAACACAAATATTACAGTACTATTCTTGTTTCATTGTTAAGAATAGTATATAAACAAAAGGGTTAAGTTCTTGAAATGCCCAGCAGAAAATCAGGAATTTTTCCAGGTAGATATAGCTAAGCAACCTCTTCCATTGGTCAGGACTTCAAGAGCTGCAGAGAAGTCCTAACACATTAGATTCACTATCAGCATAATTACAAATTAACAGTGGAATCAACCAATCATGTTTCAATTTCTAATAGGTTGAACCAAAATCAAGAAGAAATAAAATGTCACTCTAAGCCTTCTAGAAGTCCTACATACATCACTGACTGAACACAAGCAGCCTAATCAGTGGGTTGTTGGGAAATGGTAAACAGAGGCTGCAGTTCTATACCAGAGCTCACTACTGAGTCACTGTGAAACTGCTACAAGGTAAACTACATGCCATTATGTCTGTCACAAGCTTCAAGTAAAACATTGAATGTCTTTTAGAAACTGTTTAAATGCTGCAACAGTTACATTTTTGGGCCTAAGGCCCTGTACACACATATCTGGATATTTTTTCTCAGCATTTCGGCCTCCCATCCACAGTAACATGCTGTTTTAGGTGGCTGAAAATTGAATTTTTTGAAAACGCTCTCCAGGGTGGGTATTTTAGAGACCTCTGTTTTCAGTGTTTTCATGTGAACAGGCAAAACACAGTTTTCTGAGGCTGAACTTGGCTTCCTATTCACCAGCTTCTTGTTCGAATTTTCCCATTCCACCCTGGTGAATAAGAAACTGACTTCAGGTTCATACATTCTTCTTCTTGTTGACTTTGTACTCAAAGTTGACTTTAAGCAGCGATTGTACTTCATCACTAGTCCATATAAATTCACCTCCCTTATTTGCGACAGTCTGTATTTTCTGTTCAGATATAGCATGTTGCTAACTTAGCACTGTGACTACATTTTCACACTGCAGTACAATACGCATGTTTGTATCATTCTTCTTTAATAATTTAACTTCACATCACATGCAGTTTTATTGCCTCATACTGGGCTGGCGTACTCATGTGAATGTTGTCAAGTAATTTTTGCATTCTTGTGTGGACAGAGAGATTTAAAAAAAATGGTTGGTGTGGACGATTTGAAAATAGAGAAAAAATATATTTTTCAAATATATTCAGATACATGTGGATGGGGCCAGAATGTAAGTGTTGCACTGTTTAAAGTACACTGGAAAATTGAATAAGAAGCTGATTTCAGTATTGTTAGAAAGTGTTCATGCAAATCCCTGTTTGCTTAATGCTAATAAACTACTAGAATCACATAGGGACTCTAACTGAAGCTCTAGAATTATAACTGAGTTTTCTCATATTTTCACCAAGTTTTGGCATGTATGACCCAAAATAATGGCCTAGCTATAACAGTCACTTATTAGAACATTGAACAGTGATGGGTCTGTCCTAAAGAATCTTCAAGCCCTTTAATTTTGTTGGCTCAGTTCTCAAAGAGAATGGCTGCTGTGTGCTGCCAACTTTCAATTTCCAAAACAAAAAAAAATCACCTTTGAAGAAAAAATTCTCTTTTTGAATTTGGAGGACAGATAAGAAACCATTTCTTTGTTTAACAAAAATGAACCCCTTCACAAATCAATGCAGTACTTTTGTCTTGGTCGGTTAAAACTGCAGCCTTTAGCCATGTTAATATGTGTATACATCAATGGATATATTTTGTACAGCTTGCTTTTATAAACTTAACCTACACCCACAAATTCATTTTAAACTGTACTGCAGTTCAAGGTTCTTCAGATGGAATGTAATTCAAAACCTCCATAAGAATCAGAACACAATACGAACACAATATGAATCAGCATACTTAATTAAATCTGATGAATGGTTGCTTTTGCAGAATTACAAAATCATGGAATGACAAACAGGCAGCTGAACTGCAGCAGTTGGCTCTCTTTTTCTTTTCCACTGCTGGTGTATCCAGGAGTGCTGTGCTGCTTGATCACAGCCAGTTCTGCATGTAAGTGCTAATGATATTGGCATTTCAACAAAGTAATAGAAGCTCCAAACATTTCAACCATGGCAGAAAATTGTTCTGCGCTGTGGGTGTGCAATGTGAGCATGTGCATAATTGAAGACAACTAATCAAATATTTCCATCTACAGTAAAGAGGAAAAGTCAAAGACCACTTACATGTATTTGATTTCCAGCCAAAATGGCCATTAAGTTCAATTCATTCATTTATTTATTTAGTGTTTAGTGTGTCCACCATTTATTACAACATCTGTTCTTTTCAGGAGACTTTCAATTTTTTAAAGAAATCTGCAGGGATATGTTTCCACAAGTCCAAATGACTTTCTTAGATGTGGGTTGCATTTACTGCTTCTCACAATCCAAGTAATCCCAAACCCATCTAGTGATGTTGAGGTCTGGACTTTGGGGTGGTCAGTCCCGTGTTATGAAAATAAAAGCAGCTTCGTTGTTTAATAGCATCATCTTGATCATCTCAGCAGCGTACTTAGGGTCATTATCTTACCCTAGAATTAATTTCTTTCCAAAGAAACATTTTCCATACTGCAGGAGTCGGCAATCCAAATGTTAAGAAGAGCCATTTTGTCCTTTCAAAAAAATCAAACCACTTTGGGAGCCACAGCGTTTTATGTCCATTTTACCATCTTGGCTGTAAATATGTCGCAGTATTTGAAGCAATGCCATAGAAGTACCACTTTTGGTTCCCTAAAGAACCTTTGGCAACATTTTACTTGAACCCTGCTACATGACTATGCCATAGAGATGGCATAGAAGATGTCACTTGGTGTCAGAAGTGGGCAGATGTTGTCTAATATAAGTGTCATGTTACCATTACCATCATGATATTCCATAATGTTTGATGTCAAATGGAAATATTAACAATGCATAATTTTCCTGATAAGTTTATAAAGATCATCATGTGTTTGTATGCATTTTACCATCTTGGCTGTAAATATGTCTCAGTATGTGCTAATGAACTAGTATAGGATAAAAAGTATAATATAAATAAAAACGCAGACTAACATGTCTCTGCTGTAAGCTTCAGCTCAGCTATAGCCATTTTTCTCACATCTCTGGCAGGAAACATTCGCAGAAGTTAAACAGTTTCTTGTAAATTGTCTCTGAACATTTTACTTTTTTATGAGGCTGAAGTCAGCTTCTCATTCACCAGCCTTTTTGTTTGAAGTTTCCCATTCCACCTTAAATGGTGCCTGAGGTGCCGGAATGCAACTGCTGCACCATTTAAGGCGGAACGGGAAAATTTGAACAAGCAGCTGGTGAATGAGAAGGTGACTTCAGCCTCACAACTTTTTAGTGTTTGACAGTTTTTTGTTGCAGATTAAACATATCAGGAAACCAGCTGAGTGCTTTGAAATGCAAAGTCCATTCGTCTCTAAATTATCAATATTCATCTAAAGTGTTTCTCTCTAAAGCCTTTTCGTTAGCTATTAGCTAGTCAAGAATGTTGTCTGCGTTGCTATATGACCAGCAGTCTGCACACCAATCTTCAGGCTTAAAGGGTGAATTAGCAGTTATAATTAACTCCAGTGTTTAAGACCATTTATTGTCAAAACGATCAGCAGAGCTTTATTTTACTGCAAAGGAGGAATATTTTATTTTTACCTACACATTTAATTCTGCTGTGGAGCCGCAACAGGGCAGTAAAAGAGCCGCATGTTGCTGACCCTTACCATGGTGTATGGCATAATGTATTAAAAAGTGTACATTTTGTTTATTTTATACAACATTCATGATGCCTTCAATCACCAGCTCCAGATGTTGTTATACATCACAAAACTGATGATTTTTCAGTATGCATGGTTCAAAGATTTGCTTTGCTGGCATACATGCTGCTTTCTGTTCCTTCAAAAGATCTCAAATTTAGACTCATCAGTCCATAAAATTTCACTCCACACCTCAGATATTCAGTTTGGTTTGGGTGTTCTTGTGCAAACGATCTTTTTCCTTTTTTCTCAGAAAGGGCATCTTGAAAGCTACCCATTGTTTCAGACTCATATAGTTGAGTTGTCTTCTCACAGTGGAAAGATGGACAGAAAAACAACTGTGGATTTTTTCAGATCTGAAGCAAGAGCAGGGCTTGATATTGTCTTATTTCTCAAAGATGAAAGTTTTAAGTACTTTTATTTGATGGGCACATTTTTGGTGGTCTACCAGGTCTTGCATGGTTCTTAAAAGTGAAATTACATTGTTAGATTTGATATTCTACTTAGAGTTGGGGTAGTTTTCTATTTAATATATGCTTCCTGATTAATTAAAAGTACTAAAACAGTACCAGTATACCATAAACAATATGCAGTGTTGTTAAACAATGGAGTGTTTGGTTTTGTTTTGATCTAGTAGTATTAAGATGCAGACAGTTCACCCATTTAATGGTAAATGTGATAAGCATCAGTGCACAACAAAACACAGACAATAAAAAGCAAAAAGACACAGATAAATGACACGTTTCACAAACAGTGCTGCATAATTCCCACAATAGCACGTATGTATAATCTGCTACCACACATTGTCGTGTCATCTACCTTGCGCTTCTTTTGCTGTCATTTATCTTCTGTCATGTTATTGCCCACATCAGGAGGGTTGCTGCATCAAAAATGTATTAATTGGCCAATTTGTTATATTATTATTTTGTTTCTGCCGTCGTATGATCTGCGCACATGCTTTTTTTTTGGCGAGATCTAATTACACGCTTTGAAGTGCGTAATTAACATGCGATCATTAACGGGTTCAGAAGCTGTGCAGACTCCGCAAATAGACGTGCCAATCAAAAGCAAGCAGCAGTGCTTTGTCTTAGAGGATCAAACCCACTGGGCAAAGCGTCACATCACACCTTTTTATTTCCCCACTACAAACACAAAAGCCACTGCTGTCATGCGGCGTGCAAAAAAAAACACGCTTTTGATAAGCAGTTAGCCTTGATGCAGAGAGCCGCCTCTTTGGTCAATAAAAAGAAAGGGAGTGACACAGCTGTCCAAAGGCTCAGACCAGCTCAAAACACTTGCTCCCCTTGTGGGCAGCCGCTGCGTTCTTTTGTGTTCGCGATATATGTACTTCTCCATCTTCAAATATCTTGTTTTCACCTCAAAAATAGTTTGCTGTAACAGCTCGGTTAACCTGCTGGCTCACCGACTGGCACTGTGATCAGGGAGAGTGAATGCAAAGTGTGTCTCAACATGTACATGCAATAAACTGACCTCAATGTCCAACTGGCTGCAGAAATCACACTAGCAGTGTTTAAAATGTACTCCTAGAAACAACGTTCTTTGAAGCAATGCCATAGAGGCACCACTTTTGGTTCCCTAAAAAACCTTTGGCAACATTTTACTTGAATGCTGCTACATGACTATGCCATAAAGATGGCATGGAAGATGTCACTTGGTGTCAGAAGTGGGCAGATGTTGTCTAATATAACAGTGTCATGTTACCATTACCATCATGATAGATTCCATAATGTTTGATGTCAAATGGAAGTATTAACAATGTATAATTTTCCTGATAAGTTTATAAAGATCATCATGTGTTTGTATGCAAAATGAAGCATTCAGATGAACGAAAATGGGCATTTAATGAAATCTTTTGAAATTATGAGGGGTGCTAAGGTCATCCACTTAGCTCTGCTGTCTATATTCTGACAATAAGCCCTTTGATTACTAAAATCTAAAATGATGAATGTCTACAAGAAGTAAAATTAGGAGACAGAGAAGTTATCATATCTATTTACGCTTACAATGCTTAACCAGGTTTTATTAATGCTTATATTATAAACAGAAGAAATTATGTACTGGAGTAGTAATGTTGGACCAATATGTCATTCATGGCCTGCCTGGCCTCAAATCACTTGGCCTAGCCAAGCTGGCCACAGTATTAAAGCATAAGAGAACTTTTATAATAATGCTACTCTTTTTTGGGAGCTGTGAATAAGAATATAAGCAACATAACTGCTAAAATTATTCTTAATGCTGTAATAATGTGGCTGTCAGTAAAATGCTGTAATGAACTGCTTTTGAATAGTATATGACATATACTGCGTATTCCTCAGAATGTATTAAAAGCTCCATAAACATACTCATTTATACAGCTATAGATCATGAAATTGAGTTATAAAAAAATGGAGATATTCTGGTTTTAATTCACACTTTCTCCAGGCCAAAAAGAGGGCACAGCTCGAATGTGTCCAAAGAGTGGACACTGGACCAATTCCTGCTACATGAACTTTTGAATTAAATGTTTCACATTTCAGATATTGAGAGATTTTGACATCTTCACATAAAAACACTTGACATTGGACTATTAATTTATATGGGGAAAAATGAGGATAAAATTGGCGTAGGGTTTAGGGTTTTATTTAGCTAGCTCCATCAAATAATGTCCATTTGGCAGCTGTAGCTACCATAGCACTGGCTTCCTTTCTATTAACAGGTCTAGTATATCAAGGTAGCCCACCTTCACCCCCGAAAAAATGGGTGGAATGCTGTTTTTTTTTAAAAAAGGCTGATTTGTGTTTTTGGTGGCATATTTGTTTAATTAAAAATGAAGATATATTTCTGCTTACAGATCATTAGAAGTGCCAGATCCATTCCTGTTAGCACTTTTACTTAAACCAGCCCTTAGTTACTATTTAATGAATGGAGGATCACAATCAATTAAAGATCTTTCAGTGAACCTAAATGCTATTCCTGATGAAAGTACTCAAATATTATATCTACTTCTCTTTTTGATTTTATATAGTAGATATACCAAAAACCAAAAAGGTATTAGAGATATATATGAAGAGTTCATTTGCAAAAAACAATAAATGCAATAATTAAAAAAAAAACAAGCTGATGGTCAGAAGTTGTTCCTAACACATTCTGAACTCTAAATAAATTTTGTCACAAAAGCTGTTATTGTCCACTTTCAAGGCATTGCAAGTTCACGTTTTACAGCAAAAAACAGTCAAACGCCAGTGCTGTTCTCCAGCAAAGCCCCATAAATCCATTCAGCAAATCAGCACACAGTATTTGGGTCAGGTGACCCTGCTGCGAACTGTTTTAGCAAGAATCTCAAATGGCTCATATTGCTTAGGTCTTAAAATAATGGCTACTGCATCTAAACAGAGCTCAGTGTGTCTAACAAAGAACCACTGGATTCAGCCGTATGTGCACAATTACATACTGGACATAAAGTGCAATATTTCAGTGTAAAACAGTGTAAAATTTCATAACTTGCACTAAGGTGTACTGAGCCATTTGAGAATCAGCCTTAGGATTTTCCAGTGTATCATACAGATGTTTAATATTGCATATTAATGGGCTGTTTTGTTGCAATTTTAATAAATAAACTGTGTTAGATTCCACATGAGGCAGTGAGAAGTAAGTAAGCAAGAACTTTTACATTAATGGCAGGAATTGGGAGGTTTTGGAACCATAGATTATTCTAGCAAGATATTGCACTTTATTGTACAGAACCTTTATAAAATCTAAATACCCTCCACATCATGTAATACCAGTGAAAGCTTTCCCTACAAGAACTATTTCTGAACCTTCATTTTTTAGAGTGTGGGCTACTTAAGAAAAAGGCACTGCAAGATTGCAAGGCGCAATATTCCTTAAATTACATGAATCTTTACACAATGAAGCTATGACTGTTGCTGCTCTACTGCTTGACATGCTTTCTGTTCCTCTGAGTGAAAGAAGTTTGGCATAATTTTCACAGATTTATGGGAATCTAACTTCATAACAGCATATTGGAAACCCCCGTGGTGCACATTTACCCTGCAGGCAAATTATAGCTCTGGGAAAAGTCTATTTCTAACCCAGAAGAACCGAGTTGGCTGAAGTACAAGAGTACCATGGCAAAAAAAAACAATACACAGCTTGTAGAATCTGACCAGTCATCATGAGTCATAATGTCCATTGATAAAATAACTGTTTCATGTGAAAAATCACCATAAACCTGGAATGTTAAGGGGTAAACTTACTGTACCTGTCTGGGCAAATTGAATCACATACTGATCATTTATAAAATGACTATTTCAGATTATTGCAGTTTATTCTGTCTAGCAGTGACAAACAATGACTAATTAAAAAAAAAGGCCTTCAATTTAGGCCATAAACGAAAAAATAAAAAAATAAAAATAAAAAAACACAACTACAATGTACGGCATTTGGTATCATGAGTCCTATAAAGTTGCTGGAAAAAAATGTAGCATATTATAGCCATTAGTGTAAAAAGTCATGTGGGTTGAAAATCAATTGTACTAATCATACTCTCCTAAAAAAGATGGTTCTTTTGCGTAGACAATGGTTCTGTATAGAACCATGAACACTTAAAGATCTATTGGATTGCTTAAATGGTTCTTTGCATGGTTAAAATCATTCTCAGACAGATGGAGAATGTGTTGTATATGGTTCTATGTAGCACGAACAAGAGTTCTGCCAAGCTTGTAATAATATAATAATAAAGCAATAAGCCATGAGAGGCTGTGGGTTATTGCGATTTTATCACCGGAAGGGTGTTCTTAGGCATGACGCGAAGCAGAGTAAAACTCCCTTCCCATGATAAAATCGCAGTAATGCACAGCCTCAAGTGGCTCATTGGTTTTAGAAAACGGCAGCCAACGTAAAATATGATTAAATACACGACTTTTCAGAAAATAAGTTATTAATAATAATATAAATATATATTATATAAATAAGTATTCTGCCAAAAAGTTTTGTTCCTTTAGAGTATGGTATTGTTGCCAAGCAACCATGGACTGCTGAATAAAGAGAACGTTCTGTCGCCCATCGCTGTATATTCCGGTCATTTCATATTTTTTTTTACTTTTTGTCATATAACAATAAACATATAATAACACAACACTGTTTAATGCAAAAACTCTTGCTTTTTAATTTTTTTAATTTTTTAAAAAAATTTTATTCAATCCAGCAGCGCATCTCTTCTCATGTTGGAGCTGTTACTCTATTGGCTCCCTGCTCCCTACATAGTGCACTACATAAGAATTTAAAAAACTGGATCCTGCAGCCCAACAGTGCAAAATACAACCAAGAAATTAATTATATAGTTAGATTCTGTGCAGCAGCAGCATCATTAGGAGGGTCAGTTCATGCAGGTGAGGTTTGCCCAGCGTTGTACAGCAGGAAGCTTCATGGTGGTCAAAGTCTAAAAAAAGGCTCATGCGAACTATAGAAGGCTCACAATCTGTTTATGCAAATGTATCTCTTTCTGAAACAGCATCTGTTTTTGCATTTTTTCTTTTTGATCACAAAATGGTCAAGAACATTTTGTCACTGGACTTGTTCAAGTGTGTCACTTGCGCTAAGACAAAGACGTCTACTGCATCCTTAAGGACAGCGTGAGACGTGTGAGAGCTTTTAAAACCCTCCAACTGCCTCAATCCCACTGTGTCACAAAGAGCCAAGCTTACCCACTAAACTCCATCCTGAGGAAGAGGATTTTAGTGTAGAGCCACCCAAAGAGGAGCTCAGCACCTTTTCAAGTCTGCTATCAGCCATTCTCACATTACAACCTTGATTTGCCTAAAAGCTGCATTAAAGCTTTACTGCTTTCTCCTTGTCAGCCTGATGCAGATGCATGTGTGTTCCAAAGAGTCATTCCACTCGCATGTCTTTGGAATACAAGTGAAGCGAGAAGCACTCATTGTAGCATAAAAGCACCTATTGTAGCACTGCAGCATAAAAAAAGAAGCTCATGCATATGATTTAACTCCTTCCTGCTTGGGTCACCGCCAGGGCAGAACACAAAGTAAACACTACAGAGCGACAAACACATAAATCGGGCTTATTTGGAGCACAAAATGAAAGTTAAAGGATAAAAGGCTTGCGGGTCTTTGTAAGAGAGGACAATTGCTGTAAAAAAAAAAAAAATTCTGCTGCTGGTCTTGTCAAATCTGACTCCCTTTCAGGAGTCTTCCACACAGTCGGAGCCCTCAGTGCCTCAGGCTAGCTGGTGTCCTGTCAGAATCACTGGAGTGATGGAAGACCGCATGAGTTCTCCCTGTTTGAGCCTCACCTGCGTTTACTCTCAAGCTTCTTCGAATAGGGCGGCATTTAAATGACTGTCAAGTCTGTTTTCGGGAAAAAATAACCTGCCTTTTCATGCTTAATTTGGCGCTCTATCCCTCCACACTGACATCACATCCAAAAGAGAACAAAAGACAAAAGAACGTGGGTAGAATGCACAGCAGAGCGATTCATTTACAAAAGAAAGTGCCTAAAATAAAGGTCACTGTCCTCAAGCAATCTTTGAGAAGTGCAGTGTCCGTCTTCTTTCACTAATCACCTAAATACGCTCATGCTGATGAGCTAATCTGATTCTGATGTGAGCCTGGCACGGCAAGACTGACCGTTGCTCAAGCCACTTCCTATGTTTCTCCAAGATTGATGGGAACAGCCGCTAGTGCCTAGATGAAAAGACATATGAGACCATTCTGAGTTTCAATTTCCCTTATGATATCAATTCTGCTCAAAATGGGTCAATGACTTTCCCCCTAAGCAGCAGAATACATCTAAACATCATTACAGCTAAATTCACAGAATTCATCTTCATTTCATTGCCATACAAAGTTCTGGCCAAACCCATCCGTCCGCTAATATAGCCATGCACATCTGTCGTACAATGTCAAATTCATGGGGTCAGTAATAAAAGTGTGCTAAGAAGGAAAAGAGCATCTCCATCATAAGAATGGGTCAATTATCTAATGTTATGCCTCCACTAACTGTGTCATCCATCTCCAGCTTCCTGCTTCCTGCTTCTCTCTCTCTCTCTCTCTCTCTCTCTCTCTCTCGTTTTTTTTATTTTTTATTTTTTGGGGTCGGGGTTGGCGGAGGCGAAGCAGGAGAAGTTGCTGTCCTGTCCTCATTTCTTTAGAAGTTCTACCTCAAACATCAAGCACATCATTCTTCTCTCTTCTCATGTACAGTACTGTGCGGTCATGGATTTAACGTCCAGTCCAAACCAGCACTGGAGCCTCAACAACTCAAAAATGTTCTGTCCACTCTTCGTCTTTAATGGCTTCCATTCATGTCAGCTGACTTGCTTTCAGAAATCTGAAGGGATATTTTTTCCAAAAAGTCGCTAAATTGAATACAACTGAAAATCACCAGTAAGTGTCGAGAGACACTTCTGACTAATAAAATGTTCCTCTGCAGTCACCAGTGTCCCATTGCTTTGCTGCAGCTGTGATCAGAACTCTTCAACTTTGTAATTCACAATCGTATTAAAAACAGTGGGGCTCTCCAGTTAAAGCATTTCGCTCTTTGTCTCAAATGGATTTGCTAGAGCAAGACATGATTTACCTACTATACTCTCCTTGGGTGAGGAATGCTGTGCGTCACTGTTGTACTCTTGGTGCATTTCCCTCACCTTTTGCAGCTTTTGCGCCCACCCTTTTCATCCTGGATTAACATGTTCACAGAAATCTGCATGTCTGGCGTGATGGTTTATGGTGTTAATGGGCTTTGGTGCCACGTTCCTTGACGGGAATGTGTGCTCATCGCAGCTACGCTGCTGTGATCTTCTGTACGCTGAGCAGCGACAAAGGCCTAATCTCTGAAGATCTGGGTTGAAATGTTTAATCACGCCTATCGGCATGGCTACCAGAGCTGACTTTAGGATAAACGTTTATGGTTCCACAATGTTATGATGCTCAAGGTAACCTTTAGAAATTTAAGTTTAACCTGATTTTCTGTATGTACGAATTTGAAACTGTTTAGTATATAATATGAAGAGCATCATGAGGTCTAAAACCTCTGTATAACTGAAACATTTAGAGTCAGTGTTCTGGTTCTGAATGTTCTGTGTTAGCCATGATTTAACAAGGATTCCACAGTGTTTTTATTGCTCTTGAAGGACACAGATTTTGAGAGAATTTTGCCAAGGTCTGCAGTAGCCCATGGCAAGAGCTTTAATTAGATACATTTCCTCCAGCATGTCCCAATCTACAGTAGAGCATACCGAAAGGTCATGACAGGGTCATATGAAAGCAGTGCACTGTGATGCTGCGTGTATACATTGCTGGTAGGCAATCAATGGCAAATTGGATATTCCATTGTTTTCAATGGAGCAGCGACAGAAAAATTCACCACTGGCCACAGCAGCATACTGCAATGCTCAGGCCCAGAGGAAAACATTCCTTTCTTAAGTTTATCTCAGAAAAATAAAGCAGATCTCAATATTATATTAAAGAAGGATCACTGGTTTCTGAATTGTCTCTCCTAAACTCCCCTTAGGAGGAAAGAGGAGATTAAAATCAGCATTTCACTGTGAGAAGTTCTGGTGATGAATGAGAAAAACATGAGATCTCCTTTTGTCCTGACAGATGATGATGGGATCTTACACTTTTCTTATGGAATATTATTCAGCTGAGACCGTGACAGAGCTTGATTTACTTGATGCCTTACTAAGTTGTGGCCACGCATTAGGATTTTGTTCCCATGCCTTACTAAGTCATTACCATGCATTAAAATCTCATTCCAGAGCTTTACTAAGTTGTTACCATGCATTAGGATCTTGTTTCCACACCTTACTAAGTGATGGCCATGCATTAGGATCTTGTTTCCACACCTTACTAAGTTGTGGCCATGCATTAGGATCTTGTTTCCATGCCTTACTAAGTTGTGGCCATGCATTAGGATCTTGTTCCCATGCCTTACTAAGTCATTACCACGCATTAAAATCTCATTCCAGTGCTTTACTAAGTTGTGGCCATGCATTAGGATCTTGTTTCCACACCTTACTAAGTTGTGGCCATGCATTAGGATCTTGTTTCCATGCCTTACTAAGTTGTGGCCATGCATTAGGATCTTGTTCCCATGCCTTACTAAGTCATTACCACGCATTAAAATCTCATTCCAGTGCTTTACTAAGTTGTGGCCATGCATTAGGATCTTGTTTCCACACCTTACTAAGTTGTGGCCATGCATTAGGATCTTGTTTCCACACCTTACTAAGTTGTGGCCATGCATTAGGATCTTGTTTCCATGCCTTACTAAGTTGTGGCCATGCATTAGGATCTTGTTTCCATGCCTTACTAAGTCATTACCACACATTAAAATCTCATTCCAGTGCTTTACTAAGTTGTGGCCATGCATTAGGATCTTGTTTCCGCACCTTACTAAGTTGTGGCCATGCATTAGGATCTTGTTTCCATGCCTTACTAAGTTGTGGCCACGCATTAGGATCTTGTTCCCATGCCTTACTAAGTCATTACCACGCATTAAAATCTTGTTCCAGTGCTTTCTAAGTTGTGGCCATGCATTAGGATCTTGTTTCCACACCTTACTAAGTTGTGGCCATGCATTAGGATCTTGTTTCCATGCCTTACTAAGTTGTGGCCATGCATTAGGATCTTGTTCCCATGCCTTACTAAGTCATTACCACGCATTAAAATCTCGTTCCAGTGCTTTACTAAGTTGTGGCCATGCATTAGGATCTTGTTTCCACACCTTACTAAGTCATGGCAATGCATTAGGATCTCATTCCAATGCCTTACTAAGTTGTAGCCACACATTTGGATCTTGTTTCCACATCACGCTAAGTCGTGGCCACACATTGGGTTCTTGTTCACATGCCTTACTAAGTTGTGGCCACGCATCAGCATCTCATTCCCTTGCCTTACTAAGCCATGGGCACAACTTAATTATCTTGTTCCCATGCCTTACTAAGTCATGGCCATGCATTATTTTCACCAGTGGGGCTCTGTAAAAGAGTGCATAAAGCCCTACTGACTTTTTGCTAATATTCTCCTCTGATAATCATCTATGCCCACCAGTGATGCTGTCACCATGGCAACGTTTTCATGGCCGACATTGGCCAGATACCACAATGTGGCAGAACCACGTTTTTTTTCAATGCCAACATGTTCAGCATATGTGTTTGTAAAGTCTCTCTCTCTCTGTCTGAGTCATTCTCTTTCTGTCTGTCACTCACTCGTGCTCTCTCTCACTCACTTTTAGTGTCTCTCTTTTACTCCAGCTTTCTTTCTCTTTCTCTTTTCACTCTTGCTCTCTCTCTCACACACTTGCTATCTTACTTGCTCTCTCTTTCTCTGTTCTGTTCTCTCCTGTTAGCTGTCTAACTCCCCCTCTCTTTCTCTCTTACTCTCTCTCTCCCTCTCTGATTTTTTCTTTCACTCAATTCATCACTCTTGTGCTCTCTCTCTATCTCTCTTTCTCTTGCTCTCTCACTCATTTTGCTCTCTTATTTGCTATCTCTCTTTCTTTCTGTTTCATTCTCTCTTGTTTGCTCTCTCTCTCTCTCTCTCTCTCTCTCTCTCTCTCTCTCTCTCTCACACACACACACACATCTTTCTCACTCTTGCTTCTTGCTTTCTCTCTCACATTTGCTCTCTCTCTTTCTCTCTCTCTGACTATTTTCCTCACTCACTCACTCACTCACTCACTCACTTTTTTTGCTTTCTTTCTCTCTCTCTCTCTCTCTCTCTCTCTCTCTCTCTCTCTCTCTCTCCTCTCTTTCTCCTCTCTCTCTCTCCCACTTGCTTTGGCTCCCTCTCTCTCTCTGTCCCACCCTCTCTCTTACTTCCTTTCTCTAACTCTTGCTCCCTTTCTCTCATTCAGTCTCTCTCTCTCTCTCTCTCTCTCTCTCTCTCTCTCTCTCTCTCTCTCTCTCTCTCCCCCCTCCAGCTCTCACCAGGGAAAGGAGCTTAATTAGATGTGTGAAAGAATAATCACAAAAGACAAAGAGCTGCGCAGAACGATGTGGAGTCCAGGTGTGCGCTGAGAATCTAAAACTAAAGCTCTCCTAAAGCCGAGACGCAGGGGCGGATGATCGTTTCTAAAACGTGCCCTCACGCTGACCCCAAAATCTGTCTTTGCTTCGAATTCGTATTGATTTCTATAAAATAACTTCCATCTGAGGGCGAGCTGCATTTGTTTACTTGCTTTCTGAGTAAAATGAAAGATACCACATTAGAGTGCGCGGAGAGCGGATTCACGCTCGACAGAGCTGCAGAGAGATACAGCGCGAGCTCCACAGTCAGATAAAAGCGATGGAAAGTAACAGGGAGAGAAGAATGTAAGTATAATACAGCAGTTAGTGTTAGTGCGCCTCATGGCTGCCTTGTGAGCCGCCCTTCAAAGGAGATCAAAGAAGCCGGGCTCAAACAGTGTGTGGATTAGAGTAAGATGCTTCAAAAACCTCTGTCTTATTTCCCTGGTGGAGATATACATATGGCGCAATGAATGACTGAAGGTGGGTAATTGCAGCTCCGCAGTCAGAAATGAGCAGCTTTCGGGATATTTTTCCACATCAGTAACACAGGATGCTAACTGAACTTTTATCTTTGTCTGCAAAACTTTGTGTGGATATCTTGTCTTTAACTTACATTAAACTAATCTTAACTTTTTGGTAGCACTTTATTAGAGGGGTGTCCACATAACACATTAATAACATCGTACATAAACACTTCAGAACATGTTCATGAATGTTTAAATACACATTTATAAAGCATACATTTTTTACATGTTATTAGTGTGGACTCCTGTGTCATTTTACTGAGACACATTTTTCAAAATAAAAGCCTTCATTTATTACTTTGAAAAACTAAATTATTTTCAATAAAATGCCTAATTTCTGGATAGCCAAAATAAAAATGACCTGGCTTCACCCTTTTGGTCATTAAGTGTGTTTAACTTTCGCTATGGCACAAACACACATGCGCAGAATGTACTTAAACTTTCCGATTGGGAATGTAATCAGATACAGGCGTTTACACGGTTATTATTCTTCTATTTAACAGATTGTTTACAGGATCACCCACCTTGTTCAAATGAATAGAAATTGTAGTCCGAATGGCCTTAATTGGACTAGTCTATTCTGATTGAGCTGTACACATGGACGTAATCCATTTTGATTAAGCTATTAGTCGGATTATTAATGGATTATCAGGCTGCATGTAAACTTGGCTAGTGTAACCAAACTTTTTTCAAGTAATTTTGGATCATTTCTTTTGGTCTATTTATCATGAAATTTTCACATAATGGAAAGGGCAAAAGGCATTTTTTCAAATTACATCAAAAACTGAAAGAGGACACAAGGGTTTTGTTCTGACAGGAGCATTATATAGGCATATTTCTTCAAATGAGAAATCTATATAATAAAATTTGCTCATCTGAAGAAACAAACCTAAGTCTGAAGAATAATTGGCCCAAACCTGGCTTGTCAGGCCGCGGTTGGGTAGCTGACCTCCCTTTCTCACCTCCTAATGGACTCTTAGCAATCTGTAGATAATCAAAAATGCATAATTACAAGAAACTAAATTTTGTGATATGTATGCTTTGATGTAGCAAAGTGAGCTTGATGAGTTTTGTTTTTGTCTCTCATTCTCAATGGAACCAGTCGAACTTTCCATCGGTTGTTGTTCACCTTACCTCTAGGGAATCGCATATTGGCCTACTGTAATTGCCAAGTGTACAATTTAGCTAATAATGTGTTTATAGTTCACTCGCCAACTTAACAGCTTGCACCTCCACTTTATCCAAACATTTGCATTCATGCCAAAGCACATATTCCTATGGGCAAGAATCTGCAGCCTCTTTTCTGGCAACTGAAATGTGTGTAGCAGTTTTTTTTTTTTCCAGCTGTACCTTGAAGATAACATTACTTCAGCAATCTTCTCTGTTTTAAAATCACTCCATATGTTAGAAGATTAATACGCTGTTTTGCCATAGCCACTTTGCTGAGTCAGCATGTAGTTTGGCAAATCCTGGCTTGATATTTATGTACAGTGAAATATCGGTCCAGCTACATTTGGCTAATGTGCCATGGTATATGCAAAAGTCTTCGACGCATTGTATGCCGAGCACTATCAATGTTAATATTTACCAGCAGTCGCTCAAATGACAGACCGAGGAAATGTGCTGCGGAGTCGAGTGTTGGATTCATTGAATTTCCCTGTTTAGTATGCAGTTGTGCTGCACATAATCGTCCACCGTTGTGTCAGTCAACTGCAGCAGAGGCTGCTGACCTCAGCACATGTGGCTCCTCCTGCTAGAGTGGACATGACTTTGAGTGCCACTTAATTTCCAATCTGATTTAATCCTGCATACCGCCAAGCCGATCTCCCATGCTTTTGCTCAGAGACGGAGATGGAGGATGGGGGGAGAGGGAGATAGAGGCGGGAGAGAGAAATGAGAGAGGCCACAGGGGTCACTGAGTGTTTCCCAACCAGAACCAAATCGAAACCTGCCTGTAGTTTTCCCTCCTTCCTTCTTTCTTGGAAAGATAAGAGAGCCAGCGCATGGGTCAGAAAAAGGGTCTGCGTCTGGATGCTCCCTTCAAAGCAGGGCTACAGTAAAAACAGTCATTTTCCTCCCGTCCACTCAGAGACCTCCACAAAGCACTTGCCACTCTGAACTGTGATTCTTTTCATGTCTGGGCTAAAAATAAGAGCATTGCAGCAGGAATATGCTCCTTTCGTAAAAGTCATCATGAAAGAAATGACAGAACTGCTAATCATCACTGAAAATAATTAGTGTTTGTTTCTCCTATGTGTTGATTCAATTATTGATATATTCACAGTTTATCAAAAATACACCAACTGGAAAATTTTAGATTATTACAGCGAGCATCGTTTTGAAAGAAATGAATGTAGGAAATATGCTTTGTGTGTTGTGCATGAATATCATGGTCACACAAGTGGACAATCACTGTTGTTAAAGTGTTCAGGGAAAACAAAAGCTAGTAAGATGATGAATATTTAGCAGCTGTTAAAGCGAACAGGTGTTGCAGAGCTTCTTTTGACACTTGTGTGCACTGTGAAACTGATTATGTGTAATTTGGTGAAGTATAGATGTGTTTAGGTGGGGAGGCAAGTTGAGAAGATTATGGCAATGAGAGGTTTTTCAGCAAGCCAGCTAACAACCTCCCAGACCCTGCAACTTTCCTTTTTGCATCTCTGGGGCTTCTTAGATTGCTCCAATTTAGTCAAATATGAGCCTTTCTGGGAGCTCGGTGATTAGGGTTTGAATTGGGGGCACAGGCTGGGAGACAGTTGTGTCAGGGCTGGGTTATGGCTCAGTGATAGTAGGTCCACCCACAGAACTCCAAATTATAGTACTGTTTCTAGAGTCCTGAAAATCTGTGAGCATGTGTGGCAGACGTTTGAATAGTTGCCAACTGTCTGCCTCACACATAATATTAATACGTTCGCTAGGGGGCAGTGTCAATTTACCAATCCAGAATGTGCAGAAAATGAAGAAGAAGCCTAGAAATGCCAATCATTTAAAAGCACAGGCTATAAAAGCACAGTACCACAATGTAGTACAATGAGAAGGCTAATGAGGCTTACAATAAACATATCACAGACTCTCACAAAGAAACTGTTGAACATGTTGATCAGTATAGCCTTTTAGTGTAACATACCAGGGGGGGAGCACTCCAGGACAAACCACCTGGCAGACCCTGGAGAATGGCCTCAAGAGTCGAGCGATCGAGGGTCAGGAGAAAGATACAAGCTGTGTGAACTGTCTACAGCTCAATCTTCATCAATCTGAAGAACGTTTTCACGAGAACAATTTAAAAAAAGCAAAGACTTGGAACTTAGACGGATACTGAGGTAACTGGCTGAGTCAGAGCAACGTGTATGTGGCGGCATGAGCTCAAGACTAAGCAGTGAGCAGCATGTGAGCCCGCCTTATATAGGGTGCCCACAGCTGCTAACGCTCAGCCCTATTTACTCAGTCCTGGCTCTCTAGCTCCTTCTATCAGCCGGAGGTGGCCTAGCAGTTTGCCTGTATGTTACAATTATACCATCCACGTGCCATGCAAGTCTAATTCTTTTGCTTGCACAAACATCATGCCACTAGAAGCATGCACTAAATACTGCCACAATGGTTTTCATTCACAGAAACACAGGATCACAGAAACTTTGACATTGCATGTAGTGCCACATGGCATCTGATACTGCTGAAAATTGTGCAATGTGAAACTGCAGAGAATGGAAATGTGGAATCACAATACATACACACACTTAAAAATGATGGTCCTTCAAAGGTTCTTTAGTAAAGAAAATGGTTCTATATACAACGATGAACACTCAAAGAACCTTTTGCATGATTACAGGGTTCTTTGCATCGTGAAAGCGTTCTTCAGATTGATGAAGATTGAGCTGTACACAGTTCTATATAGACTATTTATTGAAAAGAGTTTTATATGGTGCCAAAAAGGGTGTTTCTATTGTAACAAGCTTGACATAACAATAGTAAAAACCTTTTTAGTGCTATAATAATCTATATAGAAACATATACGACACATTCTCCATCAGTCTGAAGAACTATTTCATGATGCAAAGAACCCTTTAATCATGCAAAGCGTTCTTTCATTGTTCATGGTTCTATACAGAACAATTTTCTTTACTCATAAACCCTTAAAGAATCATGTTTTTTAGGTGTGTAACATAATTTGCTTCTAGTAAAACAGAAACAGCTTCTCCTTATTCCTGAAAAGAATCGCTAGACCAGTGGTTCCCAAACCAGTCCTCAGGGCCCCCCAGGCGGTCAACATTTTTGTTCCATCTCATAGGGAACACATAGGGGTGAAGGACAATTGTGGACCGCTTCAGGGTGTCCCTGAGGGTTGGGAACTACTGTACCGTACAATACCCAACCCTAGGATCGACAATCTAATAGCCTATCAACTACTGGCTTGTGTGGACTGCAATGGCCAATCAAAGTACTGTGAATTTGCCACCTCAGCCCCCCTTCACGAACATGCCACTGCAGTACACATGTAGTTATTAAATATAGTTTTAATGGAACATTAGACTAAAGCAATTTTGGTGTGACTTCTTCATGATAGAGCTTTAACAAAGAAATATTCTATTTTGATATACTTGATGTATGCATGTACTTGTCCATCGTTCTGCAGTTACACAAGTGTGTGACCACTGATATTTAGGGTTTACCCTCCTTTTTAAGACCACTAATTCCCTGTTTTCACTCATTTAGCAATTGCTTGATTCTCAGAACATGTACTTAAGCTTGTTGAAGATCCTCTGCAAGCCTCTTTATGTTCTGATTACCCATAAACCCCTATGCAAGCATGTTTATGTGCACGTCATAGAAGTATTATCCCAGAACTGACTGAGTTCAGAACAGGTCCTCTGACAGTTTAGTTCTGGGCATTAAGATATCAAAGGTATTGGGGAGACTGTTATTGTACTGTGGAAGAACAGTAGACTAATATTAGAAATTCATAACCATTTGTATGCATGGGTTCACACTTTTGTCTTAAAACAATGTATTTCTAAACTAAAATAAAGCACTCTAAGTTGAAATCTATCCCCTAACCAGGCAACAAAAATGTATCAATTCATTTTACTATCTGAAAGTTTTCAACGCCAGCAAGTTCTCTGATTATGCACCACAAAGGCCAATCTCATTTCACACTAATTTAACCACAATGTCTGCAAAAAGCCCATGGCTTAGCAAACACTATTCCCAGTTCTAGATCAGATTATGAATGCAAAACATTATTGATCTGTTAACTTAAGCTGATGGATGAACTTCATTCCAGAAACAAATTGCAGAGCTACTGCTTTCATACTCCATCAATATGAAGAGCTGCAGTGATTTCAACGATTTTGCAGCTTCTTTTCGAATCTAATTCTGAGATCTTCTGTATAAAAGCTATTTAGCATTATCTTTGGTTTAAAATGACTTCTTCATAAGTAGCCAGCAGCATTTATATGTTTATCTTTCCTTCAGCTTAGCTCTCCATTAGCTCAGATGCCTTCAGAGAACTTTACAAAGCCTTCTTTGTGATGATATAACACGCTGATCAAAAGCAGAGCTTTTAAAAGGCTTGAGTGGGCCCAGTGTCCACTGAGAGCCAAAGTTATTCAAGCTCTCCAAAATACAGAAAGCTTTTCTTTTTCTAATGTACCCACATCCACATAAATGCTGCTTGTCCCTTACCTTTGTAGAAGCACTCTTCACTGTGCATGATGGTGATTCTCTGGTGGGCCAGGCATGAGGCCCTGTGCAGCTCACAGTGGTTCTGGTACAGTTTGCCATCAGAGCCACACACGGGTTTGTAGTGTGGTTTGCAGCGCTCCAGACACTGGCACTGTCCCTGACCCGTCTCATGGTCCACCACACAGTGCTTGCCCAAACCACAGTACTTATGTTCACAGGGGTTTGGAAAGCTGTTGTGGCTCAAAAAGCCTGTCAAAAAAAGAAAAGGAGAATTTCTTATTTGTGGGCATTAACTTTTGGTGTGAAATGTAAACGGAACACAATCTGTGCACTGTGTACATGCATATGGTAGATAACGCGAGATTAAGCAGATCGATCTGGACAGAATTCATTTTACATACAAACATGGGTGCTGACTTGGGTTTTTCAACTAATGCTGTAATACATATATATTTACCCATGATTCCTGCTCTGGCGGACCTTTGATTTGAGGGAAGGACATGAACGTAAGAGCAGGAATCAATCAGGGGTAAATATATGTAAATTATTACTGATTTATTTTGTTTTTGTTTTCATGTATGTTTCTAATTATATTGTATTAATCAAAAATCTGTTCACTGCTCCACTCTTACACTTCATATGGGGAGGAGACCACGTATTGAATTTAGTTGAGCATACCAGTTTACAGCCGAATGGGCAGCCCAAGTTTGCTTAACTGCTTAAATAGCCAGAGCATAAAGTTTTACTATACATTGAAGTCCCTACCGTTGCTGAATAATAAGCCTTAGTATGTAACAAGCCTGGGATTTAAGGGGTTTAAGGGGCGCTACCCTTTACCCCCCATGCACTAGTAGTATCATGTAATTGGGGAGACCTAGCTAGTCGGTGGAACTGGACATGACTAAATTGAGGAAAACAAGCCAAAAAAAGGAAAAAACTTTTTAAGAAATTCTCTCTACATCTAGCAAATGTTCTATCAACTTTTAATAAACTTTAATAAAATTCCATGGGTTATTACATATAAAGGCTTATTATTGTAACTGTAAGGACTTCAGTGCAAACTGGCTGAGCTGTTCTTGGGTTATAGAAATGTGTATTAAAACTTGTTGATTTTTGTGTGAACATGTGCACATACGCCTTTATCCTTTATATTTACAGTGGCCTTAGAAAGATATGACCTTAAGCTGTCTTCTGCCTCTTTTCTTAGAATTAATACATAAGCCAATTCACTGTTACTTTATACTCTATAAAATCAAAGTATCAAACTTTTTTGGTGGCTGTAAAACATTTAGAAAGAATCAGAAAAACCCTACACAGCGCAAAGAACCAGCAAGTGAAATACGCACATGTGGAAGTTTCTTGGATGCCGTAGTGAACATGCATGCTTAGAATCTCTACTTATTTCAGACTGTTTTGTGCAGTTTCGCTAGTTTTATTGAACTTTGCACTAGAATTTGGGATTGTGTCTCCTTTTTTTGGAACAAATAACAGGTTTGAAAGTTTATAAAATGATTTTAATATGCTTGACGTATTCAACTTCACAGGTTTCAAATAACTGGACACTGAACATAAAGAAATAGAAGATTAAAAAATGATAGAGAAGGCTGTGTAGCATTGGGAATTAAGTCATAATAAAGTTAATAACCAGAATTTATCATATGTTAAAAGTGGAAATCTCAAGGCAAGTAACTTGACAAAAAATGAATGTAAATAAATAATTACAATATACTGTTTATCACTTTATTCCATTCTTGTTCATAGACTTCTTGAGATATAAAATAAAATGTAAAACCACTTTTTGAAGAATAGTAATGTCCACATTGTATTATTGTTGCATATAAAATAAAATAAAAATGTTAAAATTGCAAGTGATTCCAAACTTTTGAACACTATTGTACAATCCAGGAGACTTTTCTTGCCATTTTAATTGCACATTATGCTGAAAGCCTGTCAAAAGTTTGAAAATCCTGAACATGACAGACAAGTTCTTCTGCAAAGATTGTACCTTCCTCAGTTCAGAGGGATCAAAGAAGCAATATTCCGAAGGCGTTTGAAGCTTGCACGGATAATGCTTCTGTCCAGTAACCTCTTAGCCATCTCTGTCTGCCTTCAGCCTAGGTGGGTTAGCTCGGCTTTCCAAGGCTAGAAAAGCTATGAGACCACTGAGGTGGAAGCATCAGACCTGATCAGTCGTAAACAGATGTGACAGGCGGGGAAATACACAGGCTCTGAGATCACTGAACCAAGGAGAAAGAAGCAAACAGAGAGCCGCTGAAATAGTGGCCATCTCGACCAAAGATCACAGGCCAGTCAAGGCTGCTGCCCTTCAGAGACATTCAGAAGGACGAGGCTCCGAAACCCAGCCGTCTCACTGACCGTGTTATCCTAGCAAGATGAAGGGCTTTGAAAGCTACTGTCTGTTAGAGTTTTTTAAAGGCAGAGGCCATGCCTCAGAGTCCGGGCTGTTAGTGTTGATGAATCTACCCAGACTTAGACTGTCTCTCTTTCTCGCCAGCTAAACCTCACCATGAACCTTTCAGCACCTGATCATGTTTCTTTTAACAACAGATTCCAGTGTTGTGACTAAAATGCCCTTTAAAATATGTTACTCTTTGGTTAAAATATGTCCCATTGAGGCCTGCGGACCTCTTTTACAATGGAGAAAGAGGAAACACAGTTGAGAATAAAACTACCGAAATTCAACAGAATCTTTTACACCTTCTTTAGCCTCAATTTAGAAATATTGGTTTTTAAATCAATTATATAGAATTCCAAGCACAACAGAAGTGCTTGTCCTCACAGCCGTGTGTAAAGGGTGAGTGCCATATTTTGAGGTTAAAAAAAAAAAAAAAAAACGTTTTTCTGCAATTTTAACTGCAATTATCTTTACATGACTATGAAATATATGAATTATATGACATAAAGAAAACAAATCCCAAATAAATATTGTAAAATATACATTGAAAGTTGTGGTCCTCAGGAGTCGTGTCACAAATCTCTTGTTTTGAAATAAAAATCACACTGATGACATCACTTTACTTCCTTTTACCTATTTTCTGAAGATCTATGAAGAAAAGTCCACTGTGTCTTTTCAGTTATCAGAAATTTTCTCATTTTAGCTCATGATTTCATATGAAGCTTTTAGTTGAAGTCACTGGTGTGACCGACTTTATTTTTTTGGAAATTGTGAAAACATAGAACACAAATGTATTAAATGACATATTTTAGTGGATATTCCATGAATGACAACCTGTGGTTTGATGCTCTGTAGCAGGGACTTTTATTTTTAAATGCATTTTTCATTAAAAATGTCACTGGTGTTACTGTCTCTGGTGATACCTTTCTTATGCGTAACCTTTCTTATATATAAGAGAAAGTGTCGAAAGTGAAATCAAAGTAAGCATACAGTACTGTGCAAACTTCAGAGACCACCCCTCAAATTCCACTCAAAGCAGCCAGTGCAGACCCAGTGCCGAAAAGCTGGGATAGTATGTGAAATGCCAATAAAACAGAAAGTAGTGATTAGTAATTTCTGTGTGACCTGTAATTTAATACAGTACAAAAACACAATATTTGATGTTTTACCATATGAACTTCATTTTTTTTTGCCAATATATGCTCATGCCAAATACAAACCCAATTCCAAAAAAGTTGGGACAGTAGGTAAAATTAAAAAATAACATAAGTTTTAAAACAGAAAGTGATTTATAAATCTACTTCAACCTGTGTCTGATTAAAGACAGTACAAACATTATCTTAGCATCTTAAACAAGTGATCCAATTATGCTTGCATATACACAAAAGAGTTCTTTAGTAAAGAAAATGGTTCCCTGTAGAACCATGAACACACTGCATGAAAATGATTCTATATAGCACCAAGAAGCGTTCTTCTTTTGTTACAGGCTTGACATCATAACAATTGAAGAACCCTTTTAGTAGTATGTAAAACTTACATTCTATAAGGATCATCTACAGAACATTTTCAATCAATCTGAAACCCTTTAATGATGCAATGAACCATTTAATCTTGCAAAGGAATATTTGAGTGTTCATGGTTCTATACTGAACCATTTTCTTTGCTTAAGAACACTTGAAGAGTCATCTTTTATAAGAATGTAAAAAGGATCACTCAGTCCTCTTTGAGCAGGGACAAGTTGAGGCTCACCACATTAAAAAAAATGCACCAGCAAAAAATCCAACAGTTTAAAAATAATAACCCTTAAACAGGGATTCCAAAGATTTTAGGTGTTTCACCGTCTACAGCACATAATACAAATTAGCAGTAAAGTACAAATGTGCACATTTAAGCAATAGAACATGAAACGAAAGTGTGTTATCGCGAAATAACATCACGGCTGTGATTTGGTCACTGTAGATCATCACAGCCGTGATGTTATTCGCGATAACACACGACCTCGAGTGTTCTACTGCTTTTATACAACAGTTAGATAAATAAAGTAAGAAATGAATAAATTGGGCTGTGAACGTGTCATTTAATACATTTTAATGTTAGCTGGTCCTTCCGCCAAATTATAGTTCCTTAACAAGCAGCTTGTTGCTGCGGCAGAGTAACAAGCGCCGCTCACTCGCTGCACATTCTGCTGTAAGCCTCGCCTTTTGAAGTACAGACTGAGCCATAAAACTGCCACAATATCAAGTTTAGCTCAGTTTTGTCATTTTTTGCTAGATCAACATTAACGTTGTTTTGTTCCAGCCAGTCTGTAAAGCATCTTACAGCCCATTTTGTTTGGCGAATGGTACTCAGTTCATTTCTGGATACTTCCAGGTTGTTTAGGTGTTGTTCTGTCAAAGCTGCCGACTGAAAAGCTGCTCAGTGGTGATGACAGTTTGGGAATTTAGTGTCGTCTCATCCACAGAGTCTGACCAAATTGGCTGTTGGTCAAATGTGATCTTAAAAGTGTCCATTTTCTGTTTGTGCGCATAGTAAAAAGTAAAGTAAAAAGTGCGCAAAATAAAAGTGCTCAAATGGCTCAAGCATCTCCTATAGCTGTCAAAGTTGTTGCTTAGCAACGGAGTCTCAGCGGAGTGATACAGTGTTTGTGAAAAAAAACATGATGTTATGGCAAAATAACAGCATGGTTAGAGCGCTTCTTAACCAATCAGCTTGCATGGCCAGAACTAACTGTTGTACATTACCCACTTTATGCTAGTAACAATCTGCAGGGTTGCCTGTTTCTTTGTTCCAGAGAACACACCATACATTATTTCCATACACACTCTAAAGGTTGACTTGTCTGACCACAATATACATTTTCATGGAGCACCAGTCAATTTCAGTTAAGTTAGTGTTGTTGTTGACCTATGGCTTTGCTATGCCTTACCTTGCGTTTGTGGATGCAGCGACAGTATTTATTGATAACGGTTTGTCAAAGTATTCCCAAGCCATGCGGTAACAGTCACAGAAACATGCCCGTTTTTAATGCAGCGCCCTTCTGAAGGGATTGAAGGTCATGGGCAATCATCTGTGGTTTTCAGCCTTGCTCTTTTCACACAGATATTTCTCAAAATTCATTGAATCTTTTGATATATTATACACCGTAGAGAATGAAATAAAGGAGTAGCATTTGATGAACGGAACACCTTGCTACATGTTAAGCATAGAGTGAATTAAATGTGAGTAATCCAAGTCCCAGGTAGTACCATGAAGTACTATGTAGATATAACACACATAATCCATAACATTCTGAAGATGTGGCATGAGCTGGATCACTGTTCATAAATTTAAAAGTAATATTATAAGCTTTCCGAATCACTTAATTGTTCATATCAGTGAAATCACAAATTGCAGGACCTACAATCTCTTATCAATCAAAGGGTTTGTAAATCTCACAGGAGAGTCAGTAAAACTGCAAACTATAGCTCTAATAGCTTATCAATGAAAGATCCGAAGCTCGGTTTTGGATCTGGTAGTATATCAAGACCCTCAAATTAAAAAAGAGGAATCAAAAGTTGATATACTACTAGATGCTGTATGCGTTCTCTTCAGGAATCCAAAAGCAATTCTGCGATGGCTCTGTCTCTTTCAGCACTATTTTCAACAAAATCTACATGCGGAAACCTTGTAGAAAACAAGCTCTCACTGCATTGAAAACATGCCAACCAAGCAGGCTTCAAATGAAATATGCATGACTCACAGAGCAAGGTCCAGGTGGAGAGGAACTCCACTGGATTACCTCTTTATCAGCTAAAGAGAGAGCTCTGAGCTCCATTTGAGCTTCATCCACTCCTGATTCATGAAGTGAATCGTCTTTTGTATAGCAGGCCAGCCAGTGTTTACTTTTGTGCTGGATGCACAAATGCAAGCAATAGCTTTTTTAACCTAAAATCTTTTCGAATGCTTGTTGAGAAACATTGTTCTTAAACTTTTGCTGAAGCACTTTTGCAAAGTGGCAACCCATCCTTGCATGTAAAGGTCTAGGCCTTTGCTGAAGATTTCTTTTCATACCCAAGCATGATTGCATAACCTGTTTATGATGTTTTTCTTGAACATTTCACAATATTCAGAGTCGTGAATTGCGCTTTTTTTTTCAATTGTGTCGCAGGCAGCAATGTCAGAATGAGCATACCACTTTTGTTTTTCAGAATTTGAAAATGCCAGCTGACCTTTAGAGTGTGCCACAATTTCACGATGAATGGACCAACAGAAATGTTCCAGAAGTGCTTGGGAAAAAAAATCTAGTTTTATTAACTTCCATTCAAAGTGAAGAATGTTTTTCCCTCTCCCGTAAAGTAACCATTCTGGAGATACTAGGTGTTGTTCAGACAACAGTGATGTATTTATAAAAAAAACAATGAGGTTGTTGAAGTAAAACATTTTATACAAGTTTATTTGTACTAATGCACAGGTCAAAATGGATTTACAAGTCACTGCTTTCTATTTTTCTATATTCCCCGACTTTTTTGTAACTGGCTTTGTACAATGTTTGTATACAATATGTATTTTAAAGGAGATATTCGAAAAAAGAAATTGAAAACATTAAAAACCATTTCACATCAACATACAGTGGCACTTGGTGACTTCAGTTTACCAGTGTGCCACTCAGCATTTTGTATATTAATTAAAACCCGCAGAATAGAGTAGATTACATTATTACATTTACCAAGAGAAAGGCGGCCAGTCTTTCAGATAAACAATCAAATGCTAATTGAAAGTTAGCTCTGATGACATTATTAGCCAAGTCTTTTTTTCACATCCTGCCTTTTCACTAGAAAACAGTGAGTAAAATGATGCCAAACATGATACATTGACTATTTCATTATGTTTATCCAAGTAGAGTTTAAAAATGAATTTTACATTCATTGGTACTCTCACTGCATGCATTCTATAGCCTCTGCTATGTCATGCTGACCATTAGACCACTATGACAGCAAAGGACTTGCAGCGAGGTTTAGCCGACACAAGTGGTGGTGCACCATTTTACTGGACATCTGAATGAAACAGTCATCAAAAAGAAACCTCACCTGCCCACTTTCTCACAAAGGTCAACATCTGAGGTATGCAAAATAATATCAACATAAGCCTGAGACATTTTAGCACACAAATGCTGTGGAGTGAAAAGGTCAAAACGGAACTATTTGACCACAGTCACACCAAAGGAGAAATTTTAGGAGAAATAAAGGAGTAGCATTTGATGAAAGGAACACCTTGCCACATGTTAAGCATAAAGTGAATTAAATGTGAGTAATCCAAGTCCCAGTTGGTACCATGAAGTACTATGTAGATATAATACACATAATCCATAACATTCTGAAAATGTGGCATGAGATGGATCACTGTTCATAAATTTAAAAGTAATATTATAAGCTTTCCGAATCACTTAATTGTTCATATCAGTGAAATCACAAATTGCAGGACCTACAATCCCTTATCAATCAAAGGGTTTGTAAATCTCACAGGAGAGTCAGTAAAACTGCAAACTATAGCTCTAATAGCTTATCAATGAAAGATCCGAAGCTCGGTTTTGGATCTGGTAGTATATCAAGACCCTCAAATTAAAAAAGAGGAATCAAAATTTGATATACTACTAGATGCTGTATGCATTCTCTTCAGGAATCCAAAAGCAATTCTTCGATGGCTCTGTCTCTTTCAGCACTATTTTCAACAAAATCTACATGCGGAAACCTTGTAGAAAACAAGCTCTCACTGCATTGAAAACATGCCAACCAAGCAGGCTTCAAATGAAATATGCATGACTCACAGAGCAAGGTCCAGGTGGAGAGGAACTCCACTGGATTACCTCTTTATCAGCTAAAGAGAGAGCTCTGAGCTCCATTTGAGCTTCATCCACTCCTGATTCATGAAGTGAATCATCTTTTGTATAGCAGGCCAGCCAGTGTTTACTTTTGTGCTGGATGCACAAATGCAAACAATAGCTTTGTAGGTATAAAGGACCATTGAATTCAGTTGATTTTTTAGCTGAGGAAGTGAATAACAGCTGACTTGTTAAAAGGATTCCTACTGTTATAATTCATTTTGTCAGACTGCGGGGACACTTTTGGGATCTTTTCTTCTTTTTGTTGTTTCTTTGCTGTATAAACACTGAAATTATGCCCTTCAACCAGTCTTCTTTCTTGTATTTGTGCTTCTTGAACTTCTGTTCTTTTATTTCTGTTTCGTCTCTCTATGGATAAGTCATAGTTGTTGTTTTTGTTAAGTCATAAGTCATGATCATCAGTTTGCTCAAGGCATTGCAGTAGTGTTCTGACTTTCTATCCGTCGGCATTTTATCGCTGTAAATATTTTATAAAGGATTCCGTCAAATACTTTGATTCTCTTATCTGCTAATGTTTGTTTCTGTTTCTTCTCAGCCTTATTTATCAAGAGTGCTCTCCACAGAGTCTTTTTCTAAAGAGGAAGAATTGAGTGTCTGTAGTAGGGTCAGCAAAGGGCAACAAACACTTTCATTGGAATGCAGACCATGTTACACAGCAACCATGTGACAGCAGAGACTAATGGCTATTTTAGTTCCAATTATTAATACTAAACAGCTGGCTGAGGATCGGAAAATTAAGCTAATTGATGCCTAAGCACTTTCAGCTCTCAATTCCCACCGTTCCAAATGCCATTCTACAGGAACTATGTAAGTAAACGAGCAAGATCTGGAAGACCAGGAAAACTCTTAGATAGAGCTGCTTGTACGCTGGACTGAAAGGCAAAGCAACACCCCCACATGACTGCAAAGGACTTGCAGGAAGGTTTAGTTGAATCAGGAGTGGTGGTGCACCATTTTACTGTGCTTCTGCATAAAACAGTCATCAAAAGGAAACTTCACCTGCAAACTCACTACAAAAGTCAACATCTGAAGTACGCAAAAGAATATGTAGATAAGCCAGAGACATTTTGAAAACAAGCTCTGTGGACTGATGGAGCTAAAATGGAACTTGGCCACAATCACTAAAGGTGTTTTGGGGAAAAAAGGAGCAGCACTTGATGAAAGGAATACCTTGCCAACTGTTAAGCATGGGGTTGGATTAGAGGTAAGAAATCTATGTCCAAAATGTTAAAATCCTCCCCACAATTTTGTTCCAACTGCCGGAACATCTGGGTTTTTACTGAGAAACACAATCAGTTAGGAAACTGAAGATAAAAAAGAGGCTGACTTTTACGACGATGCTCTAAAACATATCCCAAAATCCACGGTGAAGTATTTAATGAAAATGCAAGCTAAAACTTTCGCAATGGCTTTCACAGACCCCTGGCTAAAAAATATTGAAAATCTGTGGGAATTTAAAAATAGTTTGCTGCGGAGCTTGAGTTTTGTTTTCACTTCACAGTATTTTAACTACAGGCGACCAAACAGATGGTTAAGAACAAAATAAATAAGATAATGGCATAATGGCCTCACATCCAATCATGCAGTTTCTTCAGTTATTATACAGTGGTTGTTGTTGTTTACCGGCTCTCTATAATTGGTCTAAATCCTTTTATGACATATGCAGTCAGTGTTGTAGAAATACTGAGCATATCCTTAGAAAAGCAGACTGTAACGTAATTTACCATGAGAGCAATAACATTTCATCATACTGGCCACTCTTACTGACACCTGTTATGCAACTGTAACAATGTTTTCCTGAGGATATTTCTTACGATTGGCTGTTTCTCTGCATGTGTTAGGGAAGGGTTTAAACATCAAGGCAAAGCAAAATCATGACATGCTGGCAAACTAATGAGAGCAGCATGAACTGGACTAACTGCAGGGCTTCATAAACTGACATCAATCTCAGTGGGTAGATTTAATGCCCTCAGGACAGAGCTTTACAAGGCAGCTCTGAGCTGGCCATCAAAATTGTGCTGAGTTGCTCTATTAGCCATTCTTTTGGTTTACAAACAGTAAGAGAGAAATAGAGAAAGAGAGAGAGGCAACATGAGTGATTCTCACACACACTGGATCTTCAATGCACCTGTCCAATCACACTATCCAAAAATTAGCCTATTATAGAAGTGAATTTAACAAGGGAAGAAAAAAGTAACAAAATGCACCAAAAAAACCCAAAAATATTTATCGAATTTTAGTTCATTGTCGTGTAATGGGAACTGCATGCTTGTTGTATTAAAACTCCTGAAACAGCCAATGAAAATGATCAAATGATCAAATCAGTTTTTTGTTTGGAATCTTGTCGATAACAAGATACAGCCAAGCAAGCTCTTTCATTGGTTAGGCCTTTAGGAGCCGGACAGAAGGACTTGTATATATGTTAGATTTACCACCAACATAACTGAAAATTAAGAGTTCAATCAACCAATCACATTTTGATTTACAAATAGATGAGAAAAAACATCACTCAAGGCCTCCTTAGATGTGTCACCGACTGTGAATATGAGCCTAATTACCATGCTAAGATATGTATATATATATATGCTGGGGGAGACCTAACAAGTGGATGGAATTGGATACGGCTAAATTAGAGAGAAAATTGGGGGAAATCCCAATAAATAAATAAATGTTCATTTGCACAAGTGTAAGCTTAATGCTAATATAGTATTAGAAATCCCATATGGGCCCTAACAGAAATGACCACTATATTGTTTTTTTTTTAGTTAAGTTTTGACCAATAGTTATGGTTCACCACTGCTTTCTAAATATCCTCAGAGTGAAGAGTTGCCCCAGCAGAGAGTATATAGGCTCAACATTACAGGTAATTTTATCATGGCATGCAGACCAAGCAATTTAACTACACTCTTAAATATAAAGTTTCCTATACTGTTCTTCACTCAGTCAAATGGCTCCAGGAAAAAGCTTTAATTGGTATAGAACCTTCACGTTATGTAAAGGTTCTTGAAACCTATAAATAGTTCTTTACACTTAAACATTTCATTTACAAAAATAAAAATACAAATAATTCTTTAAATAACCAGCTATTTAAAACCCAAAGTGGTCCTTCTATGGTATAGCTCCAAAAACACCCTTTTTGGCACCTTTATTTTTAACCCTCTGCTGCACGCTTTATGAGAGCAATTTAAAAACTTCACTTCTCTTGGATAAAATGGTCCTGATTATTAAATTTACAAAACATTTAAAAAATAATAATGTGTGCAGGGGTCTTTTTGGAGTATGTTGCCTTGAGCCAAAATTGTGAGACTACTGGAAGAAATGACACAGAGCTGTGTTCAGCTGAGAGCCAGGTGGTTGCGACTGGCTAAATCCATTCCACTGTTGCCGTGTTGCTTCTAGGCAACAAACATATTTCTGCAAATTCTCATAAGAAAAAAACTTGATACTGAATGTTAAAAAAAGAGGTTTAAATGTGCCCAATAAGAGATAGTATGACAGTACATGCCTTTTATTGACTTACTCAAACTCTTCTCTTTATTGTTAATCCTATTATTGTCTTTAAATACGTATAATGTTACTGCAAAGTGAGGAAAATGAGTTTGTTGCCCTGAGGCTACTTTGTGCAATAGAGGTTTAAAAGTGTAGTAGCTGCAATGGGAACATTAAGGGTTGATTTGTTCAGTTGATTGTGCTAAGCTGGTCTGGATGAAAGTCCATTTGACATTTTCCCCGGTTACAGGTCTTTACGAAGACTCTGGATTCTGCATTTTGATTTGAACAAAAAAGTTGACTTTAGCCTGGTGTGAGACTATACATTAGAGACAGCTTGGTGAGGTGAAGCAGAGGAGATTTCTCACTGCAGCCGTGCAACTGTTCATAGTCCCTCAGCTCTCACAAGATCTGGCTGGAAAAAAGCCCTTTAAAGTCTAACTGCAAACACAAAACATTACAACTCCTTCTGAGCACTACGTCCTCCCTCTCTCACTCCCCACACAACCCCCCAACCCCACCCCACCTCCCCCTGAGATGCAAGTCTCGGCCCATCTGATGTTTTCCAAAACCGAGGCAGTGAGGGTCCTTGGGGATTCTGGGTAATGTAGTAAACAACAGTAGGCAGCTTTCAGCTCCACTCACCGCAGCCTGTTAAGAAGCCCCTGTAGACTCCGCCTGCTAGCAACAACAGGAAACAAATCCGGATAAACAGCCACCAAACAATGCTTTAAACTCCACATGAAAGACAACATGGAGGCGCACAAATGTGCCACCTGTGCCACTCCTACATACCCCACCTCAACCACATTATTCCCACTACTAGACTGCATATTATACAACAACAATGCGCGTGTGAGGGACGGTCAGCTTTTTTTCCCACAATGATTGTATAGAGTTCCTTCCAACACAGTAAAAATAGGCATCCACTGAACTGAAGTCCCAATGACAGCTGGGATAGGCTCCAGCACCTCACCGTGACCCAGAAGGATAAGCGTTTAGATATGATGGATGGATGGATGGATGGATGGATGGATGGATGAACTGAAGTCATATTCATTGGATTTTCCAGACTCGTAGCTGTACTGCTTACATGGTTCACTTGACAAAAGAGTAGACGGAGCTAGCAACCAAGTGGCTAACTAGCTGGATGAGTTCACCATTAACATTAATGGTTATCCAGCATCATATATTCAAAAATGTTCTATGTAAGTAACCTAAACTACTAAACTACACTGTAAATCCAATCTAGGTTTTAAATAGTGCTTGTAGAAATGAGACAGTCTCAAAGGTTTGGATTTTATTTCATTTTTTAAAGCTGCTCCAAATACATATTCATCCAAATGCATATTCTCTGCATTTCAGGTGTTGGACTCTCAGCCTCAGTAAATGCAGCCACTTTTGGACACAGTAATGCTGATTATGTGTTTCTTATGCTTTTGTACGATTGACTATCATGCTTCCAAGCATTGTTGAAGACGGTAAAATGTGCTTTAAAATGTAGGTTTTCATGTTTTTGCAAATATACACCAAAATATATACTCCAGCAGCACTGCTTTGTCTGATCCACTTGTACCAGCGCAACACACCACTAACACACCACCAAGTCAGTGTTACAGCAGTGCTGAGAATGATCCACCACCCAAATAGTACCTGCTCTGTGAGGGCCCATGGGGGTTCTGACCACTGAAGAACAGGGTAAATTCATTCATTTCATTCATTCAGAACCATTAGCCTACTGTGTTTGCACACAGAGGAACTAGACCACTGCACTTAACCCATCCGTGTGGTGAAACACCCACATACATGCACACTAATGAACACACACACTAGGGGGCAGTGAGCAAACTTCCTGGAAGGGTGGGCAGCCCTATCCACAGCGCCTGGGGAGAAATAAGGGGTTAGGTGACCTTCCGGTCACAGGGCTGGTTCTCTAACTTCCAGCCCACGACTGCCCCTTAAAAAGGGGCTAACAAAGTATGCAGAGAAACAGATGGACTACAGTCTGTAACTGTAGAACTACAAAGTGCACCTATATAGTTAAGTGGAGCTGATAAAATGGACAATAAGCGTAGAAACAAGGAGGTGGTCATAATGTTATGCCTGATCAGTGTATTTGTTAGAATTTGACATTTTTGGTCTAAACTCTAATTATTTTTTACATTTTTGGGATGAATTCTCAGCAGCAGTTGAATAATGTGAGTAAAAAGGCAAAACGTAATATACCTGAATTAATCCACAAACACCAAACTTATGAAGAGGCTCTATTGTCTCTATTGTCTATGCACACAAGATATCAGCAATGTCCAAGAGTGAAATTGTATTGTATTTTGCTCTTAACCGAGCTATCAGTTTACACTAATGATATAAACATTTCCAATACTGTTAGCTTATGTGACACCAAGTCACATGTGGTATCCAGGTTTCAAAACAGATTACAGAAATTGATTCACTTTTAGCTGTTTACTTTACCCTTTAACAATCATAATTCAGCAACTACATGGACTTCAATTTAAACTAATGGAGCTTTTCTTAGGTTATAGAAGTGTGTAGTAAAACTTTGTTAAGGGGTTAAAGGAGTCCATATTGTGGAAAACTCAATCTTTCGCACTAATTTGGAATAAAGGAGTTTGATATTTATGTAAATATTGTTTCATACAATATGGAATACTAAGCTTTAAAAATGGCATCCTCTAAAATTCCTTATTTTTGCGAAGCCATAAAAACCAGACAGTTTACATAAAGCCTCCCATGAAGAAACACTCCTTATAACTTCAATGTAAATGGTGGGGCAAAACTCCTGAAGGCTGAGTGAGTGGCTCAAATTATATGCTTCAAATGACGAATGAAGTGAACACATGCTCTAACAGAGAACAGACCTCTGCACATTTTAATGCACAGTTACTGTTTCATTGCTGAATTTAACATATTGGAAAACAAAAATAAAATATGTCCTGTGCAAAAGTTTTGTGACATTTTAAATATTATGTTGTTTGAGTTTGTTAAAATCATCTAATAAATAGAAATTGTGCACTAAATTTTGCAGGTGTGTTCTCTGTAAAGGATGTGCCAACTTATTTCACTTAGAAAATCAACAAAAACGTCATTTCACTGTGGGTGTTCAAACTTCTGCATACGACAGTAGCTAAAACCAGTACTAGCTGTTGTGCTGTAGTCTGAATTTTGTGTTATATAGATAACTATGTTTTTACTACATTTTGGGTAATGCATTATGTTTAGTCAGCTATATTTAATAGTGTTTTGTGCAATTTCATTATATCCCATGAAAATGAATATGGTTTAAACACAAACATTTATAAACACAATGCACAACTGAAGTGTTTAAAAATTGGAAAAAGAGCTTAACTGCCTTGCTCTCTCTGGTTGGGTACAATGGTCCTCCCTCTTCCCATCACTTAACATATTGCTAGCCAGTGCAGGCATAACAGATGTAACATAACTGCCATTTAGCATTCTCCTCCAAGTGTGTTGAGCCATCCAGTGATGCTGTGTTAGCAGCAATTTCGAAAAGATGTGGTGGTGCTTCACATGTCTGCACCCTCTCAGCTTACCCCATGTGATGGGGGAGTCCTTGGTAGTAGGTGGGAATTGGCTGTTACTAAATTAATAAATTAAACTAACTGACTGAAATGAAAAAAAACAAATTCACCACCAAGTCTTCATCTTTCTGGAGGGCAGATTAGCAGCACCTGGATTATTTGTGGGATGTGTGATGCAAAGAGGCTCACATGGTGTGTTTTCTCAGCTGTGAGGTGTTACATTCTTTACAGTTGCTTTGGTGCAGAAATCCCAACATCTAATTGCAAGCCATAACTTGTATGAATGTATATGCCCACTCATATTATTTACAAGAAAAATCTGCTTGTTGAGAGAATCCTCGCCAAATGTTTATGTGTGAGTATTTGCCAGAACTGATTGGCATGATTATTTGCTTCGGGCTTTGTGTCAAGGGTTTTGGGTGACAGTCTGGCATTTTGTGACAAAATATGCTGTTCTGCAAAACCAAAGGTGGTTTGGGCTTTGCAGGAGCTTTGTGAAAGAGTGAACTGGAAATATTTGCAAGGAATTACCAATAATTGTGAAAATATGTGGGGATGATCTTGCAGGGGATGCGTGTTATGGAAATGAATCCATAAAAGGCTCATAAACAGCATGGAATAGAATTTGTGTTAAAGGAAAATACTTGATAGGACTATGATTTTCGCCACAGCTGGAGAGAAGTGTCTGGTTTATGGCTTTTTGCTGTAGCCAACTCCTGTCTGACAGGTACATTTGTAAAAATGGAATGAGCTGGGTGCAGACAATAGAAGATGGAGTTACAGGTAGGCTTTGTTGGCAGTGAGAGTTGATCGGAGACTCTGGGACTATCTCCTTATTGCTCTGGCCACCAGACTCAAAGACTGTTCTCCTACTCTATCCTTTTGATAAAAGATACTGAACGCGACCTACAACTTGCCCAATGTTGCATCTGCTTTCAGAAAATTCTGTGTTAAGCCAAGAGTACTAGCTTTAGACTGTGCTCAGCATTTGGGTGGTTTTATGCACCCAAAACAGTAATAATTCATTTTCACATGACCATTTTCCCACCTCTTATCAACTGGTAGAGGCCCAATTTTCCATTACATAATCCCTTTAATAGAATAATACATTTAGCACATAATTGTTCATATAAGATTGCAATGACTTCTTATTTTCCAGATTATTATTCACCGTTACTCATAGAAATTACTATTAGTTGGCAGCATTGTTCATGTTTGGTCTGCTTTAGTTAAAAATTTGCATCTTGGCAAAGTTACACAACACTGAATCTCTAATATTAGATAATTATAGCATCATTTAAATGGAGAACGGCTATAGCATCTCAACACAACCAGCACTTTGGCACGCTCACTGGTCCTACAATCAATGGAAGCTCAAGAGGTTGGATTCTTGTGTGTTGCCAGATTCTTCAAAAGAGCAAATCCCCATTAGAATGCCTGCTTCATCCAGTCCCATTGAGTGTTCCTATTTGTCAGGCACTGCTGCGCTTGGCTGCCTGTAAACTCCCCACTAAATTCCCACTGCTAATTCATGTAGCACTAAGCTGTCTTGTCCTGTGTAGCTGAGGAATTTTGAATACTTGTTGATTGCTTCTATTTATAAAGAGTCTGCTGTAGAATTAAAGAGCCTTTTCAATGTCCTATGAACCAGGGACACAGGAAGTGGGGGTGCTGAGGGGGCTGCAGCACCCCCTGATTTAAAGACTGCCCCTTTTAAAAATAATAGTAATAATAAACTGTTGTGAACTTTATAATAATTTCAGCATAGTAGAGACCCATATGTGCCTGTTCAAGAGTGGAGTGGAACTGCCCGCTTTGGGGGTGGGTCACTAAAACACGCACAGGTTGAGGTTTACAAAAAAAACTCAACCTGCATGTGTTTCAGCGACACTCCCTCAAAGTGGCCAGTAGCAGCCTTGTATTGTTTTTTTTAAACTATATATTATTAAAAATAATCATACATTGTTATAATAACTATGTCAACCATTGAATCACCTGCTCTGTGTGCTTTTCAGTGTTAAATCTCATCACTGGCCTGTGAGCATGATGCAATCAATCACCACTCCACATATCAACAATCTGATTGGTTGCCGCTCAGTTCATTTGCATAAGGTTAGTCCAGCATGAGAGAGCACAGATGACGTGCGTCAGTGATTTGATGTGTTAAGTAGGCTATATTCATATTGCTGCTGTCAGAACAAACCCTTGAAAAAAGCAAGAAGCCTACTTTATTTCTAATGTAAGTCAATGGAACCAGGCATTTTTCCCCAAATCATTTTGGGTCATTTCTTTTGGTCCATTTATCATGAAATTTACCCAAGTGAAACAGGTATTTTCAAATTATGACAAAAACTGAACAAAAATGGAGATACGAGGTTTTGTTCCAACAGCACCAATATGTTGTTATCTGTAGCCTCATTGTAGCACTATAAAACACATTCTGTCTGATGGAAATTAGCAAAATAAATAAATAAATAAATAAATAAATAAATAAATAAATAAATCCAAATCATTTTGCATGACCTCATCAGTTACGTCACATATATGCTGCTTCAAATTTCAGCACCCCCAACTTAAAACACCTTCCTGCATCCCTGCTTTGAACAATGCTTTGTGACGTGCTAAGTAATATTCTGATATTCATAAATCATAGTGGCTGGAATCCCAAAATTGTCAAGCAATAGCAAACTCTGAAACAGAAGAGGGCGATTGTTTCAGCACGCACAGATCTAGAGTACATGCTAGCTGGCTAATAGGTGTGAATTTCTTGTGTTATTGTTAGCCTGGTAGCATGCTTTTTATTTTTCATTATTTCTATTATTTATACTTATTTCTCATATACATATATATATATATATATAGGAAATAATAATAGGAAATTGGAAAATAAGTATAAGTACATATAAATGAGACATTATCAGAAGTCATTTTTCGGTAGGATAATACTTCTGAACACACAGATAAGTTTAAGGTCACAGTTAGGAATGTCCATTATTCTGATGTTTTCACCTGTTCAAACTCCATTGAGACCATCTCACTAATCTCACATTAACCACAAATTAACTGGACACAAGTTTTCCATTAAATCTGAATATAATAAAATGAGCATATGCTGCGAGAATATTTACCATCAAAATATCCCAGTCTTAACTCTCAGGATCAGATGAACACGTGAGAAGATGTGACTCAAAATATACCCTGATCCAGCTGTGACATGCATGAGTAGTTTGTGTTTTTTATATCACAAACTCTTAGCCGGAGTAAAATAACACCCTTGTAGAAGGTTTTGAAGCGATAAAAAGAACCACTGTCTCTTCATCACTGAACCCAACGCTTCACAGGTGTGCGGTTAGTGGGTGGGGTTGTGCATAGTTGACATGATAAGCTGGAGCACATTGAACGTTAAGTTCAGATGCAGTGTGGGATTATATTGTGGTCACCTGAAAGTGCAAAGTGCCTGGGCTCAAATATACATCTACTCCAATGTCCTGCAAATACAGGAGAGCACATTCTTCTGTTACACTGAGTCTCACTATCACTCTAAAACAGGCTAAAACAGCTAACTGAATGGGATTTTACAATCATTTGACCAAATGACGAAAACTCGGCAGACCCCTGTGGTGTGTCAAATTTCTATTTATAGCCACCATTTCGCCAAAGCTTCCACTGGGACACACTGAGGCTGAGAGTGACACCAACTCAAATCCAGCTATTATACAACAGTGATTTGGCTGCTGTTTATCTCATCAGCTTCTGTCCTGCCGTCAGTCACAGGAGAGAGAGAGAGAGAGAAACAGAGAGACAGCGAGACAGAGAGAGAGAGAGACAGAGAGAGAGAGAGAGAGAGAGAGAGAGAGAGAGAGAGGGAGAGAGAGAGAGAGACAGACAGACAGAGGGGGAGGAGAGAGAGAGACTGACAGACAATGAGACAGAGGGGAGAGGAGAGAGAGAGACAGACAGAAAAACAGAGAGACAGACAGAAAGACAACAAGACAGAGGGGGAGAAGAGTGAAAGAGAGGGAGACAAACAGAGAGACAGACAGAAAGACAGCGAGACAGAGGGGGAGGAGAGAGAGAGAGAAAGAGAGAGAGTGAAAAAAAAGAAAGAAAGAAAGAAAGAAAGAAAGAAAGAAAGAGAAAGAAATATAAATAGAGAGCAAGAGAGGGGAAAGAGAAAGAGGGAGAGAGAGAAAAAGTGACATAATGATAGAGAAAAAAGAAAGGAATGGGAGAAAAAACAAAGAGACAGAGAGAGAAACAGATCCAGAGAGACTGAGAGAAAAAGACAGAGAGGGGAGAGAGAGAAAGAGAGAGAGAGAAAGTAAAACATGCTTCCATTAACAGTAAAAGACAGACCATTGAAAACAAGAGCTTTTTAAAGCAACTTGTCTAACAGCTGCGTTTTCCCCCCAAGTCCCAGCCAGAGAGAGATAGAGAGAGAGAGAGAGAGAGAGAGAGAGAGAGTAGCAGTAGCAACAGGCCAACTGTGTCATTAATTATTCAGATAGACGGACGGAAGAAAAAAGGCCTAAATATTTGAGTTTATGCATTGCGCTTTTGAACCATCCAGTACACAAGCCCTCAGCAATTACACCAAAAGAGCCAGGAAGACGAGTATCAGGCCTCCTCATTACTGATTTATTCCTCTATTCATAACTGGACTTCCCTATTTATACACCAGCCCGAGTGGACAAGTCCCTCCAAGTCCTGCGTGAAAAGAAACAGCAGATGTGCTGATGTAAGGCATGTGTGTCGAAACCCATAAGAGAAGAAAAGTGTTTAATTTAGGTCCATTGTGGTTTTCGAGGGAAAATGAGATGAGCCTAAGAAACAGCCTGAGGCCACTTTGGCTGGAGAGTCTTATTAGCGTTATGCTAACACAGGCCTAGGCTTCGCTTAATACTGAATAACAATCAATCGTATTAGCATTGAGCTTGTGGGGAGGCCAAGAAATTTGCACAAAGTGTTTGCCGTGTCTCAGAGTATGATCTTTGCTCATGAAAGCAGGCCTCACATGTTCCTAAATATCTGATTCAACATCTGTTGAGTGCCTACTACAAGAGTTAATCTCCCTGCCAAGTATTTCAGATTCATTACTTTCCAAGCACAGATCCTTTTGTTGAAATTAGAGTCCCTCCTGTTTCTCCGGCTTTACAGCTCATGAATATTCACGCAATGCAAATATTGACTTTTCTCGCTGTGTTGAAAGTCTATCCTGGAGTTAAATTACAGGTTTGAATATTCAAAGGCTGTGAGGCCACATGTTCCCGATGTTCAGCGGTCTTTTGCAAGAGGCTGAAAACTTCAGTATCAGTAAGTTTTCAACAGGCGATTGGTGGGCGTGTGATTCATTAGTCTTTCATGTTGGCATGGAAAAGCCACAGAACCAGCTGTGAATGTGTGGTCCTGCTACAGACAGTGGGGTCAAAAGGTCTGTGACCAATAGTCAAAATGCTTTATTTTGCATTCCTTTTTACTTAATTTACTTTCAAGTTCCATTCAACTAAATTGCTGCTTAATTGACCATAATTTCCTTTAACTCCAATCTTTTTAACTTAAGATCTGATAGGTCAAGATAAGATTTTTCACAAATTCATATTACAGAAGCAAATCTTAGCTTATATTAGAAATCATTTTGATTACAGGGGATGATCTAAACCCCTTCACCTTCACCATGGTCTGGTGGAGTAAGATCCATAACTGGATTCAGATGAGTCTACCACACTAAACCAATCACAGATGTGTTCGTTAATAGCACCTGTTGCCAAGTTGGACAAACTTTACACAATGTTCTACCCTTTAAGGCCAACATAAAAATATGTAAATTCCACCATTTGATTTGCTCTTCTCCATTAATAAAATGTTAGTAAACATGGGAGCATCAGAAAGGGCCAATTCTACAAGCTAATTTGTTCCACTATGGCCAACGTGGACATGTATGTGTGATAATTCCCCTGGTAGAAGATTTCAAATAGTTTGAGGAATCGCAGGTGAGATAGGATTAACCTATTAAGACATTATACCACATATTGTTTAGAGTTACACATATCAGTAAAGTAGCAGTAGTGAAGCATCTGAATATGTTGAGGTAAATATCATGAAGATGTGCTGTTGATCCATTACTTACATTAAGTAGATGTAGTGTTTATGTTACTTCCATTACGCAAAACCTAACCTTACCCAAAACCTAACCCTAACCCTAACACTGGCCCTAATCCTAACCCTAACCTCAACCCAAAACCTAATCCTAATTCTCACCATGGCCCTTATCTTGGCCCTAATCCTACTCCTAACTCTAATCTCAACCAAAAACCTAATCTTAATACCTCACACTGGCCCTAATTTTAACCCTAACCTTACCTTCAACCAAAAACCTAATTCTAACCCTCACCCTGGCCCTAATCCTAACCCTAACCTTATCCTCAACCCAAAACCTAATCCTAATACCTCACACTGGCCCTAATCCTAACCCTAACTTTAACCAAACACTAATCCAGTGAAGCTCTAGGTACAGAATGGTATCAGTGTGTCTATAACAGCTTACTAGGATGTTGAGATGGTCTGTATTAGACCTGTTATATGTTCAGTTCCTCTCAGGTTAAACTTCTATAGATACTTGGACCCTCCCAAAAAAGTGGAAAACAAACTGAATTAATCAGATCATAAATAAAGTTTATTTAGGCAGTTAAAAGTCTTTTGATAAACTGATTGTGTTCACTGCTGCGTCATCATTGACCTGTTGAGTGTTTCAATGATTATATCTGTTGATTTCATCTAAAAGGACCAACCAAAATTAAGTTTCACCAAATTAGGGACAGTAAACTAAACGGTCATCTCAGTAGATTGAACTTGACTATATAGGTTGCCAAACCCACAACAGTTGCCATAAAAGAATGCATTTGTGGGTGAAGCATTGAATGGTCAAGTCAGCTAAAAGTTCAGCCCAATGTGACCTCTTTCCAAAGGGCTGTCCCACTTTAGAACCCGACACTACTAATTTTCTATTGCTGCATCATCAAGCCTTCTTCAGCGTCCCTCCCACATTCCCTCACTCCCCTTCTCTCTGTGGACGGAGTGGAACCTCTGATAACAGAACTTGCTTACAGCTGGTGAAAGTGATCATATATTAAGTTGTTGCAGGCCTCTGGGACATGCTGTCACCACTAAAACATCAGGGAGCTGTCGACAAATAATTCCGTCTGCAGAAATGAGCGAGGGCTGGCAGAGAGCGGCCCCCATCCTCTGCTCATCTCTCATCCTGCATGCTGCTGCTTTCCATTATTAAACTTGTGCTTGAATCTCGTAGGGGGAGCACGATTCCAGGATTAATGTACAATTTAGAGCTATATGTCTGTAACAGTCTGAATTATTCAAATCAGCCATTGCTAAGAAGACGCCGACTCCGCATACAGATTTTTGCATTATGCCATAATGAAGCTTTTTAGCGTCCGTGAAGAAAATCTTAAGGGAAGTTTGGCATATTATGGTAGTTCTAAAGTATGTTGGATCTACTTTTGTAAGGCGAGAACAGAAGGTGGCTTGGCAGAAGTTGGCTGATTGCTTTGCTTGTTGCTGAAGTGAATGATCTGTGAGTTAATTAAATATTTCTCTTTTTTAGTTTTTTTGAAAGTGCAATACAGTCTTTGAGGACCCGGATGGTGGCACATTTTAGCTCTGTAGTCCACTGTGTACTAAAACAGAGTCAGCTGGTCCAAATTTCTGTTACATATTTCTATAACTGAAGAATAACATCAGTTTGCATGCACTCTTAGAAATAAAGGTGCTAAACTGTCTCTGGGGCAGCACCTCTCTTGTCGCTGGGGTGGTACCCTCAAGGGTACATCTCAGTACCTTTAGTCAGGCAACATAACTGTACCATAATCCACTGAAATTATATTTTCTAAGTTGCATTGACTCCACACACCCCGTCTCGTCTGCAGGCTTTTATTTTATTGTTATGTATTAAAACATTCTGTTATGATAAGGTCCAAATACAGACTTTTCACCTTGAAAAACTTATTAGGTACACAATTGGACCTTAAAACTGCTGTTGTACCTTTGAGGGAACATTTACATTGTTTGTACTTTCATAAACGAAAAATGTACCTGCACAGAACCTTTATTTCTAACAGTGTGGTTATTACCATGTAGTTACTGAATAATACGCTTTTGGATGAAATAGGGGTAAAGGGGTATTAAGAGGGCTATTTTGAGGAACCAAAAGTAATTGTAATGTGTGCTTGCAATAGTGTCTCATGCTAAGAAAGCTATCAAAATTCTTAGAGATGATTCTAGATGATACACTTGCATCTGGAGTTGTTTGTTGTTGTCTTCCAAAAGGAGGACCAAAACAGCCACGAGTCTCAAAAGATTCTGTTAGTCAAAGTCAAATGTTTGGGACATTGTGAAGAAGCAAAAACGCAGAAGCAAACAACCTGACAAAGCACAGAAGACCACAGCAGTGGAAGAATCATTCAATTATGACATAAAAATTGTTGAATATAACAAGAGCTCTCTCACAAATAAATCAAAGACTACCTAATAAACAGGTTGCAGTTTGCAGTTTGCAGAAAGTCCTTAAAATGGCTGTAGAAGACTAGCACAATGTTTTATGGACAAATGAGATGCAGGCTTATCTATACCAGAGAAAAAAGGAGCTGTCAAACATAGTGGCATCTGCAGCTGCCAGTGGAACTGGCTCACTTGTCCTTACTGACAATGTGACTGCTGACAGTGGTAGCACAAAGGCTTCTGAAGTCCACACAGGAGCACAGCTGACGGTACTTCACCTTACAGAAACACAGACCTTAAGGATGCTATTAAAGCAACTGTGGTGTTTTTCAGACTAGAACTTTTTCAGGGAAATTTCATGACTGGACAAGTCACTGACCTGACCTGAACCCCACTCAGCAGCACTTTCACTTACTGAAAACAAGATTGGAGGCAAAAAGAACAAGCAGGAACTTGAAAATGGCTGCATTAGAGGTCTGGCAGAGCTTCAACACAGAAGATATTCATAGTCACAGATTTCACAGAGTCATCGTCTGCAACGGATTTGCAACCCAGTCCTAAACAGATGGTTTTATACATGATCTGTCTATTTATTTATAGCCCCTTGACATGGTGCTATCCTCCATAGAAATATGCAGAATCAATAGTTGATTGATTATTAAGTTATTAATCCTGGATAAGACTGGGTATCTCCAGGAGAAAATGGTTGTTTCTCATTTTAATTCTCTACACATGTTTAGGATCAAACTGCACAGCTTTTAAGCATATAAGAAGCATTTCTGCAGAGCTTTGTTTTTTTATGAGTAAAAACATGAGTGCTTTAGTGTCATGATGTGTGCAAGAACCAGCAAAAACAGACTCGCATGGCTGGAAAACCCACTCTCAGAGAAACCAGACTAAATACTACTATTTAGTGTGTTCACTTATAATGTTAAAATTAGTCATTTAACTAAATAAATATCAAATCTAAATGATATCTCATCAATAAAACATCTGTAGCTGTTTTGAAGGCCAATTTAAAGGTGTGTGGGACTAAAGGAAGTGGAAGTAGTGTCCTAAATCTGTATTAATGCAAATTAAGTTAAAGCATAAAAAATGTAATGCTATTTCTTATATTTTTCTCAGATGCTAAAAAGACAATTGTTGCTCTACAAAACTATTTGGCAATACTTCACCTGAACCAGCTACATAACATTTGCATAATCATGCCATTGCATTTTTTTCAGTGATATAACTGTATCATGTTACAATTACTGCGGATAATATCATGACAGCTTCTTTCTTTCTTTTTTTATTTTTTCCCAATTTTATTGAGAATTTAGACATATCAAGTTCCACCCACTAGTTTGGACTTCCCCACAATACTACTAGTGCTAGGAGGGAGAAAGCTAGCACAAGCTCCAGCTTAAGTGGTGCAGATTTTGCAGTCATTCATTTAAGGTGGAATGGGAAAATTAGAAGAAGAGGCCGGCAAATGAAAAGATGACTTCAGCTTTTTTTAAAAAAATGTAATGTTGAGAGATATTTTTCAAGAAACTGTTCTACTTTTGAGGAGAAGCTTCCTGCCAGAGATGTGAGAAAAGCAACTATAGCTGAGCTAAAGCTTAAAGCAGAGCCGAGTAAGTCTGTGTTCTTATTTATATTTTACTTTTTGTCTATATTAGTACATTAGCACATATTAAGACATTTATAGCCAAGATGGTAAAATGTTACTTCAATAAAATGGACATGAAATGTTGTGGCTCCCAAAGTGGTTTGATTTTTATTGAAAGCACAAAATGGCTCTTCTTAACATTTGGGTTGCCGACCTCTGGTCATGACAATTACAGGTATTTACATGATGTCCACCATGACACATCCATGGTAATGTTAATGTTATGTAGCAGGGTTCAAGCAAAGTGTTGCTGACTGTTTTTAGTCACAAAGTTATATCACAACTCCTCCACTGTACCCCCAACTGACCTCATAGGATTTTGAGCCCCGCTGGGACTACTATGAAAATTAGCCTGGACTTGCAACTGCCTGGGCTGTAATTCAAATGACATACCTAATATAGATGTACCCTTGAATTAAATCTGACACTCAACACATTAAATTTATATTCATGTTTCATTTCGAATCCAATGTGCTTGAGAACAGAGCCAAAACTACCAGAATGTATATGGGGATATTTTTATAATATCACACAAACAGCTTATTTCCTCTTGAAATGTGATTTTGTACTGTCACCACAGAGATACTGGCTTTCTAGCAGCATCACAGCGACTGCGGATGTGCCAGCCACTTCATTTTAGATTCCAATTACAGAGCATTCTGGGATGTTCTTGTGTATGCTGTCTATCTCTCTCTCTATCCCCAATTCTGACATCCAATTTCATTTTGCTTTATATGCTGTCGTGGCTCATCCATCCGAGTCTATTGTTTCATATGGCCAGCTGTCCATGAACTGAATGTACAAAACGCATGGCATTTACCCCGTCTCGAGTGAAGTCGCAAACGTAACGGCCAATTTGCGAGAACTGTACCATAATGAAAGGCTACATAATTGACTGTGCTTTAAAGGCAGGCCATTATATCAGACTGTGAAAGGAAACATTTGCTTCCTTTCACATTCTTAGCCTCCTAAGGGATCAGACTTAAAACAAGAGAAAGATAATTACTTTGATATTGAATAATTAAAAGTGCATTTATGGCTAATTTACACACAGGACATTAAGGGAAGGTATAAATTAGGTGGCCAGCCAGTTAATTCCTCTGAACTTTATTGAGTTAAGATCTAAAAGCTAATTGAGAGCTTTTCTTTTTTCGCAAAGTTGCTGCAAGTGCAATAATTAGCACCAAACAGGTGAGAAAACAACACTTCAAATACATTATTCTAATCATTATTGTATTGTAATTATTATCTAATCAATCTTTCATTTGCCTGGTCACATAAAGCCAATGAGTGAATAAAGATTTGAAATATATTTCGGTATCAAGTTCACAAATTCCATCAAAGAGACAATTATCCAGGTTTTTTAAGCAAATAAAGTTTCTAATAATGTGGCGTGACAGCAACAGCTGACAGGTGTATGTGCTTGAGCTTGCTGGAGGCCGTTTTCACTATTAAGACTTCAAAGATTATCCACAAGAGAGCAGTCTGACAGGAGGGAACTGGTCTCTACTCTCATCATCCTGCATTCTGGTGCTTTCATACATTAAACATCCAGCAGAGATGTGTATGTGTTTAAGGTAGAACTGTACTGAATATGTGCAGTGCTGCGTCAAACAGACCTCTGAGGTTGTGCATCACTTTATAGTCGACAACATGCCAAAATAAAGGATGCTGTTTTTTCAGAATTTTTTTCTCAATTTCAGACAATTTCATGACACCATGATACAAACAAAATTGTCCCAAACTTCCCTATATATATTTTTTAATTAGATATTTTCAAAATTTTTGCATAATTGAATCATTAAAATGAGTTGATGTGAAATGTTTCATTCTAGCAAAACATACAAAGTCTGAATTGTTCACGGTGGTGGTGACAGGAACCAGGTGTATGAGGGAGGGATTAGGACCAATTACAGTTGAGGGAGATTTCAGAACAAACAATGTGGTGATAATAACCAATCATAGTCATGGGGAGGTCTCAGAACGCATTACATGGTTATTTGGACCAATCACTGTCACAGAACAAACAATATGGTGATTTGGACAAAACACAGTCAGAGGCGGTTTGGACCTATCAGTGTCCAGGGCAGGTCTATGTAAAAAAAAAATAAAAGTGTGGTTATTTGGACCAATTACAGTCCAGGTCCAGGTTTTAGAACAAACAATATGGTGATGAAGACCAATCACAGACAGGGGGAGGTCTCAGAACACACAATGTGGTGATTAGGACTAATCACAGTTAGGGGATGTCTCAGAAAGAATCATGTGGTGAAAAGAACTAATCATAATCAGGAGAAGGTCTCAGAACAAACATGTGGTGATTAGGACCAATCACAGTCAGAGGGAGGTCTCAGAAGGAATAATGTGGTGAGAAAGATCAATCAGAGCCAGGAGGAGGTCTCAGGATAAATGATATGGTAATTTGGACCAATCCCTGTTAAGACAAGGTGTCAGAAACAACAATGTGATTATTAAGACCAATCACAGTCAGGGGCAGGTCTCAGAACGAACGATGTTGTGATTAGAACCAATCACAGTCAAGGTGACCAGTCAATATGGTGATTAAGACTAATCACAGTTGGGGGACAAACTAGATGGTCACTTGGACCAATTACTGTCAAAAGGAGATCTCAGAAAAACAGTGGTTATTTGGACCAATCACAGTCAGGGAAGGTCTCACAACAAACAATGTGGTGATTACGACCAATCAGAGTCAGGGGATGTCTCAAAACAAATGATGCAGTGGAGTTCTATTTAGACAAAAAAACATTGTGTTGCTTCAAAACATAATTTCAGTTTGAAGCACACTGCCAGCTGAAGACTCTCATACTGTTGCTGTCCAACAAACACATGTATCTCCATATTTGTTGATTTTTATTTTCTACATTATTTGAAAATTCCATGATGAATGGACCAATAGAAAATGCTTCATAATCCATCCATCCATCATCTAAACCACTTATCCTTCTGGGTCGCGGTGGGGTGCTGGAGCCTATCCCAGCTGTCATTGGGCGGAAGGCAGGATACACCCTGGACAGGTCGCCAGTCCATCGCAGGGCAGACAGACAGACATACACATTCTCACACACACTCACACCTAGGGGCAATTTAGCATCTCGAATCAACCTGACTGCATGTCTTTGAACTGTGGGAGGAAACCAGAGTACCCGGAGGAGCAGACACGGGGAGAACATACAAACTCCACACAGAAATGACCCGGGTCACCCGGCCGGGAATCGAACCCAGGCCATTCTTGCTGTGAGGCGACAGCGCTACCCACTGCACCAGCGTGCCGCCTGCTTCATAATCACTTATATAAAAAAACATTTTTGCCTTTTCCTTTAAAGTTACTATTTTGGAGATACGTGTTTTTCTTTGGACAGTGAAGACATAGTAACACCAACTACTCAAATTTTAGGCTACTACTGCCAAAGCCACTTAACCATCACATTTGACAAAGCTTGCTGTTTTACATGGGGTGTTTAGGTGAAGATGCCGATTTTATGATATCGATTCGATGCATATCAGTGTTAATTTGTATGTAGCACAAAATCATATTTGGACTCCTAAATTACATAATAATTGATTTTCCCTGGAAAAATGTACCACAGTATCAGCTATGCAATATTTTAGTTTACCACGTGGGGATAACGTCAGTTTTCAAAAATATCATTCATTTTTCCCATGGAGGTTTAGATCCAGGGTTTCTTGGACGCATCTTCAGAGGTCATGGACTGCATCCTAATACTAAAGGTGAGCTGTTAATAGATACACTTTAATCAGTGTAATATGTTTACATAAAGAAGAGCTCTCCTTTCAGCCTCTCTCTTCAATGTTCTGCCCAAGCCTTGACCCCAAAACAAACAGACACATGCTAGGTTGGGATGCTGGTGCTAAATTAGATGTTGTTGCACACTGATAGCTTCAGATGTGCTCAGCAAAATGATTACTTGTCTGGCAGAAAGAGAGAGAAGTAGGTCATCCTTCATGTTCTTCAGCTACTCTTAGCTTTTTCCATTGTTAAAAAAGCCATACTGATGCTGAATCTTGGAATTAGGTGGGTCATTTTCTTTTCAATTTCTGTTCATCTGTTCTTTTTTTGTTTAGTTTGACACTAAGGTATAAACAGTGGCAAACTGGGCATTTTTTGGTATTATTTTCAATCTATTTGTATTTTTGTGCTATCATTTATTTAAAGAACCAACACTTTTGTACTGGGTTTTATCAGACCGCACGTGTGTAGCTGGCTAGCTAGAAGGCTAAACTATGGCCTCCCACCATGTACTGTGGATGTGCAGTATGATTGACAGGCAAGTAGATAGGTCTGCTTGACCTGATTGGTTGACAGGCAATTAGACATGCCTTTTTGTCCTTTTTGGTTGAATGTTGGGTGGTCTTCTTCATATTTTCTCATTTACAGAGCTGGAGGGTCTTTTGTCCTCTGGGCATATATTTTACTGACAGGTGCCAGAATGTGATAGGAATTTCATTAATTGCTACAAAAAAGTGTCCTGAAATAATAATTAATGTTGATATACAAACTCAGGTGCTTCCGCTGTTTATGCTACAACCCCACTGATGTTTTTCATCTGAGGTCACTTGTCCTTCATTTGGTACACTCTCATGAAGGGAGGTGGGGGGTGTCTACAAAAAGTGTTCATGTGAGGGGGTCAGTATGGCCTTGGCTGAGGACGGCAGTGGTATTGAAGCATGAATAGCAGAAGCTGTCATAGTAGCACTTGATGCATTTTTACTTTTCAAAGTATTTTCATTTTAAAAGTAGGTTTTATAACAGTATTTGTTTTCCCTTGGAAACATTTCCTCACTTACACATTTACACTGTGTTTACATTCTTTTTTCATAAGCCATTCACATTTAGTTTAGAGGTCCTGTTCTTTTGTGCCCAGCATTATTCTGAGATTGGTCCCAGCTCTCACTTTGGAGCTTTTGCATTTTATTTTTGGTGAAAAGGATCCCAAAAATAGCAGAATAGCATCTAACTAACTACCATCTTACTAAGTTCCTATATTGAGAGAGAGATACTGGATACATTAAGGAATTCCACCGCAGTTCTATGGGGAACTCAGTACTTGACAAGTAGTTTTATGCTGCTTTCACTTCTACTCTACTTTTACTGTTATTTTACTGAAATATAGTTTTTTCACTTTGTATTGGATTATTGATCCAGCTTGCTCTGACTGTTCCTGTTGCACGCAAAGTGTTGGCCCTGTCTTCAGGATATGGCCAGGAGTCCAAGAGAGCATGGACAGATGGACTTGATCAACTTTTTTAACTGTCAGAAAACAAATAGTTACAGCTCAAGAGCATTTCATAGAACAGAAATACATCAAAGTTCTTTTTATTTATCAGTGCTGTTTCTTTGAACGTATATGTCTCTCCTTTAACTGGAAGGTTATTTGTCAAGTCATAGACTGTATTATATGATCGTGAAGTGGGATCCTCCCACTGATTGCAGGGTTAGCGCGATAGACTTCACTAAATGAGTAAATTGCGGGAGGTCATAACGCAGGCCAGATTCACACAACCTTCTCCTGGCCCAAAGAACATTGCAAAGATGAGAAAAGGATGAGGAAGGAAGAAAGAGTGCATTAAACAGAATTGTTGGCGACAGCTGAGCCCGCCCTTTATGATAATGCCCCCTCTCCAATTACAGCTATGACCTTCGGCAGTTCTGTCGTAAGCTGAGCTCTTCATTAGACTCTGATTAGCTGCCAGCAGAGCCACTGCCAGAGCTGATATCTTTGGACTGACCCCAGATCAGCTTCACGCAGGGGGTTTATAGCTCATATTACGCTGATGGAGAGACCGAGGGGCGAGATGCATTTCTCACGCCTCAAGAAACCTTCCAGCTCTCCCTTCAGGGCACTTGGCACCGACTGATGGACGCCGGGCCATCTATAACACTGACGAGCTCTGGTCTAAGGCCAGATCAAGATTTACAGCAGGAACTGCCGCGTAGCTATTTGTTAACATGGTCATTAATGTAACTCTGCATGTGCATGACCACAGTGTCTCCAGTCAGCCTGACTGATGCTGTTGAGCTCAAACTCATGCTGACTATGAATTCACAAGTCACTGAACTACTGCATAAAGATCATTATATAGAATATCACTGTAAAGAATATAGAATTTAAAAGTCAGTTAGTTTAACAGTCAGTCAACATTTTGGATGAAATTTAATAAAACACTTGAAATGTTAAATATTTGAATATATCTAATACATGTTTGCTTTTCGTAAATTTTTAGAAGACAAAGAAGATGAATAAGAAGAAATATAAGAAGAAGAAGAAGAAGAAGAAGAAGAAGAAGAAGGATAACTAAGGATATCCAACAGGATAGAAGAAAAAGGAACAGCAAGACAAAGAAGTAAAAGAAGAATATAATCATCATCATCACCACCATCATCTGAAGAAGAAGAAGAAGAAGAAGAAGAAGAAGAAGAAGAAGAAGAAGAAGAAGAAGAAGAAGAAGCAGGAGTCAAAACAAGTTGAGGAAGAAGAGAAAGAAGAAAGGATAGAAGAAGACAGAATAAGAAAAGAAGGCAGAGAAGAGATACACAAAAATGATGATAAAGAAGGTCCAAGAGTATAGAAGAAGTTGAGAAACAAGAGACAGAAGAAGAAAAAAGGATAGAAGAGAGAAGAAGAAAATAAGGTGGACAAGAAGGGATAGAAGAAGAAAAAGATGATGACGATGATGATGATGATGGTGATGATGATTACAATCCAAGAAGACAGATAAAAAAGAAGGCAATGAAGATAACATAGAAAAAGATGATGAAGAATAAGGTCCAAGACTGTAAAAAAAGAAGAAGAGAGAGAAGAAAGAAAGAAAGAATAGAAAAGAGAAGAATGTGGATGAGAAGAGGTAGAAGAAGAAAAAGATGAGGATGACGATGATGCAAGAGGATAGGCAAAAATGGAAAGCAATGAGGGAGATGAAGAAGAAAAAGAAAAAGAAAAAAAAATAAGTTAAAGAAGAAAAAGAAGGAAAAAATTTCCATAAGAAGAGAGGAAATAAAAAAATGGAAGACAGAAGAAGAAAAGAAGGTGAAGAAGAAAAAGAAGTCAATGAAGACAGAACAAGAAAAAGATGATGAAGAAGGTCCAAAAGAGAAGAAGAAGAAGAAGAAGAAGAAGAAGAAGAAGAAGAAGAAGAAGAACAAGAACAAGAACAACAACAACAACAACAACAACAACAAGGAGTTGAAATTAAGTTAAAGATGAGATAGAAGAAGAAAAAGCTAAAGATGAAGATCCAAGACGATAGACAAAAAACGATAGCAATAAAGATGATTAAAAAGAAAACTATGAAGAAGAAGATCCAAGAGTAAAAAAAAAGGACAAGAACAAAAACAAGAAATAGGAGAACGATGGGAAGAAGAAAAATCCCTCACTGAAATAAAACTGAAATTAAATGCAGTATTTTTAACAACATCTTGGTTGCAGCGTATGCAGCTGTGTTGACGAACAGTTCAGCCACGTTTAAAGACAAAATGTCCTCTTGGTCCTGCCACATCAGGTGGGTTATTATCGACTCTGAGTCATCCAGCGAGTCTGCAGACCAGACTGCAGTGACCCTCCTAAAACCCACTTTCCTCCTGCCTTTTCATTTCACAAAGTTTCTTCCTACTCCTCTAGGAGACCAGAAGGTCAGAGATGATCACCAAAGCAAGACCAGTCATCACTCCACACAACTACAGCACACACTAATTGCCACTATTCAGCCCCCACAATGCTCCATCTCTCTGTTTTCAGCCTCCAGGGAGATGTGAGCAGTGAGGGGAAGTGATGGGAGGAGGAAGGATTCCAGAAAACAGTGTTTCTTCTCCAAGGTTGATTTATTAATAAATACAGGAGAGACGCACACGCCAGGAGTAAGAGCTAAAGACCATATGCCCGATATTTCTGCACATCTGGCAGCGGTAGATTAGCAATAGCGATGCGTTCTCTCTCTATATGTTGCTCTTGTTCGCCCTCCCTCTCCCTGTTCTTCACTCTGTCCTTTGTCCTTATCTGTCAGCATATTTGGTCAGAGTGAGCGAACACTGTTTTTTTTCTGTTTCCATTTCTCTTCTCTGCAGGCGGAAGGTCAATACCCCGCTTCCCTTTACCAGTGCCCACGTCTTATTGATGTAGTGCAACACTTGAGGCGTGAGATTTCATCTCTCGCTCACAAACACATGCACAGAAATGGAAACGTATATTTATTGTAGAAATAGAAAGCAGAATTACCCTCATGGGGCATCATATATGAGATCAATCTATAGCCTGAAGGTTTAGTTATCTAACACATGTTAACGTTCTTAATGATTTGTTCTAAATATTTTAACAAAACTCTTAAAAATAAAGGTGCCAAGAGGGTTCAGTGAAGTGATGCCATGGGAGAGTCTTTTCATAGATGGATCTTTAAAGTACCATGAGTTCTATGTAGAATCAGTTGCATGTTTAAATGGTTCTTTGCATGGTGAAACCTTTTTGAAAATAGTTCTATCTAGTACCAACATTTGCTCTGCTAAAACACTACAATATCTGTCAAGACAATTAGCTGTAATAGTAACATGCAGTCTTAGCAAAATAATTGTATATAGTAGGCAAATGTTCTTTGAGTTGTGATGATTTCATGTATAACCATCACTTCTACTAAAGAACTCTTTAAGAATCCCTTTTTTAAGGCTGGATCTCATTTGCCCTCATATCCACCTTATATTTTATTGAACACATTTGATATGCATCACTTTTGGTTCTTGGACTTTAGTGGAAGCTTTTTAAAGAGACATTTTATCAGTGAGGTGTGTGACTACAGAGAACATTTTTTTAAGTATAAAGAAAGTCCACATGACTTGAAGTTTAAATAGATAGTGGATCTAGAAAATTGTACCTGAATGGTAAAGGCATGGCAGGGAGTTTCAGCAGGGTGGCACTGTGAATGTGTGGTGGAAGGGAGGGTGTATGGCAGTGTAGTGAGGTTGGACAGTTGCTCTGCAGATTGCTAATAGTAAAGGACTCTCCCCTTAAAGGCAAAGTGGGTCAGACGGCAGGTCCATACAATGTGAATGTAAGAGCAGGGTAGGGGCGGAGTTGGAGAGAGGTAGGTTGGACAGTTGTTCAACCAATTGCTGATAGAAAAACAACTGCCACCTCTCAAAAGGCGCAAACACCCACCACATGGTGGAAGCCAGTGTTGTAGTTGACATTTTGGGTGGCATCTGGGGTATCTAAATCAGAGTCACAGACGGCACTGGCCACTTTGGCCACCCCTTTAAAATGACACAAGGTTTAACAAACCTTCACATAATGTAATTTTGGGTTTTGCAGTGTGTAGGGTTAGGGTCATCTCATTAACAAAATTTGTTTCCTAAGAAACCATTCACAGAAAGTTTGTTTTGGGAACCAAAAGTGGTTCAGCGCACAAAAAGCCCTATATCGCAACTTTTTTTGTAGAGTGCAGCACGAAACAATAACTGGTTAAGAACTTTTACATTATGCTGAGGTTCTTCAAATTTCACAAAGATTCTTTACAGCCACATATCTCATTCGCAAAAATGGTTCTTTGAAGAACCATACATTGAAAAGTTCCAAAGGTGGTTTCTACATGAAAATTTAATATATGGCAATATATGGATTTCAAATATATGACATATTAGCATATATGGATTTCCCTCATATCCACCTTATATTCATAACATAGACCAATATGTGACATAAATGCCAATTATTTGAAAAAAAAATTGGTCATTAAAATATTCTCTTGTTAGAAGAGAACCTCCATTTTAGACAATTTTCAGTTTTTGACATAATTTGGAAATTCCTGTTACCCTTTACATCATATGCAAATTTCATGATGAATGGACTAAAAGAAACACAAAATTACTTGGAAAAAAGTCTGGCTCCATTGACTTACATTAAAAATAAAGTAGGTTTTGTCCTCCTGTAAAGTTACAATTTTGGGGATTTTGGACAAGGTTTTCATCCGACAACAGTGATTATACAGTGGGGCAAAAAAGTATTTAGTCAGCCACTGATTGTGCAAGTTCTCCTACTTAGAAAGATGAGAGAGGTCTGTAATTTTCATCATAGGTACACTTCAACTATGAGAGACAGAATGAGAAAAAAATCCAGGAAATCACTTTGTAGGATTTTTAAAGAATTTATTTGTAAATTATGGTGGAAAATGAGTATTTGGTCAATAACAAAAGTTCAACTCAATACTTTGTAACATAACCTTTGTTGGCAATGACAGAGGTCAAACGTTTCCTGTAAGTCTTCACCAGGTTTGCACACACTGTAGCTGGTATTTTGGCCCATTCCTCCATGCAGATCTCCTCTAGAGCAGTGATGTTTTGGGGCTGTCGCTGGGCAACATGGACTTTCAACTCCCTCCACAAATTTTCTATGGGGTTGAGGTCCGGAGACTGGCTAGGCCACTCCAGGACCTTGAAATGCTTTTTACGGAGCCACTCCTTCGTTGCCCGAGCAGTGTGTTTGGGATCATTGTCATGCTGGAAGACCCAACCACGTTCCATCTTCAATGCTCTCACTGATGGAAAGAGGTTTTGGCTTAAAATCTCACGATACATGGCCCCGTTCATTCTTCCCTTAACACGGATCAGTCGTCCTGTCCCCTTTGCAGAAAAACAGCCCCAAAGCATGATGTTTCCACCCCCATGCTTCACAGTAGGTATGGTGTTCTTGGGATGCAACTCAGCATTCTTCTTCCTCCAAACACAACAACTTGAGTTTTTACCAAAAAGTTCTATTTTGGTTTCATCTGACCACATGATATTCTCCCAATCCTCTTCTGGATCATCCATATGCTCTCTGGCAAACTTCAGATGGGCCTGGACATGTACTGGCTTAAGCAGGGGGACACGCCTGGCACTGCAGGATTTGAGTCCCTCTCGGCGTAGTGTGTTACTGATGGTAGCCTTTGTTACTTTGGTCCCAGCTCTCTGCAGGTCATTCATCAGGTCCCTCCGCGTAGTTCTGGGATTTTTGTTCACCGTTCTCATGATCATTTTGACCCCACGGGATGAGATCTTGCGTGGGGCCCCAGATCGAGGGAGATTATCAATGGTCTTGTATGTCTTCCATTTTCTTACCATTGCTCCCACAGTTGATTTATTCACACCAACCTGCTTGCTTATTGTAGATTCACTCTTCCCAGTCTGGTGCAGGTCTACAATTTTCTTCCTGGTGTCCTTCGACAGCTCTTTGGTTGAGTTTGGAGTCTGACTGTTTGAGGCTGTGGACAGGTGTCTTTTATACAGATAACGAGGTCAAACAGGTGCCATTAATACAGGTAACGAGTGGAGGACAGAAGAGCTTCTTAAAGAACAAGTTACAGGTCTGTGAGAACCAGAAATCTTGCTTGTTTGTGGGTGACCAAATACTTATTTTCCACCATAATTTACAAATAAATTCTTTAAAAATCCTACAAAGTGATTTCCTAGATTTTTTTTCTCATTTTGTCTCTCATAGTTGAAGTGTACCTATGATGAAAATTACAGACCTCTCTCATCTTTCTAAGTAGGAGAACTTGCACAATCAGTGGTTGACTAAATACTTTTTTGCCCCACTGTATGTATGGTCCACATATTATGCATATATGTCCAATATTTATAGATATACATAACATATGTACATATGTTTTGAAATATGACCCTTATGGCCATATATCTGATTTCCATTTGGGTTCTCTTACACTGTAAAAAATGGCTCATCAGATCAACCTAAAAAAATTGACTTCATGTGGTAACAAGCAGTTGAACTAGTTCTATTTAACTCAAAAAATGACACTGACTGAAAGAATCATTCATTCAAAGTATTTATTTAAGTTGAACAAATCTAGTTAATTTACTTGTTACCACACGAAGTAAGGTTGATCTGATGAACTATTTCTAAAGTGTATGACATCACTCCAAAGACCCGTTCTGGTACCTTACTTTTGAGAGTGAGCAGTACCTTCACAGTGAAGTGAAGAACATTGCTACCAGTTTCCTAAGTGTCATCAATAATGTGAGCAATTTCTAGCAAAGCTCAACATTTTGAGCTGCAAGCTCAGGACAAGTGGGAGTGTATGAGAGGGAGGGAGAGAGAGAGAAAGAGAGAAAGAAATAAAAGAAAAGGAGAGGCGGTACATACCCTTAATCCGCAAACTCTCTGGGATCCCATCCTGCTGGAACAAGAACAGAGAGAGAGAGAGAAAACTCATAAAACATCACGTAGAGCGGTGCTTTCCAGACAGCTTGTCGATGGATCTCTAACAAGTAGCAGTCACACACTCCACACCTCGCCGTGTCACACATTTTACACACCCCAGGGACATAAGCCTGTTGAGACACGTCCCTGCAATGTCACATCAAAAAATGCCCAGGGCAATGATCGTTTCACGATGATTCAAACCGACTACACATCAATTCCTGCTTTTCTCTCATTGCCAGTGCCATCAAATTCATAGCGCGTACTGTATGATTAAACTTGACCTATAAATATTTACCCGGGGTATTTAAAGCCTAGTGAGCTGTCTCATAAGAAAACGTTTTCATATGAGCATTCCCAGCAGGAACAGTCTCAGCCAGGGAGATTTGCGGTCTGATAAAATCTTTATTTTGGGGAAATTCTGAAGAAGCATTGACGTATCTTTCTTTGAAGAAGCTGTAAGTCTGTTAACTCCCAGATCTTAGCTGTCAGATCAAGACCCTTTATTTTTTTTTATGCTATTTAAAAATGCCAGTCACCTTTTGCATTGTGTTCACCCTCTGGGGATCTGAGGGCATTTTCTCGATTTATGCATATCTTCTTAGATTCACCTTTTAAAGGCACTTGGATATAACATGATATTCATAAGTTTCATATCAAAATGCTCCATTATCTTTATCACTATTTTCCAAAACTGCTGCAGTAAACTCTGTAAACTCTCTACTGTAAACTCTCTGCACACCATCTCACGTGTCTCCGATGTCTCTGAGTGAAGAATAAAGGGTTGCGACGTGATGGGTAGGTTCTTAGTGATTTTCTGAGTGTGCATTGGTCAGTCACACAAAAATGTTATTGGACACACAAATCCATCAATTACACACAGTGAGAGGCAGGTGAAATGTTTCAACCCCTCTTTGTAGCCTCATAACTCCAGATGTGACTCATATGATAAGATGGAATTGAAAGGGCAACTTTGAACTATATTTCTGTGCTGTATTATTGAAAATATAGAGAAATTTATAGAAACATCTAATTTGATTTACGGGCACTAGAGCATTCAAATAGCATGATGAATGGGCTAATAGAAATGGTGCAACATTACAATTAACATACCTTATATTTATGTTACTGTAATTAAATACTACATTTCACAATAGTGACTGCAACCCTCAGTGTATATTTTTGTTTATTCTCTGACATTGATGAAACATATTTTGATAGTGCAAAAATGTGGCTGGTTTATCCCACTTGGGGATCAAATGGACAATTCCTGCATTAGAAATGCGGCAAGCTTTAGAATAAGCCACCAACCAGATGCAAAGATAGACTCAAGTACAGAGCAGTAGAGGCTCGAGAATTGTGCACAGTGTGGGATGAGTGCATTACCACTACACAACCACAGCAGGATAAAAGGGAGAAGGCTGCATAGCATCTTCAAATAAAAGAGTTTGTCTAAACTAAGGGAGAAAGCATTCAACAGAAAAGGACACTCATTTTTTTTTAATACTTACACAAGGAAAGCAAAAAAACTCAAGACCCTAGAGAATATGGTTTACCAGCTCAGCAGAGAGACATGCACATGGTAGCATGAACTCAAGACTGAGCAGTGATCTGTGGGAGAGCTCTCCTTAAGTAGAGCGTGCACATCTGTACCTGATTAGCCTCAATCAGCTTGTTGCGGATCTCTGACTCCTTCTAGTAGTTGGAGGTGGCCAGGACATTACAGATACCTTATATTATTTTCATCTTCATCTTGTTGCTGACATCGCAGCACCATTTTGAAGCAGGTGACAAGCTCACATCAAGCGTTAACTGGGCTTAGGTATAGCCTTTGTACTGTGAGGTTAGTCACTTTTAGTAAACAATTTAAGTAAATTTTGTCTTCTTGTACCAATATATATTTACACAGATGTTAAAATGTTTGAAAACAGGGATTTTCTTTATTAATATCATGCTTTCGCATTCCCAGCTTGATAGCATCATGTGATGGGGAGACCTAGCAAGCTAGTAAGTTGAAATTAGCCATAACAATAAAAAAAAATATGTAAAAATTGGGGTGAATATATATTTATATATTGTCCTTCTCCTATAAAGATACGATTTTGAAGATTTTCTCACAACAGCAACTTTATTAATTCGCTGAATTACCAGAGTAACTTTACCATTCAAACACACTGACATGACATGACACTAACTACATTTTGTAAGGACATCAACAGTATATTCATCCAGACCACATGACAGGGGAGGACGGAGCTGCATCTATGAGCAAGTCCATTTCTAAAGGTTAAAGGAAGCTTCTACAACTCCTTCCTCTATCATTGTGGAAGACACAAGGCAAATGTTACATGTCATCATTCTTTTAAACTCGGCCATTTCAAAGGGCAGCACTGTCAAATTATTTACCTCAGGGCAATCCGTATTTCATGTATATCGACAATCATCGCCATTACGAGGGCATTAAAAAGCCCAATTATTGCGGGTGGAATCCTCCATTAAGACTGGCCGGTCCACTGACTGTGAATAGGAATGACAGAGGCATGAATATTTGATACTCCGACTGCCGAGATTCATTTTCCTGGATGTGTGACTGGAGGAGCATGAGGAATGAGGAGGATTCATATTTTTTGATTCAGTCTTTTTCTTCGCTCCTTGTAGAGGAGCATAATGGAGTTGATGCATAATGCAGCGAGCCTAGAGCCACTACTAAAGCACTCCTGCACTTACTGTGTGTGTGTGTGTGTGTGTGTGTGAGAGAAAGAGAGAGAGAGAGAGAGAGAGAGAGAGAGAGAGAGAGAGAGAGAGAGAGAGAGAGAGAAATCCATCACTTAGAATGGACAGCAGCATCTGCTATTCACGTGTATGTGTTTGTGTCACTTACATCCAGAACAAATTGGGTAAGGGTGCCTGATTTGGTTACATAAGCACTTTGGCAGTGGTTTCCTTGTCTTATACTGAAAACACAGACAATTCCTGTAAGTCTTCAGTAAATCTGAGTGCAGTCTCTTTTTCTTTGTGGAGCCAAATGGTTCTCAGGGCCATACTGTTCTGTTCCGCACTGGTGCCAACTCGTGAGACCGATTATGGTTCTTTTTCCATCTGCTGTGCTGCTAAATCAGAACCAGGAAATACTGGAGAAAACTACACAAAAGAGCGGCTATGCTGCTAACAGCCTGCACACACACTACAAAACACATTTGATTGCAGCCGTCACTCTGACATCAGTCTCTCGACGTGTTCTCAGATTCTTTATCCTCTAAACCAGTAAGTTTTGAGTATCAGATACTGACACCAAGGCTGTACTGCGGTGGGCTGCACCTGTAGCTGGCTACCTGCCTACCTACCCAGCTAAGCCCAGAAGGGTACAGCTAAATGTATCACAGAACAATTCTGTTTTTATCTTTTTGTGTTCACTTCACTACCAGACATTCTAAATTGTGCTCTCAGACATGAGTTTTTATCCTCTAAATGGGTGTTTTTTAAGTATCAACTTACAGGAACCGAGCCTAAACTGTGGTGGGTGGCACCGTATGCTCACATTAGCTTAACCCAGCTGTCCACATCTTTAATAACAACAGAACAGGACTGATTTCTGCTTTCTTTGACTCCAACACCGGTCGGTTGACTTTTCTCACTATTATAAGCTTTGTAGTCTTGTGATAGCAGAGCACCAGTTAGTCGCATCGAACTCATACTGGTTTTGAATCTCACTAGCTAAGCTAGCTAGGAGAAAGGAAGCTAACATTAGCTCAGCTAGGAGGCTACAGCTCCAAACACCACAGTTCAGGTTTAATTTCGGCTTTCTGCCCTAACAGAAAACACCTGCCGCTCGACTTCACTTCCTCAGATTTGAGTCGTTATCATCACAGTTGTGTAAGTAGAGCATTCTTTGGTCAGCAGAACTGACAGCGTGCTAGCTGAGATAATGCTAACCAACTCTTCTCTCCTGGTTAGCAGTGCTGTTTAATATCTTGACATGTTAAATAGCACTGCTAGAAGCTTTAAAGCCGTGCACTGCTTTCATTTATTTGGCATCCGTTAGTATACAGATATAAACGTAGAACCAATCAGCAAATAGCTATGATGTTACATAATCCCACTGAATGCTTCTGTGGGCACATTCTGAACCTAGTTTTGAATCTCTTTGTGTCAAACTGTACTGACATTGGATGATTAGTTCTGGATCACAAATATCAATCCAATCCTCGAGAATGCAGTTACACCACCCTCCAGCCAATGCTGGGGGCTTTATACCCCTCTACCTGACATTGATTCTGAATTTAGGCTCCTGTGCCGCAACTACAGGGCATCTTCTTTTATGGACAGTTATTTTCTGTAGAGAATTTGCAAGCTGTTTTAGCAATAGGTGCACCTTAAAGTACCCAAATTCACTAATTAGAAGGGGTGTACAATGTTCTCTTACCGGTAAAAGGTTTGCTTCATAATATGTAAAGTTATATTGTAACTATAGCTTGGGAAGTTGGAAAGGACAACACATGAAGCTCCTCTTTCCTACTTAACGTCTTACAAATTTCCATCTCTATTTTCTATTTTTTGTTTTTGCAGCCCATCACCTCTCCATATTCTCTCTGTTCCATAGTCCTATGTTAGTCTTATAAGGTGGGATGGGTTGGGGGGTGTGGTCCGGCCTGCTAGGTTAAAGCAGAGGCCTGCCAGAACTCCAGACTAAAGGTCTGCACTGGCTTGAAACTGAAGCCCAAACCTGACTCATTTGTTAATTTTATTACAATGGACTTATGCATATTTGATGATACATGCAAACTGTTTTGAACCGCTGGTTTTCAATCAGACCAACTCTGTTGTCATCAGTTAGCATTGGGGTCAGCCTCATCCCTTCAGGCTCTCAGCTATTTTGTGGTTTCTGGCAAAAGGCTCAGCTCTCATCCATCCTCATGAAAATTGTAAGACATGAGCTACTCAGTGTTGCTCATATATGGAATGCTAGATCATTTATTGATGCCTCTGGACTTATTGGCTCTTTAAACAACATTTTATTCCCTCTAACTAAACTTTCCAGAGCAATTACCAACAACATTTAGAATATCAGGCATGATGTTAACACTCATTACTGTAATGTTGCAGCTGGTGTTGTTGCTTTTTTATCACATTTGGACCTTATATGTACCAAATATTAAGCCAATCACCAAAGATTATAAGCTCCACTTTTCATTTTTAGGAACTTCAAGCATCTCTTACTGGTTAAAACTGGTTCTCATACCTGTTTTTCTGTTATTCTTTATAAAGATAGTCTGCAGTGGGCAGGTCAGCCAGTTCCATAGTGTGGAAATCTTAAATACTGAGGAAAGAATTTATTGTACATAGGCATCTTAAGAGATCCAAACTTTACAAGGAAGCGTTTTTTGTCTTTTTCTTGACCAGCAACCCCTTGCATCCCCCTAAAATCAAGCCCCTGAGTACAACCACACTGAAAGTGAGATCTCAGCAAGAACATTTTATCTATAAACGCAAAAAAGTTAGCTTAGAGTAGGATAAGCTCATAGAGAAGAAGTAAGAGACTGAAAAAGACAAAAAAGGTTTGCTGACAAAGCTTTTCTCAAAGGTTTCATTTTTCCATTATTTTTCATTTGTCTGCAATGAGCAATTATGGTATTTCCAATGAAACAATTATCACAATGTATGAAGGTCATAAACACAATAACTCATTAGGTAATCTGTAATTAGCGTTGTTATGTAACAGATCTGTAATTTGGCTTTCTAGATGGATTACTCGGTTGCTGGTGTGAGACCTACTATGTCGGCTGATTTTTCTGTTCCTAGCGCCTCCTGTTTTTCAGCAGGGCCTTGGAGCGCCCATCTGCGTGACTAAAAATAAGCTGGCCACCAGCCGTCTGAACGCTTACTACCTCAACTTTATCTCTCCTACAAATCCCACAGAGCCCTTTCACCAGAGCAGCCCCTGCAAAACCTGAGTAAAAAACACTGCTCCCTCTCTCTCTCTCTCTCTCTCTCTCTCTCTCTCTCTCTCTCTCTCTTAGCTTATCCTACTCTAATCTAGCTTTGCTATGTGGTTGAGGCAGGTCATGAAGGCCGATGCCTGGCTTGACCTCCTCCTTGCTGCTCTCTCTTTCTGTATTTTTCTCGCTCTCTCGCTCTCTTGCTTACTTTCCGCTGGCGCTTTCCCTCTCCATCCTCATCGTCCTTACCGATAAGACACAATTAGCATTAAAAATGCATTGTCAGATAAAGGCAAGACCTTAATTACTCTCTCCATTGGCAGTGGTTTGATGTTTCGCTATCTGAAAAGACATATTCCAGTCCAGGTTGATTGGGGTTCTAGCGCACACATCCCTGTTTTGTTCCAATCTTCTGAAAACTACGGCTCTATCTATGAAATGATTAACTTCCTGGAATTAATTTGCTGATAGGAATTAAAGGAATTAATTTCGTTTTTTCTCCTGCGAGCACCTGCCTCTGCTACTACTCATTCTGTGCCTCTGTCATGATTCATAAGGGCCGTATCTCACATTTTATGTACTTGATTTTTTTCCATCTATGGCATTTGCCTAGGTTTACAGTTGCATGTGAAAGTTTGGGCATCCCTGGTTTATCCCCAAATTACACATTTTGTTTCATAGAAGTCCTGTCCTGACATTTTAGGTCCCAAAAAGGGGACATATGTTGGGAAAAGAGGACATATGGCCACCCGACACTTGAACTTGGTAATCTGCAAACTGTTTTCATCCACACGATCATCGCTCACAGATAAATGTTTGCTTAATGCACCATGACCAACCAACTCTAGTGACTGAATTGCAGTCCTGGGGGTAATTAAACAAAGCAGGATATCTCATTTAGCCAGACAACTTAAGCCCAAAGATGAAGGCTGTCCAATGGGAATGTCCCTCAGCTCTTTCCTTACTGGACAGGCTTGACTTTGGGTTTAAGTTACCTGATTAATGAGAAATCCTGCTTTGTGAAATACCCTAAGTGATGTTGACACCATCTCTACATACAGAAAACCTAAATAGTGCACAATTTCTCTTTAATTGCAGAGGTTAACATATTGGGAAACTATATGTTAATGCAATTTCACATTAAAATAAAAAAAAGAAGCATGTTCTTTGTAGATGGTGTGTTCACTTCAACAAAACACGAAGTTTAACCAGGGGTGCCAAAACTTTTACATACGACTGGATGCACTAAAAACAGTCATAATTCGTGTTTACAATATCTCTTTGTCCCTAAGAATTCAACTGGCTGTTTGTGTTGCTATGCGTTGATATATGTAAATAAGCTCAGCTCTGATTGGCTGTCCTCCTTTCGAAAAGTGGTCCAGGCTGAAACACTCCTTATAACTTCAGTGTGAATAGGCAGGGCTAAACTGCTGTAGTCCGAATAGGTGGATATATGTCAATATGTTGGTTAGAGTGACATCACAAAAACACTGAATTTAATATGGACGTAATATGAATTTCCATACAGCAATCATACTGACTGGAGAGTGCATGTTATGTTTTAAAGCAATAATAACATTTTTTCTTCAGAAACTCCAAAAGGAAAAGGAAAACATTCTTAAATTCCAGTCTAAGTCAATGTAACCAGAAATGATTTTATTTAATTTTGGGCTATTTCTGTTTGTCTATTCACCATAACATTTTACACTTTCAAATGGTATTGAAAACATGGAGATGTTCTGAAAGCATGGATATGCAGGATACTGTTGTGTTTGATTGGCTTAAATGAAGAGGTGGGGCTTTGTTGGTGAAAATGTAGCTTTGAATCCCACATATCACGTTGGCATTCATCTGAGCTGGACAAAGCCACACACTGGAAGCTGAATTACTCTCTGTGATTGATGCTCTCTGTGCTTATGCAGAGCTAATGGGGTCACAGCTTATCTCCATTTTTCTGGGCCATAAAACAAACAAACCGAGGTATAACAGGACTAGCTCCAGGCTAAGGGACTCCATAAAGACTACATTTTTGACGAAGTGCTGCAAGGACAAGGTGTTTTTAAAGATCACCTATGCATTGCAACATGAACCTGCATTCATTGGAATAGAAGTCAACATTAAGTACAGTTACAGGACATACATTATTTATTGAGATTGAAATTTAAGACTTTTATTTTCGATTTAATACGGTTCCCTGTGCTTATTGAAAGACAGCTGTGAAAAGTGCAGAACTAAAACCATAATTCCCCCATTTGTTCAGCATGTTTTACTGTCATTTACTCCTCTGTGAGGATAAGGCCATTTTTAAGTGTTAACTTTCTGTGCAAAAAACTTTCACTGTCATTGGCCATCACAACTTAGGAAGGATGGTTGGGGGTGTAGACGTGGATGGCGAGGAGGTGAGAGGCAAATAAAATCATGAACAGTGCCAGCCATGCATGTCAGTATACCACAAGGTTTAATGCAGAAATCCTGTAATTCACTTTGTAAGTAGCTTTTGTTGACCTGATCACCACTGCTAAGATAATTTCACTTGCTTCCCTATAGTATTTTCAGTGTAACACCAGGCTAACGGTAGTGTATATTCACATTTTATACCACTCTAGCTTAAACATGGACATTTGAAGTTCATAACATATCCAAGTAATGTATACTTTACTTTGGATGATGCAGTTTGGCTCATTCAGTAAAGATTTATGTTGTGAGTTTGTGTGTGAATATTATGGGAGCCTCCTAGCCTGTTAGTTGCCTGCCTAGCTGGTCAGCATTCTCCAGTGAGGACAGAATCAAATCCACTTAGCCCACAGACAGCCTGTCAACATCAATTAAAATGTATGATTTGCTCTGGGAATGCCTTATATATTTTCATTGAGAATTCCTAACATAGATTCCATCCCTGGGATTTTTTTTTACATCAGGTCTTTCCTTGAGATTAAATTAGATTTTTTCACTGGAAATTCATAAATATAGATTTTCTCTGAGAATGCTGTTCAGATGTTTACCAGAAATTCCTTTTGTACTGATTTTATCTGGGAATGCTGAGAATTTTTAACATGAATATGTTCCCTGAGATTTATTTAAAGATTTTCACTGTAAATACTTTAAACACAGAATTTCCCTGGGAATGCTGTATAGATGTTCCCTGGGAATTCTTTACATACTGGTTTTATCTGGGAATGCTGGGAATTTGTTACATGACGATTTTCTGTGAGATTTAATCAAAATGTTTTCACTAGGAATTCTTCAAGGAAAGATTTTTCCTGGGGAATGCTGCATGGATGTTTGCTGGGAGTTCTTTAAATACAGATTTTATCTTGGAATGCTGAGAATTGTTTTTAGATGTACATTTTCCCTGAGATTTATTTAAAGATTTTCACTGGAAATATTTCAAACACAGAATTTCCCTGGGAATGCCATATAGATGTCCAGTGGGAATTCCTTACATATAGATTTTCCCTCAGAATGCATCATATGTTTTCACTGGGAATTTTGGATTGGCTTTCTTTACAGATCTGCAATGGGAATTCTTTGTACACATTTCTGCACAGCTGAATTTTCTTTATGTACAGCAAATACATAAAGAAGAATTGCAAACAGACATTCATGTGTGAAGTTAGTGCAGCTTTTTATTTAACTGAGTTTAAGGCGAGAGCATTAAACATAAAGTACCACATATGGATCATGTCCCACATCCATGACCCTCACCTGAGTGTGTTTTACCTGCCTTTTCTCTCCTGTATCAGTGCGAGTGGGCAGCAAAATGAACAACAGCATGCTGCAATGCTTATTTATTTGGATAAGTTTGGTTTGGTTGAACAACAACATACTGATCTGCAGAAATCAGTCAGAAAGTTTGAGTTTCCCAGCATCTGAGATATCCAAGGTTTTAGAGAACCAAAATTGGTTGTTCTATTGCATGCTTCAAGGAACTCATTCTGGCACCCTTATTTTCAAAAGCGTAGGTCAGTGATTAAAGACTTGAATGGAATGACTCAACAATTCTAAAGAACTATAGATTCCATTCTGCTTTGTCCATCCAATGTCGGCCTTTCAATATGCAATGCTTGTTTATAACAATGGACGTTGTATAAGAATAGAGAGAGAAAACACAGTGTGGGGCTTGTTTGGCAGTAGATGTGTTGTGAAAAGTGAATCAAATGCGGATCCAATTTGCCTCAGTCTGAAGGTGCATCAGTTTGACCCTGAGGGAGGAGAGTTTGTTTACTCCAAACAAAAGAGGAGAAAAAAAAAACGGCATATTTTTTTCTTGAGCTCTGAAGGCTCATTCCTCAGCAACATACTATACTGTCATGCTGGACTGTGTTACCTCTCCCATTACTAGACAGTTTCGCATTACCATTAGACTAAAGATTCACAAACCATGACGATATGCCTTCCAAATCCAAACAAAAATAAACATTGCATGTTCTCAGTTAATGCACCATTTTCTCTACCATTTACAGACATAATGGTTAAGGTCAAGGCGGCATTAATGGCCATTACGCTGTGTGAAGTACGAGCAGAGGGATTCTAGCTCAGCAGGCAAACGTGCGTAGAGCTACGCTGCAATTTTCATCAACAATTACTGTTTGTTGCCCTGACGACAGAGTTAGAGACAGAAAGCTCCACAGGTCCTCTACATGTCATATTTTCTGAGGGCTAAAAGCTATTTTGTTCTCTTCATATGTTGCTTTGTGATCCAGTGTTAGGCAATATTTGATCAATTAAAGAGATCTAATCCTGATTTCATTCATTGGCTATACATGTGACCTATATTACATATATGAGTCAGAATTCTACAAAGTTCTAACATGCGATGAAAAACCACATTACTGTCATTATTTTTAGATCAAACCACAATCTGTTTACCATTAAATCTCCATGAGCTCTTTGAACATTGTCTTTTTATTCATAGCCAGATCTAAATTTAGCTCAGTGTATTGTCTATTTCTGTGGTTGTTTATGCCATTATGCCCTACATTGTGTAGTGTGTTTGCATGAGTAATAGAATGCGCTTACCCCAGTTCTATTTTGCTTCGCTGTACATTTTAAATGAGCAGGAACACAGTTGCAGTTGTCATCGCAGATTTCATGCAAATTCCACGTTACGTAGAAGAATCTTTTCTTCCACTAGGAATTCTGTTCAAATTTACACTCTTTCTTACTTTCTGGGAATGATTTACTTGCAGATTGTTGCTTGAGATTCTTTGTTCACAGATTTTCCTGGACATTTTTAGAGATGTTCAATGAGATTGCTTAACATACAGATGCCCCCTATGAATTCTAAATAGATTTTCAAAATTCTTATAGATTAGGAAATTCTTAACTTGTGAGAATTTTTAAAACTGGAACATTCTTTACAGACAGATTTTCCCTGGGAATGCATCATATTTTCACTCTTGGAATTCTTAGCATATAGATTTTTGCATGGAATTTCCATGTGATTCAAATCATAGAGATTGTCTCAGGGAATGCTTTAAATACTTTCACAGAGAATTCTACACACATGGATCTTCTCCGGGAAAGCTTTTCATATTTTCACTGGGAATTCTTTATAGAGCTTCACTTGAAATTCATGACATTTAACAGATTTTCTTTAGCAATGCATCAGAAATTTTCACTGGGGAGTTCTTAACATGCATGTGAGATTTTTTTTAAAACTCGAAGATTCTCAACCTACAGATTTGCCTTGGGAAATCTTTATAGATTTTCACTGGGAACTCTTAACAGAGATTCTTCCTGGGAATGCATCGTTGTTTTCGATTTTCACATAGAATTCTTGACATATACAATTTCACTGCAAATGTTTTATAAACTAGGAATTCTTCATTTTGGGAATTCTTATTTTATTCTTGATTTTCACTTGGAATGTTTTTCATATTTTCAATGGGAATTCTCAACATACATATCTTCTCTGACCTTTTTTATAGATTTATTTACAGGGAATTATTTCCACACAGATTTTTCCTGGGAATATGTCATACATTTTCACTAGGAATGCATCTTTATAAATCTGCAGCAGAAATCCTTTGAACAAATCTCTGCAGAGTTGAATGGAAGATTGATGAGCGAAGAACATCTGAAGTTCCAGCTCAGATGATTGCTAATATAGACAGATGGAGAATTTGTCCTAAATTTAGTCTATCTACTGTAATAATTTGAAGTCTCTCTTTTTTCTCTCATGCTCTCTCTTCTTTTTATCTTAGTTTGCTCTATTAAGAGTCACACAGAGGTTCTGTTTATTCTGTCATTCCTGCTCTATCGTGCTCTTTTTGTCGACACTAATCCACAAATGCAAATGAAATCTTTGGTTAATTTGCCGAAGTGCCTAATCAGCTCACTGGAGCAGAAGTGTCAGTGAGAAATGGATGACGTTCCGCCTGGTGGAGATCTGGAGAGCCTGTTTTTTGCTCTTACTTTGAGACAGAGTGTGAGTCTGTGTTCCCTCAAGGAGCCTGGGGCTGTGTTTCATTCATTGGCTCGGTCCTGACAGAGAGGCACCCTCTCTGGCCCCAGCCAGTGGGCCGTCCCAGTCAGGGTTTAATTGATCCATTACATAATGTGGAGCCTCGCAGTGCTGCCAGGGCTGGCTCCTGCGGCGAATGGAGGGAGGGCACGAGAGAAGCTCGTTAGAGGCTTTCACGAAAACAAAAAGCCTGTCTCCAGCTCGTGATTGTGTGTGATTGTGTGTGATTGTGTGCACACACAATCAAACCCCCTACTGCGTGAGTCAGTCAATAAACATCCAATTATGCAATAATGCTGGGCAGTTCTATTCCAGCCACAGATTGGTCGGAATCTGCTGCCTACAGCTTTGCTTCCCCACTTTCTTCTACTTCCAATACCGTTCCGGCTCTAGGCTGCTAAAGGTGATGCCGGCTTGACATCTGGTCCGCTGGTGAAGGGCTATACGATAAATCATCTAGTGCCAGCGGAGCCAGAAATCAAAACAGAGACAATCAATGTGACTGTTGACTTCCCCGGTAATTAGCATCATACTCTGTGAGGCCCAAGTCTCCTCTTGTTAAGGGAGGGCTAATGGAACAGGAGAGATCAATACCTTGTGACGGAATCTAACGAGCGGTCGATAGGCTGGAGGAGCCAGTCCCTCCATGCTGGGCCGAGACTCCACCCCCAGGACTCCACTGAAAAGCAGGACGGCCACCCACCACCATCCAGAGCCCCTCATTGGCTCTCCCCTGCAAGAGGAAAACACAAACAAATAAATAAAAACACCAAGCCCAGGAGTCTCTGCAGCACACTGAGCTCGATAGCCGTTTAGCCACAGAAGATACATCAGCGATGAAGTAATTAGAGCAGACAATAGGAGCTGCCAGTCTGCAGTGGGTTTAAACTAATGCTATCAATAAGAGGCTCACACACAAGATTAAATCTCCCCTGAATCAATTAAGGGAAGAGAGGCATCACGAGGAAATAAAGATAAAAGCAAGACAAATAGGTGATACATTAAGATAATTGCTGTGACGACTTAGCGTGAATTAGGCTGCGGTTCCAGGTGGCAGGACTTATATTTGGATTGAGTGTTGAGAGGGTGAAACTGCTGCTACGTGTGCAAAAATTCATTTGCATCAATATTGGATTGACAAGAATGGCAGGTGTGTTGGAAGGTGGTAGATGGGAAGAAGCTGCAATAAAGCAGAAATTGTTTTGCAAGTACGTTTTCTGTTTTTTAACTGATTTTTATTTATTTATTTTTTTGACTGTGTAGGTTCCAAAATGAAATGTATTTTCGAAAGTTTTTAGATTTTAACTAACTAACTAAGAAGTCACTGATGTTCTCAGAACAATGGACTGCTGTTGTATCTCCAAAATGGTAACAGGATACAGGAGGGTACAGGAGAAGGAAAAAACCTACTTTACTTTCATCATGAAATTTACACACAATGTAAAGGACAACAGACATTTTCAAATTATGTCAAAAACTGAAAAATGACCAAAATGGAGATACAAGGTTTTCTTCAGACAGCAGCGATATATAACTTATACCTATAATACATATATGCAAATAAACAGGATAAAAGAGGAAATTCAGCCAAAACTCAGCCAAAACTCAGCACAGTTAGGAGAGTTTCCTGCTCAAACACAGCTACTAGGCCTGGTAAATAATAATACTGTACAAGTTTTATTAGCTTAAAGTCCTGCTCTGATTTCTATTTTAACAAAATAATATCATTTTCAAGGTTCTTAATTTCTGGTGTAAAAAGCAGCATGTTGTCAAAAAGTTCTGCCACCGACACACTAAATCCAGTTAATTAAAGACTTAATTGAGTGTAAGTCAGCGAACTTGATAACATGGTGAACTTAAAAAGAAACACTGAGAAGAAAAACAACCAATATATGTGCAGACTGTTGCCTTTTATTCAGGTCTGCTTTAAAATCACTTATTCTTTAGCTACTGAGTTGACTCAGGTGTGTTTGAGTAAGGAAATCACCAAACAGTGACGGACTGTTCGAGAACAGACTGACTATGTGTTCCAAAAACAGCAGTGGTATTAAAAACAAAGCCGAAATTGACCTACACTACCATTCAAAAGGTTGGAATCACTGGTTTAAATAATATAAAACCAATTTGATTGCAGACAAGTGTACAAGTTGATTCTGACATGCTCATCCATTACAAGGTTACAGATTTTAAATGACTTAAAGCTCAAGCCAGAGCAATAAAACTATTATACAATACTACACGAAGCTACGAATACATCCTGACTTTGCATAAAGATGTGCTATAAAAACAAGTCCATGTTTGTTGTGACAGACATTTCAGTCTCACAGAGGTAGTAACATGCCACCTTCTCAGTGATAGAAATGCCACTGATGCGCGTGCACGTGTCATAATAAAAAGTGATAACACTATATAAACACTATATATAAAGAGCTCATCAACAGCTTATATGAAGAACTCCAAGCATTCCCAATCCCAGTCCAACTGACCCCATGCTCTGCTCATTTCTGTTTTCACTACTCTACTGATCTAGACCAGGAACTTGTTCATTAGTTAATAAGTCGAATCATGAGAAGATGAATCAAAGTATAAAAATGCATAGTGTGAGGTCACCAGGACCATTATAAACCCCCTGGTCTACATTCTTAATAATGAGGTTTTTTAAATGGTTCTTCACTAGAAATAGAAAATGGAAAATAGAAAAACCATTTAATTACTAATTATTTTATATTATGTGGGTGTAACTTAAACTTTAAAGAGGTTCTTCACATTTAGGCATCTCAAATACAAAAATAGTTATATTGGTCCTCAGAGGGTCCACATTTATGCTCCATCCTAACTTGAAACACATAGTGGCAAATGAAAAAGTGTGGGCCATCCGGAGGACCAGTTTATGAACCACTGATTTGGAGAATTAGAATGCAGTTGCTCCAAAGAACACTTTAGTTTTGACCAACAGTTCTCACTTTGCATGATTCTTACTTGTTCTCACTTTGGGATCTTACCGTGCTGGCCACTAACTCCAAAAAACAAGAGGTAACACTTTACTTGAACTCTGCATAACACTGACCTAAGCGTGCCATAAACATTTCATGGCAGATGTCATATGCTGTCATAAGTTGTCATCACAGATTTTGTTCAGCAACGTAACTGTCATGTTAAAATCACCGACAGATGCTGTAATGTTTGATGCCATGATAGCACGTGCCATATTTTGTACTGTACTTAGCCGTCATGGCATTAACCATCATGGTATCTGCTGTGACAACTACCAGTAACATGGGCAACGTGACACTGATATGTCACTGGTTACAATCTGTCATTATAACTTATTACAGCATATGACATATGCCATGACATGTTTATGGTATACTTATGTCAATGTTACATAGTAGTGTTCAAGTAAAGTGTTACCAAATAAGATAATGGTAACAGGAGTGGTCCTTTATAGATGATTAATAAACTCTTAACAGAGTATCAGTGACACATGAACAACATATCTGTGAGTTAGCAGTAGTGAAGCATCTGAATACATTGAAGTAATATCTTGTAGATGTTCTGTTGATACATTACTGAGAATTACTTCTGTACAGAATTTCTCTTATAGGTTTCAGATTGAATTCATAATAAGCAGTTTTTCTCTTTATAATTCACTGAAAATTCTCAAATATAAATCTTCCCTAGGAATTCTTTATAAATTTTCACTCAGATATTTTTTCATTATTTTTTTTAATTAAAGATTTTCTCTGGCCAAGTTCTTTTCACTTGGATCACAAGAAGTAGGATATGTAACCAACTTGAATGATTTCCATCAGTAGCTCACCAGAATTAGAATGCAGTTGCTCCAAAGAACACTTTAGTTTTGACCAACAGTTCTCGCTTTGCATGATTCTTACTTGTTCTCACTTTGGGATCTTACCGTGCTGGCCACTAACTCCAAAAAACAAGAGGTAACACTTTACTCGAACTCTGCATAACATTGACCTAAGTGTGCCATAAACATTTCATGGCAGATGTCATACGCTGTCATAAGTTGTCATCACAGATTTTGTTCAGCAACGTAACAGATGTTCTGTTGATACATTACTTGCATTAAGTAGATGTATTGTTAATATGTTGCATCCACTAAAACCTAACCTTACCCAACCTTACCCAACACCGAACCCTTGCCCTAATCCTAACCCTAACCTTAACCTCATCCCAAAACCTAATCCTAACACTCATGTTTTTGACATGTTACTGAGACTCTGTTGAATATTGTGTCACCGAGATTATGTTAGAAATACTTTATTTCTTTACACGACAATTCCAAAATCAGCTGTTGGCTCAGAAACACTGCCACCAAACATAATAGTGTCACCTGCCAGGTGTCAAGATGTTTAATGGTTTGGCTTTCCAGGTCAGAGGACTTTGGTTTATTAGGAGACATTTCCCACTGTTTAATATGCATGACTCTCACAGCATGATCCACATGACCTCTACAGCATGGTCTACTTCATGCTGATAGTTATCACCCACTGACACATGACTCATGCATATGTCGTTGTGTATTTTTGGCACCCGCTCAGGGTAAAATAAACAAAACCAAAAAAAGGACTAATATACAGGAGGTCTGTACCACCATCATAATCAATTCAACGGGGTTTATATGAAAATGGGAAATATTTGACTTTAGATTTATTTTAAGTGAGAATCTGCTTTTGAAGGCCTCTTTTATCTCATTAATTTAAGCTGCACTGTGTATGATCATTTTGTTAAAACTGAAAGAAGTAGCACAACTGTGTGAAGATAAGAACAAAAACAGGCTGAAATATGGTGTTGCTGCGAGTCACCCTGTAAAGCCTGAAGTCAAAGTGTTGGGTTAAATTTTGGAGATTTATTAACATCACAACACACAAGTTCACACTCAAAAAGAAGGTCCAGATGGATGTTTAGGTCTCAAATGCAAAATGAACATTATACTAAACAACATAATAAAGATATAATGAAGATATGATGACAATAGTAGATGTACATCTTCAGAAGACGTGTCTTTTACCAAGTTTTAACTGAGTTCTCTTTATATTCTCTTTTAAGATGATTTGAGAACTTTTATCCACACACAGGGAAGGGGTCTGTGGCACAACTCATGTTACAAAACATTCTATGGCATGCTGCAATTACACATTTTCACCAGAGATGTCTCCAAATCCCCTAATCTTACATAGTGTAGCTTTAGATCAGGCATGCACAACTTTGGTCCTGGAGGGCCGATATCCAGCACAAGTTAATGATTTACCTGCTTAAACATGCCTGATTCAAATCATCTGTTGATTGCCAGGTTTAGTAGGTGTGTTTGAACAGGGGGACTACCAAACTGTGCTGGACACCAGCTCTGCAGGACCAGAAGTGTTCGCCCCTGCTGTAAGTGTTCCAGAATTACTAGTTTTATCATTGCAATCATACATATTCCTGGCCAAACCACTCTTTTTTAAAGTTTTCTTATATTTTACTTTCATACGTTCCATCATAAAATAGCATAGGTTTACATAACAAAAACAGTCATAATCTTTTTTACATGTCCATTTTCCATCTTCTATCCCTTACACACCTAAAAAGGGGTTCCTTAGTAAAGTCAATGGTTCTGTTTGGAAGCATGACTTCTATGCAGAACCAGTTAATGCTTAAACGGTGTTTTTTGCATGGGGAAATAGTTTTTCGCATTAATGGAGAATGTATTGTAAATGGTTTCTTAGAGAGCCTTTCTGAAAATGGTTCTATATAGCACCAAAAAGTGTTCTTCTATGGTTACAAGCTTGACATTGTCACAATAGCAGAACCCTTTTTGGTGCTACATAGAACCATTCTAAATTGAACTCTGTCTTTACTAAAAAAAAGTAAAGAACCATCCTTGAAGAACCATCTTTTCAAGTGTGCAGGACTAAACAGGGTGCCTTTAATGCAATGCATTTAAAACTGATATATGTAAATGACTTCTGTTCTGATTGGACCTGTATTGTGCAGAAGTATGGGCTGAAACACTCCTTACAACTTCCATGTAAATGAGCTAAACCGCAGGTGGCTGTATCAGAGCTTTAATCAAGGCTAATATTTTGCTCTGAACCCAACCAGCACCAACTGGAGACTGAATAAAGCTCCACATTGACAATGATTGCACCTGTTAAGTTACCTTGTAGTGTAGCAACAATGACGGCCACCATCAGATCATCGCTTAACATAAAATTACATTTAAATTCTGCTTTAATGAAGGTATCAATCAATCAGTGCCTTTTAACAACATGCCAAAAGTTTTTATTCTGGATACAGTACATGTTCACATACCACCACTGCAATGGAACTGCTGAATATAGGAGCTCTTTGGATCTCACTGACAAAGCATGAGTCAAAGTCTAGTCAAAGTATATTTATATAGCACTTTTTACAACAGGTGTTGTCACAAAGCAGCTTTACAGAAAAATCCAGGTCCAAGCCCCCATGACCAAGCCAGTGGTGACAGTGACAAGGAAAAACTCCCTAAGAGCAGGAGGAAGAAACAATGAGAGGAAGACTCAAAAGGGGATCCCATCCTCCTCTGGTTGACACCGGATAGCAAACAACATTTTGAGTGACTCCAGTGTGCCAGATTAACCCCCTAAATGGCCAGGGCCCAAAGTTCTATTACACACATCTATAACCTAAGAATAGCTCAGCCGGTTTGCATTGAAGTCCCTATAGTTACTGAGTAATAAGCCTTAGTATATAAAAAGCCTGAGATTTTAAGGGGTTAAAATGTGTTAAAAGGTTAATAAATCCACTAAAATTGGGAGATGGATTGTGAAAAACCCAAATAATATTTAAAGCTGATCTGAGCCCACCACATATTTGAAAAAGTATGTCTGAACCCGCGAAAACCCTACAGAACATTTACATATACTTGCCTATTTTGGGCCAAATGTGCTGTACTTTGGGACATCACAAAAAGCACAAACAGGTTGTTATTGTAGCTTTGTCTCCAAATGGCAGAGGTCTTGAAATCTGGACCTTGAATCCAGTGTCCAGTCCTGTATTTTGTAAACACTGGAAGCTAATTGAACTATTGATGGAGTCTATTCCCTACCAGTGACTGCACAATCCAGGACTGGAAACTGGATTAAATGTCCAGATTTGAAGATATATGCCATATGGACTGTATGGACTGGGTGCAAATTATGTTTACATTCTTCATCAACATCTTGGTTTCAAAATAAAAAGTGAATAAAACTCCTTTTCCTATGATAGGGCCCCTTTAAAAGGGGAAACTGCCTGTCATGCTCTTTGCTTAAAATGCAGTCAGACCATGCATGACGGACATACATCAGACTGATAGTGCAAGCTCACTGGAGAGCGAGGATGAAAGAGAGAGGGGGCGGGGGGAACAGGGACAGGATGAGAGGGAGCGAGAGAGCAGAGCGATGAGAAGAAGATTGAAAGCTGTGGCTCTGACTATAGGGACAGTCATCATAACTTCAGCAGGCGGCCATAAATCGGCCGTGGCATGTTAAAGCTTTTTGGCATTGACTTTAAAATGAGAGATATCTATCACTCACAATGTACACAGTGCATCACATGACGACAACTGCAGGCAAAAGTGCGATCCTGCAGAGGCAGTCAAGAGAGCACTCAGCCCGAAGCACTTTTAACCTCCCTTAGTAGCGTCAAGCAAGCAAGGCCGGTAAGTTGCTCTGCTTTTTTCCCTGTTTAACAAGATGGTGCTGGATTTTGGATTCTCTGAGTCTGAGCCTTGGGCTAAAGGGTAAAAGCAGAGATGAATGTTATCTGATTGAATTCATTATTCAGTGAAGTGCTCTGAACCTTTCATGAACTGTTTAGATCTAAGCTTGTACAAGCTGGATGGACACACTTGGGCACCAAGGTCACCTTCAGTCCTGCTGGCTCAGAAAGTTTGTCCACTGTCAGGATTGATTTTGGTTGTAAATACCTAGATTGTGGGAGGTTGCTGTGCATCAGCAGGCAAAGCTATTTCAGGCGCCTGACTGCTGTCTTTTATGCTTCTTAAAGCAGCTGACTCACTGGTTTTCACCAGTTTGGGAGAATCACTTATTGCTGTGTTTTGACCTGGGATTTTCAGCATTCAGGCAGTGTTAGGAGGTCACAATCCTATAAATCATTTTCAGTCAATCAATGAGAATAGCTGCCATCTGTCACCATGATTCATCTGGCTTCTAAAAAGCTTCTCCAAAGTTCCTCACAGGCCCATTTCTAAAAGTTGGGCATCCTGAACTTGACTTGAGTAGTTCATGATAGGGATAGCTTGACTGAAGATGGCAGAAGCAACTGTCTTGGGTGTAGGTTTGTTGGAAATATGCACTGATCAGGAATAACATTAGGACCACCTCCTTGTTTCTATGCTCATTGTCCATTTTATCAGCTCCACTTACTATATAGGTGCACTTTGTAGTTCTACAATTACAGACTGTAGTCCATCTGTTTCTCTGCATACTTAGCCCCCTTTTACCCTGTTCTTCAGTGGTCAGGACCCCCATGGACCCTCACAGAGCAGGTACTATTTGGGTGGTAGATCATTCTCAGCACTGCAGTAACACTGACATGGTGGTGGTGTGTTCGTGTGTGTTGCGCTGCTCTGAGTGGATCAGTGCAGTAATTGTGAAAATTGTGTAATTGTGCTAAATATATGGATAGAACATGTTGCACATCAACACATTAACACCACTCCAGCCTTCATTTCCAGCTAAGAGGATCATGTAAACAGGTTGGACCACCATCTGGCATTTATCTTAACATGTTAACTACTGTTACAGTGTTGCTATAATTACAGACACAGTGGTTTTCAAAGGTTTAGCCTTCTTCTAAAGCAGAAGTACAAAGACCAACTTTATTTTCAAACTTAACAGCTTATATAATATTTTGTTTTTGTCTGGCACTAAAAAAGAAGAAGGCCTTGATGTCAAATTCTGAAATGGTATCAGAAACAGCTAATGATTAGAAGCTTAGCTTGCAATGCTATTGCTATTGCTAAGCAATAGAAAAAGACAACTTTAGGATCTTGTCATATTCCATTTCTTTTAATAGGCATCTTTACTCTGTGATATTTGCTATCTTGTGATGCTGTAGAAGTCTTAATGCCATATCTAATCATTGAACTTTATGAGATCCATCATTAGGATAATGCAACAAAATAGCCTCATCTTACATGCACTTTGGTTTATTTGGTTTGGTTTATTTATTTATTTTTGCAAGATTTCAATTTGTGCTATGAAATAATGCATACTGGGGAAATCCAATACGGTAAAGTTGCAACAAAATGGAAATCATGACATGTACAACATTATAAGGTGGACCTCAGAGTCAGTCACATTCACATTTACTGTTTTAGCTTTCAAAGTTGAGCGATTATCCACTGATAAAGTGAATAATTCTGTTGGAGTCAGAGACAGTGGCTTCGCAGTGGCAAGTGGCCCTATTTTTTCTCCATTCAAAGCCGGCCGATATCCCTTTGACACAGACATTTCTGTTTACGTATGATTTATATATATATAGCTGTTGTCAGAAGAAAACCTGGTAACACTTTCTATGAATGTCACGTTTGTAAGCATCTATAAACACATTTATAACATGTTATAATGCCTTCATACGGCATTATAAACATGATTATAAACATTTAGAAAAATTAATTACACTGAATTACACTTCATAGCCATGTTTATTATATATTATGAATTGTTAATATAATGCATTATAAGTAATGTTGATAACATGTTATAATGTCAGTGCCAAAGAAGTCAGTCCCAGCTTGGAGAGCGTAAAGTAAAGACAAATACCAAGCTAACGGTGGTGTACATTAACTTTCCCTCATTGGGTAAAACACTGATGGCAGCACTAGTTTAAACTCTGACATTTGAAGCCTGTAATGAGCTTTATTGTGTATGTTTTAGTGTTTCAGTAAATTCTTCAGTAAATACTTCAACTTGAAGCCTCACTCTTAACACTGGAGGAGGCTTTAGTACAGTACGCTTCACTTTACTTAGAGCGGACAAATACAACTTATGAGCTCTTATAATTTGTTATGATCAGTACTTATAATGTATTATGTTAACAATTCATAATGCCTAATAAGCATGGCTATAACATATAATGCATTTTTATAAATACTTATAGCCATGTTTATAATGCCTTATGAATACATTATAACATGTTATAAATGTGCTTATAGATGCTTACAAAGGTGACATTCATAGAAAGTGTTACCGAAAACCTCATATCTCCATTTTTCATGTTTTTCAGTTTTTGACATATTTTGAAAATACCTGCTGCTTTACATTGTGTGTAAATTTCATGATGAATGGATCAAAAGAAATGACCCAAAATGACTTGGAAAAAAGTCTGGCTCCATTGACTTACATTAAAAGTAAAGTAGGTTTTTTCCTTTTTGGTGATAAAAGGTTTTCTTCCGACAACAGCGATATATGTGCTTTTTCACAAAAGGTATCCATGACAGTAAAGGAAAAACACATTTTACAGTTTTTTTTTTCTTTTTTTCTAACATTACCAGGTGAGGAGGGACACCATATTCAATTTAGCCTATCTTTGATCTGATTTATTATTTATTCTCTTCATTTTTTTTACATTCCAATTTTAATTCACATTATTTGGCCATAGAGTGTTTGAAGTATTCATTTTCAGTCTATTCCATCACAGGCCACATCCATTAATAATGTTGATTCCTTTTCATTCTATCCTATATGTCACCTGCAAGTCCCCTGGCTGTTGCAGTCCTGCTAAATAGGGCTCTGGGCCTCAAACACACCTCTGAAAGCTCTCATCAATAAAACACACCATCCTAGCTTCTCTCCCCAGCTATAGAAGAAGAAATAAAACTGGGGGAACATCAAGTATTACATTTTTCTCTCACTATCACTTTTTAGAAACCCCTACCTTCTACTTCCACTCTGGGGCTACTTTATGAGGTCCATCTGTCTTATAGGTCCACTATATAGGTGTACAGTTACAGACTGTATCCCATTTGAACAATCTATCAGCTGCCACCACTTATCATTGGTCAGTTTGTAACCACAGAACCCCTGTTGACCAGATGTTATTTGAGTGATGGACCATTCTCAGCACAGCAGTGACAGTTAGATAGTACTTGTATAGTGATGGTAATGTGTGGTTCTGGTGTGTATTGAGATTGGTGGTGTTGCTGGGACTTTTATACATGACTAAGTTGGGCAGTCTATCATCAAAAAATATCCAAACAAGAACAGCTCTGTGGTCAGAAAATGACCATTGTTGAAGGGCTACAGGATGGATAACACAAACAGATGAGCTACAGTATCTAACTGTATGCCAACAACGTGAGGCTAAAAGGTAGTTGTTTCTAATAAAGTGTCCAGGATATGTTGTTGATACATTGCTATTACTGAGATACACAGACATAGACATTTATACCATATTTCACATTATTGTACTTCTTCTATGTAAATTTACAGTGCATTTAAACAAAAGCTACTAAAACTATTTAGGCATTTTTTTGTCCCAAAGTATGAAACTCTCACGTGGTGTGACTGCCCGTCCACATATATAGATTAATTAAAATTAAAAAGGTAGCTTTATTATAGCAAAAATATGTAAAATTAAATAGTTTGGCATAATTTAAAATAATAGCATTGAAAAATAGGGCAAAGGAATGAGTTGTTACAGATTAAACTTTTATTCTGACATGCTATTAAGAAAACTGTATTGCATCATAAAGATGACCTCAAGTGACCTTAAACAGCAAGGCCAAGGTGTAATTCACCAATATTACACCAATATAGCCTCAATTTACGAAGTCAGATGATGTGACACCAAAAACAATTAAAATGTGTTTTATAATGTTATTTATTAAAAAAAAATGTATAAACTTTAGTTTATATAAATATTGATACAGGTGTCCAAGTACAAAGACTAGTTTATTCAGTAATGGCAAATAACTTTAAATAACTTTAAAAATATTTTTATTAATAAGTGGTTTTACCAATTGACATTTTTTGGATGGTAAAATTGATGATATGTTTAAAAATGAAACAATACCAGTAAAAATGCTATGAAATAAATATCAATACAGTATGTTGAATATATTCTTGTAGATACAAAAATGAGCTTCATATCCTTTTTAATAAGAATTGCTTTTCAGTATCATTTTGAAAACTTTGTCATTGAACCACTTACATGCCTTAACATTAGTTTCATTAGAACTGTCCAATACGTGACCAGGACAAACATGTGGTCAGTGTAGGACAGCAGACGCTGGCACCTGGTGCTGATCATGTGACCAGATGAACTCAAGGTCACATGACGTGTGGTCTGGCAGGGCTAAGCGGGCACATGCGCTGGTTCTCTAACCAGATTAGAGGAGGGGAGGGGGGAGCGTAATCCTAATCCTGGCCCAGGGAGGAGGGCCCATGAATATATCCCTCGCTTCTTCCACTCAGGGCCCTGCTCCAAATGCCAGGCAGATAACAGAGCGCAGGCAGGAGCACACGATCACAGATGAGGGAGGCGATAGTGTGAGTTTCGCCTTGTCTCAATGTTTGTGATGCCCTTATTTATTATCACAAATCCTTTTAAATGGCCTTGTTATCTCTTCCATTCACATATCTATCCCAATGCAGAAAATGTGATTACATTCAGCTTTGAACTTAGCCTTGTATGGCCTATCTGCCTGCAAATCCCTTATGTGAGAATGGTTTTCTTTTCTTCTTTTAGAAATGTCAAACGGTTTGGCGGTTGGGAATTTCTGAGCCCCCCCTCTCGGTGCCTGTGTGAGTCTGTATATGTATCTATGTTCAAACGCCACATGGAAGTACCCCCACTCGGCTAATATCTAAAATCATATAGACATTTATGCAACAGTTCTGCCTAATAAAGAAACAAGTAAAACAAAAACGCCCCTAATATTGGATCAAATATGGTTTAACACTGGCAATTCCTTCCGCCAAATTAGTAGCAGCCTTTTGTGTTATAGGTACAGCCAGAAAACTTCCACAACAGCAGATTTAGCTTTGTTAATAGGACCCGAAGACCGCAATTTGTGGGTCACATGATCCACATATCAGGACGTTCAGCAGACCCGCCCCAACTAGCAAGCATGACGCCTTCAAGATGTGATGTCAACATCAGTGAGTAATTTGGCTCGGAAAATCACCTAAAATCCTCATATTATTGCTCTGCTGTTTGGCCTTCATATTCCAACAAAGGGTTAAAACAGCGTCACGATTCACACATCAGATCGCTCGTCAGACTATGCCTTCACAATCCAGAGTGATTTCATCCACCTGTGATCGTCCATCAGCCAGCAATCCAGCTCCAAAATCACCCAAACCCCTCTCGCTACTGTTATATTACATCTCTGCTTTTAGCCTTCATATTATAAACAAAGCGCTTTCAGTTTACATTGATTGTGAGTATTAAAAATATCTGATATTAAATACGCAACTCAATTTATAATTAAAAATAAAGGCTGTCTTGCTGTGTATCAGAGTTTTAGCACTTAGCATGAATCCAAGAGGACAGAAAATCAATAAAAACGTGTCCGTCTTATGCTAATTGTTTATTTTTACTCATAATAACCAATAGAATGAATCACTATCACAATTATTGCACTTGCAGCTCACAGACACTCCAGACTAACAATTTCTGAAAAGTTAACTACTACTGCACTTGTTTTCAAGATCTCTATAATTAAAAAATACAACATTTTGAAGGCACTAGGTAAATTTTTGATCAGAAATGACCCAAATTTCTGTTAGCATTTATATCTCAAACAATGACATTATCTGAGTAGCCCAGGGTCTCCTGAAAATAACATCATATGGCATGTGTCACATGTGACATGTACTTTATAATTGCAATTGTAATTGACCCAAAAATACCAAAAAAAAATAAAAAAAATCCCCAAAAATTTAGGTTTCTATTAATATGGCCACACTTTATTTGTACTGTAACCTATAGATGCTCTACAGATACTTAAATCATTAACAAACTTTCTGGTGGAGTAGGTGCATGTTTTGCCTTGAGGTTAGGGTCAAGGTTAGGTTTAGCATTAGGGATAGATTTAATAAAATGTTTCACACTGAATGTAACTTAAAAATATAAAGATACAAAAACAAATCGAAACTATACTCTTAAAATATAGTTCCTTAAATATTCTTTAGTAAAGATAGAACCATAAACACTCAAATAACCTTAATGGGTTCTTTGCATCATGAAAGCGTTCTTCAGAATGTTCTGTAGATGCATTCTATATAGCACCCGAAGGAGTTCTTCTTTTGTTATAAAGTCAAGCTTATAACAATAGAAAAAACGCTTTTGGGTGCTATAAAGAACCCTTTTCAAAAAGGTTCTTCATAGAACCATCTACAGCACATTTTCCAACCTTTGGAGAAAGTCTTTTTTAGAACCTTTTTCTTTACTAAAGAACCTTCGAAGAACAATTTTCTTTAATAGTGTAGGTTGTCCCGGCAGCAGCAATATACTTGGTTATATTGCTTCGTTATTTTATAAGTGTGGACTGGAAGAATATTGTTTTTAGTAATCACAAACCAGACGTCCTAACACTTTCAGCTCTCTACAATCTTAAAAAAAGGGTCTTTGCACTTTCATAGAAGAACCACTTTTGGATCCCCAGAACCTGTTCAATGGATGGTAGTTTAGAGAACCTTGAGTAGAAAGCTTTAAGTTTAAAGAGCCTCTAGAAAGGTTCAAGGAAGGCTCTTTACATTGGTGTCGAATTTACATTATGTGAAGGTTTTTTAAACCTATTAAAGATTCTTCATAGTTACAAATCTCTGAGACAATTTTGGTTCCCTAAAAAACTTCCAACACATGGTTCTTGAAAAGCCATGTTTTTAAATGAGTGTAGGAATGAGTGTGAAGAACCTTTCTATAGTTAAAAAACCTCTACATCATAAAAAAACCCTTAATAGAATCTTTACCTTACCTTATGCATTACCCTATACTTCACCTTTACATTATAGACTACATTAAGGTTCTTCACGTTCACAAATCACCTTCCCAAACAGGGTTCTTTAAGGTACCAAAATTGCTGCCTCCATGGCATCACTTAAGGAACCCTTTTTTTTCAAAGTGTAGAATTTCAAAGCCAAAAGCAAGAGCCATTTAGAAATGTTTGATGTTAAGAGTGTATAAGAACTTCAAAAAGGTTCCCACATCTCATTGACAAAAATTAAACAAAACTTTACAGAACCGAAATGGGTTCTTCAGTGACATCCCTCAAAAAACCCTTTGTGGCACCTTATGTGAGAACCTGTGGAAGGATGGTTCTTGGTTCAAAAGTCCAAACGTTATTTAGTTGTAATATTCCAAAGACGCTTTTCCAAAGAATCTTTTATTTTTAAGATCATGTTTGGATTCGGTTTTACTGAATCTTTCCCATCTTGTTCCATCAGCTTAAAACAGGTGGTCAGCTCTTGTCCAAATTGGTCATTAAGCTCAAAGTTAAAGCACTCTTTAAAGGTATCTGTCTCCAAAGCCCAGCCCAGAAGCACATATCTGGGAAGATAAACAAGGTTTAGCTGAAATTCTGAACTGAAGCTACGCATATAGCCACCAACAGCCTGAAGAGAGCAACCTGGCAGTATTGTTAAAGAGAGAGCGACTGCGTGGTGCTTCTCTCATCTCCATCACGATAAAAGGATCGTGTCCCTCCGGGATCGGCGCTCAGCCGAATCAAACAGTGGATCAAGGAGAAACCTCATTCCCTCAGCGTTCACAATCACTCCATGGAAATCCCAGAGGTGTTCGCCCACCTCAGATGACTCACAGCTCCGGCCTACTCTCGACGCCCGCCACGGCTGGTGCAGTATTCTGGGTAATATGCGAGGCATGCCTGGAATAAAAGGCAATCCCCTGGGAACGAGTCCAAGGATTCCTCCAAATGACTGTACTCCTCCGTTGGGATTTGTGTACTTTTAAGTGTGTAAACATCTGACCTCGAAAACTACTGAGTTTGATTAGAAGTTTTTGGAAAGTGTTTTGGTGACACTTTACTTTGAGAAAGCATTTTGGAAAGTGTTGCTAATGATTTAATGCATCATTACATCTCATAATACACCATGAATATATTCATTTGCCACTATTCAGGATCATCAGCAATGATTTCTTCCACGGTTAAGTGGTGTTAGTTGCTCAACCTGTCCATTAGATCAGTGAGTACAGATCAAAATTAATCAGCCATTTTTTTTTTTTGTTGGTTTGTCATCACTTGGTGGCCAATCAAAGAATTAAATATACCATAAATATACCATTCAGCAGATGAAATCAAAGCAGGAATTCAGCTGTAGACCCTCCCACACCATCTTTGAAAATGTGACTGCCAATGTAGAGTTAGTGCACCAGTGGGTCCAGCTCAATTTTGGACATTTGACTTAATATCTGCTAAAAAAAAAACAAGATTTTCGGTAACACTTTCTATGAATGTCACCTTTGTAAGCATCTATAAACACTTTCATAACATGTTATAAACAAATATTTATAAAAATGCATTATACGTTATAGCCATGTTTATTATGCATTATGAATTGTTAACATAATACATTATAAGTAACGATCATAACAAATTATAAGAGCTCATAAGTCGTATTTGTCCACTCTAAGTAAAGTGAAGCGTACTGTACTAAAGCCTCCTCCAGTGTTAAGAGTGAGGCTTCAAGTTGAAGTATTTACTGAAGGATTTACTGAAACACTAAAACATACATAATAAAGCTCATTACAGGCTTCAAATGTCAGAGTTTAAACTAGAGCTGCCATCAGTGTTTTACCCAATGTGGGAAAGGTAATGTACACCACCGTTAGCTTGGTATTTGTCTTTACTTTATGCTCTCCAAGCTGGGACTGACTTCTTTGGCACTGGCAGTATAACATGTTATTAATACTATTTATAATGCATTATATTACCAATTCATAATGTATAATAAACATGGCTATAAAGTGTAATTTAGTGTAATTCCTTTTTATGAATATTTATAACCATGTTTATAATGCCTTATGAATACATATATATATGTGTGTGTATATGTCGCATTTGTAAGCATCTATAAACATATTTATAACATGTGTATATATATATATAATATATATATATATATATATATATATATATATATATATATATGCCCTAAAATACTAACATACAAGATCATCAAGGACTGCTTTTCGGTCTCTTCTGTAATAATTTTTAAGGCTTGATTCTTCATGAATGGCATTTGAACAGCTGTTAGCATTAGCTGGCTTATTAAATTATCTGTTTAGTGAAAGAAATTCAAGTTTGTCAGCTGTCATGACTCAGGTAACTGACAAAAAGAAAAACTGACAACTTAATATAAATTTGATTTGTTGTTCATTTTTTTTCTTGTCATATGTTTTTTGTTGTTTTTTCATAAAAAGTAAAGCAAATCTTCTTTTGTATGGTTAGCGTATTTCACAACAGCCTCAAATGGCTCAGGTCAGATATTACAACTGGAATTAAATTGTTTCTAAAGCTGGCTGTGCTTTGTAACTTTCATGCAACTAGTTACAAGTTGCATGCAACATGATTTGCATTCAACTTTACAGTTAGAAGAATCAGTTTTAAAAAAGTCGCAGCAAACACATTTGACTAGTCTACAAAGTGACCAAATTAGCAGCTTGTATATTTTGATATATTTTATCTTTCCTGCTATATGAAGTCATCCGCAAGGTTTATATATATGCAGCATCTTCATGTACTTTTTTCAGCCGTTGTTATATATAAATATATATATATATATATATATATATATATATATATATATATATATAACAACGGCTGATATATATAGCATTTATATATATATATATATATATATATATATATATATATAAATATATATATATATATATATAAAATTGCCTGAGTATGCCAATGTTTATTTTTCTTTCTCCTGCTGTTATTATGATCCATGCAGCTAGATTTCCAGCCGTCGTTTTATATATATATATATATATATATATATATATATATATATATATATATAATGATGGCTCGAAAATCTAGCTGCAGGAGAAAGAAAAATAAACATTGGCATACTCAGGCATTTGAACAGCTGTTAGCATTAGCTGGGTGGTTAAAGTAGCTGTTTACAAAAGTTTACAGCAATGTTAGCTTCAAAGAAACTCATGTTTATTAGTTGTCATGGCTCAGGTAACTGACAAAAAGAAAAGCTGCCAACTTTGTTTAAAGTTAATACGGAGAACCCAATCAACTTTTGTCTGTTGTCCAAGTTGTCCCAGTAAAATAAATGATTTAAAATGATGTTGCTCTGCATGATCATGTGATGCGTCATCATTTATTTGATAGTCTGTTTCGCGAAGGTTGTTTCTTTAAATAGAGATGCTTGCAACTGTTGTAGCTAAGTTTCAAATGATTTGCACTTAAGTGCAATTTAGTTTCATGTATCTTTCAAGTAACTTAAGTTTCATGAAAGCATTACAACCTAACGTTTCAAAACTGATGCAGTTGCAACGCCACTTTTAGACTGATATATCACACTATGTCGATGCATATTTCCAGCCCTGGTAGTCATGCTTTTGGAAAGAGGATGAGACCAGAAGTGGAACAATGGGAACAGCCTGTGTTTGGAGAAGCTAAGCCTGAGGGAGCGCTTTAGCCTGCACTCAGCCCTCCCCAGCCCCCAGGGCGGTGTGTTCTGACAGACAAAAACCTCCCAAAAACCTCTCCTTTATCCTGCATTTAACCCTACTCAGCTGCTTCATAGCAGTGACCGGTAGGCAAAGGCCAAGGCTTTAAACATTTTCATGCCCTGACGCTGCCATGCGGACCGCACGACAGAAGTGCTAAAGCTGCGAGCGCTATGGTGAAACCGTTTCATTCACAGCCGGAGACAGACTGGACAGGCGCTAGCAGTCAGCTAATCACTTTAGCGTGGCTCCAGCTCATCTGCGAGTGTCTCTCTCTCTCTCTTGTGGGATTGCCAGGCTTTGATCCTGCTCGGCTGTTCCAAACCTAGTGCTAAAAAAACAGCTGCCATGAAATATACATGTGGTTTCTGGTGGTACTCAGATGGAACACTGTCAGCTGCACTGGGCCCCTTTTCCGATTCAACTGAGTGAATAGCACTGCTTTCCGTACTGCTGAATCTCTTTCTCTTATAATGGGGTTTGAAACAATGGGATTTTTCGCATTTTCAAGGAAAACTGTCAAGAAGTATGATAAGACAAAACTACTGATGCTTAAGCAAGTGTATTATGACAGTAGGACAGATTACCTTTACTTTAACCATTGACAATGAGTTAAGAATTCACAATACCAAGGTGTTTTTTAATCCTTCTGTTCTTTCTTCTGCGGTCACTTTCATAAAACATCTAAAGTGAATTTTAGCCATAAGATTTCACTTAAACACCCACTATATAGACAAAAGTATTGGGACACCCTTTCTAATTCTCAGGTGTTTCAGCCACACCCATCGCTAACAGGTGTATAAAATTAAGCACATAGCCTTGCAGACAAGTACTGGCAGTAGAATGGGTCATACTGATGAGCCCAGTGACTTCAAACGTGGCACTGTCATAGTATGCTAAGTCTGCCAGAAACCAGTTTGTGAAATTTCTGTCCTGTCAACTGTAAGTGCTATTATTGCGAAGTGGAAGCCCCTTAGAGGCCAGGCCCTCTCGTCCAACATCACTGTCTGACCTTACAATGCTCTTCTGGGTGAATGGGCAAAAATTCTTACAAATACACTCCAAAATCTTGTAGGAAGCTTCCCAGACGAGTGGAAGCTGTTATAGCTGCAAAGGGTCCCCAATGCATATGGATTTAGGATGGGATGTCATAAAAGCTCCTGTGGGTGTAATGTGTAGGTGTCCCAATACTTTTGTCCATACAGCGTAGCTGTACCTGAAGAGACCTGAATGAAATCTCTTCAGGGTAATGTTTAAGGGGAAAGTTTTTGTATATTGAGTTTAAGTAAGTTTTGACAGTTGCAAAATATATAGCTTTAAATTTGATTAAACCACAAGGCCCTGTATGTTGGCCCACACCTCAGTTACTCGCTCTCATACCTACACAACTTACATATTAGCCTATTAGGTAACATTTACTGATGGGCAGCACTCACAAGGCTACATGACAACCTACAGAAGCCTTTTATGACAACTGACATAAAGCATCAGTTTTCATAAAGCTGCTTTGATCAAGATATCTGTGCAGTCTTATGGGAATATGTGGGTTAGGAAATGTGCAAGGATCTGGAAGTGATGCCCAAACTAACATTGACAAGTCCAGTATGAACACTAATAGAAACAGGAGAACTATAGGCCTCATTCACCAGTATCTTCCTAAGTTTTTTCTCAAATGTGTTCTTGAGAAAAAGTCTATGTCAGGTTCATGACATGTTCTTAAGCCGCAGAACTGTTCTCACCATTGTGCTCTTGAGTTTGTGAAGCTTCTGTTCGTATCTAAGAACAAATCCCAAAAAATAAGAAAACACTGGAGAATGTCAGAATCTTTGAGAAAACTAGTGTGTAAAAAAGTGTAAAGTGTTGTGATAACACACAATATTGAGAAAAAAATGATATTTATTGATATAAGTGTGATGTCAGTTTGAAATTGAAGTAGACAGAACAAAACTTTATGATAACTGACACTTGTTGGAATAAGCCTTTGTAAATGTTTATGTAGTTGTCAGGAAAAAAGGCTTATGTTGAATAATGTATTCTTATAAATGCTGCCTTTTTTGCCAATTACATATTTTCCAATAATTAAAAATTAATAAGGTAGCAAGTCTTAAGGAATAATAGTCCTGCAATCTAAAGCCTTGGGTACACTACATGACTTTTAAAGCCTGAACAGATTATAAAAACTGGGCATCTCACACTATCTGACTGGTTTTTGCGACCGAAATATTGGGGATCACAAACTAACCAATCACATACTACTCAACTTTTCAGCTGCTGCTGAATCGAATGGAGCTCACTGAACTTGCGAACTCATGAAAACTCTTGCATTCTCCTGTTACTAGGAGACGCAAATAAATAAATGTGGAGATGCTGCTGGTGTTTTCTCTGCCATTTGCGCTGACACAGTAATGAAGCAGCAGGTAAACATGTTTAAGTGAGGATCATGGATGTAAACATGTGATAAGTTTGGTACTTAGAGTTTTAATTGTACATAAACTCAATTGTGTTTGTGCCTTAAATTCAACCCATTTAAAAGCTTTTCTTCACATGTGAGTGACTTTTTGCCAGTTTTCTTTGTTTACTTGCTGCATTTTCTTCTTTCACATTCTCTGTTTTGATTGGCTGTTGCAGGAATCCTTTAGTCGTTGACCAGTTTACACTAGCTCACGCTCAGACTCGGGCTGAAAAAATCAGATGTGTGACAAACTCCGACTTGTCTGAAACATGATCAGGAGGCCAAAAATCTGAGTCTGCGCCCTTCACACACTACTCGATTCTCTCTCCAACTGTCGACTCTGACTGACCCAAAAATCTGCAGACTAGTGCCAACAAGCACAGACTTAGCGACTGAAAATCGGGACTGAAAATTGGAGCTAAAATTGGGGTAAACGCCGTGTAGTGTAACCCATGTAGTCAAACCATTCTGAATGATTTTGTTTAACCCCTTTAAGCTGTTAAAGGGGTTAAACAAAGTCATTCAGAACAGTTTGACATTAATTGGTTCACAGAAAAGAAACTCTAATACCTCTTTACAGTGGTGGTGATAGGAACCAGGGTTCTCAACGTCTATAACACAAATTAATTGGTTGCATTTACTATGCATGACCAGTGAACCTACACATGTCTTCTGAGCTTTATATGTAATGTTGCTGATGGTAAAACAGTGATAAATATGGACCATTTTGCCTTACAATGTCCTGCATTTTATCCCTTCACCATGAATCAATTAAAAAAAAAAAGTTTTTGGCCAAAAGCTGATCTCTTAACTATCAGAAAACAATGTCTCAGACCCCAAGTATATTCATAAACCTTTCTTGGTAAAACTTTCTGTGAGGGAGCCTTTAGAGGCAGACATCTGGTTCCTCTCACCACAACTGTGAACTCTGACTGGGTTTCTCCAGAATGTAGCATTTCACATCTAACCACTCTGACTGACTTTATAAACATCTGTTGAAATTTAACAATTAAAAAATCTGTAGAATTCATTTTAAGCATTTAAATTTAGATTCAAATTTAAATATTTAAAATGTTTTCACTGAAGTGTCAATGCTCTATGGATTTAAGCTACTCTGCCCTGCTCTGCTTGTGTGTGAGGGGTAACAGATTTGTCTGGCTGCAGATTAGATGTAAGGCACAGCAAGGGCTCATAGTGTCTTTTCCTGGTAAGCTATGCTGTGCAAGCGCTGGACACATGTGACTGTAGTGTCCAGCGGAGGTTAGATTAGAAAGAAGAGCTCTCGGCTTCTGCCACATTACACAACAGATGCAAGGGTTTCCAAAGCCTGAGCTGCACGGCGCAGGACAGATGTTGCGACGTGCAGTCGGTTGCAACCCGTGCCCATTAAAATGCGATGCCTGGCTGCGCGGCTTGGCGAGGCTGAGGTGTTCACACTGCGCTGAAAGACACACCTCCAATACAGAGTGGGAGAGTGTGAGAGACATACAGAGAGAAACTCTTAACCAACGACGGCAGCGGAGCGAGTTACATAGTTCTGCACTGACCCATTGAGAATGGCCTTTTTGTCTGGAGGCTGGCACGCTCCAGAAGTTACACTGACTGGAGTGTATGCACACACACAACATAACAATGGCAGCAGACTGCCAGCCCCCACATTCCGCCTGCCGTCTCTGAAAGCAGTGCTAAACAAATACAGTGCATCTGAAAATTCTCTCCAGGAAGTTACGTCTCTTGGCCTCCAGAGAACCTCAAAGTTTGTTGAACTACACCAAAAAAGATTTTCTCTAAAGAACAAGTTTGATACAACATAATACAACATTTTAGTCATTGCATTTAATAGTCTGGACCATCTAACACAGAGCAGGAATCCCAGTGGCTGATAGATAATTTGCTTCGACACATGGCGGTGGTAGTATGAGACTGATTGAAGAAGGGGAGAGAACTCTGGGAACTTTGGCTGGAGTTCTGGGCAGCTTCTGCCTGTAGCTAGAGGACTGGACCCACCCTTGTAACTGTGGTAGGACTGTCATAGGACTAAGGAACACGAAGGAGATGGAAGGTGGTGGGGATTGCAAGAATTTCACAGGAAATGTAAGGATGTGAATTTATAGGATGTCAGATTAGAAGGAGGAGGGGTTTCAGGCATGTTCCTCCCCCCAAACTTCAGTTATTCCATAACTCCATATAGGCCAACCCAATATCAAGAACTTCTTCATGAACGTTCCTCAGCAAAACTTTGACACTCATATCTGTTAATCCTTAAAAGTTTACAGTCAATATTACGGACATAAACGCAACTTTTAAAGATTCCTCCACTAGCTTTTAAACAATTTAAGAATCCTGGAACTCCATAAAATACAAGGCAAAATTCCCAACAGCACTTCCAAATACCAAGAGGCAAATAGATAAACCGACACTTGAAATTTACTCTGCAACTAATGACTATTAAGAAAAATCTATTTATAATGTCAGGTTTTATCAACAGATAACATCTAGATCTGTTATTCCAATTTCTCTTCAATAATCCCTTCCAAGCAGTTCACATCAGCTTCAAACATTCACACACAACTCTCAGCACGGAAAGGAAAACTCCAGCTCCTCGTTTGAAGTAAGTCTGCAAGATAGCTCTGTCTGCAGCGCGCTGAGGTGTGTTATTCAGGGCTTGTCGAGGATTGTACTGACCTGACCAACGTGTGATGTCAGGAATCATTAAAGAGGCTGTAGATTTTGCTCAGCTCTGTGATTCTGATATATGTGGATTGGTAGTCTTCAAGATAAGAGGAAATTCAGACTTGTAGAGTGAATTTTAATCAGGGTTAAATTTAACACTGAAAGTGTGCATTGCAGGCGGGTTTAAACCGTCGCTGGCATGCAAAAACCTGAGAGTGCATGTTTGCAGCCAGACTCTATTTTTGGAGATACGAGGTTTTGTTTTGACAGTGACAAAATACTCTGTACTGGGAGAGAGACGGCCACTAACTAGCCCACAGTAAATTACATAATTTATGTATTTGAACATTAACATTATTTTAATCACTGAGATGTGTATAAGCCACAGAATCCACACATTCTATGTTATTTCCTTCTCCCTCTGGTGGCTCCAAGCATCATTTTGAAGCATGTAAAAAGCCCACAGTGAAAGACAACCAGGCTAAAGTACAGCCTCCACATGCTGGGGTTAGTTTTCATACTGTGTGACATCTAAGCCTCCCAAGAGAAAGAATGGGATGAGTCCACATATCCCCCATATTGATTCAAAACACATCATTTGGAAGTTTTATGCACAGATGCATCAAAAATGTACAACAAATGTGAAGTAAATACAATATGTTTTGATTTTTTGATATTTGTTGTTCTACTTTGTGGTCAAAAATAAATTTGACACTCTTTTTTTTCATTAATTATATTTATTTTGATGCAGATTTGTAAAATGTATTTGGGTTGGACATCCTGTCTAGTTTGAGTTGTATTAGATTAATTTATCAAACATTTTAGCGACGTAACAACTAGTCCCTCAGTCTATTACAATTAACCCCACCTATAGGGTTAGTTGTACCATTTGCACTCCTGACACTTTTGGCTGAATTGTTCATAAACGGTTGGTGCTGGAAAGAAAGCTTTTGCAGCAGAGATGTGTAGGCTGACTGTATAAAAAGAGATCTTGCTTAAATAAAATCATAAAGCAACATCCAAAATGCGCTAGGTTGTGCCCTGCTTTCCCCCTACATTTTAGGCCCATATCAAACTAATCTGTCTGTCTTTAAACATGGATAATTTTGATGATTGGTTGTCATTTTAATGTGCAATAATTGCTTCTTTAGTTTGACAAGTTTTTGACAGTGCCTCCCATCAGGCCCTCATTTCTCAAAAACACCATAAAGAAAAAAGGTGCTGGGTTGAGACGCTGATGAGGTTTTTAACGACTGTGCACATTTACTGGCCACTTTATTGGAAACATCTAACTGGGCAGTGACTGATACACTTGATATGCCACTGTTATGTCAGTGTCAGTGCTAAGAATGGGGTGGTGGGGGTGGGGGTGGAGGGGGTTGAATTTGATCAATTGTGCAACACAATAGATGGCCTACAACTAGTAATTGCAAGCCTACAAAGTCCACCTACACTGCAAAAAATGATCTTAGCAAGTGAAATTATGTTAAATCGAGTCACTGTATCTAATATTTCTCCTTGTGAGATTCTTGTAAGCTTATTATAAGATTATTTAACTTATTTCTAGATATTTTTTACTTGTTTTAGTGATTTTAGTCAAACTATCTAACTGTACTGGCAGATCATTTTGTTTTTCAAACTTTTTTCTTACAAGTAGAATAATCTGCCACTTAAGTGAGAGGATTTGACTTATAATCAGCTTGCACTAATCTCAAGACAGGAAATATTAAATGTATTGACTGGATTTAAGACAATTTGCTGTGTATATTGTGAGTGTTTATCATTAAACACCTACAGTATACACAGCAAATGTGCCTTTATATGACCACAATTTGTGCCCACAATGCACCTGCATTTAACAGAATTTCAGCTTTTCACACAAACTGCATGTCGCACAGAAATTGCTTTGAAACACTTTAAGAATCCTGGATTTCCATTAAAAGCAAAGCAAAATTCCCAACAGCACTTCCAAATGCTAATAGACTAATAGGTACACCATCACTCAATGTAGCTTGAAGAAACTAAGTCAGCAAAACAAGACACCATTTGGTGATTTACTAGGATCAGACTGCTGACAAATCAGATTTTTTTCTCAAATCAGATCTTTTGAGACACCTGATCACACTGTTATTTGCAAGTGATCAGAACGGATTTATGTGTCCAGACATTACCTACCTATCTGCATGGGTTGCCGTGGTTACAAAAGGTGTCAGTAAATACATAGCTACGCTGGTGTTACCGACTTTAAACCCGGATGCAGGAGGTGCATCATCCCACCCTCCCAAAATTCTCTGGCATAAGTTTGAATCTTTGGTGCTCTTCTAGAATCCCAGCCTTTCTGTCACTCTAGATCTTACATTGTTGTTGTTTCCTGTGTTGCAAGTGATGCAAAAGATACTTTGAAATCCAGACAGAGCAGACAGAGACACATCTCTAAAAATCTGATTGGAATCGCATTTCAAACCACCTCTAAATGTGGTTTGAATTTGATTTGCAGAAATCAAATTTCTTATGTTGTTTTGCTGTCTAGACTATCAAAAATCAATCCAGATACAATCTGGATATGCCAAAAATCAGATTTGGGCTGGCAGTCTGAACAAGCCGATGCATGCAGCTTATGCAGACTGCATGTAGCCCCACCCACTAACTGCTCCCTCATGACACAGGGTCTAAACAAGGCAGTAGAACTATGGAGCTGTCAGTGAGCTCAAGATGAATCAGAAAATGAAAGATCAGTGAGGAAGAAATATCAGTGCTCAAAAATGAAATAATTTCCCAGCAAAACATTCTACAGGGGTGTTATTTTACACCAGCTAAGAAAATAAAGTTTGTGAAGCAATAACACGGACTGCACGCATATTGCAGCCACATCATTACATATTATTCTGACTCTGTAAACACTGTTTCAGCATATGCTCGAGGTTTGTGCCGCCGTCTACCAGCTGTGTCTGCTGCCGTTGTTAAGTGAAGTCTCTCAACAGTGTGTCGAGACTCTAATGCGACATATACATCTGGTTTCAAACTCTCCACAAGTTGCTCAAACTTTGGCGAATTAGTTAGAATATGTAACCAGCCACACGTGTAATACCTCCGCCTACTTTTTGCTTGATCTTCTCACGTCTTCCCTAAAATTCATATGCATGAGGCAGACAAATGCAGACAAATTTTCCCATCTACACAACTCATAAACTGCTCGTTTAGGCTCATGCACTAGTTTCAGGCAGAGTGTATAGGTACACTATTACCATTCATTTGTTATAAAAAACTAATTATTTACAAATGACTTCTATTTTGGCACTTCATCTGTCATCACCTGAGCAGTAAAGAAGGTACTTTGTGTCATTACTTTACCAAACAATGAGTTGAGCATTGAGTTTTACCGCTGCTCTCTTAGTCATTGCCATCCTCTCTGCTCCAATGCACAGCTACAGAAGCCAAGCATGAACTCGAAGCCAATCATGGTTGATCGACCGCATCTGACGCAAGTGGAAAAATCACATGTTCTTTTTGATTACGCTTGAGCTGCTCCTCTGCGCTGTGCTCAGGCAGATCTGAGGCGCGGTGCTGCAGGAGCCACTTAAAGACAGCCTGAAATCAAAATTGACCTTATCTTGTCAGGCCACGCTGCTGGTCATTATAAGCAAGACAGGTCAGCATTTTATTTGAAAGGCAAAATTTCTTTTTTGACCATGAGAGTTTTACCCGCATTAACAATATATTCTGAGTCTTGATTATGTCGCTTGGCACGGTGGGTGGGGAAAAATAAGATGAACTAATTTCAGCTTTTATCCATGCATAATGTTTATTTACCTTTTCCTTTCTTTTGTTCATTTCCCATAACTCCATTCTTTTATAAAACTGCTGTTACTGTTGATTTGACTGATTTGACTCCAGTTACCTTCTTTACATTTATTCGGTAAATTATTGAACCCCTTAAAATCCTTACATTATATACATTCTTAGTGGATGGGGTTATGTACAGCCAACTGACCGACACAGCAGAAGAGACACAGTCATATGCAAAAGTATGGACACCCCTGGTCAAATTACATGTTTGGTTGGTTCTCTACAGAGAACACATTTAACCTCTTGAAATGCCAGGCTTGTTACATACCAATGCTTATTATTCATTAACTAAAGGGAATTCCAATGCAAACTAGTTGAGCTGTTCTTAGCTTATAGAAATGGGTAATAAAACTTTGGGTTAATTATATATTTACCCATTTATTTTTACCTCAGAATACATATCAAAAACTATACATCACTGCTGTCTGACCAAAACTTTGTATCTCCATTTTTGTTGTTTTTCACTTTTTGACATAATTTGAAAAAAACTACTGTCCTTTATATTGTGTGTAGATTTCAAGATGAATTGACCAAAAGAAATGACCCAAAATTATTTGACCTACATTAAAAGTAAAGTATGTTTTTTCCTTGTCCTGTAAAGTTACCATTTTGGAGATACGAGGTTCTGACAGCGGTGATATACAAAATCAGTTGATTGTTTTACATTGACTTTGTTTCATTTACCTCTTCTTCTTTTGCCTATTGATTCTCATTGATGACTGAAAAAGCATACGATAAAAATATTTTATAAAAGCCTGTCTCTACCAAACCCCAGCTAACAGGAAGGTAAACTAATGAGGCATAATACAGCCCTGTGCTCATTGTTGTGTGTTATGAAACTGTAACTTTGCAGTACCATTAAGTTCTCATTCGATTGCTAATATAGCAGCTATGAAGCTTGTAGCCCAAACTGAGCAGTTGCTGGAACTTAGCTGAAGAGTGGTCCAAATAAAAACAAATTAAAACGGTTTGCATTTTTACAAAAAATCTGTCAAATAAACTCATAAAATCACCTTTTTATCATAACAATGTCATATGATAGCCTACAGTATGAGTGTCGCATACCTGAACACCCCAAGAAGTGAAAGTTACTCTGGATAGCAAAGCGTCTCAAAGAGATAACATAGGCACTTAAGTCTATGGCCAAACACAGGCCACAGTTGTTCTGAGGTCAGCGGAGAACCAATCACTGCTGACTGGGTAGCCTTCAGATGGAATCTTTTCTGCATTTTCTGCAACTTTTTCCACTGCTGTTTCTCATAAAACCCTTCTGAAACTGCAGAGGTCCAGACCTCAGAGTCCTCATGCTAGTTTCAGCCATGCTTAGTGGGATTGCCCCCAGTGAAAGTGCGCCAAACTTAAAATAATGAGGCAACGTTCATGAGTTAACTCAACTTGTGGACACTCATTAACCCAACTCAAACTTCTTAATTTAAGTTCTTTTTCAGTTTCATATCTCAGTCAGGTAACCAATAAATATCCTTTTTGCTCAATTTCCCTACACTCTTAAAAAAAGATGGCCCTTCAAGGGTTTGTAAGTAAACACAATAGTTCAATAAAAACAATGAGCGTTTAAAGATCCATTTGCATGCTTATAGGGCTCCTTGCATAGAACCATATACAACACATTCTCCATCAGTCTGAAGAATGATTTCATGATGCAAAGAACATTTTGCCATTTGCTAATTGTTCTTTGAGTGTGGTTCCATATAGAACCATGGTGTTTACTAAAGAATCCTTGAAGTACCTTCATTTTAAGGGAGTACAAGTCAGAAATCAAACAGTCTGACCAGGCATTTTCACCTCTTGGGCTCCCACAGATGTCTGTGGCTTTGATGGGGTTCAAATTTACAACCACCTGATGTTGGGGTGAACGTGTAGAAGGTTGCACACATAGATATACATAACTAGATGCCGTGTTGTCTGTTGTTCTCTATCTAAGGTGATATGTCTGCACGTCCACGATGTTGGAGCGATGGTCAAGATCCGCTTTTGAACAGATTCACTTGTATTGAAAGATGATGAGTCTCAGGATTAAATTGGCCACAACTTCCTTATTACTCAACCGATTTTTCACTAAATTTGTTTTGTTATAATCCTCAGACATAGATTAATCTTGGCTGCACAGACTGCTCTCAGTAGTTTTTATTACTTTAACAACTGACCGTGATAATTAGCCGTCCAGACCAGCAGGAAAGTATTCAGTCTGCAGCTGACGTTAAAAACGAGTTCAGCACTCCGGTAGAAACACAATCTCACACACTTCAGCAAATCCATCAACACGTGAATCACTTCTAATCTTCATACAGATAAAAATAAAATAAACCCCCCAAAACTCAGTAAGAAGGACGAAGCTAAAGTCGGCTTCCTTTTCACCAGCTTCTTGGTTGAATTTTCCCGTTCCACCTTAAACGGTGCAGCTTCAGGAACCAGAAAGTGACTGTAGCCCCATTTAAGGTGGAATGAGAAAATTCAAACAAGAAGCTGGCAAATAAGATGTTGACTTCAGGTTAGCGTAAGAAGCTGCTAACATTAATCTATTATGAATATCTACACAGGTTAACGAATGCTTATAACTTACCAAATCATCACTGTAAATAAATAACTACTACATAAAGTTAAGATCCCCTGAATAATTGAATTAAATGAAATAAGCTTAATATAAAACCAGAGAAAAACAATCACATGAACAGATTCTTTGTGTTTCACCAACCACACGGACATATCTACACATAAACATCACACAATCAATACGCATCACACAAACATGAGCCTGGATCACTGTGTTCCCTCCGTTACATAATCCTATCCCACTTTCTGAGTTCAATATTGTTGAAATAGTGTAATTTTGGACAGTATCTTTCTTAAACTGCCGCTCTGTAATGGTACTGAATGCAGTCCAGCAGCAATGTTGACCGCCCCAAAATGGTGGCGCCATTGACATGTCTGGCTGGACCCAACATGGTATCTAGGTATACATATCTATGGCTGTACCAATCGGGGGCCCCTGATGTTCTGTATCCAAAATTATTTAATACACAACATTGTTGTTTTAAAGCAATGCAGTAGCATGTGGTGCAACCATCACTTGTTCTCAGGAGAACATCAGGAGATTGTGAGTTTGAACCCTGGTGATGCTTCAGCCATCCATAAGTGGGATTAGAAAAGCAGAGAATGTCTGTCGCAGCCCTAGATGGTGGGGAAATTGAATATAACAAGTCATAATGTTTACCTAACTGAGACGCAGAGCTAAAAAAATAGGAGGTAGCAGAACTTCTGACTGAACTAAGATGTTTGAGCTGAGTAAACTAGTTTCCTGAAGCTTTAACTCAAGAAACACTGTGTAATTAACTTAGAATTATGAACTGAGCTGACTTTTCATTTGTTTTACAGTGTTCAATGCATGAATACTACAGATTATCCATAGAATGGAAGGCAGCCATGCTAATTGACCTGAAGTATAAAAAAAATTGAACAGAGATGGTGAATTATTTCAAGCATACAGGCTGTGATAATAATAAGCCTCTGATGTTTATTTGTGTGAAAAGATGTTCTACAAAGCCAAGGCTGCAGTTACTTTAGCCGCCTCTTTTTCATGTAAATTGCAGCGGTTCAGTGATTGTGTTTTTTTTACCCATATTTTATTGTGTCTTTATGAGCCGGACTGCTTTTGAGAGCCATCAACATTGCAGGTGTTTCTAAATGGACAGCTCTCTCAGCAGCACTTTGGAGTGCAGTATCAGAGGCTGCATTGTTTTATGCATGTGTGTATGTGTGTGTGGTGGTCTTTGCATGCTTTAGGATAAATAGAGTAGGGGAGTGTGTGTGGGAGAGCACACTGTTTGTCTAACTTCTCTATATTTCGTGGACAGCCTTTCAATGCGGCTTCCAACAGCATGCGCTTCAATAGAGAGCGCCGATGAAAGGACCAGGCTGAACGTGGATCTATAGTATGTATCTGACATACAAGCTTGTGCACATCAGATTCACTCAGACAGGAAAGCATGGGAACTCATTCAGAAGCTGACCCTAAACTTTACCCACAGGCTTCATCAATCATGCACGGCACTATGGGGCGTGGGGCCAGCACCAAACACTAAGATCCTTGTAGTCTGGACACAAACAGGGTCTACACACTTAAAAATAGAGGCGCCAGAAAGGTTCCGTGGAGAGATGCGGTAGAAAAACCACCTCTGGTTTCTTAAAGAACCTTTCAGTAAGTGGTTCTTTGGTGCTGCACTACTTTTCAACCTACCACTTCTGTAGCATACTGTCAATTACCTAGACCACTAACTGACACGTGTTCCTTATTATTTATTTAAACAAAAGCAAATCTGTTGACCAAACCACATTTACAGTACGCTCATTAAAATTATGGTTCTTCAAGGGTTCTTTGTAAGGGAATGGCTCTATTTAGAACCATGAGCTCTGTTTAGACCCATTTCAAGACTAAATAGTTATTTGCATGGTGAAATTGTTCTTCCGGCTGATGGAAAACGTGTTGTATATGGTTCTCTATAGAACTTTCTTATATAGGGTTCTTCTATTGTTAAAAACCTGACATCCCAACAATAACAGAACCTTTTTGGTATAGATCACACCAAACAGAACCATATACAACACATTCTCCGTCAATCTGAAGAACAGTTTCACCATTTAAGCATAAAGTGGTTCTACATAGAACTCATGGTTTTAAATAGAACCATTCCCTTTACTGAAGAACCCTTAAAGAGCCGTCTTTTTAAAGACTGTAGTGCATAAAATTTATGAACTACCTGGCATTTAATTAATTTCAAGTCAATATAGTTATTAAAACTATAGTTATATAGACAATATAGACAACATAGTTATATCAAACGTGTTTATTTTTCAGCATCAGGAAACATATTTAACAAAAAAATTACTCCAACAACAACAACAAAAGCCTCAATAATTAAATATAATATCACTATTTTTCAGCATTTTTTGGGCCACACTTCACTTTTATTGCAGCTTCCATTCTTTTCAGCTGACTTACTTTCAGTTTTTCAAAGAAATCTGCAGGGATATTTTTCCACACCTTCAAAGTTCAGTCTTAGAAGTTGGCTGCATTCTCTGCTTCTCACAATCCAAGCAACTGAATCAAGCACATTCAGTGATGTTGACGTCTACAATCTGGGGTGGTTTCCTTTTCTCAGTGAGGGCTTCTTGACAGCTACACATCCTTTCAGACCCATGGCGCTGAACTATCTTCTCACAGTGGAAGGAAGGACAGAAACATCTGTGGATGTTTTCAGCTCTGAAGCAGCTTAATTTTCTCCTCTCTCTCAAAGATGAAAGCTTTAAGTGCTGTTAATGTGATGAGGACAGTTTTGGTGTGTACCAGGTCTTCCACGGTTGTTTAGTCGTCCCATTTTCTCTGCATTTTATAATCATTTTTGTCCAATTTTGGAAACACCTGTGTCTCCTCAGACATGTGTCCAGAAAAAATGGCCAAACTTGGAGTGTTACAACTCACCATGTAACCCCCCCCAACTCCCTGTCTCCCCTATAATAAGTAGCACTGAAATGATTACAACAGATGCAGCACATAAAGATTGAAGTTTAAAAATGCTGGAGTTAAAAAAATCTACTGAAAGCTTCCGTAGGGAACTAAAGGAGGTTCTTCTTCTATGGCATCGCTCCACAAACCCTTTTAACATCTTTAACTTCAGAATGTACACTCTCCTAAAAAAGACGGTTCTTCAAGAGTTCTTAAGTAAAAGGAATGGTTCTATTTAAAACAGTGAATTCTATATTAAACCATTTCACACTTAAATGGCTCTTTGCATGGTGGAATGGTTCTTCAGATTGATAGAGAATGTGTTGCATATGGTTCTATATAGAACATTTTGGAAATTGGTTCTATATAGCTCAAAAAAGCATCTATTGCTACAAGCTTGACATCATAACTATAACAGAACCCTATTATTATATCTATCTCAAGAACCATTTCACCATACAAAGAATCATTTAAGCATGAAATGGTTCTATATGGAACTCATGGTACTATATAGAACCATTGCCTTTACTAAAGAACCATTCATTTTAAGTGTGTTGAGTAGAAGTGCTTTAAAAATACATATAGAATGCTAAATTCTAGGAAAGCACTGAAAGGCTAAATTCAAAGAACGACTTTAAAGCCGCTGAATGAAAGAAAGTAAAAATAAAAAAATAAAAAAATAAAACAGAAAAAGGGGGTTGGGCTTATTCTTGGTAACTCCAAAGCAAATGCAAATCAGTGTCCCAAGTAAGTCAGAAACGTCCAAACTCTGGGAGCGACTGTCTCTGAACACTGATGATGGTGAAGAAGGAGACCTAAGATTAGCTGCTGATGTAACTGTTGACCTTCATGCAATGAAAATGAGTTAAAACGAAAGGAAAGTGTGAGAAATGAAGTCTCAGCCACTCTCTAACAGATCTCTGTCCCGGGCCGCGAGCAGGTACTCACTCAGCCGACAACAGCTCGGTTACCGCCGATCATCACGGGGATGGAAGCAAAGGAGGGTAAAAAAAAACAAGAGTATAATCCCCGTGAGATTAGGGATTAGCGCCGGGAGGAAAAAAATAACCCGCTAAGCTTTGGGCATCTAACCGTCACGAAGCTTCACCCAAGGTCCTTCACGCTTAACCAGCGCCCGCTTTAGCTTTGAGGGACGTTTTGTCTCCTCACATTTCAACCGCAGAGCAAACTTAACTCTGTAACAGCGTCGCTCGTTCAACTTCACTGCATTCGACGGTGGCTGTTCGCGCGGGTGTCAGTTAGCTGTAGCTGCTAGGCTTAACAATATCTATTATATAAAAAAATAATAAGTGCACAAGCAAAGTGTTTTACTCCCTGTTGGGTCAGTATGGACGACTCCACTTAAGCAACATTCCTGAGCAATATTTCGCCACCCAGAAGCAGCATATTAAATGAGTGTAAACATATAAAAGCAAGGCTTTACCTGTGTGTCCCGCTGCAGCTCATTCAGAAGCGTAATCCCAACAGAGATACTCCAAAAATAAGAGTGTGACTTCAGAGCAACAGTATGAGCGGCGCGGGTAAAGCCAGCTCCGTCTGTTTTCGTCCCGAAGTCCTCGTAGTGCCTAAATCCTCCAAACGAAGTTCAGCAGGTCGCTGTATTCCTGTGAGAGCGGTAGCTGTGGTCCCTGAGCTGGAGTGCGGGTCCGGGTTTCAGCACCCTGTCCGCGGACAGCTCCTCTCGGGTCTCCAGCGCTAACTGAAGCAGCAGCGCAGCTCCGCGCCTACTGGCTGCGTCCCGCTCACATTTGCATACAATCACGCAGGCAGCCAATCAAAATGCAGCGGGCTGGCAAGAGCGGAGCCTTTCCAAATGAATCGCCCTTGAGTTAGAGTGCAGACTGACTCCTCCTACCGACGAAGGAGGAGCGCGTGCGCGCGGGCCGGTGTGTGTGTGTGTGTGTGTGTGTGTGTGTGTGTGTGAGGGAGAGAGAGAGAGGAAAAAAAACAGAGAGAGAGAGAGAGAGTAAGAGAGAGAGAGAGAGAGAGAGAAAGAGGAAAGAGCGAGAAACAGAGAGAAAAAAGAGAGACAGGCAAACAGACTGATAGGGTAAGAGAGAGAGAGAGAGAGAGAGAGAAAGAGGAAAGAGCGAGAAACAGAGAGAAAAAAGAGAGACAGGCAAACAGACTGATAGGGTAAGAGAGAGAGAGAGTGAGAGAGAGTCTATGTGAGTGAGAGACAGAGAGAGACAGAGAGAGAGAAACAGAGACAGGAAGAGAGACGGTCAGACTTAGAAAGAGAGAGAGAGACAGGCAAACAGACTGAGAGAGAGACAGACAAAGACAGAGAGAGAGAGAGAGAGAGAGAGAGAGACAGAGAAACAGACAGATTAAAGGAGAGAGAGAGAAAGTCTATGTCAGTTAGAATTAGAGAGGGAGCGAAAGAAAAAGAGAGAAAGAAAGACAAACAGAGGTCTGTGTAAGTGAAAAATAGAATGAGAGAGAAAAAGAAAAAGAGAGACAGACAGTTTAAGTGAGAGAGAGAAAGAGATAGAAAGAGAGACAAGGAAAGAGAAAAAGAAAGAGACTGACTAGAGAGAGAGAGAGAGAGAGAGAGAGAGAGTGTGTGTGTGTGTGTGTGTGTGTGTGTGTTTGTGCCTGATTGCTGCTCCACTGTGACTGTAACACACGTCACCATCATCATTCTGAGCACTGAGTGAAGCTTTAGATTGATTAATAGTCGCCACGTATTTTCGCTCTATAGGCTCCAGACACATTCATGCCACGTGCGCCTGGACTGTCATCTCACGCTCATATTTTACCATAACTGAGGCTATTCTTCATGATGCTGATTGGAAATGACTGCAAGATGACAGCATGTTCATGTTCCTCTGTAATATATGATGGGAAAGGGTGTGATGTGCGCCCCACAGCGAGACGCTAATGCAACCACTGGAGACACGAAGGCTGTTCAAACTCTCAGCATCTGACATATCATGGGTCACTCACGAGTTCTTCATAACACTGTCCTCATGTCTCAAATCGAGTACTTCAGTGTACTAGCCACTATTGCCCACAGTGTCTAGTGAAACAGGTTATAATGCACTGCTAATATCCATATGTTGCTCTAGAACTAGAGCTGTCAGACAATTAACATAATTAATTGTGATTAATCGTTTACTTTGTGCAGTTAATTCTGATTAATTGCATTTCTGTCCAGTGAGAGCCACAGTGACCGCATGTTCCAACCACTCAGTTTAAAGTTCACAATTATCATATATGCAGTCAGTCAGGGGCATCTCTACATTAGGGTCTGGTGGGGCCGGGCTCCACCAGATGTCGCTGTGGAGTAGTGCGTGACATGATCAACAATTCAGTATAACAACTAATAAACATTTATTGTTTGTTGTAATTAACAATGTTGCACATATATAACATATGACAATGGTAGAGCTGGAGAAACATTCCAAATATCTTCCTGTATCTGTTGTGTAAATGCCAGTAGGCTACCTGTTCCACCTAGCAGTCTTTGGTGAGCGTGGAGCCCGTCAGCATTCATCCAACCAAGTGAGCAGTTAGGACTTTCAGTAACCAGCTGTGGGGCTCACAATACATTTACATACGTCCAGACATTTAGTAAACATCGTTTAGGGTATGGGAGTTGCTCCGCAGCTAACCACTGTTCCTCATCAGTTGTGGTAGCTGCTCCTAATAGCAGGGAAATATAACGAGTCGAGTCGAGTCGTAATACAAGTTAAATTTGGTACCAGCCATTAGAGCAGAAATTAGAGGTTAAACATTTGGGACACAACAGCCAGATGATTTCCACATAATCCAGTCCGGGAAGGACAAAAAACTGCTCCTTTAATCCAGAGAGGTTCAAGAGAAAAACATGGCTGACTGTGAGTGTAGCTAAAAACACTCATCTGCTTTCCTTGCCTGCCCTTGCTATGCTATCACTTGAATTCATTCATGGATTGGTGGAAAGTTTTTGGCGAGTTTGCCAAGATGAAAGATCGTCATGCATCTTGTCTTTTCGGGGAGTGAACGTCACTGGTGAGTCATTTTGCATTATTACAAGACGCGTTATTCCTAATTCCCGGAAAGCAGCATATTTCCCTGCTCTGATATGTTGCTTTGGGTGTGTAGTTGCAGATCACAATGATCATACATTGATAGATAACTTTGGATTTGTAATGTGATGCTGTATAACAAGGTTTTATGAGGTCTAATGTCGTTATCATACCATTCATTTTCCTGTCTCCACTTCCACTAACAACTGCACCACTAATGTGTGAGTTCATTGATGGAGTGTGTTTGAGTTTGAATCAGGTTTGTGTGTAGTTTCATTGACGAGTCGGCTGCTGCCCCTACAGTTTTTGTGCCCCACCAGGCTTTCTGTGCCAGAGACACCACTGCAGTCAGAGGCTCCAATTCCTCCACAATTGTTGCATCTTTCTGTTGTTCATAGAACTCGTGGATTCGTGTTGCAGTGAAGGCTCTCAAGGTGAAAGTGGAGCTTTCCATTTTGCTGTTAATTTGCTCGTCATTGATTTATCCATCGTTCTCCCATGAGCACTGTCCAGTGTGGTCTGCTGAAGGTGACGAAGGCAGCACTTTAAAAGCTATATTTGAGTGAAAAGAATGCAACTGGGAACATATTGGGGAACATAGAGAATGCGAGCAGCTGGGTTTCAGCCTGGACTGCTGTAGATGGTTTAAATGGTCAAACTAGGAAAATGCAATAAAGGTATAAAAAATAGTGACATAAATAACTGATTGTTTTATTAATGAAGTTTAGAGCACTGCAGACTAGCTGTGTCCCAATTCATGGGGCTGCAAACTTCAGAGGCTGCATTTGAAGGCCGATTGCATCACAGCGGTGAGACTAGGCTGGACCATTTCGAAGGCTCTTTCATATGCAGTTGAGAAATATGTCCTTCATTTCCATGGCAACGAAGGACCCAACGAGTGGATCCTTCACCAGCCAACATATCCCGAGGTTCAGTGCGTGCCAGCGAGGATTCAAGAACATGGCAGCGTCAGCAGAGGAGCGAACCGCGGCTGAGGGAGTACACTTTTTAATGTAAGTATTGGGTTTAAACCGAGTCGAATAGGTAGTGATACACTCCAGCTTTAATAAATGAAAAAATAAAAAATATATAAAATTAAAGTTTCTGGCTCCATCTTTAAAAGATCTCAACAGGAGGGGCATTTCACGATGCAAAGGTAAGGGCGTGAACAGCGGTGCTGTGATCATCTTAATTCGGTTCGGTCTTCGCGGGTCTACACAGCCTTTAAAGGACACGCCGTCATAGACCGTGTCCTCTGAACAATGCAGCCCCTGAATTGGGACACAGCTACTGTTTGCACTTAGAGACCACAAGATGCCATACGTAACAGAAGAGGTGGAGCCATCAGAGTCTGCTACAGTTTGAAATTTCAAATGTGAGTTAGATGCCTTGGTTCTTTATAACTGTATGTCTATGCGCAATAATGTGCATTAGGCTATTTGCAACATGCTAAGGATTTCAGAACTCTAGATAACTTTAGCTTGATAATTTGCTAACTGCAGATTGATATCTGCTAACTGCTAATCTAGGCACCATTTAATGATGTAAAGAACTCAAGGCAATACTGTCCTATAAACATACAGACACCAGATAGTGAAGAACATAGTGTACACAAAGCATGCACTTTAATGAGAAATTAAAAATTAAATTATCTCCACATTAAGATATTGTAACTGTTAATAATGCAGTCAGGCAAACAGTATGACATTGGTCATCTTGGGGTGGGTGGTTAGGGGGGTCGAATAATGAGTGGGAGGGAGTTAAGCTGTTTACAAAGAGTTTACAAAGTGGTTTACTGTTTACAAAGTCTATGATTTGGGTTGCACTTTAGTTTATTTGTGTGGTACACTGTAGACCCCTGTTGATACTCTATTGATTTACTGATGTTCAAATTGTTTACCCCTCAAAATCCCAGGCTTACTACATTCTAAGGCTTATTATTCAGCAACTACATAGACTTCAATGCAAACTGTCTGAGCTATTAGTAGACGTGTGTAACAACACTTTGGGCCCACAAGTGAGCCCTGGGTTTTTAAAAGTTTACACAAACTATCTGAGCTTGACAGATTATCAACAGTGTGATGCTAGGATTTGGACCAGGTTAGCACCAGGGTAAAGGGTCATGTTTATGTTTTGGGTCGAGGTTGAAGTTAGATTTACGGTTAAGGCTTTCAGATGAGGGAAGATTGTGGAATTTAGTCGATACTTAGCTGAATGTAAGTTGAAAGTAGGTTAAGTATCTGCAAAGCATATAACATGTGCTATCCAAATAAAGTTTGCTCCCAGCCTGTATTTAATAAGCTGCCCTGCCCCTTACCTAACTCTAATACATCTGATTCAGCCAATCAGGGACTTGGGAAGTGGTTGATTAGCTGCAGCTGGTGTGGGAAATGACTAAATTACTTAATTACTTTAAGACTGGGGTTGGAGACCACTGAAATAAAGTGTTACTTATTTTGTTTGACTTTTTCCAATTTTGGGGTTTATAGATGCCCTTACTGCACCATTTGGTGAAGCCTACACTGATGCAAAGGTAGCCGTGGTCTTTTAGTCAAAAGTCCTTTGTGATGTAAACTAGGACTGCTCATAGTGGATGGGGTTGTGTATAGCCTACTGACCAACGACCACTATACCAATAAGAGTTCTTGGGCAAGACTCCTAACACTACTTTCGCCTACCTGTGTAAAATGATCAAATTGCAAGTCACTCTGGATAAGAGTGTCTGCCAAATGCCATGCATGTAAATGTAAAGGTCTGAGTTCTAGAGTAATATTGATGTTAAATAGCCATAAATCTAAAAAAATAAGTTTTCTTTGGGGACTACTGTGCTTTGTAACACCCTGCATGTATCCAGTCACCATGAATGGATTAATTTAAATGGATTAAAATACATTTTTAAGTTACAACTTTATCATAAAACTATCATACAATAATGTGTTAGACATCAGGCAGCATATGTCTAACTATATTATAGTAAGTTATAACTTTCTGTGAGGAAGCTTTCACATGTGGACGTCTGGTTCCACTGATCAAATTACAAATTACGTGTTTTGTTGATTATCTACGTGAAAATAAGTGAACACACCCTCTACAGAGAACACACTCAATCCCTTGAAATCCCAGACTCATTACATGCTAAGTCTTATTATTCAGTAACTGCAGGGACTTCACTGCAAACTGGCTGAGATGTTCATAGGTTATAGAAGTGTGTAATAGAACTTTGGGCCTGCTGGTGGGCTCTGGCCATTTAAGGGGTTAAATACAGTGTTTTCTGGCTAATGGCTGTGGCATTGCCAGAGATCCAAAACATTCAAGTTAAACCTTACATACATGTATATAATCTAATCTTACAACTCTCCGATTATCTGAGTCAGGTGTTGTTAGGTGAGTGTTGGAGCTAAACTCTGCAGGGTGAAGGTGGGGCAGCCCTGATCTAATCCCACCCGACTACAGTAAGACTGGAGGAAAAAAAGAGGAGTAAATGACTGATTGCGTTTGGCCCAGGCTGATGATATAGGCACATTCAGCATAATGAAGTTGATCAAAGCACTCACAAAATCAAAGTGATGGCGAGAGAGAGAGAGAGAGAGAGAGAGAGAGAGAGAGAGAGAGAGAGAGAGAAAATGTGGCAGGATTTAACCACCCACACAATGCAGCAAGCTAATTGCCTGCTCTCAGTTGAGAAACGCTACACACACACACACACACACACAGATACACAATTATAATTACATTGTATGATGTAATTTGTTACAAATTTATTGTTGATATGTACTTAGTAGCTAAAGGTTATAACAAATGGATCAAGCTTTAAGGTTAATTTAGTTTAAAACGTTGCCAAAAGTTCAAAGAATGAGAGCTCCAGCTTTTTCCATTTCCTTTAATGAATCTCAAATTGCTTTTCGCATGTATTTATCTTTTGCATAATTAAATTTTGCCGTTTGAAGTTGTGCAAATCTTGAACGTGTTTGTTGGAGTCGCACCGCAAGCGGAGTTTTACGCTTTATGGCTGTTTTATCTCCTCACCTGTTGAACACAACAGCTCTGCTCTCCGGAGATGCTCCAGCACCTGCGGTCCGTCCCGCAAGGGAAATGAGTCAACACGAAAACAGAACTCTCCACAGACCCGAGTGCAGTCAACAGCTGCAATTAGATGTGTGTAGCCTTGGTGACTGGGTCAGTAATGAGGCCAGAGGGAACGGTGAGGGTATGTAACAGAGCGAAGAGCTGAGGATGAGGATGAAATGTCAGTGACCTCAGGAGGCTCACAGCTTGGCTGTGCGTGATGAAGGACAGGACGTTCTTGCCAGCTCTGAGCCTCAGGGCGTAAACAACAAGGCACTGTACGGTTTCTGATGCTATTGAAGGATCTCTCTCTCTCTCTCTCTCTCTCTCTCTCTCTCTCTCTCTCTCTCTCTCTCTCTCTCTGTTGGAAATTCCTTATATTTAAAAAGTTTCTTCTTGTTCACATATCTCATTTACATAAATGGCTCCCTCTGTGGACAAGTTATTTATGGAAAGTCATTCTTCTATGGAATTGCTCCAAAGAACCATTTTCTGTACTATTTAATTGTAAGAGAAATTTTGGAAAAATGGGTTTACCTAAACTATGCTACATAACATTAGCATTACCGTGTCATAAACATAAATTAACTAAAAGTCTTTTTTAGCTTTCATTTCAAGTATTTCAGGATTTAAAAAGCTATTAAATGGTAAATAATACACAGTAATTGCCTATTTATAGTAATATCTTCCCAAGTTATCTGCTCCACCACTTTTGAAATACAAGACATTAACTTCATTCTTGGTTTCCTACAGTTTTCTCAGACTTTTCTGAAGTTAATCATTCTTAGCACATCTCAAATTTCTCCATTTTTTGCAGCATTCTATCATTTGGCACTAGTTGCACAACACTAACATACTGACGAATCTTATTTGCAACTAAATTGGTTCCATATTAATTAAAACATTTATTCCAGACTTCAGAACATTGTCAATTATTTCATCCATCTACAGGACAAAAATCAGTGACCACCATTCTTTTATTTAATTCCCAGTTAAAAAAAAATAGTCATTAATAATAAATTGCTCATATATACTCTATTTCATTTCTGAGGAAATTAGAAGTAAGATAATCAACTTTAATAAGGAAGGAAAAAAAGGGAGGGAAAAAGCTGGAGTTTCCAAAACTAGAGCTCAGAAAAGTGTTAAAAGATACAGAGAAAATGTGACTCCTAACAACCACCTGGAAGACCTGGTAGACATCAAAACTGCCCCCATCATATAAACAGCACTTAAAGCTCTCATCTTTGAGAGAGAGGAGAAAATCAAGCTGCTTCAGATCTGAAAACATCCACAGTGCTTCTGTCCATCCTTCCACTGTGAGAGGACAACTCAGCGCTGTGGGTCTGAAAGGATGTGGACCCATCAAAAAGCCTCACTGATAAAAGGAGACAGACAAAAAAGGACATTAGCAGGCGAAAAGAAGCTGCTGGTGTTCTCAGAACAATGGACTGACCACCTCAGAGTCCAGATCTCAACATCACTGAAGGTGGGATTACTTGGATTGTGAGAAAATGTAATCAACTTCTAAGACTGAACTTTTGAGGTGTGGAAAAATATCCCTGCAGATTTCTCTGAAAAACTGAAAGCGAGTCTCCTGAAAGAATGGAAGCTGTAATAAAGGTAAAGAGGAGACACTAAATATGATAAAAACATATTATATTTAGTTGTTTAGGATTCTGTGTAACTTTCTGTTAAATATACATTTTCTGAAAACTTGTACTTAATGGAAATTTTGGCTGGAAATGAAATAAATGAAGGGTGGTCTCACAGTACTGCATCTATCTCCATCTTCCTCCCAGTTTTTAATTGAGAGGTGTTAGATTGGGGCTGGAATTAACTTGGCAGTAAAATATCCCTGCAGGACTCGAAAGACTGCAGGATTGTCTCTAAATCAGTTAACTCTCCTTCCCCATTTCCTCACTTTCTAATCACACCGTCCTCACACTGCTGTTCCTCCATTTCCACATCTGTCTCTGTCATCCATTTCTTGCATCTCGCCGTCTTGTATTGCATTGCTATACAGATCCTTATCTCTCTCTGGCTCCTCTTCTCCTATCAGGTACTGTAGTCTCATTCTTTTTCTTTGTCTTTCTGGGAGACGACTGCAGCTTGGATCAAAAGAGTCCTAGTGAAAGTGTTTCCTTTCTAAATGAATACAAAAGTTTTCATTCACACATCATTCACAGCACTGCAGTGACGCTGACGTGGGGGTGGTGTGTTAATGTGTGTTGCGCTGGTATGAGTGGATCAGGCAGTTTTTAAACACCTGAGTGTCACTGCTGGACTGAGAATAGTTCACCAACCAACATCCAGCCAACAGCGTCCTGTGGGCAGCGTTCTGTGACCACTGATGAGGAACTAGAGGATGACTAATATAAACTGTGCTGCAGCAGATGAGCTATCATCTCTGACTTTACAGGGTGGACCAACAAGGTAGGAGTGTCTAATAGAGTGGACAGTGAGAGGACACTGTTTAAAAACTCCAGTAGCACTGCTGTGTCTGATCCACTCGTACCAGCACAACACAAACACACCATCACCACCTCAGCGTCACTGCAGTGCTGAAAATGATCCACCACCCAGATAATGCCTGATCTGTGGTGGCCCTGAGTATTGAAGAACAGGGTAGAAAACTCAAAAGAGCACAAATTTATACAGCTAAAAGCTGCTATGTAATGCCATTTAAGTTCCACCATAGCTGATATGGCCTTAGTCCAGAGCTCTGTAAGCAACAGCAAAGGAGATTTAGCATTTAGGGTCTTAGCTACAGTATGTTAATATCCACTGAAAAAGTGATGCATTAAGTTTACTTGATTTAGATGTGTTTATATTTTTCATATGTAGCCCAGTTGAAACTTTCGGTTCAGTTTTTTTATTTTATTTTATTTTTTTAATTGATTTATCAGTTCAAATGTTTATACTCATGTGTATCTAAAGGTTTGGTTATTTGATTAAGTATGTTTCTGAAATAACTCTTACTTCTTCCTCTTTCTGAGCCTATAACATCCAACGGGGCGTTTTATTAGCCTATCCACAGGGTCAGTGGGAGGGACAACAGCAGAGTTGGGAAAGAGAAAAAAAAGAAAAAAAGAGAGAGAGAGACGAAAAAACATACGATAAGGAGCAGAAAAAAGAGCAGGGAGACGGAGTGAACTAAATGGCGCTCGTAGCTTATATGTGCGACCTAAAGTTTATTTTGTTCGAGTGAACGACTGTCTGAACAGGAGGGAGCGAGGGAGAGGGTGAGAGAGGTGCGGTAGAGAGATGGAGCCACTCCTGCAGAGGTAACTTTTGTTTTGCTTATTGCTCTTCAGAGTGAAGAGGCCAGTTGCATTATTTGTTTTCTCGGCCACTGCGCACCCGAGCCACGTATCAGGCCTGCGAAGAGGGGGGTAGAGAACTGGTTCATTTAACTAGTGGAGACTCTACTGAGAGCGAGCTGTGCGTGTGAGAGTGTGTGTGGGCCCTTTTTAAATTTGTTTTAAAATATTTAATATTTTAAACTAAAATCTACAGTGTTGGATGTGTTCTATCTTGTGCATACTCAGAAGTTATGTGTGAGTGCTATAATTGTATTTCATGTTCATAATGAGTGTATAGTGCTAACTTAAGGCTCACTTAAGGTCACTTATGCCTAACCAAATTTAGAAGTCACTGAGTAACCCAGGGCCCCCAGCTGTATTTAATCGTTTAAATAACCACCTATCTACTGGGTACCTAGCTGGGGCGCTACATATATGATGGAAGGAAAAAATGTGTATCATATATAAATGATATACACATTTTAATTGTGTTTAATAAATTAATTTAATCAAAACGTAATGCTTTGTTTTTTCATTGTTTGCTTTCCTATTATCCACCTCAACCAATACTGTCAAAGATGCCACATCAGCATGTGTAGTTGCAGGCTGTATGCCAGTAATGTTCTGATTGACCTGCTGGGATATTGATCTGTGCCCTCAGAGAATGGATATTATCTAAATTTAGGTTTTTCAGATTGCAGACATCCTGTCATTCATCAGTGTGGGGTATTTCAGTGATTGGGCCTGTGCTGAAGACATCTGTACAATAAAAATGGATTGGACATTAACAGCCCTAGAGTTTGTGCATAAATAAATTAATGAAAAAGTCACCTTAAAACTATTTATTCACATACGGCAATCAGGGCTGAGGTGAGATTAAATAATTGTTTAGTATTATTCATGATACAGCACTTTATTTTGAGAGTTAAGTAGGTGTGAAACAACAAATTCGACTAAATTTAAACCTGAATCTAAACCCAACCCTAGGCTTATCTTTAACTTAAACCTTAAACTAATCACAAACCTGACCCTAACCTTTATCTTTAACTCCAAACCTAAAAACAATCCTAAACCTGACCCTAACCCTTATGTTTAACCCAAAACCTTAAACTAATCCTAAACCCAATCCTAGGCTTATCTTTAATTTATAACTTAAAACTAATCCTAAACCCAACCCTAACCCTTATCTTTAACTCTTAATCTAAAACCTATCCTAAACCCGACCCTAACCCTTATCTTTAACTCTTAATCTAAAACCTATCCTAAACCCGACCCTAACCCTTACTTTTAACCCAAAACCAAAAACCAATACCAAACCAGACCCTAACCCTTATCTTTAACTCTTAATCTAAAACCTATCCTAAACCCGACCCTAACCCTTACTTTTAACCCAAAACCAAAAACCAATACCAAACCAGACCCTAACCCTTATCTTTAACTGTAAATCTAAATCCAATCCCAAACCCGACCCTAATCCTTATCTTTAACCCAAAACCTAAAACCAATCCCAAACCCGACCCTAATCCTTATCTTTAACTCCAAGCCTAAAACCAATCCGAAGGTCAACCCTAACCTTTAAACTGTTGCTAATCAATTGAGTTTCACTGAAGAGTTTTGTTGATAATTAAAGCATCTGTAGTTACACAGAAGCTTCAACCAAAAAAAAAAAAGCTTTCATTCTTTTCAGGAAGCTTGTTTTCAGTTTTTCAAAGGAATCTGCAGGGATTTTTTCCATACCTCCAAAATTCAGTCTTAGAAGTTGGTTGCATTTTCTCACAATCCAAGTAATCTCACATTTAGTGATGTTGAGGTTTGGACTGAGGGCTTCTTGACAGCTACACATCCTTTTAGACTCGTACTGTTGAGTTGCGGAAGGATGGACATTAACACCTGTGGATTTTTTTAGATCTGAAGTAAGAGTGGGGCTTGATTTTCTCCTCTCTCTCACAGATAAAAGCTTTAAGTGCTGTTTATCTGATGGAGACAGTTTTAGTGTCTACCATGTCTAGCATGGTTGTTAGGAGTCCCATTGTCTCTGTAGCTTTTAATCATTTTAAACGTTTTGGAGACTCTTGTTTTTCTCCTCAGAAATATCTCCTGAAAATGAATAACTTTATTTCTATTTTGACTAGATATGATGAAAATGAATGATGCTCTCTGATCTTTTTATAGCAGCCTAGTTCATGATGAAAGAAAATCCAGAGACCGTAACTGAGGTACAGCATGTTATCATTTGCTCTGACCTCAGACTGGACCTGAATGTGGAATGAAGAGAGAAAAATGAAGAGAGAAACTTGCTGAGACTGACCTTGTCAGCAGGACATCAACACAATATTTATTTATTTATTTATTTATTTATTTATTTACAACTGGAAAAGTAAGCTTCGATATTTAATTTCATAGTCATAGCATAGCTCATGCCCTGTGTCTCAACCCCTTAACATACAGGCCTACTGGTCCCACTAGTCACAACTGCGGCTTGTTTTTGTGCGTGGCTATGAGTGAGTCAGGACAAAATCTAGTTGCGGCAGTCCTAAATAATGAGGAGATAACTAACACTCTGATGAATGCATATACGGGCCACAATTATACTAGAAAGAAACATGCTTTCCGCCTCACAGGAGCACCCCACAAATAGCCTAGGGTGCTGTAATTTGCGTTCTGGGAGGAGGGTGTGGTGTGGTTGGTGTCAACCGTTAGTCCGATAGAAGCGATCATGTTCAGCTTGTTCTACCATCCACGGTGGGGGAAGGCACCAAACTACCTTTGTAATATATAGGCTAACTAGTTCTACCCCAGTCTACAGCCTTGGGGTAGAACTAGCTAGCCTTGGGGTCTTTCAAGTGAATGGGTGAAGATTTCAGGTAGGGATTGTTATGGGGTGCTGCTGCTGGAGTTGGAAGGCATTAATGTTTGCCTGATAAACTGGAAATGCCTGGTCTATGAGGTTCACTGCTTTCAGCCCTCATAAGAGTGAATAAACTTCATTGGTAGAGCAGTATTGACTACAGTTACCAGTATAATTTGGCCTGTTCACCAGGTATATATATATATATATATATATATATATATATATATATATATATATATATATATATACACACTGATCAGGCATAACATTATGACCACCTCCTTGTTTCTATGCTCACTGTCCATTGTATCAGCTCCACTATGTAGGTGCACTTTGTAACTCTACAGTTACAGACTGTAGTCCATCTGTTTCTCTGCATACTTTGTTAGCCCCCTTTCACCCTCTTCTTTAGTGGTCAGGTACTATTTGGGTGGTGGATCATTCTCAACACTGCAGTAACACTGACATGGTGTTGGTGGTGTGTTAGTGTGTGTTGTGTTGTGTCAGACACAGTGGTGCTGCTGGAGCTTTTAAACACCCCATTGTCACTGCTGGACTGAGAAGAGTCCACCAACCAAAAATATACAGCCAACAGTGTCCTGTGGGCAGCGTCCTGTGACCACTGATGAAGGACTAGAGAATGGCCAACACAAGCTGTGCAGCAGCAGATGAGCTATCGTCTCTGACTTTACATCCACAAGGTGGACTGACAAGGTAGGGGTGTCTAATAGAGTGGACAGTGAGTGGATACAGTGTTTAAAAACTCCAGCAGCACTGCTGTGTCTGATCCACTCGTACCTGCACACGTTCTGCAGACCATAGCAGTAAGCGGAACGTTCCATCAGGAGCTCAGTTTTTCAATGTAAACATGTGAACACAGCATTAGTTCATCCCAAAGGTACTGGATGGAGCTCCATCACTCCACAGAACACAGTTCAAATGCTCCACAGCCCAGTGCTGGGGGACTCCAGACCAACACATTCTATTCTCAATGCTTTTCTATGGAGATTATACAACCTGTGTGTCAGTAATGGGTGAACCTTGAAGTATCTAAATCCAATCATAAGAGGGGTCATTTGGATATTTTAGGACATGTTAATGGACCAACTAATATAAATTATTTAGTCCCTGTTAAATGTTATTTGTAAGTTATGTACGAAAGTGAGGAACTTAAGTGTGGATCCACATGCAGTCGGCCCAAACGCTGGACATCAGAGGCTAATACCATCTGACCAATCTCAGCTATCTATTCGCCAAATTTAGGAAAAATGACCACATTTGATATTCCTGCATTGTACTGATCTCATGAGCTATGAAAAGGTTCTGGTTGTAAAATGCCACCAATTGAGAATGCTGTCATCTGCCCAGCGCAGAATGTGGCTGCTTCATTATCTGGACCTCATGCAGACAGCTTCCAAGAGAATCTCCAGTCTGCTTGGTTCTATGAAGCCGGCCGCTGGAGCCAAACAGTCCAGCTTATTAGACAGGCTACTTAGAGCACAGTCTGTTGAGCTGTCTGTGCTTTCAGTGGCTTACACTACTTTGAAAATGTCTGATGTTCACATACAGAGAACTACAAAGTAAGATGTATGTACAGAAACTCAGGACATGAGTAACAACTTCCATTTAATTGCTTTAATCTCTCGAGCTGTGAGCTTATTATTTGGTCATTATTCTTAAAATGTATTATTCAGGAACAGGTGTTCCACTATGAAGCTTATACATAAGTTATTAAAGTGTGAATTTGGAGTGTGAACTCATATACGGACCCCTAGGGTCCAGGGGTTGACATCTTCAGTCCTTTTTCTAAATAGCTTTTTAATGATGATAAGTCCCTCTGTAGTCTCATGTTAGACCTGTGCTTATGCATAGAAACTGGAAACATGCTGTTAGATTAGATGCTGAAGCCATTTAGCACTTTTCCATGTATGTTTAATCATTTCTTTTTCCTCCAGAAAAGCTCACCAAGAATGCACATTTAAATACTGCTGTCATCCATTAATTTCTGCGTCTTGGAAAATGTGATTTGATGCTGGTGATACAAAGTGATACAAAAATGAGCATTTATATCTGGCACGACTGCAGTGACGTAATTAGTTGAAACACCTGTGATCACAGTGGGGGGGTTTGATGCGCTGCCACTGTGACGCACATTGAGTTTCATTCCAAGTATGAAAGGCAGTACATTACAACCATCATCATCATGAAAAATATAAATTAGTTAATGAAAAATAAATTAGTTAACCAACTACTACTAAGAATAACAATGTATATAGTTATTAGTGGTATAGCAGCAGTAGTAGTACTAGCAGTAGTAGTAGTAGTAGTAGTAGTAGTAGTAGTAGTAGTAGTAGTAATAGTAGTAGTAGCAGTAGTAGTGGTATTAGTAATAAGACTACTTGTAGTAGTGGTAATAGTTGCAATAGTAGTAGTAGTAGAAGTAGTTGTAGTAGTACTAGTAATAGCAGCAGTAGTATTGGTAGCAGTAGTAGTAGTAGTGATAGCAGTTGTAGTAGTAGTTGCAGTAGTAGTAGTACTGGTAGGAGTAGTAGTAATATTACTAGTAGTAGTGGCAGTAGTAGTAGTACTAGTAGTAGCAGTACAAATACTACTATTAGTAGAGGCAGTAGTAGTACCAGTAGTAGTAGCAGTAGTAATAGTAACAGTGGTAACAGTAGAACTACTAGTAGTGCTATGAGTAGTAGCAGTAGTAGTAGTAGTTGTAGTAATAGTACTAGTAGTAAAGACGGTAGTAGTAGTAGTGCTATCAGCAGTAGTAATAGTAGTAGCAGTAGTAGTAGTAGTATTAGTAGTAGTAGGAGTAGCTGTAGTAGTAGTGATGGTAGTAGTAGTAGTAGTAGTAGTTGTAGTAGTAGTATTAGTAGTAGCACTAGTTGTAGTAGCAGCAGTAGTAGTAGCGGTAGTAGCAGTAATACTTGTTGCATTTACAATAGTAGAATTAAAATTGTGTTAACTATTGTATTAAATATGTATTATGTACAAATTGTTATATATTATTATTATATAATATAAAATAATACAATATAATTATTATATTTTATATAATAATCACTTTTAGTAATATTAAATTAATAATAAAAATAGTAAAAATAATAATAATAGTAATGGGTAGCCACATAATCATCGTCCACATAACATCCATTCCCATAATCCATATCATCATATTGAAATTAATTAAACATTATACTATGCATTATTTAAATATTCTTTAAAAATTATAGATATCACATTACAACAAGAACAGCAGCTACCATAATAACAATAATAATAATAATAATATCATTTTGTATTTGACAAACATTCATATTAACTTTTTTTTTCCATTTTTAACAGTGCAGCTCAAATGCTTTATTATATTAAATTTGAACAATATCTCTCGCTCCCAACACTGCAGTCCAAAAACCTTATTTTGTGTAAAATGCTTGTGTGTATTTGGTGTATTAAGTTAAGTGACCTAGATCTTAATTTTAGGTGTGAACAATAAAACTCTCAAACCCAAAACAAAACAAAATAAAAACAAACAAAAACAAAGCTAAGACAACCCCCCCCCCGCCCCAGTACGCTTTCATGAGGAACAGAGATGGAAGGAAGCTTTGACAGAGAAAAACTGATTATTCTGAGCCACTAAAAGGTCATTTATTTTGGGAATGTTTAAATCTTGTATCAATCAACCATCTTTCATTATCCACTTTTACTGCCTACTAAAGCGCACACAGACACACGCGGTACTGACAGCTCTTTTCACTCTTTCAAAGCCATGCTGCATCCCACTTTTCCCTTTCCCACACACTGTTCCCTGAAAAGAGCATTCAGTGCCTCCTGCCAGCTTTGACTGAGCAATTAAGTGAAAAAAGAAAAACCTTCCTGAAATACAGATAGACTCGCAGTGCATTCATCACATTTATCACACTGTGCATTGTGATATTGAAGGAGACCCTACTTCTCTTAATGGACATTGTTATGTAATATCTAAGAGTGAACAGATCCCATCAGCCCCTGTCTGCCCTTATTGATCTGTGACATTTTAATATGTTTGATGCTGTTTTCTGTTGACTCACAGGTCCAGTTTACTGTTTGTATGGTATTCTGTACAGGGATGTACAGCTATGACCAAACATCAGATATAACATCAGTGGGGACTTTATTAGACGCAGGACTGCACTTGTAAATGTACATTAAATACATATAACTATTATCATAAAAACAGCTCAGTAAAGTCTGACACAGCTTACACAGCAAAGAAGACCCTTTGAGAAGACAGTTTGAGTCAATTGGCTTACTTTATGTTTAATTATTCCTTGTTATTTCTTAGTGTAAAGGAAAGAACATCCATGCTTTACATTTTTGACATGTTTTGTCATTGACATCAAAATAAAAGTCAGAGACTGGCTTTCATTTATTATTAATTTCCAGTCAGTCAGCCATTAAATACAAGTTATTCATTTTTTCAGCATCCTGAAAAAAAAAACAGAAAACATATACTTAACAGAAAATTATAAAGAGGCCTCAACAACAAAATATAATACCAATGTTTTCAGTATTAAGTGTGTTCACTCTGTTCCTTATTAGTTTGACACTTTATTATTACACACTTCCATAACCCAAGAATAGTTAAAGCAGTTTGCATTGTAATCCCTGTAGTTATTATTAATTATAAGGGGCTTTTCAAAGACATCTGCAGTGATATTCATCTCTAAAGTTCAGTCTTAGAAGTTGATGGCATTTTCTGCATTTCACAGTCCAATAATCCCAAACATATTCAGTGATGTTGAGGTCTGGGCTCTGGGGTGGTCAGTACATTGTTCTGAGAACACCAGCAGCTTCTTTGTTTGGTTTGCAAGTTTTCTTTTGCTCTGTTTTCTTTTCTCAGTCACTTCTTGACAGTTACACATCCTTTCAGACCTATAGCATTGACAAGTGGAGTGATAGACAGAAACTCTGTTTGCTTGGTGGTTTTCTATCTCCTTTATTTTCCTTTGAATTTCTTCTTTTTCTTACACAACATTGATTGATTATCTTAAATCTAATCTTCTTAGAAATGTCTCCTGTGCCGCCTGTCCTTTCCACACTGGTGGATTCTGGTGAATGGTAGATGTTGTGTACTGTGAACTCAACAAAATAGTTGTACCTATGTAAGAAGTCTTTACGACAGGAAATATTTCATTTAACATAGGATATAATGTTACATTTTCATGCTGGTGTTGAAAAAAAAAAAGCTCTTCATAGCTGAATTGGTGTAATCGGCGATGGCACATGACCAATGGCGACATGCAGCCATATAATTGTTGCCATGGTGATACTGGAACAACAGAGGCATTCCTGCCCATAGTGTTGGCCACTATTTTATACTTAAACGCATTAATAAAAACATGCCAATCAGGCTCCAAAGCGTTGGTCCAATCATCAGAAGAGTGATGGTGATGTGCGAGTGATGGTGATATGATGGTAGACACTATTGGCCTCGCTCTCCGGGTGGGTAGGATGGCACACAAGTGATGCTAGTCAGTGCAGCTGTCTGTTATCTGATGTAACAGATCTGGCGGTTGGCGGTTTCCTCTGAGCACGTTCGGCTGTCCAATGACGTTGCGTCAGTGGCAGTTCGAAAAGATGAGGTGACACTTCATAGGACTTGGAGGAAGCCTGTGTTAGCCTTCACCCTCCCAGCGCTGGTGGTATCATGACTGGGGAAGTCCTAACTAGTGGGTGGAATTGGATACGACTAAACTGGGGAGAAAACTATGGAAAAAAAAAACAAAACAATCAATAATCAATATATTAAATGATTTGTTGTCATTTACGTTAAGGTTTTCCTGAACTTGAACAGCTGTTGAAAACTGAACACTCATCAGAAGCTTCCGCTGACCACTCTAGTTCCCTGCTGTTGCTGCTGACCTTGGCAGAATTTTCCATCGCTGCTCGATTGAAAGACGTGGAAAATCTGGTCTGCCGTTGTCCATCTACTGTTGTAATGTAAACGCAGCACAATGCTCAGCAGAGCTGAGGCGTGCTAACCTTGTTAGTACAGCATGCACCGCACAGTTCTCCTGCAGAAATCACCACTTTTTTCAGATGTGCTAAGACCAGCAGGTACAGCAGGCCAAATGTGAGGGCTGTTTCATCAGTGTAGCCAGTATTAAGATGAAAGACACGGTACTGCCTGAACCCTGCTGGAGAGAGAGCAGCTGTGTGTGTGGATGTGGGTGTGTGTGTGAGCGAAGTTGCTTCTTTCTGTAAAGTGCTCAGCGGCCCCATCTGAGGCATTTGTTCGCAGTAACAGATCTACTCCTTAATATCCTTTCCCATGAGCACTGTGCTCCAGAGTGCTAAAACCTCCAGAGCTGAAAACACACAAAGCTGTAAGAAGGGAGATCGACAGGGGGGTCTTTATTGCTGCTCTTTCCTGGTCAGTCGGCTCCTCGCGGACAGATTTACAGTAATGAGAATGGGAATAGGGCAGATTAGAATTGGCGTATCTATGTTCTGCCCACGAAATGCATTCTCTCATTGTTATTGCTGCAAGGTTGGACAGGCTTTACAGAAGGTTGACAAAAACCCATTCAACTTAATAAGAAACGAGAGCAATCTCCGTTCAGAGGAGCTACATAATGTTGATCTTCCATTTCATAAAATGTTATGCAACAAGCAGAACTGTTATTGTTGTAGCTCGGGCAGGTGGGAAATGACAACATCAAATTAGTGACCATGGTAACGTGAGCTTGATAGGTTGACAAAATAGTTTTTTAGCTATTTTATAAAGCAAAACTGTGAGCTACAATATCTAATTGAGCTGAATGGGATTGATGTCCAAAGTTTGTAGAACCTCACAACAGTAGCTATGTAAGAATTTTGTTGGCGGAACGTGGAATGAGATACAGATTGGGGCAAACAGCCCAAATGTAAGCACTACATTTTATTGTAATTATATAAAAAAAAAAATGGCTTCTTCAATCTCCAACAAACTCACATACCCTTAAAAAGATAGTTCTTCAAGTGTTCTTTAGTAAAGAAAATGATTCTACACAGAAACATAAACACTCAAAGAGCCCTTAGCATGATTAAAGGGTTCTTTGCATCAGCCTGATGAAGAATGTGCTGGAGATGGGTCTATAGAGAACCTTTTTGAGTTCTATATAGCACCAAAAAAGGTTGCTCTATTGTTGCAGGCACCCTTTCTGGTGCTCTATTGAACCCTTTTTAAAAAGGTTCTCAATAGAACCATCTACAACACATGCTCCATCAAGCTGAAGAACCATTTCACCATGCAAAGTCCCCTTTAATCGTGCAAAGGGTTCTTTAGGTGTTCATCATTTTATAAAGAACCATATTATTTACCAAACAAACATTGAAGAAGCATCTGTACTTCTTTTTTCTCTTTCTTTCTGGGTTTCAGTGACATACATGATGTATCTGTTGTGAGAAAAGCACCACTAGGCAAGAACTAATAACCACATCTGAGTTTGAACTGTTAAAACTGAAAATCTAAAAAGCTGTTTTTTTTTCTGTTTAATGGCCTTTTTATATGATGATTTAAATTCCTTAATCAAAGCTGTTTCATTATTTATGTAAGTGCTGCTGAAGTTGGCTACAACTTTACAACTGCACAAACTTTTAGATTTAGATGAAATACTAGCTATTACAATGGATGCCTAATTACAGAGACCCACACTGGCTTGAAAATGTCACCAGTAAAGTAGCTCTGCTGCTTCACAAGGAAAGTGCTAACACGGAAAAACAGATTAATACATTGTGATCAAAGTTTATAGTTTGCTTTGCTTACGCAAGAGACACAAGCTGTGTTTACTTTGTATCTATCTATCTATCTATCTATCTATCTATCTATCTATCTATCTATCTATCTATTGTCAGATCCATAAATATTTGGACATATTTGGACAAAGTAATTGCTATTTTAACAGTCTATCACAGTATTTTGCTGTAGATATTAAATCATTAATAAGAAAAAAAGAACGATTTAAGTCTATTTACATTCAAATCAGCTGAACAGTGTAGGAATTACAACCTTGTTAATACAAAAGACATTTTTAGGAGCTCAAAAGTAATTGGACAGTTGGCTGCATAGCTGCTCTCTAACCAGGTGTGTATTATTCCCTCATTATTTCACTTAAAATAAAGCTCATAAAAGGTCTATACATTTCAAGTGTGGCATCTGGATCTGGAATCTGTTACTAGTAACTCTCAATATGAAATCTAAAGAGCTGCCACTGCCAGTGAGGCAAGCCATCATCGGGCTAAAAAATGAAAACAAACCCATCAGAGCAAAAAGATTAAGTGGGGGCCAAATCAACTACTTGGCACATTCTTGAAAAGAATCGATCACAGAATTATTCCCTTGGCGAAGAAAAACCTCTTCACAACAGTTGGCCAGATCAAGACCACCCTCCAGGAGGTAGACATGTCTGTGTCAGGGTCAAGAAACAAGAGAAGACTTCACTAGAGTAATTACAGAGAAACATCTTATGGACAAATGTGGTAAAGATGAGCTATTGGAATTATGATATGAGGAGAGTGTATAAAGGGAAGGAGCTGCTCATGATTCAAAGCATCTGTAAAGCATGGTGGAGGCAGTGTTACAGCATGGGCATGTATGGCTGCCAATAGAGCTGGTTCCCTTGTATTTATTGATGATGTGACTGCTGACAAAAGCTGCAGGATGAATTCTGAGGTGTACAGGGCTATATTATCTGAGGATGATGGATGATGACCTGAAGCATACTGCAAAAGCCCCCTGGATTTTCTGCAATAGCCAAGTCAGTTACCTCACCCTAATACAAATAAGTGTGAATTTCACTTATTGAGGGCAAAACTGAAGGTAAAATGCCTCAGTATCAAGCAGGAACTGAATACAGGTGCAGTAAAGGCCTAGCAGACCCAGTGTCTGGTGATGCCTATGGGTTCCAGACTTCAAGGAGCCATTGGCTTCAAAAGGTTTGCAACCAAGTATTAAAAACAACTATTTATTTTATGATTGTTAGTCTGTCCAGTCTCAAACTGTGCTTTGAGATCATATTTATAATGTAATATTAACTCCAATCTGCTCCAATCTGGCAAGCAGCTAAAACTACAAGGACTTTGTTGACACCAATATTTATATTTATAGACCTAACTGTGTGCATTTGAGCAAAGTGACCATGGTTTAATGACACTAAAAGACATTAAAAAAAGTTCCTTCAGTACAGTGCATGCTTTGTTTGTAACCAATTCAATATTTGTCACTTACTTATTGTTTCTGACAAAAGCAAGACAGAGTGACTGTACATTTTTAGAAATCAAATTTGATTTCCTTAGCAAGCTCAATAGTACCGCTCTGTAAATATTAGTTTTTCTTGGCTAAATCAAATCTTAATCCTGCTGAGATTCTCCAGCACATGATACCAGTGATGGAGCAAGGGAAAAGATGTCTTTTTGTGGTAATTTCCAGTGTGTTGCTGGCAGCTCTGACTTTGGCACAGGCCCTGCAGTAATACCATATGAAGATAATCCTCTCATTTGGCTTCCAAATCTAAGCTAAAAATGCACAGGAGCCATGTTATTTTAAGTGTGCCAAAAGATGAGACACTTCAAAATAATGCTGAGGCAGTAAATCATCTTATTTCCTTAATATTACTATTAGCACTGATGAATCCACTCGTATCTTATTCCATCTGGTGAATGTGTACAGCACAACTGCACTAAAATAACTACGCCAGATAAACTGTTTTAGGTGATTTAGTGTGATTAATTTAAAAAAAATCGACTCTGATGCTTTATTACATTTCTTTCAGATGTTCATTTGACATTATTGTTTATATTGTCCTTTATGGGGATAACGCTGCATGTCCATATTATGGCTGAAATTTGCATGCCAGTTTATATTTCACTTAATTTGATGGTTGGGTTCATTAGGATTAAGAGCAGGTAATTGAGCTTTAAATTTAAAGGCTTTGGAAGCGGCATTTCTTATGGCTCAGTGGGCATTTTGGACCCTGGAAATATACTCAAGTGTAATTGATTATAGCTTTAACAAAACTCACACCATTCCAGTCCCAGAGGTGTATTAAACTTACATCAACTGGTGCTTTTAAGTTGCAAATAAATCACATTAGGCCCAGAATAGCAATAAAAGCTTAGCAGTGCACAGTCTTGCTTTAGGGTTTCAAGGCTCTGGAAGTTGTTTTTATTGGGTGAATACACCAAGTGATGCACCAGTCAGCTGGATATCTTTCAGTCTTATGATAAAAATGGCAGAAAAGGTTCTTTATAATTTAAATGAAGAACTACATTGTGTTTACATAAAGACCCTTTCAATGGATTGTTATGCCAAATGCCAAAACGGATGATTCTGCAAAGTGATATCATAAAAGAACCACTGATGGTTCCCTAAAAGCATTTTAATGGATTGTTCTTTACCCTTAGAACCCTAGAATTTGGCTTTTTTAATTGTTGTTATTTTGGATCGATTACAATTACAATTGCAATTATAGAGTTTTTACATGAGACAGTTACACATGCCATATGTTTTTATTTTCAGGAGACACTGGGCTACTCAGATATGCCATTATTTGACATGTAAATGCTAACAGAAATGTAATATCTTCATAAATTTGGGAAATTTTTGATCAAAAATGTACATAGAGCCTAAAAATCGTTGTAATCTTTTACTTCTTGAAAACAAGTGGAATTGTAGATATGTCTTCAGACATTGTTTAGTCTGGAGTGTCTGTGAGGTGAAAGTGCACAAATCTTGATGGTGATTCACTCTATTGGTCATTATTGAGTAAAAATGAACAATTAGCATAAGGCGGTCATGTTTTTTTCTTGATTTTCTGTCCTATTGCATTCACGCTGAGTGCTAAAACTGTCCCAGCAAGACAGGCTTTGTTTTTAATGACAAATTGAGTTGCATATTTAATATCAGATATTTTTAATACTCACAACCAATGTAAACTGAAAGATAGAGCTAAATATGAGCAATGTTATAATGATATTTGCCATATTTATTGTTATTTATATGTTAAAATGTGTTTTAGGGCCTGTTTGTGTGATTTTGAGGGACAAAGAGGGAAAGTGCACTCAGTGTACAAGGCCATTTGTCGCCTTTTTTGCATTTTTCTGCCCCTTTCCCCACTCTCTTAGCTCTGACACGGGCACTGACCACATGGCTAGTGGTTAGCCTCAATTTTATAAGTGTGACTGCATTTTGAGTCATCTTTAGCTGTAATTTTCTGATTATCAGCTCTAAACTTAGAGTCTGAGTCAATCAGAAGGCTGTTTGAGACACGAGGGAAAGTTCTAGATTCATACATGTGCATGCAGCCATTTAAATGAGGGCATTTAAATGGATGTGAATGCAAGATCTGAACGTGGGTTTTCTGAAATGGATTACTGACTGAACCATCGCTGAAATCTCCACAAAGTCACTCTGGACACACAGGGTAAGTCCTGATGGTCAGCGTGATGTGTGAATTGTGTCACTGTTTTAAAGACTTACTTTTGGAAATGAGGTGTCAGTGTGAAGAACATTTTATTAAATTTAAAGAACCATAAAAGCTCCAGAAAGGGCTCTTTGGAGTGATGCCGTAGAAGAAGCACTCTCAGTTCCCAAAGAAGCTTCCAGTGGATGATACTTCAGAGAATTATTTTTGTAAATGAGACATATTCATGTGAAGAAGCTTTTAAAAGCCTATCTTCAAATACTCTTAACAGTTCTTTAGAGCAACGTGATAGAAGAACCACTTCTGGATCCCTCAGAATCTTTCAGTGGATGGTTCTTCCAACAATTACTTTTGTAAAAGGAGATTTGTAAGTGCAAAGTTCAGAGAACCTCTTTATAAGTTCTTACAATGATTCATCCAAGCCAAGAACCACTTAGAAACATTTGTTTTGAAAAGAATTCTCCACGTTCTCCACGGTCAGAAATTGAAACCATGAAGGTGGCGAGTTTCACTTAGTGTTGCATTTTTGAGGCTTTGGCTGATGATGGGAAGAGATTTTAGCATTTAAAATTTGAACAGAAAAAGTCGCATCATCAATGTTTATCTTTACTGTCATACAAATTTATCCTGTCTGCTTTTAGACATGTTTGTAGCAAATTAATATCTTTTAAAGAATAAATTGAGTCCTCTTCGATTTCAAAATGACACCTAAACATTGATATTTTGTGATTATTAGTCCAAAACAGTGAAGAGCCCAGACATTTTCCTGTCTCCTGAAAAGTTATAAGCAAGTTTTTTCTTGTGACAACTTTATGAGTATAATTGAGAATGATATTCTGACAGCACTTCTCCTGTGTATCAGAAACACGCTGAGAGAAAGTGCTTGTCAACAAGAGTGTGATGAATCCATGTCAGTTGTCTCATGAGTCATTATGAGGCCTTAATGATGTATTGCATCAGGCATTTGCAGGAATTTGAACACATTACACTGTTATATTTTACTAACAGTGGTGCCTAATAATAGATAAAGAGAACCAAATTAAACAAATGAGACAAAATATTAGACTTGGTCATTTATTTATTGAGGAAAATGATCCAATATTATGTATCTGAGTGGCAAAAGTATGTGAACCCTTGCTTCAGTATCTGGTTTGACCCCCCTGTACAGCAATAACTGCAACTAAACTTTTTGCTGTTGATCAGTCCTGCACATCGGCTTGGTGGAATTTTAGCCCACTCCTCCGTACAAAACAGCTTCAACTCTGTTATGTTGGTGGGTTTCCTACCCATAAACTGCTTTGCCTCAGGTCCTTCCACAACATTTCTATAGGATTAAGATCAGGACTTTAACTTGGCTATTCCAAAATATTAACTTTATTCTTCCTTAACCATTCTTTGGTAGAACAACTTGTGCTTAGGGTCATTGTCTTGCTGCATGACCCACATTCTCCTGAGTTTCAGCTCATGGACAGATGTCCTGACATTTTCCTTCAGAATTCGCTGGTATAATTCAGAATTCATTGTTCCATCAGTGATGGCAAGCCATCCTGGTCCAGAGGCAGAAAAACAGGCCCAAACCATGATACTACCACCACCATGTTTCACAGATGGGTAAGGTTTTTATGCTGGAATGCAGTATTTTCCGTTCTCCAAACATAATGTTTCTCATTTAAACCAAAAAGATCTATTTTGGTCTCATCTGTCCACAAAACACTGTTCCAAAAGCCTTCTTGCTTGTCCATGTGATCTTTAGCAAACTGTGGATGGACAACAATGTTCTTTTTGGGGAGCAGCGGCTTTCTGCTTGCAACCCTGCCATGCACATCATTGTTGCTCAGTGTTGCCTTGATGGCGGACTCATGAACATTCACATTAGCCTCTGTGAGACAGGCCTTTAGTTTAAGAATGGTCTTGAATTTCTTCTATTTGTACACTTACGGACTGTGGATTTGTCCATTGGAGTCCAATCTCTTTAGAGATGGTTTTGTAACCTTTTCCAGCCTGATGAGCATCAACAACTCTTCTTCTGAGGTCCTCAGAAATCTCTTTAAATAAAACAGGGTGGTCACTCACATCTTATTGCCATCCCGTTGATTAAAAACACCTGACTCTCATCTCACCTTCAAATTATCTGCTTATCCTAAAGGTTCACACACTTTTGCCACTCACAGATATGTAGTATTGGATCATTTTCCTCAGCAAATAAATGACCAAGTGTGATATTTTTGTCTCGTATGTTTAATTTGGTTCTCTTTATCTACTAATAGGACTTGTGTGAAAATCTCAAAGTTTTAAGTCAAATATGTGCAGAAATCTAGAAAATTCTGAAGGCTTCACAAACTTTCAAGCCCTACTGTACATAGTGATTTTTACCAAAACCAGTGTGGAGAAAGTCATTACAGATACACGAGTGTTTCCGCATGACCTGAGTGATTAAATGGCTGTTTACTGCATGTAGGCATGTGTGGCTGTGCTGGGGAAATTGAGCAGTTAGCAAAGCTCAGGCATCTCCTATAGTCTTCCTCCCTGTCTCTGTCTGTCTCCAGCTGATAACATTGATGAGCCTTTACCTTTCAGCCTGCCAGCCGAAGCAACGTGCCACAGAAGACAATGGGGAGAGGAGTAGCGAGAGAATGGCAGGCGGAACGAGAGAGAAGGCAGAGGACGACACATGAATGACATGCTGACCTTCCCTTGCTGAAGATAAAATCGCCCACGATCCATTGGCAGATCATGGCAGATAAGCTGGTTGCCACAATGAGCGGCATTTCCCAGAAGCAAATGTCAATTTTTCCATTACTTGCAATATGAAAATTAAACACATTTTATATGCCGTCCTTTGAACAGTTTATTAGGTATATCTTCATTTTATATACACTTACTGGCCATTTTAGCAGGTTTACTTTGTAGGCTTACATTACTACTGCAGCACAGCTGTTGTTGCTATGCACAGGTTGTCTGCTGCCTTCTCAGCAAGGGTGCTACAGTGGTCTTTTTCCATTGATGGACAGGATAGAGGGGGTTGATGTACTGGGTAGCGAATAATGGTCTGAAGTCAGTAATTAGGGCCTCAAGTATTGATGGCTGTAGGTATGACTTTGGCATTGTTGCACATAAACTTCAAGTCACTGTAGAGGTACATCGCATTCATTAAACAATGACTCTAAAACAATGACTTAATGAAGTGTTTCACAGTCTTTGCTCAACATCTACCACACTGTTAGAAATAAAGATTCTGTGCAGGTGCATTTTTTGTTCATCATGGTGTAAACAATGTAAATGTACCCTCAAATGTACAACAGTTCAATTGTGTACCTTAAATATTTTTTAAGTGCAAAGTACATATTTATGTCTTTTCGTAACCTAATGTTTTAAAACAGAACGATAAAACAAAAAGCCCGGAGACGAGACGGGGTGTGTGGAGTCAAAACAACTTAGATAATATAATTTCAATGAATTATAGTACAATTATGTTCCCTGACCGCTGTCGCCTCACAGCAAGAATGGCCTGGGTTCGATTCCCGGCCGGGCGACCAGGGCCGTTTCTGTGTGGAGTTTGCCTGTTCTCCCCGTGTCTGCATGGGTTTCCTCCGGGTACTCCGGTTTCCTCCCACAGTCCAAAAACATGCAGTCAGGCCAATTGGACATGCTAAAATTGCCCCTAGGTGTGTGTGTGATTGTGTGTGTCTGTCTGTCTGCCCTGCGATGGACTGGCGACCTGTCCAGGGTGTATCCTGCCTTCCGCCCAATGACAGCTGGGATAGGCTCCAGCACCCCACCGCGACCCAGAAGGATAAGCGGTTTAGATGATGTATGTATGTATGTTCCCTGACTAAAGGTACTGAGATGCACCCTTGAGGGCACCACCCCAGTGACAAGAGGGGCACTGCCCCAGTTACAGTTTTGTACCTTTATTTCTGAGTGTAAGGGGAAGATTTCCTAACGTCTTCCACTGTCGCATTAAAAAGTGGTATGAGGACATGATTCAAAAAGTTTTTTCTTTTTTACAATCATATGCAAAAGTTTTTGTGCCCCTGGTCAAACTGCATGTTTTGTTAGGGAAAAAAATTAAACATAAATTTTGGCATATGCAAAAGTTATTGCAATTTTTATGCATTATTTTATTCCAATTTTAAACAGTTGCATTTTAACACATAATATTTAAAACATATTTAATAAACAGAAATTGTGCACTTAAAACTGCAGACAAATGCCACAGTTAGGTGTTCTCTCTGTAAGGGATTTGTAAACTTATTTTTACTAAGAAAATCATTGCGTATGACTGTATATATTTTTGTTTTTCATAAACTTTTTTTTTTTTTGCTCCCTCAGTGTTTAACCCAAGTAAGCATCCCTTGGTAAGTGTGCCTATTTAACCAATAAACAAACATCTCAGCAGACTTTGTATATTAGTACACCTATAAACGACGAGAAGAGAAAGACGTGGGTAGAAAACCAGAGGAAACACCTGCAAGAGCAACAGCATGCAGCACTGACATGTTAACCACACAATGTGCCCTTGTGTTAACGACGAGGGGGTGTGTGTGAGAAAAAAAAAGTGAGAGTGAGAGCAGATGCCGAAATCTAATCGACCTTGAAACTGTCACAGCCACCTTACCAAGATAAAAAGAGTTAAAGCTGACAATTACCACCCTGACCCATTCACTGCAAACTCTGCACAGAAACTGATATGCATGCATCCATGCACAATTTAACACTAATAACACGAACGGTCAAAAACAAACTGCGGCCTACATGCAATCCATTAGCGATTGATTTTAACTCAAGAGTGGAAAGAGAATCTAGTGAGCCGACCACAGGACTACAGAGTCGTTGACTGGTCAGAGGACAGCTGGGCCTGACAAGTAGGGTCGAAGTGTGTGTGTGTGTGTGTGTGTGAGCAGTCACAGGCCAGCTGCTGCCACCTGTCTCCCTGCACAGAGGTGACACCATGACATCCCCCTTCCCCCCCTTGCCCTAACAAATAACAAACACATGCTAATGACTAAAGCAGTGCCCTAATTTAGGAGCACACTTTCTCATTAACGTCCCCAGGAAAGTGGCCATGCTTTGTAAACACACCACACTACTACTGATTATTGGAGAGCTTGGACTGCCCCTCAAAAAAAGGACACCTTTCTTTCATTAAAAAATTTGAATTTTTCAGTCCAACTTATATCAAGTGTCTGTAATAACTGTGTAGTTACACATTAACAAAACATGCAACAACAATGTAGCTACTCTGTTACACATATAGCACACATACAGATGTATCAACTTGAGACTCCATCACCCCCTGGTATGGTAGCTGCACTGCCATCAAGCAGAAAGCTCTGCAAAGGGTGGTGCAGACAGGCCAGCACATCCCTGGGGTCCAGCTCCCAAACCTCCTGGATTTATACACCAGCCACTGCCTGAGGAAGACCAGGAGGATTCTTAAGGACTCCACCCACCCAAACCACTGTCTGTTCTCACAGCTGCCGAGCGGGAGGACGTACAGAAGCATAAAGTTCAGAACCAGCCGGTTCTGAGACAGTTTCTTCCCCCAGGCCATCAGACTGTTGAACAGCCAGTAGTGCTAGTGTATCAGTCAATGGGCCTCTGACTACCTCTGAATCATCACCATGGACAATCAACATCGCACCTACACCTCAACAGACTTACTCTGATCTTACTGTAACGTCAATCTAGCAAATCTATACCTGAACATATAGATTGACATCTTGTACATCTTCTGTTCATGTCTTGTATAATCTGGAATATTTCGCTGCTTTTGGAACAAAATCTTGTTTCTCTGTTTTTGTCATTTTTTATTTTTTGATATAATTTGAAAATGTTTCCCTTTACATTGTGGGTAATTGTCATGACAAATGAATCAAAATAAATGCCCAAAAATGAAAAAAACTCTGGTTCCATTGACTAACATTAAAAGTTATGCATAGTTTTTCCTTCTCCTGTAAACTTACCATGTTGGAGATGTTTTGTTTCTGACTGTACATATCATAGCGTTTATTTCATAACCTATATTACTGTTACTGAAACTGTCACGTATTCGGCTAGTCAGCCTATGAACTGCACTTGCCAGAATCCTCTGCCTGCTCACGTGACTCAGGACTTCGTCACCAAGTCCTCTGTCTACTCAAGTGACTCAAAACTACAATTCCCAGAGTCCTCCGCCTCATCACCTGACTCCGGGAAGATCATTAGCGGCCTATCACCGCTCTAGTTTTCCTGAATACTGATGATGTTCACCTGTATGTTTTTATCACATGACCTGCTTAGATAGTATTTTAGCCCGGGCTGTAGTCAGGTTCATTGCGAGGTGTTGCTTTCCTAGTGAAACTACTGAGCGTTACTACTGAGCATTATTTCTGGTTTGATGTTTTTGACCTTGTGTTTTCTCCTGTTTCTCATTTACGCTGCTTTTTGGATTTGCCCTTTTGTACTGTTGCCTGGTTTATTGGATATTCAGTTTTTGACTCATTGCCTGTGTTTTGGACTCTGCTCTGCTTGGTTATGATCGCGTTCTGTGTATTGTGTTTACTTTGGAACTGACCCACGCCTGTGTATTGACGACGATATTTCTGCCTGAATCCCAAAGTAAAGCTTCTTCTCTGTTTTATAACCATGAGCGTCTGCTTACTGGTTAAACGTTACAGAAACATTAGAAATGGTGCAATACTGGTGTATATTATTGTGTATATTTAGAGTATGATGTGTGTGTGTGTATATATATATATATATATATATATATATATATATATATATATATATATATATATATATATATATATATATATATATATATATAATTTTTATTTTTTTTATTTTTTTTTATTTTCGTATTGGAGTACTGCAAGTGCACCTAAGACTTTCAGTCACCTTCACACCTGTGTAAATGGGATGTGGCAAAAAAACGTGATTTGAGTTTTTTTATGTAATTACACAAGCTTAATAACATGAGCTGCAACAGCATATTTCCTCTTATATGTTAACGTGAACTGCTGTTTTCCCTATAAGACCTGTCTGATTGTAACAGGTGTTTAATTATCTACATTATCTGTACATAAAACTTTCCAAACATTTACTTAACCATATTATTATGCTTAAGTTGTGATATTTTTACCTAACCGAAGTTCTATCTCTAAAGTGTTCCGTAATATGGCAATATTTACGTTAAAGGGACACTCCAGCCAACCGAATAAAAGTAAGCATTGCTACATCGATTGTAAATATTCCTAGTCACCTCCTAAAGTGGTGCCGTAATTGTCCTGAGAGTGAGATTTCATGGTTTAAAGATTAGGAAAACTCCCTTCAGTTGATGTAGTCAGAAGTTGGGAGGAACTTTTGAAAAACTACAAGCCCTTCTAGTAACTATGTTAAGGTGGGCTGTTTGATTTTTTTTTTTTCCTCGCCAGCTGACAAATGCAAAAGGAAGCCAGATATCTACTGTTACTGCTGGGAAGCCAAATATCACATTTGTATTTTATAACCTCTTAATCCGTTTTCAGTGGGGGGTTCTCAGTGGTTGTATTATGCATTTGCACAATGCTTACTGGGTCTCATAATAAGAGAACCCTGATAGACGAAAATGGAAAAATAAAAATAAAATCATGAATTCTGTTATGTGATGCTGTGCCACAGAAAATTATATAACACCATAAATAACAGTTATTGCAGTTATTACATGCCAACAAAGGAAACATACTCGTGTCCATTAAAACCATTTTGAAAAGCATTTCGAAAAAGGCAGTGTATATATTTATTGCCTGCATGTGGCGTAAAGGTCATAAAGCCCTGCGTCAAATCACAACCGTGCGGATTGCATGACACAAAGATGTAGTATGCTGGGAAGACTCTTCAGACTTGAATAAGTAAATGAATAAATAAATATAAAAAAAGCCAGCAAGCAAGCTATAGGTGATAACCCCCATCTGCTATCTCACTTTTCTTGGGAGAGAAAACACAGAACCAGCTCTTTCCAATCCCCCAGGGAACCTTCTATGCTTGCAGCATCACTAAAATTGCATGGGAAAAAATACATACAGGATTTTGTTATTTATACGCTTGCTGCCATTTCCATCACATAAACATAAAATCTGCATGACAATTGCGCTCCTAAACTCTCCCTGTTTATCACTGCGTGGCCAAGGAGCTGTTCACCAAGCATCCATGCTGAGTGGTAAACATGTCTCTTAAGGAAGTTTTCATGATAGCGTGCGGTTCTTGCGTATTCGGATTTGAGATGCTGCTTGTTCTTCCTCACCTGCTTGTTGATGGTGAATTTTCACCTTCATCTTAACCCCCAGATTGCTGTCTGATGGAGGACCACTTCACACCATGCTGCCACCCTGGTCCACGAGCACCCTCGAAGCAAGCCACGTGAGGCAGGTACAGGCTGAAAAAATATGAGTATATATGATTCTCAAGAGAAATTCAAAATGCGAGTCTTTAAAAGGAAATAACACCAAAACACTGAAGTCCAGAATTTGCTCTGACTTATGATACTTGCAAGATTTGATGCACAGCATAGTTAGAGCTTTTGCACACCACCAAATAAATAAATAAGTAAATAAACAAATAAATAAATAAATAAATCACACTAACAATATATTCAGTTTATGGCTGCAGGAAAATGCTCCCCCTTCATGGCTAAGGACATTTTCCGGTCTCCGAGGCTTCCTAGGCTGGCTGCCTGTGTGATGCACTGTAGTTGTGGAGTGAGACTTTCCTCTGCGACTGAGGACTCACTAAGACTCGCTAAGGGTCACTGCAATCCCCTCTCGCTATCTGTTGGAAATGTAGAGTGGTGTGTGCATGTGTGTGTGTGTTGTTTTATTTATTGTTGCTTGTAAATTTTGTTATTTTCTGATCTTTTTATAAAGCATCCATGGCTTTGAGAAAGGCACCATATAAATTGAACATATTATTATTATTATTATTATTATTATTATTATTATTATTATTATCATCATCATCATCATCATCATTGTGTAACTATATATTTCATTTTGATAGATGATCCCTCTTCGAATTCACGTGATACAATTAATTTGGTACACTACTAAAATTAATTGAAATACATCTTCACAATGAACAAGCCAATCACAATCCTTTAAAATAAAAACTGCTCAAAACCCCTAAAAAATAAACCTGCAGTGAGAACAGTGGTGGCAGTAAATCAGTGAGAATAAGTTAGGCTAGGAAATGGTGGAACTGTGGAAAAATGTAAATACTGTGGAATATATAATGACTGACACATGCTATCCTGATCATCTAGAGGGTGGATTAAAGTCTGTGGAAGACCTTGAAGTTGCTGAATAATAAGCCATAGCTGTGTGCCTGTGTGTGTGTGTGTGTGTGTGTGTGTGTGTGTGTGTCTGTGTGTGTGTTGTGTGTGTGTGTGTGTGTGTGTGTGTGTGTGTGTGTGTGTGTGTGTCTTTTTGTGAAGTTTATGAGGGTATTTTGGAGCTAATGCCAAAAGTGCACTGTAATACAAAAGCAGGCCAAGCATTAAAAATTCAGTTGAGAAGTATATCTAGTTCCACATGTTCGCTGTTCGTTAAATGCTGTTAGGATCATGTTATAGGAGGTGCAGAGTTATTTATAAGGCTCCATTTATCAGATGCCCTCTCCCACTGTCTGTGCTCTGGTCTAATCCATAAACTGTGTTTAGGGAAACCAAATCGCCCTCAAAGAGCAGCTCAGTCTCTGGTTGCTGCAGAAGAAAGCAGGTGTACCAGAAACTGGATTCAGACAGATTAGTCATATGGAGAGTTATATAAAGCGATTTTGGAGCTGGAATCTTTTTCTTTTTTTTATTTTGAGAGATACTAGAATTTAAGAGATTACAATGACATCCATATTTTGAATCCAGTATGAATCTGCAGTGTGTGTTTGACAGCAGTAACTGTAGAATGATTTTAATCTAGTATAAATCTGCAATATGTGTATTCATTACAGTCTAACAGTAATATCTGTGAAGTGTTTTTAATCCAGTATGAATCTGTAATATGAGTTGTTTTTACAGTCTGACAGTAATGATTGTGGAGCGATTTTAATCCAGTATGAATCTGCAGTGTGTGTAGTTTTACAGTCCTACAGTAATAATTGTGGAGCTATTTTAATCCAGTATGAATCTGCAGTGTGTGTAGTTTTACAGTCTGACAGTAATAATTGTCATGTGTTTTTGGTCGAGTATGAATCTGCAGTGTGCGTTTGACAGTAAGTGATTGGTCTTCTATACTTGGATGAACTCAACAACAGTTGTCCTGTTCCAATCCACCTCACACCAATGCAGAAACAAAACTTACTAATAGACACGGCCTTGCAGCGTGTTGTTATTGTTATTGAGTGTGTCCTCTGTTGTAACACTGATGTGAACCTCTGTGCTAAAACCTTTCAATCAGGGATGTTTGTGGCAATTTGGGATAATCATACAGATATTTTATACCTGTACCTGTGGGCCAATCAGATTTCACAAACGACAATACAGAATCTTAGAGATACAGAAACACTTGTAAAACCAATCCAGCTCCAATAGTTCTTTATATGAACATGTGGTATAAAATTGGTGGTATTTATTCTGGAATTAAGAGTAGTAACTACGTAGAACAGTTGGCATAACTTTGTTTACAGCCTGGAGCATGCGTACACTGCTACCATTCCAAAGCTGATAAAGAATAATTCCATAAGAATAATTTTTATTTTCTACACACTTATAAAAAGGAGGTGTCAAAAAGGGTTTGGTTTAAAGCGAGGCTGCAGTAGAACCACTTTTTGGATGAAACTGGTTTTGTAAAGGAGATGCACATAATTTAAATGTTCTACAAAAATAGAAGTAATCTCCTATAGAGTCTTAAATGAATTTTAAATGTAAAAATGTGAAGTGTAAAGATTTCAAGTGTAGATTTATGTATTATAATCTAATGGCACTTATTAATGGTAACATGCCTCCTCAACATTTTTAAGTAGTAAATAATACACATTAATTATCCCTTTAAAAATGGATCTGTGCCAAAATCTGATTGCTACTTTTGAAATCTGAGGCATTTCAGATGAAGTTCTGGCTACCAGACAGGAAAATCCAAGCATTGAGCATCGTCATGGATCTGATAAAGTCCCTTTAAGAGCCATTTTCTCCAGCCTTCAGCAGAATTAAAGCTTCTTTTCATTTAGGCTGGTGCAGCGGGAATGATGCAATTCATCATGTCGGATATTTAGAGAGCGCACAAGAGACTCGAGTCAATTTGTCAACCCTTAACTGAAGCTACCGGAGGGATGCAGGCCCAGTCTAATGCCAGCGCAAGCAAGGGACCTTCGGTGGATAATGAAAGAAAAACAGTGAAGCACAGATGACTTAATATATGGCTGATGGTGCGGGTATGCAGGGAATCGGTCATGCAATATTGCATTCGACCGCTTCTTCTCTGAGGTAAGCGGTCTAAACAAATTATGGCTGTTGGACGTGTAATTTCAGGAAAGCGAATTTTCTCGTGCTGCACTGCAGCTCTGCTTACGTCCATGAAATACAGGGGAAAACAACAGTTAACGAGGTTGCAAATCGGAATGAGTGGGCAGCAGGTTTGTAATAAGAGTCGCTAATAACTCTGGAATCACTTCTTTGGCATGACCACTGCACGGCACCTGCCCAGATGATGTCCCTAACACCTGCGGTGTGTGTGCGTATGCGGTTGGGCGCTGTGCCACCGCTGCCAGTCTCCAGATGCAAGGATAATGAGCAAAAGCTAGAATGAGCAAACAGCAGCACATGCTCAGAGAGATTCTTTCTTCATTAACAAGTGTCCACTGACCACATCACAACACATTATATTACATTACATCAGTCTGTGTTTATAGATCATATCATTAAAGCAATTATAAACACGTCTGCCTGGTTTACCCACATCTTCATAACAAAGCCTCATATCTCACATCTACTTGTTTTACTGGGAAGGAATGGTAACACTTTATTTGGATGGTCCACTGTAGGTGCTTTGCAGATGCTCATTCTATCTTTAACTAACATTGAACTAAATATCTATCAAATGCAACTGAATCTTGAAGTTGTGTGTGAAAGGTTCTATTAAATATTACCCTAACCTTAAACCTAACCCTAACCCTAACCTCAAAGCAAAACCCAAACCTACTCCTAGACTTAACCGTAATGTCATTGATAATCAATTGAGTATCACCAGAAACTTTGCCAATAACATAAGTATCTGTAGATCATCAATGGGGGACCATCCAAATAAAGTGTCACCCTTCTTATAACTCCAAAGTGAATGTGCAGGGCTAGACTGGTGTAAGCACAATGAGTGGATGTATGGTTTCATGCAGAGGTGTGACTAAGAACTTATGGACCCCAGTTCAAAATAAATAAATAAATTCACTGACAGTGTAATTCGCTTGTTTACTTTGTATAGTAGTGCCTTTAGCAGGTTTATGTTCTCGAGTTATATCACTGTACTCACTAGATTAAATATTTATCTTAGACTACCGATTTAGATTTTGGAGTTATAAAAAATGAATACATCATGTTTCAGGCAGCATGGATGAGCTGCATTATGAATAAGAGGGAGATAAACAGATCAGCTCTGTCTGTGCTGTGTTGATGGAAGCTAACTGGTCAGGTGTGTTGTTAAGAAACTGGTTCTTTCTGTGAGTCATGGATGTATAATTGTGTCAGTATCTATTTGAAAGGCCAAATTTTAGTGGGGGGGGGGTTGCTGCACCATGGGCCCTGGTGTGATTGCCCCCCTACCCAATAGTTCCGTTCATTTTTGTAGGTCTCCAAGTTGAATTATGCATTTTTTTTTCTAATATTGTTGTAATATATCATTGCTGTTCAAAGAAAAATATGGTGACACTGTAATGTGCAATATTTATGGATGTATAAACAAAGTGGCAGTGCAATATGTAATATTTATGGATGTATAAACAAAGTGGCAGTGCAAAATGTAATATGTACGGATGTATAAACAAAATGTCAGTGCATAGTAAAGAGTAGATATATAATGTCCAGTTGGCGCTCAGTGAGCCTGTCCTGTCAGTACATTATAATGTGCTGGCACAGTGACATCATTGTATCCTGAGCTATTGACACAAAAACAAGTATCTCCAAAATAGTCACTTTACAGGAGGAGACAAAAACTTTCTTTACTGTCAATGTAAGTCAATGTAAAGATATTTCATCCCATGCAATTTTTGATTCACCCATTCACAGTGAGATGTTCACCCAATGTAAAGGGCAGCTGCTGAGTTTAAAGAGTGATGAAAAAAAAATGTAGACAGGAATGATATTTTGTGTATGATTTTTCAAAAATGGAAGCAAACTGGATTTTTCCCTTCATATGTGAGCAAGAAATTGTTTTTTTTTTATTTTACTTATAATTTTGCTGTCCTGAAAACGTATGCAGACAGATAGATATTCACCTATTTAGCCCCACAGCAATTAACCATCCTGTTTGTATGAAATGATGAGTCATTCAGCCTGAACTTTTTTTGCAGTGAGGCACAATACAGGCCAGCCAATCAGAACAGAGATCATTTACATACTGTATATCAATCTTAAAGGCTCAGTAACAAAAATAGCCAGTTTAAAGGAATAAAGAGATAAAGAAAAGCTGGAACATTTCATTATGACTGTTTTTAGTCCATAAACTCACACAGACATTTCAAGATGACCTTAGAGGAAAATAAATAAATAAAATAAAATAAAATAAAATAAAAGGGCAATGGAGGATCTGGGCCCAGTCATTTTTCCTTTTGCATGGGATATAAAAAATGGATTTTTTTTCCATTATTTGAGCTTTTTCAAGTATGTTAATTTAACAAGATTGTCAGTCATTTCTGACCTGTTTTATTGGTACATTTATTATGAAATGTTCATGTAATGAAAAGGACAGCTAACATTTTCAAACAGTGTAGAATAATAAGAAGAACATGGAGTTACAAGGCCTTGATGACAGCTATGTTATGCAAAAAGTGTTAAATTGTACAAATATTTATATGAAATATGAAGGTTCCACATTTCATCTGTTCAGTACTATAAACTATTCCTTTAACTGTGTTTTATCTCTAGAGTGTGAACATGCTTCTGTGGTTAAGTGTGTGTGTGTGTGTGTGTGTGTGTGTGTGTGTGTGTGTGTGTGTGTTTGTGTGTTTGTGTGTTTGTGTGTGGTTTGAGATATCAGGCCTGTGCAAGCGTTTGGTCTGCTATCTCCCTCCATTCAGCTAATTAGGAAATTATTTGAATTTGTGGAGTCTCAGTGGGGAGCTTGGCTAAATTCCTCATAGAGATAAGAAGATGAGATAAATCTCCCTCTTCTTTGCTCACCCTGGCTTCTCCAGCTCACAACAATTCTCTCAAGACACAGTCAAATACTTTCCCCATTTCACACACCCTTTATGCTGTTAGTCTCAATGAAGCTCCATTCGAAGATCACTTAAAACCACAGGAAGACAGGTGTTGCACTTAAATCAACATGTTCTATGATCGGTCCAGCAATGCATCAAGAGCTGTTGGGATAAAGCTCACACAAGCAGCATCAAACAGCAATTAGCAAGCTTGTCACTCACAGGACTTGATGTGGAACGTTTAATTTGGTATCAGCGAGCACCATCTATCATATTTAAGTCTGATATCTCTACCGCACTGTAACTCATTTGAGATAAACTCTTATTAATTGCTCCCACTGTTAAGTGCCTCACATCATTGGTGGCAGCACAGCATCTGCATGCTAATTTGCTTCAGATTGAAGTCATGATAAAGAATCGGTGAAGCTTGGCTAATAGTGCTTTTGCGCTTGAGATGTCAACATCGCCTTCATTTCATCCTGTACGGGCCGGTTGTTTTAATGCAGCGAGGTGAGTGAATGTCTAAGACTACTCATCTCAGGAGATACTCAGTGGTTTCTGTATAAGAAATGGAAATTAAGGGAGCAAAACTGGTACAAAGCCAATCAACATCAAACCAATTTTAGAGCTAAATTGCATGTAAATGGTCCGTGTTAAATAGATTGTCCTCTCTCTGGTCACTGTGTCAAACAAGCATGTAATCATTGGGTGAAGACCGGAAACAGCATACAGTGTGGAGAGCTGAAATTCAGTACTACTGAAACGATTAAACACAAATAATTTCACTTCCAGTTCACGGAAGAAGTTATCAGTTTTTAAAACACATGAGCCGAGCTGATAGCAAACCCAGTGCCAGAGATAATTATAGCTATGTTCTATGACTACAAATTGGGTGAATGAAGATTTCTTAGAAGCTATTATTTGTGCTGGCAAGTAACCATAAATGAGAATATTTTATGTTTGCAGCATAAAATACTTCATAATTCACTACAGTTAACAAAAAGTGCCTTTCCACAGTGCAGTACTGTATGGCACAGTATGCTTACAAATCCATGATCACACGTTTTGTCCACATTGTCATTATTGTACCATGCTTGAGCAGCTATGCTCAGTTTGGGTACCCTTTCTGTCAGACTACTAAGCATACCAACCCTCAGGGGTGCCCATACCTTTGTGGCTTGAGATCTACTTTTCCAGTGGATAGGTCATCATCCATTTTTAAAAGCTTTAAAACTTTTTAAAATGCACTTCCGTGGCCTATATTGATGTTCAGTATTACAGGCCAAGTGACTGAAAAATCACACTAACCTTACTGTCAGCCCCAGTTTGTGTAGTCCGGAGTTCATTTTTAGCTGGGAATTCATCATTGTAGTTTCTGTGAATAGTTCAAAAATGCTTCCCGGGGTTCCGGTGTTTAGAAGTGTAATGGCTACTTGGCAAATAGTCCTCCTCCTGCTCTGCATGGAAGTGGTAAGTTTTCGTTTTCTTGCCCTCATCTTATGGAAGAGCCAGTGTAGGTTACAAAACGAAAACACAAAAATGGCACTATGCGCACTGGCTACTGATAAATGAAAACTTTCTAGATTTCTAGAGAGGCAAACTCACAGCAGTGCTTTAGGCACGCTTTGGCATAGCTATGGTAACAGGCAGTAAATTGAAGAAACATTGGCCACATTTTGCGTCAATCATGCTGACCTGCACGCCAACAGAAGCAGTAAGAATGTGTTGAAATTTGATAGCCTGTTTGAATGAGGTGTGATCTACCAATGTGCACCGTAAGATTGATTGGTCAATTGTGATCAACGTATTGAGCACCACTGCCAAACTAAGACAAACGGGTGATGCACCAAAATGAAAATCATTGGCCGAAACCAAAATTGAGGGCACACTGGACTGAAAATAAAAATCCAAAGGTGATGGTGAAAGATTATTGTAAAATAAGCTTACTACAATGAGCATGTAGGGTAGGCAGTATGTGCCATGAAATCCAACATCTTCAACATCCGATAGCAGTTGGTCATCCAGGGCACTGATTTCTATAATTCTGAATTCATACTTCAAGCTTCAAGCTTTAGCATTGTTGTTTGTGAATGTCTAATGATTTCTAAAGCTGAGGCTGCAGATGTTAGCAGAGACATCCCTTTCTGCTTCTGTTGCTTTGCTGTGTTTTGTGTATCAGATTTCATGTTACCAAACCTGTAGTGTAGAAGTTCTTATTCGTAGGTGTTGTACTCCCTCTTGATTCTCAGGATGAACAGTGATACCAGTGACACCTATATATCGCTGTTGTCAGAGGAAAACCTCATATCTCCAAAATGACAACTTTACAGGAGAAGGAAAACATGTAAGTCAATGGGACTAGATGTTTTTACAAGTCATTTTGGGCTGTTGTTTTAGTCCAGTCATCATGAAATTTACATACAGTGTAAAAGTCAACATGCATTTTCAAATAATGTGAAAACTGGAAAACGTCAAAAATGGAGATATGAGGTTTTTCTTCCGACAACAGATATATATATATATATATATATATATATATATATATATATATATATATATATATATATATATATATATATCGCTGTATATACAGAATCCTCACGTGTCGACACATTGATTCAGATAAATCATCGTTACTAAAAAACACAGAATCACTGTGATTCTTTACATCAAACCAAATGTGAAAGGTAAATTAGAACTTGAAGCTCTTCCACTTTGTCCTTGGTGTTTGTGCTTATTACTAACATTAGCGTCTTGTGTGAAATCGTCAACCTCCAGAGAACCCTTCCTACTCTTATGGTTGTGCGTTGGGAAACAGACACTTGTACTCAACCAGAAAAACTATGGAAACTGAATGTCCTTAATGAAAACATTATTTATTTCCTAAAGATTATGACTACAGCTGTCCCATACTGATGTAAAGTCAAAATATTATTCATAAAGCGAAACTGTGTTCAAAAGCACTTCAAAAGTAAATGTATAGTGGGTGGAGCTAGCCTTGTGCCTGTAAAGTTCTTGTTATAATCACAAACTGACCGACAGATCACATCACAAGTGCAAATTTTATATAATTGGAACGCTGGTCATACTAAAATAGGATCTTACACTCCCACTAACAGTAGGTGAAAAGAGCCACAACTAACTGGAGCACACTGTTTTGAATGGAAAATACAAGGTTGCTGGAGTATGATGCAAAATGATTTCTCAAGCATTTGTTGTTTCAAGGATAGTGTACTCTACAGTCATTATTTAAGTAAGTGGAAAACATAATAAGTATTCAAGGAAAAGAAAAACTTCAAGTTTTGCTCACCCGTGTGCATCAACCTCGCGTTTTTATTTTTTTCATTTTTTTACATTGAACTCTTTCAATGGAAAATGACTCAATCACTTGCTGCTGCTTTGTATAAAAGGGGCTTGATGTTGTGGGTTGCCAAGTTTATCTCAGTTTGACAACTGTTCTCCATGCACCTGCAATCGCTCCATGCTAACTCTGTGCTAAGAGAATTTAAACACACACTTAATCACAAATTTGATAAGAACAAATAGCCATCTGAGCTTATGACAAGGACCATCTGTCATGTCTGTAGAAATGATTGGAGATGAGAAGATCTAAAACTATTTCATTAACATGGAAAAAAAAAACAAAACATATGCTGTTTAGATTAATGTCAGAATAAAATGTTGAGTTCAAGCACTTTTCAGTTGTTGTTTTCCTGAAGGTCTGTTTCACTCATTTAGCAGTCAAAATACAAATATTGCTACATATATGCCACAAACAAGCCAACACTCCTTCACACGGAAGTGATTATGCAAGTAAGTAAGTAAGGCCCAATCCCATTTCACCCCTCGCCCCCACCACTTAGCCCTACCACTTCATTTTGCACGTTCACCTCTAGGGGTAGGGTGTCCTGATGGAGGAGTAGGGTGAAGTGTTAGGGCTACATGGCCCTCCAAATGGAGGTTTTTCAGAGGCTCACTCCAAACTGAGTGTTATGAGAAAAAAGGAAAAAAACGGCAAGATGGCTGAACGAGCAACCAAAGAAACCCACAAATGTGAGAATTTTCTCATTTAAATAAGTACAAAAATCATTGTATTATGATGTTTTTTTTTCATACCAAGCATAAAAAATTGCTAGTAGTATTTGCATTCTGGCAACTCAGGCATCAGAACTGTTGCACCATTCAAGGTGGAACGGGTAAAGTCATACAAGAAGCTGGTGAATAGCTGATTTCAGCTTCATATCACTGAAGTATTAGGGGTGGGCGATAATAAATAACCCCTTCCCCCTCTTTGAAGGCATGCGATTCCCTAAATCTAAAGCCCAGCTGCAAGGTTGCTGAACTTCTGCTATCAGTGCAGACTGGCAGGGTCGTCTACAGAGCACCACTAGTAGCCTGTTAATGAAGTACTGTTCTTTTTTATTTGAGGTTTGTCCCGTTTCATAGGGGAAGATTTCAACCACAACTGCTTGTAACACAGTTCGAACGGGCAAGGTGACAGTTGAAAACAAGGAGTCGGGGTAAAAATAAGAAATGGGACTGGGCCTAAGTCTACGATTAAACTTCAACACTATTAATTACCAACACCAGTAATCAAGCTGTAGCCAACTACTATCCTTGCTGGTTTGTGTGGGGTATTTTGGTGAGGCTGACATTCTTATGATGTCCATTCAATATGATCTAGTGTGAGCTTGCATATAGTACCATTTGTGTTTTGACTCCTTAACCATCCAGTGGCTCATGGAAGAAAAATGTACGTTTTGACGAAATGTTTCAGATTTGGAACACTGGAGTTTACCACAGGAGTTATAGCGGCATTTGTATGAAAATGCCATTCATTTTCCTCAAAGACAAATCTTCTTATACCCGGGGTTCCTAACATGGGTATAACAATAAATATGTATTGATGACAGAATTTCTGCAGTCTATTAGTACTTAGTTTGGTTAGAATTCAAGATACGATGGTGCTTGAAAGTTTGTGAACCCTTTAGAATTTTCTATATTTCTGCATAAGTGTGACCTTAAAACTTTGAGATTTTCACACAACAGTAGATAAAGAGAACCAAATTAAACAAATGAGAAAAATACTACACTTGGTCATTTATTTGTTGAGGAAAATGATCCAGTACTGTACATCTGTGAGTCGCAAAAGTATGTGAACCTTTAAGATTAGCAGATCATTTGAAGGTGAAATAAAAGTCAGGGTTTTTAATCAGTGGGATGGCAATCAGGTGTGAGTGACCACCCTGTTTTATTTAAAGAACAGGGATTTATCACAGTCTGATCTTCACAACACAGGTTTGTTGAAGTGTATCATGGCATGAACAATGAAGATTCCTGAGGACCTCAGTAGAAAAGTCGTTGATGCTCATCAGGCTGGAAAAGGTTGCAAAACCATCTCTTAAGAGTTTGGGCTCAACCAATCCACAGTCAGACATATTGTGTAAAAACGGAGGAAATTCGAGACCACAATTATGCTCTCCAACATAAAACTTATCCCATCTGTGAAGCATGGTGATGGCCAAGTCAAAATCCTGACCTTAATCCTATAGAAATGTTGTGGAAGGACCTGAAGCAGCAGTTCATGGGAGGAAACCCACCAACATGACAAAGCTGAAGCTGTTTTGTACAGTGGAATGGTCTAAAATTCCACCAAGCCGATGTGCAAGACTAATCAACAATTACTGGAAATCTTTAGTTGCAGTTATTGCTGCACAAGAAGATCACACCAGATACTAAAAGCAAAGGTTTACATACTTTAGCCACTTACATGAAGTGTTTACAACCTTTCCAGCACCACTGTACGCTTATAAAATATTACTTTAGGTGGACTCCTAGCTGCATTCCAAAATAGTATGAACATTTTGAGTATTGGCATTTTACACACACCAGCTGTTTTCAGTTCACTTTCTGTCCATTTATCAAAGGCAAGCAATTGGTGGTTGGAGAATTGGTCAAAAATCAGCTTGGTTTCTTTGTTGCTATTTTCCTCCATATTAGATCTTTATTTCACACACCAACTACCTGGCTGCTTTCTTTCATGTCCAGAAAGCGACATTAGTTGCTCTACTCCAGCTGGAAAACACCACAAGATGTTAAGCAGTTGAGTGGAATTTTGGACAGTCCAGAATCTTGGTAATAACTCAAACATGTTAGCCATGAAAGACAGCAGTACTTTGGAATACAGAGGCCAGAGTGGTAACAAACATTCATCTAAAGTTAGCATATTTACTTCCTTTCATTTTCTAAATTATGACATTTTATTGTATTGTATTTTTTGAGTTGCTTACCCTATTTTCTCCCCAGTTTAGTCATGTCCAATTCCACTCACTTGCTAGGTGTCACAGTGAGTGCACTTGGGAGAGTGAAGGCCAGCATGTGCTTCCTCTAAGACTCGTAATTCACCTCCACATCTTTTTTTAACTGCCCTCATCAGCTAGCATCTTACAGTGATGGGGGAGAGAGAGGATCACCCTACATACCCAAAGAGAGCAAGACAAACTATGCTGTATGGACTCTGCCAGGAATCAGGTCTCCCGATGACTGAGCCGATACTTAGACAGCTGAGCCACTCAGGAGCCCCTAAAACAGTTTTTATCGAATTTCATATATATTAATAGAATGCAGGACAGAGATTATTGTATTGTGTTACAGTCAGAGGTTCAGTGATCTCTCATTTACTTTTCTCACATTTTTAAGTGTCTGATTTTAAATAAAAACAAAATATTATGTACGTTATGTTCCTGGATCATCTGTGATCTACTTCTGCTGTTAAATGGCTCCCCTATCTGCCTCCTACCACTCCGCAGTACAGTTTGAAAAATGAAAAAGCACAGAACGGCCCTGCTATTCATTCTCATTCTCTTCCCCGCCGCTCCTTTACCCTCGGCTTGCTCCAGCATTGAGGTAATTACAATTCACATCTTTTCCAAAAGCTCAAACTGTAAAATTCAATCAGCAGTCAAGCAAGATTTCAATCTCCAGCCCCCATATGTTGAAGCAGCAGAGCACAGGCGATTGATTTAATTGTTAACTGTGCACATGACTGTTCTCATATCCCCCCATCTCAAGAACAAACTACAGTAAATGTCCAAAAGTTTGTAGACACCTGCTCATCAAACATTTCTTCTGAAATCAACGGTATTAATGGGGAGTTTGCTGCAGTCAACTCTTTTGGGAAGGCTTTACACTAGTTGTTAGAACATTGCTGTGAGGCTTTGATTGCATTCAACCACAAGAGTGTTTGTGAGCTCAGCTACTGATGTTGGATGGTTAGTTCTCGATCACTCAAACGCATCCCAAAGCTATTGGATGGAGTTCCACTGTTCCACAGCCCAACGTTGGGGGTCTTTGCATCACTCTAGCCGATGCTCGTGCTCATGGCTGTTCCAGACAATCACATACTATTGGCAATGCCTTTCAGTGGAGATTCTACAAGCTGTCTCAGCAATGGGTGCATCTTTAAAGTAGCTGAATTCACCAATTAGAAGGTGTGTCCACATATTTTTGGATACATAGTTTATGCTTTATTTGTGAAGTCCCTAAATGTCAAGCACTGAGAAATTCCAAGTCTACTCCAGCTCTCAGTAGGGAGATGATGGACTATCAGCAGTGTTCTTGCTCTGTGCTGGGCACCATTTTTTATTGAAGTAATTAAAAGCCCATGTTTTATTCTGGCTGCTCATTATTTTAACAGGAAGTTGAATGATGCAGAAAGAGCCTGACAGTCTGCTCCATTCGTCTTCCAGATGTGAGGAGCCGCTTGCTGGATTAGCTTTTGATAGGCACGACATTGTAATTCCAATGATAAATATATGTAATGGGTGTGCAAGGCAGAGGGGAAAATTAGGCCGCCCGAATCTGAGTGCATTTGTTCAGCACAGCGTTTCTAACGCTAAAACAGCAGATGAGTGTCTCTGTTTTAAGATTTGTCTCATATTGATCACCACAACATTAAACAACGTTGCCTATCAAAGCTCTGGTTTTCAAAGCTATACAAATATGCACAACACGATCACCTTTGAGTAAAAGAAATCCCACAAGCTTTTCGTATGTTTTTTCTTTAATCTTTTTACATGCAACACTGCTGTGTGATCTTGTTTTAGAATATATTCAAATTCTTCCATTATAATCATGCTTACAAAACTACTTGAGTGCTGAAGCTCCCCCTTGAGGAGAATCTTTAGCCTGCTGAATTTAAGTGTGAGTCACAAGCCACGTCCATGACACGCCTCATAAGTAAAACTAAAATGCCAAATGTGTTTATATGCACATTGTTTTACACACACACACACACACATACACACACACACACACACACACACACACACACACACACACACACACATTAGATAAATCACTTATCCTTCTGGGTTGCAGGGGGTGCTGGACCCTATCCTAGAAGTCATTGGGTAGAAGGCAGGAAACAGTGCAAGACCAACTGGACCTTATCATAACCAGCCTGTTCAAAAACATAATTAGTGCAGCAATCAACAAATAACATGAAATATGAAACCACAATACATACCGCAAATGCAGTACTTCAGCCATAGAGCTGAAAGTTCATAACAATGAGAATAATCAAAATACCTAAAGCAGTAAAATACCAGAAAAAAGAAACAAGGCAATGTGAAAATAACACAGCAATTATAAAATCCCTTTGGAGACACTCACGTAAACTGGTCTTCACCCTTCTTAAACATGGCCTATGTCCACCTGTGCACTTGAGACCAGTATCTTATCTGGTAAGATTAGCATTTCTAACACAAATACTCAAATTGATTTGGACTGTAAATCTACAATGATGGACTTAAGCCAGTTATTTATTTCCAGTATTTTCTCTGAATTGTTTTAATTTTCACCTCATGTACACTTTTGTGTGGGGTTTTGTGCAAGAAGGTCATAATTCACTTTACATGCCCATTTTCCAACCTCTCTTTATCCTATAGAATTAACCCTCTGTGGTCTATTTTGTGTGAATCTGACCAAAGGACACTCACAAATCACTAAGGACAACCCATCACATTAGAAACCCTTCATTCTTCATTCAGTCAGCATCAGAGACACATGAAATGAATTTAAGAAGATATGCAAAAATTGAGAAATCGAGACCCCAGAGGGTTAAACCAATTGTTTTTGTTTGATTGGTTGCCCTGCAATGTGCCTCATTCAAATAACGCTCTTCACTTTTTATAACAATATGTAATGCAATGTACATATGCTGGTTTTTGTGACGACACAACAACCAAAGAATTCAAAATGGTATGTTTTTGCAGCTTAGTTTTCATTAATGAACCATATGGACCGTGGTGTGAATGGCACATTGTGAAACTTTAACAATGTTTACATAAAACATCAAACTCTTGTTTTAAAAAAGCAAGGTGACTTCAGTTTTCCATTTTATTTTCATTTAAGCTTCAGGGCATCCATAGCTATCATGCATTATATTCTCTTTTATGGATCCTGCAAGTCATTATATTTAGGTGTTAATCTTTTTGAAATATTCATAGTTTTCCACTGGAATTATGTCTATAGAATTTTCTTGATTATGCTGCAAAACTGCATCGGATTTCTGAATGCTACATCATGTGCAGAAGTCAGACATTATCCTTTGTTTATTTAACGTCCAGTCAAAATAGCCAATAAGTACAAGATATCCATTCTTTGATGAAGATACTTCTGCAGTGTTTCTGTCCATCTTTCTACTATAAGAAGACAACTCAGTGCTGTGGGTCTGAAAGGATGCGAAGCTGCCAAGAAGCCCTGACTGAGAAAAGGAAACAGACAAAAAAAGAAGAAAATATGCAAATCAAACAAGCTGCTGTTCTGAGGACGATGGATCGTCCACCCCTGGGTCCAGATCTCAGCATCACTGAATGTGTCTGGGACTACTTGGATCATGAGAGTGCAACCATCCTCTGAGACTGAACTTTGGATACCTCTTCAGATCTCTTTGAAAAACTGAAAACATGCAACCCGAAACCAGTAGAAGCTGTAATAGAGGTAAAGAGAGGACACACTAAATACTGGAAATACTGCTATTATATTTAGTTGCTGAGGCTTCCATGTAATTTTCCTTTGAATATATTTTTTTTTCCTTGTTTTCTGACCTGACACTGAAAAATGAATACCTTACATTTAATATTTTGACTGGAAATGAAATGAAGGAAGGTCAATGGTTTGTGGATAGTATTATACAGTGGTCTGTAATAGTTTAGTTAATTCTATGCCCTTGTGCTGAGTTTCTTGCAGGTCTTTATTTGTTTAACCTTTCCACTTGAAGCTAAGTTTACTCTTGTGGAGTCACACTTATTACAGCACAGCTGTCATGTTCTTTGAATATTGCAGAACAAAGCTGTAAATAAAAACCAATGTGCAGACTAGAGGAACAGAAATTACTCTGTAGGCTAGTTATGGGGTTGTTATTTGTTGTTCCACTACGCGATTGTCACCTCCAGAATATCCGTGCACTTTGCCAGGAGATAAATGGGTTGTATTTCCTGAGATCTGCATACCTATTCATTTGTGAATGTTTTGGATGGACGTTTTAAATGGCCTTAATGGGTAGCACTCTTGAAAAATGAACAGTGTAATTTTAATCAATTGCCCTTTGTCTCCAAGAGAAAGGAGAGGGGGAAGAGGATCTGGCCTATTAAATAGGCCTGAACACATTCATCCAAAGGACATTCAGTTTTTATGGAGAAAGAGAACAATGTCGGCCGCAGATATTTTTATCCTGGCTGGACTTTGTAGACAGTCAAGACTTTATTACAGTAATTTGACCTCCTTCTGTGTCTCTCACCTTCAAACAAAGCTGTCTTCTTGCTTCGTTTGCAGAAACTCAGGGTGTCAAATGAGTTTTTACAGGTTTATACTTTATAAATTATAACATACGGTACACGGCTGAACTGTATTACAGTTTTACTTCTTATGGACTCCTTGCAGTCCATGTTATGACACATATGGGTCATTCTACAGAAACGTTCATTTTTGTGTCCCCAGCGTTTACAGATATATTACACTTATAAACATGTTAAGGTTACAATGTATTTATATTTTAAAATAAAACAATAAGTTATTTTAACAATTACACCTTCTTGAGCCTCAATTTATCAATATTGTTTTTTAAATCAGTAATCTAGAATTCCAAGCACCACAGAAGTGCTCGTCCTCATAGTCATGTGTGAAGGGTGAGGCCATATTTGGAAGAAAAAACATGTTTTTCTGCAATTTTAACTACAATAATCCATACATGACTATGAAATATATGATTTAAATGACATAAAGAAAACAAATGCCAAATAAATATTATAGAATGTATAATAAAAGTCAGGAATCGTGTCATTGGTGTTACTGCGTAACAAAAAATCTCTTATTTTGAAATAAAAGTCACACTGATGACATCACGACTTTCTTTTACCTATTTTCTGAAGATCTATGAAGAAAAGCTCATGGTGAGTCCACTGTGTCTTTCAGTTGTCAGAGATTTTCTCATTTAGCTCATGATTTCATATGAAGCTTTTAGTTGAAGTCACTGGTGTGACCGACTTTATTCTGAGGTAACTAAAAAATAGAATACAAATGGATTAAATGACATATTTTAGTGGATATTCCATGACAACATGTGGTTTGATGCTCTGTAGCAGCCATTTTGTAAAATGCATTTTTCATTAAAAATGTCTCTGGTGTTTCCTTTCTTATGTGTAACACCAATGAGGATTGGTAACACCAGTGACTCCTATGGAGAGATAGAAATTCTCAGCACTGCAGTAACACTGACGTGGTGGTGGTGTGTTAGTGTGTGTTGTGCTGGTCTGAGTGGATCAGACACAGCGGTGCTGCTGGAGTTTTTAAACACCTCAGTGTCACTGCTGGACTGAGAATAGTCCACCAACCAAAAATGTCCAGTTGTGTACCTTAAATAAGTTTTTTCCAGGTGAAAAGTACATATTTGTTCCTTTTCCCAACCTAATATTTTCAAACAGAATCATAAAGTAAAAAGCCTGGAGACGAGACGGGGTGTGTGGAAAATATAATTTCCATGGATTATGGTACATTTATGTTCCCTGACCAAGGTTTCATACCTTTTTCCTGAGAGTGTATGTTGAGGTCCTAGACATCGCAATGTCTGGTTTCTATCACCACCACTGTGAATAAATCAGTTGATAAGTTTCTCTACACAGCACCATTTCACACCGAACCACTCGAAAAGACATTATTCACATCTCCTTATCACTCTATTGTACTGATGCTTCCTCCAGTTGCAAGTATGATAAGTGACATCTTCATTTTACACTACTAGCTGCTTACATTAAAAAAAAAGAAAAAAAAAGAAGAGAAACTGTAAGACAGTGATGATATGCTTGGCATGCTTCTTGTATCTTGTTTGAATAGCGAGTCTTCTGCCAGTTCGATCGACACACTGTTTTCCCTTGGAGCTCTTGGATCCATCTTGGATAAGATTCAGCAGTACAGATCTACAGTGCTGCCGCTAAAGGATGGTTTGGGTGTTTTTCGCAATGCCGTTTTAAGCCCCAGACACTTACTTGGCTAATTAGGCTGTTCCAGACTGTAGGTCTAGCTTCCCGTTTGCCAGACAGTCTAAATGATTTTATGTAAACAGCCCAAAGGGGCAGCCAGTGGCACTGCAGAACTTCTTCAAAGTCCCTCCCACTTTCTCCTGGATTAAAGGAGAGCTCTTTCAGAGACTTGCTCATTTCGAGACCTGAGTATTTCATAAGTACAGATGAGTCTTGCAGTGGCAACATTTCTCAAAGTAACTTAAAAAAAAAGAAACTTTGATAGAAAACCTTACCTTTCAATCTGTTACATAAAAAGGTGAATCCTCACCATAATTACCCTAAAAGCAGTGCTTTCAGTTGATTTCCACCACCAAGACACATTTCATCATTTAACATTGTCTTAATATCAAGTTACTTCGGCCCACGTCTTGTTGTTTAGCTTCTTCTGCCTGATGGAAAGAAGAGCAATCAGAAACATTGTGTAAGTCAGTGAAGCCAATTATTTCCTTTTTTTTTTTTTTTAAACTCAGAATAGTACACTGTCTTCCCAGTTCTTTTTGTTTCCTCTGCTGTGCAGCTGTCTTGGCCAGTTTCCATCTCATTCCACATATTTTATGCTTTGCAATTTCCCGCTTAAGTTCATCAGTGTCTCTTCACTGCATTCTAAACCAATCTGCCATGGGATGGTCTAGAGGTGTTTACTGCAGTCCATGAAATAGAAACAACCACAGTGTCACTGATTAGCTCAAAAGATATGTTATAGAAGTCGAGTAAATGATTCCAACTTGCACTAATTACCTCTAAGAATTAAAGTTTATACACAAATTTAGCTGTGTTCTACTAAATTCTACTAAATATCATATCATATCATATCATATCATACAAATCTAAATCTTTACAAATTTCTTTATTAATATTGATATTTTACAGTAATGTATTTAGTGTACAGTCAACTCCAGGAAACTGGGCAAAAACAATCATAGAAAAAAAAAAAAAATTCAAATGTTCCCTAAAAATATTTGAAGAAATGGCTTACTGTTTACCTTATGGAAAACATTCCTACAAAATGATTTTTAATTAAAGAAAACTATTCTTTCAAAGTCAGATGGGACAAAATTATTGACCCCCCTACAATTATTGGCATCCTTGTCTCCCTGTGGTGTAACAAAGAGGTTGCACACACATAACATCCTTTTGTCATCCATCAACACGGGTAAAATGATCAGCCAACTCAAACGAGATAGAAGGTTGCGAACCTACATAGATTAGAAAATATAAAAAAAATGTGCCTGAGTCAAAAGAATAGTATGACTCAGATCTGGTGTTTTCAGGGCTGTGTGAACACACAACTTTGATCTTTTCAAATCCAACCTGAGCCATTTTTAAATGTGGTCCTAGATTGGATATGTATCCGATCTGTGGCCCTGTGACCTTAATGTGACGCTTAGACTGGAATTCATGTGCTTTTTTCCACTGCGCCTGCGCCATCATTCAGCGTTACTCTGGCAGCAGCTGCGAACAGACGATTAGGCCTGTAAACGGTGGAAAAGCAACACATCTCACCTTTTTCGCCTTTGTCTGGCTCTAATAATGAACAGCTGAGAGCTGATCAGAGTTAATTATCTTCACAGCGAAGGCTCGTTCTGCTCGTTAGTTTGTTTGCTGTTCATGACGCACGTGATTCATTCATGTTGCGTTACTGAGCAGGATGTGAGCATATAGGTCATTTCAGGACACCGGCTCGTTTAAATTAATGACAGATTTGAGTCACTTACCTATACGAGTGTGAACCATCATGTTATAGAGATCAGATCCAAGCAAAAATTGTAATGTGAACGTAGCCTAACTTACTGCACTTTTAATACATAACACACAACATGTGCTGTTAATTAACACATATTTGTATGGTAAAATAAGGTTCAACTTCATTAAATAAGTGTTGACTGACAGCATCCAAGCCTGATTGTCAGATTAGTTTCTCCTGCTGGTTCATCTGCTGCATCCTGGCCAAGACAAAGAAAAAGCTCCCAGTCTGCCCAATCAATACTTCCACTACCTCAGCATATTTTCTAATTTCCTTCCTCTCCATCAAAACTGATATACGTTTGAGGCTTATTCCTGCTCGACTTGCTGAGGAGAAAGAGAGACTGTTTGACATACTGTAAATAATATTTCTCTTCTTCCTCCCGACTCTCTGTTTTACTGATCTCAGCACGTTTTCAGCTCCATTACACTCACTGCACCAGCAAAGATGAACAGAAGGAGAAGAACTGAAAGAGAAGCAGACGTTTTGAGCTTTTGAGCACAGGCACATGCAGCCGTCCTTTTTAGGCAGTTACTTCATACTATATTTTTGTGCATTGTGAATTAATTGTCATATAGCGGCAAAAAGGTGGGAGTAAAGCCTCGATGCTTTAAAAAATCTTGATTTGTGTGACTAAATGAGAAAAATACATACTGTTAAGGTAATTGTACCTTTTAGTGATACATGGCATCTACAGGGAGATTCACTTGAAAGAGGCCCTGAATATTCTGTAATAACTCTTGCTAGGATGAAGCAGTCTGAACCAAACAATGTGCAATGTACTCCCCAGTATATGGAGCTTTGAACAAGCTGGGATACCCCTGTGTCAGAGTGATGAGGTAGGTGCTGGACAGCCGTTGCAATGTTTAACCTCTGTTTGCAACTTCCAGGTGCATACCCCCGTACCCCTTCATGTGTCTGGCAGAAAACGGAGATCACTTCCAGCATTGCATGTAATGCAATAGATTACACGAGAGTTATGACAGAATATTTGGGGCCTCTTTCAAGGCAATCTCCATGTATATATAGACTGTGAGAGGTTAAAGGGGGTCGAAGCAACCAGCAACACCATTCTAGCAATGGAAGGGGAAAAATTCTACCACTTACCTTTTTGAAAGTTTCTGGCTTTGCCTGCGTTGTCATTACTATTAACCATATTTGCTAACAATCATTTTGCATGTGCAGAATCTTGCAATCAAATTGATTTGAACCTTTCCAGTAAGGTGGGTTCACTGTCCAAGTCCACTTGACTATTTATTATGATGTAATGATATAATAAGACTAAAAGCTGTGATTATGTTTGACATTAACATGAATTGCAAATCATAGTGCAGTTTCCTTCTGTACTATGATGTATTTGCAAGTGAAACACACTATCAAAGAGCTTCTCAGAGATAGCTGAGCATCTTCTGTCTATGATAAGTGTGGGTGGTGAAATGTGATATTATTAGTTAATATAATTTTCTCCCCACATAATCAGTATCATACTTGAAACTCAGACACTACTGAGTGCACTCTTAAAAAGTATGCTTAAGAAAAGGGTTATATTTAGAACCATGAACACTCAAAGCACCATTTGCATGCCTAAAAGATTCTTTGCATGGTGAAATGGTTCTTCAGATTGATGGAGAATGTGTTGTATATTGTTCAATATAGCATCAAAAAGGGATCTGCTATTGTCACCATGTCAAGCTTGTAACAATAGACTTTGGTGCAACATAGAACCCTTTCCAAAAACGTGGTATATAGAACCATATACAACACATTCTCCTTCAATCTGTGGAACCATTTCACAGTACACAGAACACTTTATGCATGCAGATGGTACTTTGAGAATTCATGGACCATTTTCTTTATTAAACAACCCTTGTTGTTTTTTTAAGAGTGGGCAAAATTCATTACACTTTGACTGGAGATTAAGGGAAAACAAGAGTTTTGTCTGTACAAAGATGATTGGAATACAAACCAACAAGGTAAAAATGGTCAATTTTGATTTGAGGTTGACTTTATAATGTCCAACTAATATCCAACTCTCATAATATTCAACTTTGTTTATCAGATTACATGTAAATATAGCTAGCTAGTTAGTTGGCTTTGTACATCCATAATGTAGGCTAACTTAAGGCTTGCTGATTAGTTAACTATTAATCTCTGTAGCCCATATAAGCAAGGAAAGCTAACTTAAGTAAACTTACACTGAAAAAAATGATGCTTTGAATTGATACACTACAAAAAAATAGTATCATGTCAAGTGAAATTATCTTAATTCTAGTTAATCTGTCGAATGTTTCTTATTTTGAGATCATCAGCTTATTTCTAGACATTTTTAACCCATTTTAAGTAGTTTTATTAAGAAAAAAAATCTCACTATACTGGCAGATAATGTTGCTGGTTTCAAGCACATTCCTTAAAACAAGCAAAATTATCCGCCAGTATAGTAAGATATATTTGCTTAATAAAATCACTTACTTAAAACAAGTAAAAGTGTTTGGAAATAAGTAAAAATAATCTTAAAATGAGCTTACAACAATCTCATTAGGAGAAATATTAGATTTATTGGCTAGATTTATATAATTTTATTTACTGTTTTTTGCAGTGCATGGTTAAAATGTGCCCAGTGGTTGCATATATATAACATTTAAAATGTATTACATAAACACTGTAATTGCCAAAACAAGTAACCCTAAAGAGACTGACTGTATTAGCATGTAGCATGTTTTGTTTGTGTGCCACCACTTGACACAATGAAATCATGAACAGTGTAGAAAGAGCTCCACTGCCTTACTAATTCCAGTCTAGCCTCTCTTTGTAGTATCCCATGCCATGTTTCTTCAAAAGAATTCATGTTTTAACTTGTTCCTTCCCTTATTGCTTTCTTCCTCCCATATCTTTCCTCTTCACCCTTTTTGTGGACTCCATGAAATGCTTGTTCCTTCACACCATTGGTAACCACATTGCTGCTTTCCTCTGCAGGCTCTCTGCAGAGCAGCCGCTGAGTTCTGAATTCATTACATCTCTGAAGTGCTGATTGACAAAAGCTCAGAGTAAGAGCGCCCCACGCCTGTGTACAAACACTATAAATGCACTCTCTGCATTCTGGCCATCTGTGTGCCCATGATAAGCTCTGTAGAGAAGGGTAGAGAGGAAGAGCATTCCCATTAAGAAGAGTTTTGGCAGTACAGTGCTCTCTTCTGGTAGGCCCCCTCCAACAGCAGCTTAGGGAACGATGCACAGAACGTGTTGCTCGCTCAAGTCAAATACAAAGACCTTATAAAACTGTCAATAACACTTCATATGGACTCTTTATTGGTAGAACTGCCAAGGATCACTCATGTGGACTCTTTACTGGTAGCTTTCAGCTCTTGTAAAGTGATGAGAAGTTTTTCTGAGTGTCTGGATGTCCGCCCATGGGTCTATAACAAGGTTTCCTCACTCTGTTTCTGCCTTCGCTCACTTACAGAGTTTATTTCCATTTGACATGTCCATGCTCTTCCTAACCCAACTCGATAGCTTAGTATCTACCAAGCCAGCATTATGCAGCAACTCTAAACAAAACAGTGTAGTAACTGGATGCAACTATAACCCCTTCAATTTAAAAAAAATAGATGGAGGTTAATAGTCCCCTGTGATAAGCTCTTATCAGTTCTGTGAACATATTAATGTTTAGAACTGTGGATTTATTTATGTAATTTTCATTACATTTGTAGTGACAAAGTATTGCAATTATATGTTGTTACTTCCAGGAGACCTTAGGCTTTGCTGATAAATCATTATTTGAAATGATAACATCATTTTGATATCTTCATGAATTTATTATTATTATTATTATTATTATTATTATTATTATTATTATTATTAATCAAAAGTTTAGTTAGTATGTCACTTTTGAACATTTTTTGCATGTACAGACAGTAAAAAGCTGTCACTTCACACATTTATAAAATTGGTAGACTAGAATGTCTAACAGTTGTGAGCTGAAATTATGAGAATTTTAATTGTGTTGTATTCTGTGGTGTATTACAACGAAAAAATATATGATTAACATTTCACTTTCTTTTTAATGATTGGCTCTCCTCTTGGTCATATACTGAGTACTAAAAGTCTAACAGCCAGCAAGACAGGCCTTTTTTTGGCTTAAGGCCAAGATAAGTACTTTGGAAATTATATTATTCAGATTGACTTAGATATTTACTATGACCTTGTTTAATACTTAAAAATTAACTGAAACTGAAAGATAAAGATGAAAGTTTTTTTTATTACTTAATGTATGATCAATTTATCTGTTCAGTTCACTCTGAGCTAAAGCTATTGCAAAGGAGTCAGTACTGAGACACACTCATTGTTACCTAACACCCCCCAAAGATGCTTTAATATCTCAATATAGTGTAGCATGTTCAGGAAATGTTGCTGACATGTTAATTCTAGGTTAATTGTTTTACAGCATTTATTTGGTAATTCTATAAGAACTCTTACGTGTAGGCCTGGCTGTCCCGCTTACTGTGTTTATGTGTAGATCAGGAAGAACTGAGAATGTGTCTAGTGCTGATGGCTGAGACAGCAAGATGAAGTGAGACTAGAATAAACTGTTAGAGAAAAGTCTCTTAATGTATTGCGTGGCTGTGGCCAACAACAGCTTGTTAATAAGGCACCACTACTCTTTTAATAGCGGTGGGTGCTACAATGGTTAAGTTGGTAGTTGGTAAGTCCTAGTGAGTGTTATAATAAATGTACCATGTCTGTAAGTTATACTGTTCCTAAGTTATGACACCAAGAATATAGCCATGCAAAACATGGCCTTCAGGTTCTAAAGGTTAATAAAATCTCAAGGGTCCTAGGTGATGCTCTGAAGTGCTAAAAAATTGTATTTCCTACTCCAACTTTAATACTCTACAGTATATCCTATACATTTAGTTACTGTAGATGATGCAATATAACATGGTAAATATTTACTGTACATTTTACTTTCACGTTTTAAAGAAGTGGTGAGCAAAGGCTGAGAAAAGACAAGGCAAAGGCTTCTTTATGCAACAGCTGAAGAAATCCAACGCCCACGGGCAATGCTGCTCCAGTTCTCCACAGCCTTCATCTAGTCCATCCTGACCTACTCAACCTGTCCAGTTTGATACTGCATCTACTCAGGCCAAATACTGCAGCGCCTTATCCACTCTAAAAAAAAAAAATAATCGTGTAGACTAGTGTAGACTACTATCCATCCAAGACATGTATGAGTCCAGCATAAAGAAGCATGTAGGGAAGATCACTGCAGACCCTTTATACCTGAATCATTACTCGTTTCAGAGATTTCAAGCAGTTAAAACCAAACCCTCATGCCACTCCAGGAGTTAAGACTCATTCAGATCTGAACAGGACACTCCTTTCATACCCGGGTATTTATTTTGTACATCTTGCATGTCAGACTCTTGCACATAACACCTCATAACACTGAGACTGAGAGCACTATAGTAGGAATATTTTACATACAGTGGATATGCACCAATCAGCCATACATGAAAACCATCTGCTTGTTTCTGCACTCATTGCCCATCTTATTAGCTCCCCTGACCATGTAGGAGCACTTTGTAGTTCTACAATTACAGACTGTAGTTTATCTGTTTCTCTGAATACTTTGTTTGCCCCCTTCTACCTTATTCATCAATGGCCAGGACCCCACAGAGCAGGTATTATTTTGGGGTGGTGGACATGCTCAGTACTGCTGTGACACTAATGTGGTGGTGATGTGTTTGTGTGTGTTGCGCTGGTCTGAGTGGATCAGACACAGCAGTGCTGCTGGAGAAAAGGTTACTCAGTACTGAAGTACTGTTGGTTGGGACAGAGCAGTGGGTAATACCACTGACCTCCACTTACCAGACTAGGGTTTAAATTCCTACTTGGGCTACAACATCACACTATACCAATAAGAGTCTTTGGGCAAGACTCCTAACAATCCTAACATTCGCCTTCTGTAAACTAAATTCTAAGCAGCTCTGGATAAGGGTGCCTGCCAAATGACATAAATACAAAAGTTTATGAAGTTCAATTTAAGTATTTTTTTTTGACCTGTTGTATTTTAAAGTAACTACTATGTACTTGAGTCATCATTCCTATATTTTGTCCCATTTCTGTAAGCCTTTTATTGCTACTTTAAATAGCTCGGTATATGAAAAGTGATAACCTTAGGTAAACACATCTGCTGTGAGGAAGGTCATCTATTAGCAGAGTAAATAACAGCACACATAATATTGCAATATCTGACCAGAAACTATTTTCTTGGTGCATTCATAATTGAAGAACTTGAATTTTTTATGATTTTTCATGTAACTAGTCACACGGTGGTGTTTCCTGCCCTTAGTCTAATGTCTCTCTGTCTGATTGTAGTCTGCACACGCCTCCCACGCTGCGAAGGCTGCTTTGTCACCTGTTTACAGAGCAATCTGTAATCCGCCTAAAGCCGTCATCACCCGTGCAGCTTTTGTTCGGTAGGCGGTCAGCATCATCGGATTGTTTTAACACATTGTTCTGAATACAGCCATGGTGTCTGTATTGTCAGGATGCATTTGAATGTGTGAAAAATCTGCCATCAGGACTAAAGAATTCTAAAGGGGATTTACAGTGACATGCAGGTCCTGGACTGGTGGTAATTGAAAGCTACGGCTACATAATGTATGGCTTAAGGGGGAAACCAGCTTTTGCCACTGTGACATATTGGAATCTTCCCGGGTGCTTAGAACCAGCATTTGAACTACCACAGTGTCCTTTCTCATTTCACTTTTACTTGAACTTGTTTTGTGCCCAATGAAATGTCTTCTCTATTTGGCCGACACCTTCCATTGGTCAGTAAATTTGTAATAGGTATCAATGAAGGCAAGAACAATAAGAACATCCTCAAATGGAATTGTGTGCTCTGGCCAAAGACGTGATGCAGATGTGTTTGCAGATGTGCCTTTGCTTTATGTGTTTAGGGGTGGGCACTGTGACCATATCACAACAAATTACATCAAAACAAGCTTTCATATTATGGACATTGTCAGTATTCAATGAACACTGACCAACCGAAAATGAAGCACTAGGCACATACACGGATAGAATCCAAAGGGGGCTTGACCCCTTGCCCTTTTGCCCTTGGATTGTATATGTATGTGCCCCTCTTGTCAGCATGTACAATAATTGTGTTTTATTCGGTCTACGCTGTTGTTCATACAATTTGTATCTATTTTTAATTCTTGTGGCATATGGCATGCAAAAAGCTTTAGCTAGAAATAGTACAAGATTGTGTTCGTGCTATATTGATAGATCAAATAGGCCTATTATCCAAACAGTAAACAACTATATTTGAGTCGTAGCATTAGTACTGCAACACATTTACAACGCCAATTCCAAAAAAGTTGACAGGCTGTGTAAAATGTAAATAAATGCAAATAAAAAAGAGAATGCAATGATTTGCAAATCTCATAGACTCATATTTTATTCACAAAAGAACATAGAACACATATCAGATGTTGAAAGTGAGACATTTTACCATTTCATGAAAAATATTAACTCATTTGGAACTTGGTGGCAGCAACGCATCCCAAAAAAGTTGGGACAGGTGCAACAAAAGGCTGGGAAAGTAAGTGGTGCTAATAAAAAACAGCTGGAGGAGCAATTTCTAACTACCTCACATGCTGGGTATAAAAGAGTATTTTAGAGAGGCAGAGTCTCTCAGAAGCAAAGATGGGCAGAGGTTCACCACTTGATGAAAAACTGCATCTAAAATTGTGGAACACTTCCAGAAAAATGTTCCTCAGTGTAAAATTGTGAAGACTTTGGACATTCCACCATCTACAGTGCATAATATCATCAACAGATTTCTGTATGCAAGGGACAAGGCCGACAGGCAATATTGGATGCTTGTGTCCTTCAGGCGGCACTGCATTAAAAACAGGCCTGATTCTGTACTGGGAATCACTGCATGGGCTCAGAAGCACTTCCAGAAATCATTGTCTGTGAACACAGTTCACTGTGCAGTCCACAAATGCGAGTTACAGCTGTATCATGCAAAGAAGAAGCCACATGTCAACACAATCCAGAAACACCATCATATTCTCTGGGCCAAAGCTCATTTAAAATGGACTGAGGCAAAATGGAAAACTGTTCTGTGGTCAGATGAATCAAAATTTAAATTAGTTTTTGGCAACCATGGAAGCCGTGTCCTGCGGACTCAAGAGGAGAGAGACCATCCAGTTTGTTTTCTCTGATGGTATGGGGTTGCATTTGTGCCTATGGCGTGGGCAGCTTACACATCTGGAAAGGCACTATCAATGCTGAACAGTATATAGAGGTTTTAGAACAACATATTCTGCCATCCAGACAGCGTCTCTTTCAGGGAAGGCCTTGCATATTTCAGCAGGACAATGCTAAACCACATACTGCATCCATCACAACAGCATGGCTTTGCAGAAAATGAGTTCAGTTGCAGTCCAAACATTTCACCAATAGAAATCATTTGGCGCATCATGAAGTGAATCTTCAAAGAAGAACTGTTGAGCAGCTAGAATCCTACATCAGACAAGAATGGGACAACATTCCTCTCCCAAAACTCCAGCAATTGGTCTCCTCACTTCCTAGACATTTACAGATTGTTATTAAAAGAAGAGGGGATGCTACACAATGGTAGACATGACCCTGTCCCAACTTTTTTAAGATGCGTTGCTGCAATGAAATTCTAAATAAGCTAATATTTTTTCATGAAATGGTAAAATGTCTCACTGTTAACATCTGATATGTGTTCTATGTTCTATTGTGAATAAGAGTGTTGCCCAAGCACTCTTAAAGGTATAGTGCAGTATGCTTTTCTGGTCAGGGGACCTCAGTTTATTACGTTGAAGGCAGATGAGGGAAATAACTGAGCCTGTCAAATCCAGTTCCAAACAGTTATTAGCTAATAGCAAATGTCTATGGCTCAAATTAGTATATGCAAAGTTTATCAAATATGCAAATGGAATAAAGACAATTGCAGATTATAAAAACTTATCAAATACCGGACAAAATGAACGTGCATACAAAATGCTTTTCATTTCATCTATGCTACTGGTGTTGCATTACATTTGCCTTCAAGGGTAATGAGATTAGGCTGTTTCTCTGGATGTGCTACAAATGAAATTGAAATTTAATTCACATTCGGGTTGCCCTCTTTTCTTTTGTCCATCAAGCCCTTGCAACCCAAAATGTCTGTGCACTTGCCTTTGTAGCACTATTTTTTTTTGCTAGTGCATTGATTTTGTTCCAAATGATCAAACCAAGGAAAAGAAACCTGCCATTACTTTAATGTATATCCTAAAAATAGTTTAGTATGGTGATATTATATTTTTACCTTATGCTACATCCCCAGTGCTTTGTACCTGCCTCTCAGTTGCCTTTGCATATCTCTGTATCCAAGCTACGGGCTCCTGTAAGCTGACGTGATATCTGTATGCTATACATGGACTCACCTGTTGCAATACAGCTCTGTATAAAAAAGCTTGTTTAGTCAGATGCTGAATAAAAGCACTTTTCTCTCCATTTGACAGATAGCGAATCCCGACCAAGCAGATATCTGTGTGACATGTTGTTGAACGTTTTCTACAAACCACATCACATCCTTTTAGCAGTTCAGGAGGCAGGAAAAAGCGAGTGTGTTCCCTGCACACAACCCATTTACTATGTTTTGCTCAGTAAGGACATTAAAAAGACCCTCCTGTGTTGTGCAGCACATGTTTAGATGATGGTAGATGCTGCTGAGTATGATAATCTGTTATTCTACATGTGTACAAGCTGGGTAATGCTTGTCTGTTTTGCGGTTTTCTTTCCGTTAAAACTAATGTTCCCAGCTTGAAATAAAAAAAAGGCTGCAAAAAGGACACTTTGAATTCATAACAATGAGCATACCTATTCAGCCTACAGCATTTAGCTGCCTGTTTGTGTTAAAGTTATAAAGATGGTGGTTACTGGAGAGAGTCAGCAGCAGCGTTTTCAGAGTGGTATAGGAAAAATAATTAAATGTTGTGCTGTTCATGGCTTCAGGAAGCAAATGGATCATTACAGCCTTCCAAAAGATCCAGTGATAGTTTAGTACCTTTTATTCTGAGAGTGCATAGAACCACCCAAATATAGAACTTAAACGTAGATTTTAAAAGTCAAAAGGCTGTATGGACCAGAACTGTCGACCACAGTTACCTGATCTGGGAGGCAGAAAGATCAAAGAGGAAGGTACACAATACAGAACAATATTTTGGAAAAGCAGGAAAATTTAAGAGGACTCACCAGGTCTTTAGTTACACTTTTTAATACTACACTGTAAAATGTAACAATTACACTTAATTTCTGGGGTTTACTTTACTTTGTCTGCTACACTTACTAATGCAAATCTAGTAACACATACTAGCATACTTGCATAACCCATAGATACTTAGGTAAAGTTAGTTAAGATCAATTAATTTGAATAAGTCCTACAGACTGAAGAGTTAACACAACAACACAACAGTAACTTAATCTGACAAATTCAAACCAACTCAAAAATGAATTGGTGAGATAGCAACTCAGTCAGTAAAATCATTTTAGCACATTTTCAGTTAATTTAACTTTATTCAAGTGTTTTATGTTCACTATTTTTATTTAAGTTGACTTTACAGTTAGGCACAGACAGGGTGGGGTTAACATTCAAATGATTTGGACTTCTCATGCTTTTCATGTAACTTTTGACAACTTTGGACATTCAAATGGGATCTTTGAGTTGAATCAACCTCTTGCAGTTTAGTTTGTGAAGACGTCTCAACTTTACTTGATAAAAGCTTGGTCAATGCAACCTTGAGTAAAACCTGCATCATTCCTATTGGCTCTTGGTGGCAGGCATATTGGGTGTGTCTTTCCACCTTGTTTAACCTACCATCTCTGTGTTGTCATTCTCCCCAGCCTACCTTCCCTTGGGAGCTTACTTATTTTCAAATTTTGGGAGCTCATCTAATCTCAGTCAGCACTGACTGTAGATCAGTGCTGAGTAAGTTGAGTTGCCATGATCATGCTTGTTGAGTGTGGTTCTGGACACTTCAGACCACTTCTGCACTCTGGACTGAACTGTCAGTATTGGGCAAGATGGTGCAGAGCAGTATTAAGTTATACTATTTAAGTCATTCTTGTTGAAAATGTTCTGCCATTCAGTATAAATTAGTTAAAATTAAGGCCTAGTTTAGCTTTTAATGGAAGAAACTGTGTTAGCTGAACTTGAGTGGCCAGAGTTGTGTAAAGGCAGTAAATATGAGTTAGAATTACTTAATTGTATTGAGTTAGTACCATTATAAGTCGCAATCATTTTAAGATCAAGGAGTGGTTTACTCAATTTACTTAAGTGTATACAGCAATAAACAAATGTGTTGTTCATACTCAGTTCAGGGAAAAAATAATAATGATTTGAGTAACCTAAACTTAAGTGGTTTAAGGCAATCGGTTTCCATTTGAGTTTGCCTAACTCATCAGATTTGAGTTACTTTAACTTAAATGGTTTAAGGAAACTAATTGGGTTCACTGAACTCATTAGGTTTTACACTGTAGCCTTTTCCTGTTTTCTGTCTGTCCAACAGTGTGTAGGTAAGTTTTAATGTTTAATGTTACACACTTACAGAATAGAAGTAAATTCTTCCTGTATAAAACATTTTTCTCACAGGATATGAAGGAATATATACCAACATTTCACTTTGCATAGGACTGATTTATAATTTGGGGTTATTTCAATAGATCAAGAGTTAAATAGTTATTTTAGTTCAATAATTTCTTGTTTTTTGTTTATTACTATGTAATTTGTACCTAGTTAATGAGAGGACTGTAGAAGAAAATGTTAGCCTGTATAAATCTTTTCATGTACGTTTCACAAGCAAATGCTCTGGATTGCATTGGTGTTCAATGTTCTGCACATTTGCAAATAGCACTTTAACTATTCTTGTGCTGATCTTGATGGTGATATGATGTTTGGCCTTGACTGGTATTGCATTAGGGAGTTTCCAACTACTTCTCACTTTGGAATTGAATGTGATGACCTCAGATGTCAGAGTGTTGTGGGGAAAAGTAACAGCGCTACACATGATGTCCATCTTCTGCTGTGCCCTCTGAGTGGCTGGGTAGAAAGAAATGAAACACTTCAATCTCCTCCGACCCCCAAGAAAATCAGCAGCATCATCATTCTCAATCATATTTTGTTTTCTTCTTGTCTCCACATTCCATGATTCTGTGGTATAGTCTTAAAAGCAAGCCAAAAAGGCTTCTTTAGAGCGGCTTCTTTAGGTTTCTTTTAAAGAAGAACCACTTTTGGTTTCCTAAAGAACCTTGGAGTGGAAGGCTTAAAGAACCAACTTTGTAAATAAATAATTGTGGTATGTGGTTCTAGGAGAAAAAGTGAAATTGTTTTAGAACAATTAAATGATGTGAATGTTCTTAAAACTTTAAAAAGGTTCTTCAGCATTTCATTTACAAGCCCTTTCAAGGAGTTGTTGCTAGGCGGTTGTTAAGATATCCCAGGTGGTTGCTATCGTGTTGATATATTATGAGGTTGCTATAGTATCTCAAGTGGTTGCTGAGGTGTTGCTAGGTGGTTGCTATGGTATCCCAGGTAGTAGCTAGGGGGTTGCTAGGTGGCTGTTATGGTATCTCAAGTGGTCCCAGGGAGTTGTTAGGTGGTTGCTAGTGGTTGCTATGATATCCCACATGATTAATAGAATACTGCTATTGGACTTGTATCATTATAATATAAGATGGGTGCACAAATTTTTCCCTCCCATTCATTCCTATGGGGAAAAAAGTTGCCATTTAACATTATTTGTATGAAAACTGTACAATCGATCAAAAAGCTGTATACAAGCACACCAATCCCAATCAGTCCAAACATTCTGGAGCTGAAATGATGTCAATATCTTAAAAACTTTGGGAGAAAAAGAACCTGACAGGAAAGGAAGAAAAAGAAAAAGAATAATATACCATTGGAGGTACTTTAGGGAACCAAAAGAGATTTTTCTATGGCAACATTCCAGAGATTTGCTTTGGGCACCGTTATAAAGAACAATTTTGTTAGTAAATGCCCTTTGTGTGGTAAATCAGTGCATAGTTTTATTAGATCAGACTCTATTTATTTTATGCATTTATACAAATTAGGTGTTTCCAGAGACCAACTGATATTATGGTTTGATAAGTGTAGGGCAATAAGGATCTTCAGGCATAAAGGGTTATAAAAGTCAGGGCGCATAAATTTAACACATACACATAAACACGCAGCTCACCAAGTCTCTTGACATTTCTCTCCAGGTAATGAAAAAAAATCTTCACCGCACACAGGATTTACAAGGAGATACGCTACACAAGTTCAAAGCTCAAAGCCCAATGTAATCACATTTTCTGCATTAGTATAGATATGTGAATGGAAGCGATAACAAGGCCATAAAAAGGATTTGGGATAATAAATAATGGCATCTGAAATGTGCAGACGAGGCAGAACTCACACAAGGCCGTATCGCCTCCCTCATCTGCGATCGTGTGCTCCTGCCTGCGCTTTGTTATCTGCCTGGCATTTTGGAGCAGGGCCCTGGGTGGAAAAAGTGAGGGATATATTCATGGGCCCTCCTCTCTGGGCCAGGATTAGGATTACACTCTACCCCTCTAATCTGGTTAGGGAACTGCTGCATGTGCCCGCCAGACCACACGTCATGTGACCTTGGGTTTGTTTAATCATCAGAGTTGGGATAGTTACACATTTGCAGTTACTTCTTTCGCTACGTCTAACTTACTTTCTAAAACCAGTACACATTGTACCAATTGGAAAGAATGAATGACAACCAATAGGCCTTTCAGTACTTTATGCAGGTGTCCAAAAGTCTATAGACACCAGCTCATGCAAGTCAAAAGTAAAGGAGTTTGTCTCCACTTTGCTGCATTAACAGCCTCTGCTGTCTGGGAAAGTTTTACAGTCGATGTTGGAACATTGCGGTGAGGATTGGATTGAATTCAGCCACAAGAGCATTAGTGAGGTCAGGTAGTGTTGATCAGTGGATCATTCCAACTCATCCCAAAGGTATTTAATGGAATACTAGCCACGTTTACATGCAGCCTAATGATCTGTTAAAAATTGGACTAATAGCTCAATAAGAATAGAATATGACTATCTATACACCACAGCTGGAATAGACTAGTCCGATTGAGGCCATTCGGAATGCAGTTTGTATCCGATTGAATTAGGTGGGTAATCCTATAAATAATCTGTTAAATAGAAGAATAATAATCACGTAAACCGCTGTATCTGATTACATTCCCAGTCGGAAAGTTTAAGCACATTCTGCGCATGTGCGTTGTGTCATAACAAAGATTTATAACGTTCAACATGGCAGGAGCAGAAACTGGTCTGCAGAGGAGAGCTTTAGAAGACGGCGGTGGGACGGGCATCCAGGTAATGTGTCTCAGAACAGGATGTCTTCCTCTCAGCCTTCTTTAATAAGTACATGTGAAGTACGTTTTCCTGAGTCTGACATTATTTTTAAACACTTAAAAAACACAAACACTGCTCACTGCCATTCGTCTTACTCACACGGGACTCGTGATGCTTGTTGTCATGGTAACGTCTATGCTAAGTGGTGCTCTACGCATTTGTGTAACTTTGAATTGGATTACTTGTAGTGAGCATGTAAACAGAGATTTTCCATCAGATTATTGAGTAAAGTGAGCATAAATACCTCAGTCTTAATCTATAATTGGACTGTATTCAACTGGATTGGCAAAAATATTTGCATGTAAACACAGCCACTGATCCACAGGCCAATGCTGGGAGGCTTCATACCCTTGTAGTCAGTGCTAGTCATTGGGCACGGTGACCTTAGGCTCATTATGTGGCTGCTCCAGCGAATCCCTTTCTATTGACAATATGTGGGTAACACTTTACTTGAACCCTGCTGCTTAACTTTGACAGAACCATGCAATAAACCTGTCATGGCAAACATCATTTACTGTTATGAGTTGTCAGTAATATAATAGTGTGGCATCTGCAGTGAAGAAGAACCAGCGGATGCTATTATTTCTGTTCAAGGAAATGCTCTCTTAAACAAAGTGGAAAAGGCCACTGAAAAAGAGCCAGAGTAGTGGAGAAGGTCACTTCTAGCCATATGACTTCACTCAGTGGTAGACACACTAAGTAACCCACAGCCCACAGTCATCCAAACACATTGTAAGCCAACATAAACGACAACAACAGCAACAAATGTCCTTTTAAAAGAGGGGGCGCACCACAGCATTGCCTACCATGCACCTAAAGCTCCTCCTGAAACATAGAGCAAGTGGCAGATGCCACAGTGGTATCATGTTACCATTAATGGTAATTGTCATGATAGGTGTCATGTTGTTTGATGTCATGATGGCTGACTAAAGCATGCTTAGCATTTGACAGAAGCCGTCATCTGTCAAAACAATTACCGTTAATGGTAACGTGACACTATTATACTACTGAACAGTATCTGTCTTTACAGCTCATAGCAGCACATCAGGTGTTTATGGCATGATTATGTCAATGTTATGTAACACAGCTCAAGTTAAGTGTTATTGATGTGTGAGCTTAGTTGAACACCTGAGTCAGCAATGGATGCACTTTAAAATAGTTTAATTTAATAATTAGAAGAGGTATCTGGATATTTTTACATATTTAAAAAGAAATGTCCAAATTCCTCCAAAAAGCATATTTTTAATCGTTAATTATAAATTATTCAATTGTTTGTTTTTTTGTTTTTTTTAATTTAGCTGTTATTTAAAAACCTGAATCAAATGAAACTCTATAGTCCAAAAGTCCAGCCATGTATTTTATGACTATCCTGTGCTAAATATCGAGAAATTGCTCCTCGATCGATATGATGTTCTATGTTGCTCACAACTGTAAAAACTACCTACATTCAGGTCCATACATATTTGGATGTAAACAAAGTCATTGTTATTTTAGCTCTCCACCACAGCATATTAGAGTTGGGATTAGATAATGAATATGACCTTAAAGTGCAGACTGCAGACTCTCAGCATTAAATCATCCAAATTGAGTGAACGGTGTAGGAATTGCAATCAATTCCATGCATAGCTCCTTCAATTTTGGGGCTCAAAAGTTACTGAGCAAACTAACGATTATAAATTATTATTTTTTTTTAAATATGTATTTGCAAAACCTATGCAGTCAATGACTGCCTGATGTCTGGAACCCATTAACATCACCAGAACCTGAATTTCTCCCTTAGTGATGCTCTGCCAGGCCTTTCCTGCAGCTGTCTTCAGCTCCTGTTCTTGAGGTGTTTTACCTTCAGTTTTGCTTTCATTATGTGAAATGCATGCTCGATTGAACTAGCCATTCCACTTCTTTGCCTTGCAGTATGCTTCAGGTCATTGTCCATCTGCACTGTGTTCAGCATTTGGCTGAATCTGCGCAGATAATATAGCCCTGTACACATGAGAGATCATCTTTCTGCTTTTGTCACATTATCAACAAATGCAAGGGAACCAGTTCCAGTGGCAACCATACACCTATCAGGCATAACATTCTGACCACCTCCTTGTTTCTACGCTCATTGTCCATTTTATCAGCTCCACTTACTATATAGGTGCACTTTGTAGTTCTACAGTTACAGACTGTAGTCCATCTGTTTCTCTGCATACTTTGTTAGATCTTTTTTACCCTGTTCTTCAGTGGTCAGGACCCCCATGGACCCTCACAGAGCAGGTACTACTTGGGTGATGGATCATTCTCAGCACTGCAGTAACACTGATGTGGAGGTGGTGTGTTAGTGTGTGTTGCGCTGGTCTGAGTGGATCAGACACAGCAGTGCTGCTGGAGGTTTTAAACATCTCAGTGTCACTGCTGGACTGAGAATAGTCCACCAACCCAAAATATCCAGCCAACAGCGTCCTGTGGGCAGTGTCCTGTGAGCACTGATGAACAACTAGAGGATGACCAACACAAACTGTGCAGCAGCAGATGAGCTATCATCTCTGACTTTACATCTACAAGGTGGACTGAGAAGGTAGGAGTGTCTAATAAAGTGTCCAGTGAGTGGACACTTAAAAACTCCAGCAGCACTGCTGTGTCTGATCCACTCAGACCAGCACACACACTAACACACCACCACCACATCAGTGTTACTGCAGTGCTGAGAATGATCCACCACCCAAATAATATGTGCTCTGCGAGGATCCATGGGGGTCCTGACCACTGAAGAACAGGGTAAAAGGGGGCTAACAAAGTATGCAGAGAAACAGATGGACTACAGTCTGTAACTGTAGAACTACAAAGTGCACCTATATAGTAAGTGGAGCTGATAAAATGGACAATGAGCGTAGAAACAAGGAGGTGGTCATAATGTTATGCCTGATCGGTTTACATGCCAACATCATAACATGTTTGACAGATGAGGTGGTATCCTTTGGATCATGAGTAGTTCCTTCCCTTCTCTATACTCCTCTCTTCCCATTATTCTGGTACCAGTTGATCTTTGTCTCATGTGTCCATAGGATGTTGATCCAGAACTTTACAGGCTTTTTTAGATGTTGATTTAGCAAACTCTAACATAGTCTTCCATTTTTTGGAGGCTTGCCAATGGTCTTGTGGTTAACATATGGTGGTAAATGTACTTACTCTGGTGAAGTCATCTCTTGATAGTGGACACAGAAGAAAAAAGCCATCTGTAAGCCTTTTGTGTCAGCTATGTTATATTACTTTGCTAAAATAAGAAGTAATTACTATAGTTTTGCTTTTTCTCATGACACCTTCAACATTGGTAATCACATGATCAGCACATGCTTAGCTGTTGTGATCACAAATTTAGGTATTTTACAATCAATATAAGTTTGCCTTAGAAACAGGGGTCTTTTATGATCCAAATATTTATAATCCTACTGTAGCCAAGAGCATTTTCACAGCAAGAAGGTTATAGGATGACCTTATTGAAGGGCATGGATAAATCAGTGGCTGCACACATGGTTTACTGTTGCATGAGTATTGGCTGCTGTGACAGCTTTTATTTGGAGTCGACACTTGTACTGTAACATCAGCAGGTGATGCTGTGACTGTATAGTGAGTGATAGAATTTATCCTTTAAAAGTCAATGCCATAAAGCTTTAACGTGCCATGACCGATTTATGACCACAGGCTGAAGTTATGATGACTGTCCCTATGGCTAAAGCCACAGCTTGCAATTTCTGTCTCACTGCTCTCTCCCTAGTGAATCTATAGTACCAGAGTCTAAAATGTCAGTCATGCTTCGCCTAATGCATTTTGTCCCAGTAGACTGTTCAGAATCTTCCCTGAATAGGAAAACGTTATGTTTAAGTGTCTCAGCAACCTAAAAAGAAATCTGCATGAAGTTTATCCACCTATTTATCTCTAAATTATTCTTGTACACGAGACAGTGGAAGATATATACACTAAACGGACAAAGGTATTGGGACACCTACACGTTACACCTTTTTGACATCCCATTCTAAATCCATAGGCATTAATATGGAGTTGGTCCCCCCTTTGCAGCTCCAACAGCTTCCACTCTTCTGGGAAGTTTTCTACAAGATTTTTGGAGAGTGTCTGTGAAAATTTTTGCCCATTCATTTGCGAGGTCAGACACTGATGTTGGACGAGAGTTCATCCCAAAGGTGTTTGATGGGTTTGAGGTCAGGGATCTGTGAGGGCCGGTCAAGTTCTTAGACCAGACTCACCCAGCCATGCTTTTGTGGACCTTGCTTTGTGCACTGGGGCTTAGTCATGCTGGAACACTAAAGGGTCTTACCCCAAACTGTTCCACAAAGTTGGAAACATACAGTGTTAAACACGTTTTCTGCTTTTTTTCTTGACACTAAAAAAATGTGTTTGACTTTATTTAAGGGCAGGATTGACTGAAAATCAAGCAAATAAAGGGTGGTCTCTGACCTTTCCCCAGTACTGTAAACACAGGGAAATACCCAGACCCAATAACTCTGACTTCAGCATGGTTCATATTGTGGTGCAAGGCCTGCTTATGCATGCTTTCATCTATAATGGAAGCTCAAGAATTAAGCCAAGATCAGCTTTTTCAGGTTGAAAAATCTTACTTGCAGAATAGACAGATGGAGTATTACCTTAACAACAGCACAAAACCTGTGGAGAACATCTGATTTATGTGAGGAAACACCACAATTTTCAGTCTGTTGTCAGAAAGCAAGCTGTTCTGAGAGCTGAAAGTGATAGCCCCCCACCAAAATAGAACAGAAAGTCCCTAGGCGGGATGTTTTTCCACCATTTCATGAGGAGAGCAGGTATGACATACATCCTAAAGCCAGTACTTCTGAGAAAATGGCATCTAAATTGGAGGTTATCTGACAGGACCCCTCAAGACATCCCAGTGAATACATAGGGAAATACACCATAGAAACTAAAAGCAGTGTCATCCTTCTTTTTCCTGAAGGTTTTATACAAAGCGCAAGGTTCGATCATTTTTCTTTGTCCACATTTTAGCGTCATTTTTACATCTTTCACATAAGAACTATAATTTTCCGTAACATATACTATAAGACTGTATCTGTTGCGTCTTTGTAACAAATAATAAAAACTGCATTCTTTAATATAATCTTTTTTATGTCGTTCATCTGATTTCAGTCTTTGTGTCTCCCTGAATCTAATGGATTTTATGGTCATAATGGCTTATTCTCACAAAGTGAGTTCTTGCTTTATCGCTTTTACTTTGCTTTTTTCTATAAAGGAGTTGACTTCATAGCTTTTGTGCTGCTAATCAAGGCTTTTAATCTAAACGTTACTGCAGCCTGGCTCGTTTGCAATCCAATCTAATCTAATGGTAAATCATCACAGTAATTATGGTAATATATCACCTCTTTTATCTTTATTTCCTTGCAATGCCCATTTCCTCTAAATTGATTCAAAAGAGATTTTATCTTGTCTTTGAGTGTGGGCTCTTTATTGATAGCATTAGTTTAAACCTACTGCAGATTGGCAGCTTCTATTAGTTTCTCTAATTAGCCGACCTCTGATGTATTGTTTGTGGGATGCAGTTGGAGCTCGACGTCCTGCAGTGACTTCTGTACTGGCTTAAATGTACTGTTTTTCCTTCTTCTATGCTGCCCAAAGGCTTTACTATAGATTAGGGATATTCAGCTACAGTTTGTGGATGCCTGATTGCATAACAATCACATACCCAAGCAAATATTAATGTTACCCTTTAATGATTATGAGTTTATGACCAGTCAGTGGCTACTAATGGCATAAAACTGATGGATTTCGGTGAACTCTTGTACTTTAAACATTCAAATATAACCAAATGAGCAATTATTTGTTTCAATTTTGAGGGCTGTTGTTTGTAAACCATGATACATTTTCAGTCATTCAAAGTGCCACTCCTGCTGGTGTGGGTTCATGTCCAGTTTCCTCCCTCTTATCCACACAAAAACTATTAGTTCTATTAGCTCCCCTTGTGGATACTTTCAGCTTACTAAATGGGATTGAATAGGCTAGTGAATTGCAATTGTTGCAGAAAGTTAGTTTATTTTGCTCTCTCAGCAGAACTTTGTGGATTTGTTGACTCAGACTGTCTCAGAATGTTGTATCTCTGCCAGACCTTTACTACCATTATCTTACATTTACATTACATTTTTCACATTTACAGCATTTGGCAGATGCTCTTATCCAGAGCGACTTACAGTTTGATCATTTTACACAGGTAGGCGGAGGTAGTGTTAGGAGTCTTATCTTCAGTTCCTGCTTGTTCTTGGGGTGTTTTACCCCCAGTTTTGTCTTCAGCGAGTGAAATGCATGCTCAAATTGAGGTCAGGATTGGCCATTCACAGCTCGTTGTCTGCCAAAAGTCTTTTTGCAGTATGCTTTGGGTTATTCGCATTATTATGTGCCCTGTGAAGCACCCTCCAATAAGTTTTAAAACATTTGCCTGAATCTGAGCAGATAATACAGCCCTACACACCTCAGAATTCATCCTGCTGCTTTTGTCAGTAGTCACATCAGCAATAAACACATGGGAACCAGTTCCATTGGCAGGCTTACATGCCCACGTCATAACACTACCTCCACCATGCTTTACAGATGATGCAGCATACTTTGCATCACAAGCAGTTTCTTCCCATCATTCTGGTACAAGATGCTGTTCTATAACTGTATAGTTTTTTTTATAGTTGGTTTTTGACAAACTAATCTGGTCTCCTTGTTTTCAAGACTTACCAATGGTCTTGTGCTATTTACTCTGGTGAAGTCATCTCTTCATTGTTGTCTTTGACACAGATATGCCTACTTTCTGGAGAGTGTTCTTGATCTGCCAAAATGTTGTGAAGATGTTTTACTCCATAGAAAGAATTCCTCTGTCATCCACACTTATTTTCAGTGGTTTTCTGCTCTTACAACTCAAATATTCTGCTGTAAACAGCTAAAATAACAATAACATCCAAATATTTATAGACCTGACTGTAAATTTGTCTGTCTAAAATCTTTGCTCGCTGACCTAACGCCTCTCCCACTGTGAGCCGTGTCTTGTCTAATGAGCTGCCCTCAAGCAAGTAATTTGCATTTCTGCACATGCGGTTTGCAGGATGCACCTGAACCATGCTGAGTCATGGTTAGGAAAGTGGAGTAGTTGAACGAAAGCCAGATGTGCTGATTGGCTTTGCTACCTTTTTTTAAGGTGTTCAGTTCAATTTGCATTTATCATTTTCTTGGTCTGCATCTGGACGATAGTCTGCTAGTTGATCACCCCTGTTATTGACTTTGGTATTGGTTTACTGTAGCAGTGGGGGGCGGTTAGTCAGCAGTGGGGTTGCTTGTAGACTATAGCGTTGAACTCCCAGTCCAGTAGGTAGGAGTCTGTTCTGTCAGTTTACCTAATGATTTACCATCATATTCTCTAACAAAGATATTGACGTCTCTCTTTTTTATTAGCCATCCTTTAACAAGGGCAGCCTTCAGCCTCTCCAATTATGATGCTAATTAACACAGATAGCCAAGGTGCATCGATCAGCTCTGTTGTGATTTCTAGCTCCCCCAGCGCAGGATAATTTATCATGTTTCACTGAGATAAATATCAAATGTAAATATCCATTTTGTGTTTGTACTAAAAATAGTGAAGAGTATAAAGGAAGCCAAGCTGAGCAGTAAGTGCAGCACTTTTTTTTTACAGTATGATAGACGCTTAGTATTCAGCACATAAATAATGATAAGTAAATATGGTATGCAGGTGAGGGTGAAGGCTAGCACAGGCTTCTTCTGAGACCTGTGAAGCACCACTGCATCTTTTTGAACTACTGCTCAGGCAACGTCATTAGACAGCTGAACGTGCTTGGAGGACAGTGCCAACCAGCAGATCTGTTACGTCAGCACCGTGTTGGGTGATGGGGGGAGAGGGGGCCATCCTTCCCACCCAGACAGCGAGCCCAGTTGTGTTTTAGGACTCCCAGCAACGGATGGCTGTAGCATCACCAGGGATCTAACGCACACCTCCTGATGATAGGACCAACGCTTAGATGGTTGCACCACTCAGAAGAATTCTAAGTAATTATTGCATTGTTGTCCTGCTGTATATACCTGGTAGTTACTGCGTACCATGGAACACCAACATGGAAACCATGTATCTAACACTGCTTGCAGTTATTACATATTTATCTGTTGAATGCTAGTACTTGCAGTACAATAAAGTGCTATCAATAATCTTATTTAATTGCCACATAATAAACAAAATTACTGCCAAAAACAAGAAAACTGAAAGACAAAGAAATGTAGAAATATTTGATTTATTGTTAATTGATGTATGTTCAATGCATCATTTCTTCAGTCCCACTGCGTAGGCACCAGGGTAAAATGACCCAGTGTTCTTGCATACTTGGATATATGCTCATTGGCTGTTGTGGTAGGGAATGAAGTTCGAATGCATAGAAGACAGTCTAAGGCAATTTTATTCTATAACTCTCAGGAGGTTCTGCTGTTGTCAGTGTTGCTCTCCATTCACTGTTACAGCCAGTCCTGCAGCTCAGTGAGCCCTCATATTATGTAATGGATCAATTAGACTGTGAGTAAGGAAGGCCGCAGGCTGAGGGTCAAGGATCTCTCTGTCAGAGCTGAGGAACAGCCTACTGGGGACACTTCCCCTCCACCTTCATCCAAGCCACAGCCAGTGAACGATATTGAAGCACTGAACAAAGTAGACAGAATGCATTTTACTCAGTTGCTTGTCAAAGGCTCTGGTGTGTTGTCACGTCTCGCTTTGCTAGAAAATGTGTTTTCACAATGATTCCTAGACGTGTTTGTTGATATTTCCTGTAAGTAATTAGAAATGCGTTTTTTTTTTTACTTGCAGTACTGCAAACATTGTGTCATCTGAGGTTGTTGCTGAAACAAATGAATCCATGAGTCCATTTACAATTTACAAGAAGTTCTTTCAAAAAGAAATATTGATTTAATAGATTTTAAAGTATAAATGTCTGTTTACATTTGTGCCCATTCAGTCAAAAGAGCATTCGTGTGGTCAGGTACTGATGTTGGATGAGAAGGCCTGGCTCACAATCTATGTCCCATTTCACCCAAAGGTGTTGAGGTTGAGGTCAGGACTCTGTACAGGCTACTGGAGTTGGAAGCTCATAATTGTCTAAAATGTCTTTGTTTGCTGTAGCATTAACATCATTCTTCACTGGAACTAAGTGGTCCAAACCCAGAAAACTGCCCCAGCCCATTATCCCTCCTCAACCAAACTTTACTGCTGGCACTGTGAGTTCTAATAGGGGGCATTCAATGGACACAAAGCCTTCTACCAGACTACAAGTGTGATTCAACATTCCTGAGAACATATTTTGAATGTTCCAGAGCTCAGTGGTGGCATGTCTTACACCACTCCAAATGACTGTACAAGCTTGGCATTATGCATAGGGATGTATGGCCTGTGTAGCTGCTTTGCCATGGAAACTCATTTCATGAAGTTCCTAATGCACAGTTCTGGAGCTGATGTTGCTTCCAGAAGCAGTTTGGAACTCAAAAGAGGAGCTTCATCACTAAGCAGCCTCACTCTGTGGGTTTGCATGGTCTACCATTTCCTAGCTTAGCTGTTCTTAGATGCTTACATTTCAATTTAATAGCATTTCTGGTTGACTGGGGCAGATCTAGCAAGGCAATTTCACAAACTGACTTGTGGCAAAGGTGTGATCCTATGACAGCGTCATGTTTAAAGTCACTGAGCTCATCACTACAACCCATTCTGCCAGAGTTCATGGCTATGTGCTTGATTTTATATACCTGTAAGCATTGAGTGTTGCTGAAACACCTGAACTCAATAATTAGAAGGTGTTTCCACATACATTTGGACTAATAAGGTTTTATAGTACCCTATGTTCAATTACTTTTTTACTTTTGGTATGGTCCAACAACATCCGAATTGATTCAAAAATTTCTAAAACACTAATTTAACTGAAATGACTTAGAGTCATGGTTGAGATTACCAAACTCTTTGATAGAAGAGTGAAAATAGAACAGCAAAAAGATGCTTTTTTGAATAAATCTGAAAGTTAGGCTAAATCTCCAGGCACTGATCCTTCTGCTACTCACTGCCTGAAACCCAGCAGACGGCCTTTCATCAATGAATAATTCATATGTGGAAGCAATAGTATGTAGAGTAGACATCCAGAGCTGACTGTGCAGTCTGCTCAGGAGATTTCTACCAAATTTCTATGAAATTGAACATTCATTTTTGTGAAGGCTGTAAAGATAGATTTGAATACAACCTTCAACAAAAGGAAAGGCTGGATGTTACTGGAAATGACCATTTTAGAGAGCCTCTTGTTTTTATTGTATCAAATATAGTGGGGTCCAAAAGTCTGTGTCAACACTGCAAGTTTGTGACCACATTGGCCGAGCATAAAAGTAGTAGAGGCTGTTACTTCAGCAAAAAGGGACAATTTTCTTTTTCCTGCAGTAACGGCCTCTACTCTATTCCACTCTAGGCCAATAAGACCTTTGATTTCAGAAGTGCTGGATGAGCTGCAAGCTTTTGTGTATGTATATATATATATATATATATATATATATATATATATATACACACCGCTCAGGCGGTGTAACATTATGACCACCTCCTTGTTTCTACGCTCATTGTCCATTATATCAGCTCCACTTACAATATAGGTGCACTTTGTAGTTCTACAGTTACAGACTGTAGTCCATCTGTTTCTCTGATACTTTGTTAGCCCCCTTTTACCCTGTTCTTCAGTGGTCAGGACCCCCATGGACCCTCACAGAGCAGGTACTATTTGGGTGGTGGATCATTCTCAGCACTGCAGTAACACTGACGTGGTGGTGGTGTGTTATTGTGTGTTGCGCTGGTCTGAGTGGATCAGACACAGCAGTGCTGCTGGAGTTTTTAAACACCTCAGTGTCACTGCTGGACTGAAAATAGTCCACCAACCAAAAATATCCAGTCAACAGCGTCTTGTGGGTAGCGTCCTGTGACCACTGATGAAGGACTAGAGGATGACCAACACAAACTGTGCAGCAGCAGATGAGCTATCGTCTCTGACTTTACATCTACAAGGTGGACTGACAAGGTAGGAGTGTCTAATAGAGTGGACAGTGAGTGGACACAGTGTTTAAAAACTCCAGCAGCACTGCTGTGTTTGATCCACTTGTACCAGCACAACACACACCACCACACCACCACCACATCAGTGTCACTGCAGTGCAGAGAATGATCCACCACCCAAATAGTACCTGCTCTGTGAGGGTCCATGGGGGTCCTGACCACTGAAGAACAGGGTAAAAGGGGGCTAACAAAGTATGCAGAGAAACAGATGGACTACAGTCTGTGATTGTAGAACTACAAAGTGCACCTATATAGTAAGTGGAGCTGATATACAGCTGCTGTCAGACCAAGACCTCATATCTCCATCATTTTTCAGTTCAAAAGAGTGATTTACATTAAAAGTAAATTATGTTTTTTCCTTCTCTTGTAAAGTTATCATTGTATATATATATACAATGTAATATATATATATATCATTCCTATATGTGATCTGTTGAGGCCTGTTAGCGTTAATGGAGGGTACCACCAGCAGTAATTGACCCTTTTAATGCCTTCATAATGGCCACTGATTGTCAACCCATATGAAAAAAATAAATAAAAAATTACACTGCTTACATTTGAAATATGCCCTCTTAAAAGCATAATGACATGCAACATTTGCCATTTATCTCCCACAATACCGAGTGGTGTCACATCAGCTCGCTCTAACTCTGAAATATTGGATTGCTCAGATAGATTTCTCTGTTCTTGTCTAGTAAAACTGTCTTTCTGTGTAAATACGACTTTGGCTGGGTACGAATTTATCTACAGAAAAACAGCTGCGACTTAGCTGAAGTGAATGTTATCCATTTGGTATGTGTCAGTGTGTGCTCACTGATAGAGGTGTTATTTCTAATGAGGCTACATCCTTTCTTTTCACTTTCAAAATAAATGTGTCATTTCAAAGTAAATATATCCTGGTTTCATGCATAAATGGTAACAAAAGAAGAGAAAAATCATAGAAGTCTTGCAAATTGTTGTAATTAGGGCTTGAGGCTGGGATTAACTATCTCAGTGATTCTAAAAAAAGATTGCATACAGTAGAGCATAAATAGAATATTCTAGAATATTGCAAGTTGAGATATGAGCCTTATACATTCATAATAACTAAAATAGTTTTCTTTAATTAAACTGACACTTGACATGAGGGTTCCCTTATTATTACTTGTATTGGGCAACTTTAACAAATAACAAACTTCAGCATTATTAAATTATATATATTGCTAACAAAAAATTAACACCTGTGTTCTTTAATCTTTGTTTAACTCACTAATAGACACTTGCATTAGCTGTTCATTCCACTCCTGACTCAAATTAAGTCTACTATGATAAATATGACACCATACCTTAATTAATATGTTCTTGGTGGTTGATTTCAGGGAGTCATAATGAAAAGTGAGGTTCTGGTCGGACTGGTCAGTTCCTGCATGTTTAGTCAGATTGCACATTTTTAAATTAGTGAAAATGTTTTAAGTAAATTGAATGAATATTATACTCCCTTAATGGAATTGTGGAATAAAACTAAAAAAAAAAAAACATTAAGATACACTATATGGACAAAAAGAATTGGGACACAGCCCCTAATCATTGAATTCAGGTGTGTTATCCAATCCCATTGTCACAGGTGTAAAATCAAGCACCTAGCCATGCAGTCTGCCTTTACAAACATTTGTGAAAGAATGGGTTTGTTCTAAAGAGCTCACTGAATTTGAGTGTGGTGCTGTAATAGGATGCCACCGTTGCAACAAGCCAGTTCGTGAAATTCCCTCCCTCCTAGATTTTCCACGATCAACTTTGAGTGGTATTATTGAAAAGTGGAAGCATTTAGGAACAGCGACTCAGCCCAGAAGTGTCAGACCATGTAAAGTTACAGAGCAGGTTGCTAAGTGCTGAGACGCATAGCGCATAAAAGTCACCAACGCTCTGCTGACTCAATAACCTCAAACCTCCTCTGGCATTAACATCAGCACAAATACTGTGTGGCAGAAACTTCATGGCATGAGTTTCCGTGACTGAGCAGCTGCATGCAGGCCTTACGTCACCAAGCACGATGCCAAGCGTCGGATGGAGTGCCGTAAAGCACGCCACCACTAGACTCTAGAGCGGTGGAAACGTATGTTGTGAAGTGACGAATCACCCTTCTCTATCTGACAGTCTGATGGATGAGTCTGGGTTTGGTGAATGCCTGGATGACATTACCTGCCTGACTGCACTGTGCCAACTGTAGAGTTTGGTGGAGGAGGGGTGATGCTATGGGGTTGTTTTTCAGGGGTTGGTCTAGGCCTCTTAGTTCCAGTGAAGGAAAATCTTAATGCTTCAGCAGACCAAGACGTTTTGAGCAATTTTATGCTTCCAGCTTTGTGGGAACAGTTTGGCGAAGGCCCTTTTCTGTTCCAGCATGACTGAGCCCTAGGGCACAGAGCAAGATTTATAAAGGCATTGCTGCATAAGTTTGGTGTGGAAGAACCCCATCCAACACCTTTGGGATGAACTAGAACAGAGGCTGTGAGCCAGGCCCTCTCATCCAACATCAGTGTCTGACCATACAAATGCTCTTCTGGATGAGTGGGCAAAGATTCCCACAGACACTCCAAAATCTTGTAGAAATCTTCTGAGAAGAGTGGAAGCTGTTGTAGCTGAATGGGGGGCCAACTCCATGTTAATGTTTATGGATTTAGAATAGGATGTTATAAAAGCTCCTGTAGGTGTAACGTGTAGGTGTCCCAATACCTTTACCCATATAGTGTATCAGTGAGCTATGTGTTATATAAGGTGTGTACACTACATTTGTGGGCCTACTTTATTTTAAGGAGCACATATTGGGGGTATATTAAGTCTTTTTTCTTTGTTCAGTAAAGCCCAAATTGGACATTTATCAGCGGTTTATTCACAGCGCATTAAGCTCTATATATTATTATGACTAATATATATGAACAAAATTGGAGGACTATTATGTGAAAGTCAATATAATTATTAGTTGTAATAATGCACAATAAACACTTTGTTAGAACTTTGGGTAACACTTTCTATGAATGTCACCTTTGTAAGCATCTATAAACACATTTGTAACACGTCATAAAGCCTTCATACGGCATTATAAACATGATTATAAACATTTATAAAAATGAATTACACTGGATTACACTTTATAGCCATGTTTATTATACATTATGAATTGTTAATATAATGCATTATAAGTAGTGTTAATAACATGTTATAATGTCAGTGCCAAAGAAGTCAGTCCCAGCTTGGAGAGTGCAAAGTAAAGACAAATACCAAGCTAACGGTGGTGTACATTACCTTTCTTGTATTAACTTATAACTGGCAGCACCTCTAACAGCAAACATAAAATAAAATCATCAAATGTATGTAAAATTACCCTGTGTAATTACAATTTATCATAATTCATGCTCAATAATTTAAACTCTAGGTCTTAGAGTGGACCTTAATAAACCCTGACTCTGTCTTCCTTACACTAATATGTTATATTAATTTTGAACCGATGTAGTAGGACTCAAGTCCGGTCGTGGTCTGGACACTGCTCTCGAGAGTGTAAATTAATGGTCTCTTAATGTCTCGGTCTGAATGTCATTTGGACTCAGTCTTGTCTCTGTCCCAAATTAGGGTGGACTCAAGACCAGCCGAATGAAATGTCTCCATCTCAGGTAGCTGGAAACTAGAGGTTTTTCGTTACTGAACATCAACAAAAGCTTCAAATAGAATAAAACAATTCTTTCTCTACATCTTTAAATAAAATCTGTTCTGCCAGTTGAGGATCTAATTTATGTTTCCATGATGACTTAACTGGGTATTATTTATTGATGTTCATTGGTTCCACAATTCAAACATCATAATGGTTTCATTGCTTTGTTTTCATTTAACAATGAAAATGGATCTTAAGATTGATGAAGAATGGGCTGTAAATGGTTCTGTATCTAGAACCTTTTTGAAAGTGGCTCTGTATAGCACCAAAAAGAGTTCTTTTTATTTATTTGTTATAATGCCAAGCTTGCAACAATAGAAGAACCCTTTTTGGGGCTATAAAGAACCATTTAAACATGAAAAGATTCTATAAAGAACTCATGGTTCTTAACAGGACCACTTCAGTTACTAAAGCACCTATGAGGCATCATCTTTTTTTTTTTTTCAAACTTGACATCATAACAGTAGAAGAACCATTTTGATGCTATATAGAACCATTTTCAAAAAGGTTCTATTTAGAACCATATACAACTCATTCCACAGCAATCTTAAGAACCATTTCACCATGCAAAGAACCAGTTAGGCATTCAAATTATTCTATATACAACTCATTGTTCTAAATAGAACCATTGCCTTTACTAAAGAACTCTTGAAGAACCATCTTTTTAAGGGTGTTTGGTCACACTTGGCCTTAGTGTTTTCCCCAACAGGTTCTCAGCCAAATCTGTCATTTCTAACTTTAAGGTAACAGTTTGAAACTGAAATTGAAATTAATGCTTAATAAGGAAATATTGTAACATGTCACCCTGAAGTTATTGATGGTGGATATGAAGTTTGTCTGGTTTGATATTTGGGTTATTTCTAAACTGTCAATCCAAACTGCACATCTCAGCCTAATGCAGTCACACAAATCGTGCAGAATTTGCACATCCCCACTGTAAACAGTTGTGGGAACATTTGAAACAATGAGATTTGAAAGATATAAAGTCAAAATAAAATTGGATGTCAGAACTGGGGTAAAGAAATGCCCAAACAAAACACGCGGGACCGTCCCCGAAAGCTCTGTAATTGGAATCCAAATGAAAGTATTAAGGTAAAATCATATTTCAGGCCCGAAACGGCCTGTTTGTGAGATATTATAAAAATGATGGAATGTACATTCTGGGCATTACTTACCTCCCCTGCTAGCAATACGGCGTTCACACGGGGTGCAGGGGCAAAACTATTTCCAAGACAAATGCTTTAGATAAAGCACGTCCAAATATAAAAGCCTCTGTGGAGCGATCCAAGTCGCCCTGCTGGCCTTGGAAATGGGAAAGCAATAAAATAATTCTATTGTGCTTCTCTGGCTTTAAAAAAAAAAAGATTAAATAAATAATTATAAATAAGTATAAATAAAAAAAGCTTGGTATCCTTGACAATTTCCTTGACATAAGAACCTCACTTTTTTCTGGATTTTTTTTTCTACTGTCTTTTTTTTTCTGTCTTTCTGTCTGGTGTCTCTGCTTCCACCTTGATTTAATTCATTAATCTGTATGCAGAAAGCCAGCCCTCACCTCCACAGCACTGTTAGACATACAGCTCGGAATTGTACATTAATCCCCCAACTGTTTGACTCTGTTGGATGTTTAATAAGTGAGAGAGGCTGCATGCAGGATGAGAGATGAGCGAGGACAGGCGCAGCTCGACACCAGCCTGCACTCGTTCCTGCTGATAGAAATATTTATAGAAGGCTCCCCGGCGTTTTGATGGTGACAGCACATCCCACCAGCCCACAACATGTTAATGTATGATCACTTTCTTCAGCTGTAATTAAGTTATAGGCCTGGAGATTTTACTCGCTGACATGCTTTTGCCTAAAGAGAGAGAGAGAGAGAGAGAGAGAGAGAGAAAAGGCAAGAGAGAAAGAGAGAGAGAGAGAGAGAGAGAGAGGGAAGGCATCATGTGGTTTCTATTGCGCGCTGACAGAGCTTAATGTTAATGCGATGTTGCGATGCAGAGATGCCGGTACAGGCTGACAAATTCATTTAATTGCTTTTAACGATGCTGTGACCTGCATCATGATGTGGTGCAGGTTTTAAAATAACATTGCTTTCTAAAGACATACAGGAATGATAATGAACTGTGTTTCATGCTATGCTATCTTCGCTATCATAAAGAGCGGGGCAGACAAAACTAATTAATTAACAACAGAGGTATGCTTTCTCAATGCTGGTAAAAATCTGTAAAATGAATGCTGCCTTTCCATTAGTTCAGCTAGTATCTGAAACAAAAGTGACAATTTGTTCCTGCAAATTTACATTCTGTTTCTGAAAATTAACAACAGCAGTGTAAAAATATAGTATATGTATGCTTTAATGATATGCATTTAAAATATTTGTCAGAAATGGATATTGACCATTTAATTTTACAGTACTTTCACAGGGATGTAGAATTTTTAGACCCGCTCTTTCTTTAGAACCAGGACCAGGAGGCCAGCCTTGTGTCTGTAGCATTGATCTTTATTTCTTCATTGAGGGCATGGTTCGCAACGGCAAGCTGACCTGCTGGACATTGAAAATGTGTTTATGTAGGCTGGCTTAGGCACATTAATGACTGGACCACTGCCAAATTAGGTACAGAAGCAACAGTTGGTGTTAACCTATACATGAACAGCCAATAATAACTGTTCACAATGTCTTCCTATTGTCCTCTCAGGTACAGCTCACATAAAACATACATAGATCACATACATATTATAACACATGGTACTGAACATGTTACACATAAGACATATAATACAGCAGATCCTTCAGTGTTTTGTGTAACAGTTCTACCTGTAGCTAAGTTTGAGAACCTTCCACATATCACTAATACATCATTACCAGGTTTAGGTCAAATTTGGATATTTGGAGCCAAATATTCAATCTTTCTCCATACTCTGTGCTATCATTTGCAAATTGCTGTTGTTTGAACAAAACCTCATATCTGCAAAATGGTAACTTTACAGGGGAAGGAAAAAACATGCTCTACTTTGAATGTAAGTCAATGGAACCAGACTTTTCCAAGTAATTTTGGATCATTTCTGTTGGTCCATTCATCATGGAATTTACATACAACATAAAGGACAACAGAAACTTTTGAACTATGTCAAAAACCGAGAAATGACCAAAATGGAGATATGAGGTTTTCTTACGACAGCAGTGAAATGCATTTCAGTTGTTAACATATGATTTCTATTGTTAACATAAAACTAATTTCCATCCATAGACATACATTTTCAGCTTACTTTCATTTGTTCTCATAATCTCACCATCTGTTTTAATGTTGGTGAAAACTTGCCAAACAGAACCAGCGATGGCAGGAAAAAGCAACCATGACATTTTTGAAAGAGTTTACTAAAATTTCCAGTTGACTAGCTGTCAGGTTACTGTATCACACCTATTCTGTTTTCATTATTTCAAGTAAGTGTTTATATCTATATAACCTGTGCACATCTTGTTGGGTTCTTATTGAGCATCGACCTTGATCGAGCAGTTTCGGATTTCCTGACTTGTTGGAATGTGTTCACTGTTACAGATGGATAACAACAGTACAGATACTGTAAATACACAACTTTTACTCGTGTTAGTGCACAAGTGTATCTCTATAGCTGTAAAAGCAGATTTTCTCTTTCGTGATTACACGTGTAATAGGGTGAACTGCTGTTTTTCCCAAAAAGGCCGAAAAGCTTCCTCTGCATCTGCACAGTGTAACTGCACATCTGTTACTATCACAATCAAGATATACAGCTGAGATGCACTAAAAACTAAAGTTGATACACATATGTTTGTGTAAGCTGTACTACAGTAATACATCTATAACACTTGTATCACCAGTAGTTGCTATTGTTGTTATTTTTGTTGTTGTATCTATTGTTCACATATAACTACACAGTTAACCCCTTAACAATCCAGGCTTATTACATATAAAGGTTTATTATTCAGTAGCTACAGGGACTTCAATGCAAACTAATGGAGCTATTCTTAGGTCATAGAAGTAATACTTTGGCTTATTAAGGGAGATACACTTAAAATAAAGTGGGACAGATTTTCTTTGTAATATGAACTGAAAATCTTATCTTCAGCTTATCAGAATATGGGACTAAAGATAGCGAGTTTCTGTAATATGGCTCCAGGTTTCTACACTTTACAGCCCCCATGTGTGCCATGCTGTCATGATTGACACATATGTTGTTCACATTAAAAATTTACTGTTCATTTCTCACTTTAATGACACAACTGTGTAACTTTATTACCATTATTAACATGTCAGCCCAGATTACAGCTCCACTCAAAAATTTGTACTCAGATGATTGACATCCTTGTGCTCAAATGCTTCAGTACATTGCAAAATCAGCTACACCTACACCGCTAAACTGGTCTCTGAAGTATACTGTGTCATTACCATTATTGGTCTCCAACATGTGCCGTAGGTGTTAATTTCACACTTTTCCACAGGGCTGTAATTTCAGCCATGCTGTGAAATAATAATGATGTGCACGGCTTTATCAACCCTTTATTCCAGTATGTCAGTGCCTTTAACCCTGTAGAGAAAACATAACTGCCTCTCTTGGGAGAAGTTCTCATTGTTGTATTGTAACGTGGATAGTTCCGGTCCTAAAATCTGATTGGCTGAGCCATGTTTGAATCTGTTGTAAAATCCATGATATAGGTACACCTATGACCAGCTAACAGCAACTGAACTGTATGTTACTGTGCCATGGCACAACCTTGTGCTGTTAATGGAATAATCTTTGACTCTCATGCTGCTCGTATGGACCACCAAGTATATTGATAAGATAAAAACCCATTTTCTATTTAAACTGAGAGGCTGGCAGCTTATGCTCTTAACTAGAACTAGGCTGGTCAGCTAGCTAACAGGTTAAAAGATAACCAACAGCCTAAACAACTCCATCATTAATATCACAGGCTTGAATTACAGTACTTACAGTATGATTAACTGTAAAACAGCAGTATAAAAGTCTAAAAATGTCACATGAATGGATTAAATGCTTCATTCGTGTTTCAGCCAGAAGTCGCGACAAATCCAGGCTGAATCCTAAATGGCTCTGTATTCCCTAAATAGTGTACTAGCTACGAACGTTTAGAAATTCTAGCCTCTACTCTATTAATCAAGTCCCAAATTACTATTTTTAACTATATTTGCACTGTTGGGCTGCGGGATCCAGTATTTAAATTCCTACGTAGTGCACTATGTAGGGAGCAAGGAGCCGTTTGAGATTCAGCCCCAGCATTGGATTGGTGCTAAATAAGATTTGCGGTTGTAATTTGGGGACCAAAAAGTACTTATAAGGCAAAAGGTTTTGCATTAAACAGTGCTGTGTTATTATATCTTCGTTGTTATATGACAAAAAGTTACAAACAAATCATGAAATGACTGCAATATACAGTGATGGACAACGGAACATTTGCCTCATTCAGTGATCCATGGTGCTTGGCAACAATACCATACTCGGAACTATATTTTTTGGCGGAACTATATTTTTTGTTTATGGTGATTATTGTTATTAATGTCCTAAATTATTTTCTGAAAAAATATTTCGCATATTTTATGTTGGCCGCTGTTTTATAAAAGCTCTGCTTTACGTCGTGCCTAATGACACCCTTCCCTGTGATATAATCGCAGTAATGCATGCCCTCTCGTTGCTTATTGCTTTAATACAATTTGTTGTATGTGTGGTTTTATATACCAAGAACAGTCGTAATTCATTTCTACATGGTCATTTCCAGTCTCTCTTTAACCTCTAGATTTAAATGTCTGGATGTTTTTGTTACTGATAAATGACCTCTGTGCTGACTGGCTGTCCTGTATTGTGCCTCAGTCTGGGCTCAAATACTCTTGATAACTTCAGTGTAAGTGAGTGGTGGTAATGGTAACTGTAACTGTAGACTTGGACTGTGGACAAATGCATTGGTTTTTGTGACATCACAAAGATAATGACTTTCAAAATGGGCTGTGTTTGTTGCTTAGTTCACCAATTGGGACTGGAAACTGAATGCTACATTTTGAAACTTTAACAATCTATACATACTGGTCCGAAAGTGAAAAGAAAGAAGGGAAAAGGTCAGTAATCCATGATATAGGCCCTTTAATAAATGTGTGATGTTAGGCTTCAGAAATGCAAATATTAAGATCTTTTATGTAGCCTATGCTGTCACACTGTGGATGGCCTATGCAGCAAGAATAAATGAGTATTTAATGGTAGCTCAAAAGCAAAAGTCCAGCCTTGTGGCTCTTACTGCAGGCATATCCATTATGAATCATGGGTAAATATTACATTTTGCAAGTCAACTGTTCTTAAAAGGGTCTACTGAGACTCAGGAACATGCGCCTTTGCAAATAGATCTAATATTAAAACATATAATCTAATTCCAGGATAGGCCCTCGACATCACAGGGAAAGCTAACATTTGCAGTGCATGCATATTCATGAACGGAGAAGCCAGCAGAGCCAGAGGGACAGACTAATTTCAACAAAAGGATTTGTGTTTGGAAAGTAATGAGTCCAAAAATACCCATAAGCCAGATTACAATTGTAGTGGCACTTAACAGATGTTGAATCACAATCATACACTGTAGCAAACACACTAGCTGCTTTCAAATGCTAAAGACCAGGCCTTGAGCAGGGGTATTAGAAACACCTTGTCGAGGAATCATTAGCATAATGCTGATAATGCAGATTCTAACTTAACATCACAGCTAACTAATCTGTCTCCACTTTGGCATAGAAGTATACAAATCTCAGTGTGTGAAATGCTAATAAAAACAGAAAGCAGTGATTAGCAAATGCTGTTTGACTTGTTTTCAGTGAAAACAGTACAAAAACCCAATATTTGATGTTTTGTTTTAATATTGCTTTTTATGTAACATGTTCCAAAAAAGCTGGGACAGGAGCATGTTTACCACCTTTCCTTTTCACAATGCTTAATAAACATTTAGGGACTGAAGACACCAATTGATGCCGTTTTAAAAGCATTTTTTTTCCAACTTTCAGCTATGCAACCATACAGGGATCTTCAAAATGTGCCACATAATTTCAATCTGAGACAAGTGTGGACTGTAGAGGGGGCAATCTCGCGCACACACAGCACTGCTGCTGGAATGTGCAGAGAGCGACTTGGCCTTGTACTGTATGTAGGAATGTTTTGAGGTATCCTATTGAAGGTTTATAAAACCTTTTTTATTGAACCTTTTAAAATCCCGGTCTTATTACATACTAAGGCTTATTATTCAGTAACTACAGGGACTTCCATACAAACTCGTTGGCTATTCTTATGGTATAGAAGCATGCAATAAAACTTTGGGCCCGCCGGTGGGCCCTGGACATGTGAGGATATAGATACCAACAAATCTTAAAGAATTAATTACTGCATTGACATCTCTTGTAAACAAAATCATAAACAAAAAGATGAGTGAAAACACTGCTTGTACAACCTAATTTCCAAAAAGTTGGGACACTGTGCAAAATATAAATGCAATAACATGCAAATCATGTAAAGCCTATATTTAATTGAAAATAGTACAAAGACAACATCTGAAATCTTGAAACTGAGACATGTTGAAATGTTGGGACGGGGGCATGTTTACCACTGTGTTGCATCACCTCTTCTTTTAACAACACTTTGTAAGCATTTGGGAATTGAGCAAACCAACTGCTGTAGTTCTGAAAGTGAAATGTTTTCCCATTTTTGCTTGACACAGAATTTCAGCTGCTCAACAGTTCAGGGTGTCCCTTGTTGTGTTTTTCATTTCATAATGCGCCAAATGTTTTCAATGGGTCACAAGCCTGGACTTCAGGCAGGCCAGTTTGACACCCTAACTCTTACTGTAAAGCCATGCTGTCATGCAGTGAAAGCACATGCAGAATGTTGTTTGGTATTGTTCTGCTGAAATATGCAAGGCCTTCCCTGAAAAAGACGTCATCTGGATGGCGCATATGTTGCCCCAAAGCCTTAATATATCCTCCACAGATGCATCACCCATGCCATGTGCACTAATGCACCCCATACCATCGCAGATCCTACCTTTTAAACTCTGAACTGATAACAAGCTGCATGGTCTCTCTCCTCTTTAGCCTGAGGATGTGGCATCCATGATTTCCAAAAATAATTAAAAATTTTGATTCATCGGACCACAGGGCACTCTGTCCATCTTACATGTGCTTGGGCCCAGAGAAGGCGGTGACGTTTCTGAATCCTGTTAATATGGTTTCTTCTCAACATGGCAAGCTTACATTTGTGGATGCAGCGATAAGCTGTGTTCACAGACAATGGTTTTTGGAATTGTTCCTGAGCCCATTGCAGAGATTTCTCTGGATTGGATTGTATTGGATTATTATATATTATTATGCACACTTTGGAAAAGTTTTCAGCCTTGACCCATTCTTGGTTATAAAGGACTAGATCTTTCTTAAGCCTTGGGTACACTACACTACTCTTTAAAGTCTCTTTAAAGTTAGGGATCACACACCACTCAACTTTTGAGCTGTTGCTGAACCGAATGGAGCTCACTGAACTCACGAGAACTCACAAGAACTCACGCATTCTCCCGTTACTAGGAGACACAAATAAACTAATGTGGAGCTGCTCACTGCTGGTGATTTCTCTGCCATTTGAGTTAACACAATAAAGAAGCAGCAGGTAAACACGTTTAAGTGATGCTTATGGATGTAAAAATGTGATCAGTGTGGTATTTTTTTAGAGTCTTAAATGTACAGAAACTCGATTGTGTTCATGCCTTAAACTCATTAAAAAGCTTCGCTCCACACAAGTGACTTTTCGCCATTTTTCTTTGTTTACTTGCTTTATTTTCTTCTTTCATGATCTAAGTTTTCATAGGCTGTTGCAGGAGTCCATTCTGATTGAGCCATTGACCGGTTTACACTAGATTATGCTCAGAGCCGGGTCGAAAAAATCAAACATGTTTGATAAACTCTGACTGGTCTGAAACGTGAGTCTGCACCCCTCACATGCTACTTGACTCTCTCTCCAACTGTCCACTGACCCAAAAATCTGTGGACTAGAGTCGACCAGCACTGTCTCGGCCAGACTGAGAATCAGGCATAAAGGTTGTGTAGTGTAACCCCAGCTTTAGTTGCTCTTGGAAGCTTTTGTACCCAGGCAAGATTGCATCACCTGTTTAAGATGTTTTTTGAACGTTTCACAAATTTCTGATTTTGTTTCAAAACAGGTTGAAGTGAATTTACATATCAAAGTTTTCTGTTCTTATCAGCATTTTATATACATACTGTCCCAACTTTTCTGGAATTGAGGTTTGTAAGTGAATCTATACTTTGCCATAGTTCTGCCTTCAATGTCAACTTCGATTTGAGCTTTCTTAAGTTACTGGAGAGCAGATAAATGAATGTTGATTTTAATCTGAAAACTTTTGCTAGCCTTTATTTCTCCTGAATTGCTAGCGACCAAACTTTTCTCCTCATTGCTTTTTCTGCTAAAGCTGTATTTCTCAATTTGCACAGGCAGCCTGCTGCATGTGGCGTGGTGGCAGTAATGCCTTATTTCTTTATTTATTTATTGGGAGGTGGGCGAGGTGGCATAATGGCATTGAAAGCCTGGGGCTATGAGACAGAAGGCGCTACTTCATTGGCATAATACTAATAAGAGAATAGCGCCAATGTCTGTTTCATAGTTCTTTCATTTTTCTTCCAAATCCACAATGGATTTGAATGAAATTACCTAGTTTTTTTTTGCTTTTCCAGCCATCTGAGACCAGCACATCTGCTGCTCTTTCACAAGCCCTAGCTGTGTCTTCTCAGGAGGGACAGTGACTTCTGTATGATCCTCTAAAAATAGACAATTAAACTAATGTCTAGGAGGATAATAAATAATTAAGACAGCTAATACTTATCTTCTTGGCTCATTTAGGCAAAATAAAGGCAACATGGTTGCTTTGGGGATTGAAAAGGTATAAAGCCAAAACACTTCTGCCTTGTATTTTCTACTCTCTTTGAATAATTAATGGTTCAATTGCCATGTTGCTTACATTCTCTGTATACTTTCTCTCCCTCTTTTTCCTCTGACCTGGCAGCTGCTGGATGATGTGTGTTGAGAATTTTTTTTTTTCCTCTCTGCCACCTCTCAACATCTGTTAACAGTTTTCATTACTCATTCACTCTCTGTGTTCCTCTCTGCAGTGGAATCACCGTGATAAGTGGGCCTGGGCAGGAGCTGATGAAATAAACCGCCCACGGATCACTGTTGCATTATTTTCGGATTTTGGCCGGCAGCGGTGCAGCTCTTCATCCATTGACTCTGTGATTATCTTCCAAACTAGCGGCTATAAATAGGACAGCATATAATGATTTTTGTCATCACTTTCCAGTCTTGTCTTAGTCTATTATCTCAGTATAACCATCGTCTCTCTGAAAGAAATAAAGAAACAAACCGTAAGAGGGTGTACATTACAGTGATTATATCACGGCTAAAGATGAACTCAAGTGTCAATTTTTATCTATTACGTATAAAAGACATTCTATTAGGTGAACTGGTTGTAACCTACTGCCTGAAAGTCCAGCTAACAGGGGAAGAACAGACCACCAAATATCAGTGATAATCCAGGCTGCACTGATCGACAACTGGGTTTGTGCTACACTCAGAAAAAAGGTGCCAATCTGTTATTGGGGCAGTACCCCTCTTGTCACTGGGGTGGTCCTCACCTAACACCTTTAGTCAGGGAACATAACTGTACCATAATCCATTGAAATTATATTTTTGACTCCACACACCCCGTCTCGTCTCCAGGCTTATTTTATTGTTCTGTTTTAGAACATTAGGTTCTAAAAAGATATAAATATGTACTTTTCCTCCAAGAAAAACCTACTAACACCACTGTTGTACCTTTGAAGGAACACTTACATTGTTTGTACCTTGTTGAACAAAAAAATGTACCTGCACAGAACCTTTATTTCTAACAGCGTGGTACAAAAATGATTTCTGTTCACATATAACCAACAAAACCAAGATTTTCCACAAATACATAGAAAAACATATTAGCTAACACACATTTGCATAATAGCATAACAGCATATTTAATAACAATAACATTTTGACGCATTATAAACATTCTTTGTGCTTTTACCAAAATTTAAAACTCTGGTGTAAAACATATTCATATTTGAGGTAGCTGTGTTTTAAAATATTGCCTCTGAGTCTTTATAAACATAAAAAAGTCACATGACTACCCTTAATAAAGTTTCATTACATCACAAAATGTTTTTAATGTTTTCCCGCATTTTGGTGTAAGCAGAAAGAAGCATGCTTTTGATATGAGATGAGGACAATTTGATTCATAATACACCTCATTCCATCTCTGATCCCATTTGGGACTGTTGGCAACATGACATTACCTGATTTTCCCCATCCTAACACTTAAAGCAAAAACTGTAAAAGTGATTGAGATAATTATAATTCGTTATTATTGTTGTTTTTGTTTGCTAAACATTTACATAGCACAATCAAACATATGTTTGTTGTTTAACAATAAAAAATACTTAGAATTGATTAACTGGATTGTTTAAAAAATCCCAAGCCCAGTTACACAAGTTTATAACTGTAAAGTGTTAATGTATATTAATTAAAATTTTAACTAAAATTTTTCTACATCATTTGAACACAGCAGCTGCCCTTAATGAAAATTTGAAAATTCCATGATGATGTAACACGTCTGCCCTGTTCTGTAGTCCTGGTTTCTGTGTGTCATGGGCTCCTGTTTGTTTATGTTCCTTCTTTACTCCTGGTTCCTCCTTTGTATTTGCCCTCTTGTCTCTTTCCAGTCTAGTTTTCCTGTCATGTGCCTTTGTTTGGTTTTCTTGCCCCGTCCTCATGTAACACCCCTCACCTGATGTCTGTTCAATTCTCCTCCCCTCCATCATCAGTCTCAGCTGTCTTGTTACCTGTGTGCTTCATACACCTCCTGTTTTTAGTCTTATTTTTGTCCTGCATTCTGTGAGTTTGCTACTTTTGTCTGGTTTTGTCTGGTTTCCAGTTATCTTCCTATCAGGCAAACATTAAAACCACCTCCTTGTTTCTACGCTCATTGTCCATTTTATCAGCTCCACTTACTACATAGGTGCACTTTTTAGTTCTACAATTACAGACTGTAGTCCATCTGTTTCTCTGCATACTTTGTTAGCCCCCTTTTACCCTGTTCTTCCATAGTCAGGACCCTTACAGGTATTATTTAGGTGGTGGATCATTCTCAGCACTGAAGTAACACTGATGTGGTGGTGGTATGTTAGTGTGTGTTGGGCTGGTGTTTTCAAACATTGTGTCCACTTACTATCCACTCTATTAGACACTCCTACCTTGTCTGTCCACTTTGTAGATGCAAAGTCAGAGATTGTAGCTCATCTGTTCCTGCACAGTTTGTGTTGGTCATCCTCTAGACCTTCGTTGGATGCTGCCCACAGGATGCTGCCGGCCGGATATTTTTGGTTGGTGGACTATTTTCAGTCCAGCAGTGACACAGAAGTGTCACAGTAGCACTGCTGTGTCTGGTCCACTCATATATAACCAACAAAACACAATTATATTACGTAAGACAAATGAACAGATTAGCTTATTAACACATTCAATAAAATAACATTAACAAATAATATAAACATTCTTTGTGCTTTGACTTCAAGTGAAAATCTACAATCATATATTATTTCATGAACGATGTAATAACTATGAATAACCTGCTGCATAGATAGAGTATTTAAGTGTTCAGTGTATGTTATAAAGACAATGAGGTGGCTCAGCCAATCAGATTGTACAACTAAAACTCTTCCCTTGTAATTATAAGTTTCTGTCTGACATTTTTGTCAAAATTAAGTTTTTCACAAACTCTTATTCTGTGACAACTTCCTAACATTATATGAGGTGTTTTTTGAGTTATATGCATTTTTGGACTCTTTATTTAGAATCAAGTTCTACTTCTTTGTCATGTCACCGCTCTGCTCAGTGACTGCAGGATAAGTTTTCTAAAATTAAATGAATCACGAAACTGAAGTTATAAATGTTAAGCCTTACAGGTGGTTAATCTGTGAGCATTTGAATTGATAAGGTATTATTACAATACGAACATTAATGTAATTTATTTATACATCTTTTTTTTTTTCTTTCTCTCAACATAAGTCATTTTGTTGCTTTAGAGTCACATTTCTGATATAAAACAAACCTCACACTGCCTTTAGACTGACCTGCTACACTTACTTGCTGGCACAGTTTATTACAGTAGCTGTTGATGTGAAACCTAAAGGACATTTAAACGAATGGCTCCTACCAAACATTTACCTTTTGCACTGGAAAAAATATTTAGCATTGAACTTCATACTTAATCTATCAATTAATGCTTTTTTGAATAAGAAGAAGATTCATCCTAAAACAAGAAATAAAAGTCCTAAAAAGTCATAAAAAATGTCGTATAAAATATAAATAAAAGTCATAAAAATGTCATAGAAAGCATTACATTTAGACATGCAGACACTCTGTTACACTTATTTTATGTTTTTAAATAAATTACAAGTATAAACTTGTTTGTGTTCCTTGAAAATCATTGCTTTTGTTTTGCTTCATGTTTTGCCAGACAGAACCTCATAATTCCAAGCAGAAAGTGAGTTCCTAGGATTAGAAGGCTCTAACTGCATTTGTCATTTCCATGTATGGAAGAGATATGTTCCATAAATCAGTTTTCCTATTTGGAATGCAAAATCTCAAAACTGCTCAGAACGCAAATAGAACCTTATAATTCCAAGGGGACAAACTATCCATTTTTTGGTTATTCTGTGATCTGCAAAAATTCTTCAACCTTTTTCTCCAGTTTTAAAAACTACACTTCTACAAAGCATAAAAAAGAGTCTACAGTAAACACAACAGTGACAACAAAATCAAAAGTCTTGATGTCAAAAACAGCTTCCAAAAGCACACACTACCTGGCTGCCACGTAACAAGACAGCTTAATGCTACATGCACAAGCAGAGGGAGTTTTGTGGAGCGTTTATGATTAGCCGAGTGTAGCAGTGCCTGACAAATGGAGCCACTCACAGGGAGTGTATGAGAGAGGCATTCTAATGGGCATGAACTGCAATGCAACGCACCTCATGAACCTCCATCGATTCTAGAGCATAACCATGCCAACGTGTCGATGTGTGAGTGATGCTGCTGCCCTTATCCGCTTAAAGGGCAGGTGCTTTTGACCAAATCACTATTTGCACATCAACAGAATACTACCAGCGGGTCACAGTCACTTATGATGACTGGGTTGAGTGATTAAAATGTGTTAAATAATTCACTGTAATAGTGCGTCTTTCACAACCCTGTGTCTTTTTGACCTTAATAAATATTTAAAAATGGCCAATTCAGCTGAAAGAGAACATAGATGATGCATTTACTACCATGAATCAGGGAAATCATAAGGAGATCCAAGTGCATCCCAATGTAACTATTCAAAAAATGTTTGAATGTAATGAGCTAGAAAACAGCTTAACATTTGGGCCTTGATTGTTTATCATGAACATATCATAATAAAGCAGTGTTTCATGGAGAAACCTTGACCTTATAAGTAGCTCATCAAATTATTACATAGCACTTATCACCACTAGCATCTCCATACAATTTCCTGTGTAATGGGAGCATCAGACTAATGGTGCATCATTTTCCCACACTGGGTTTATTTGCCAATCAAAACAGATCCACCAAAAACATGCAGGCAACAGGATTCTTTATTTTGTATGATGTAGTTTTAGAGTGAATTCTTCAATAAAGTAAGCCTAACTCTCAATATTAGAGTAGTCTGCTAGCCTGTTAGCTATCTGCTGAGATTATAAGTTCAGTTCAACTTAAGTAAACAAGTTTAAACATACCTGTGTTCTTATGTAGGGTATGTCTACTACTGTTTTGGATAATTTACATAATGTCCTTTCCTTGTTCTCAGCCACCCCTAGCTGCTAGGGGTCGTGCAGGCACCACTAAGGGGTAATTAGAGCTGAATGGTAACAGAAGTGGGCACACACTGCTTTCTGCTCAGTCTTGAGTTCACGTTGCAATGTGCATGTCTCAGACTAAGCTGGTATTAGTACCTTTCTCAAGTCTTGAGTTCTGGTTTATCGAGTATCACTCAGTGTAAGTATTAAACAAACAAACAAACAAACAAACAAAAAACCTTGAGTGCCCTTTTGGTGACTGCATTTCCCCTTTAGTTCCTTGAAAATCTGTTTAGTTTGAAGACGCTGCTCTGGTGTTTTTTTTGTTTGGCCTTAACCCTCTAATGAAACTGTTAACAATGTTGCGGTGATGGTCACACTCCCTCCCATTTCACAAGTCTTACAGACTTGCTGTGGAGGACCTAAGGGCTCGTGTAGGGACATGAAAAGACAGAGACTCAGTGATATAAGAAGGTACTAAACCATAAGAGCTTCATGTAAAAGCAGAAGGTCTTTAAAATCAGGTCTAATAGATACAGGGGGGCGGTGCAGGGTAGCCAGAACAGGAGTGATGTGCTCTCTCTTCCTGGCTTTTGTTAAAAGTCTGGCAGCAGAGTCCTGAATTAGCTGTTTTCTATTGACTTTTTTTGGAACAACAGTGAAGAGAGTATTGAGCATTTCGGTCTACGTGAAATAAAGGCATGAATAAGCTTCTCAGCATCCTGTTGAATTAAAACCGGATGTACTTTGCCAAGAAATATTGCCAAAAGCCATCCATTTTTAACTCAACGGGAGTGTATTTTGGCAGTATTTCTTAGGTAGAAGAGGGCTGTTTTGGTCACCTTGCTAATGTGTGATTTAAAAAAATTACACCCAAACTTGTTACTTCCTCTTTGCATTGATGACTCAGATTTCCTAGCCTAGTAGAAAGTGCATCTCTTGTAAGTTATGTGTCATGAGTTTCTTATCCTTATTTACTTTCAGAAAATCATTACTCATCCAGTGATTAATAGTGGGCAGACAGGGGGTCAGGGAGCTCAGGGCATGTATGTCATCAGGCTCCACAGAAATGTACCTGTATCATCAGCGTAGCTATGAAAATTAATAATGTGTTCTCTGATGACATCACCCAGCTGTAGCATATACACCAATCAGGCATAACATTATGACCACCTCTTTATTTCTATGCTCACTGTCCATTTTATCAGCTCCACTTACTATATAGGTGCACTTTGTAGTTCTACAGTCACAGACTGTAGTCCATCTGTTTCTCTGCATACTTTGTTAGCCCCCTTTTACCCTGTTCTTCAGTGGTCAGGACCCCCATGGACCCTCACAGAACAGCTACTATTTGGTTGGTGGATTATTCTCAGTACTGCAGTAACACTGGCATGGTGTGTTAGTGTGTGTTATGCTGGTACGAGTGGATCAGACACAGCAGTGCTGCTGGAGTTTTTAAACACTGTGTCCACTCACTGTCCACTCTATTAGACACTCCTTCCTTCTCAGTCCACCTTGTAGATGTAAAGTCAGAGACGATAGCTCATCTGCTGCTGCACAGTTTGTGTTGGTCATCCTCTAGTCCTTCATCAGTGGTCACAGGACGCTGCTCAGAGGACGCTGTTAGCTGGATATTTTTGGTCAGTGGACTATTCTCAGTCCAGCAGTGACACTGAGGTGTTTAAAAACTCCAGCAGCACTGCTGTGTCTGATCCACTCAGACCAGCGCAACACACACTAACACACCACCACCACATCAGTGTTACTGCAGTGCTGATGATCCACCACCCAAACAGTACCTGCTCTGTGTGAATCCATGGGGGTCCTGACCACTGAAGAACAGGGTAAAAGGGGCTAACAAAGTATGCAGAGAAACCGATGGACTACAGTCTGTAATTGCAAACCTACAAAGTGCACCTATATAGTAAAGTGGAGCTGATAAAATGGACAATGAGCATAGAAACAAGGAGGTGGTCATAATGTTATGCCTGATCGATCAATAATGAACAAAGAAGGGGACCAAGACAGCCTCCTTGAACAACACCACAAGATATGTCATATTTCTTTGATGTATAATTTCCAAGGCTTAGATAAAATTGTCTTCCTGTAGTGCATGTTGGAAACCAGCTAAGGGCACATTCAGAGAGACCAGCTCAGTTTTCTAGCTGATTGATTAAAATGCTGTGGTCAGCTGTGTCAAATACAGCACTCAGATCTAACAGAATAAGAACTGAGACCTTGTGTGCAGCAGTACTGAGTCTAAGGTCATTAACTATCTTAGTTAGAGCAGCCTCTGTACTGTGATTAGACTGATTAGATTGTTAAGCTGACTGAATTTTTTACCAAACGGTTCTTTTATTTTCCCTGTAGAAGATGCTGAATAAGGACTTGCTAGTCATGATTGTTGCTTATTTGATTTATTTAGCATTCAAAGAGAAAAAATGAACAGATATTTTCATATTTTTCTGTGTACAACCCAAACATTGGATATTCCAACAATGGACACTGCTTTGTTTGTTTTAATATTTGGTATTTTAGAATGTTTGGTATTTTTAGCATTAGGCACTGTGCTACTACACTTAGCATCAGTATCAGTCAAATGCCTGATACCATGACAACCTGTGGCGTAAAATGAATACTCCAGTGTTTTTCAACCTAAACTCAATCTGCTCCATCAATCTGGTGATCAATTTCTTGTATTCAAAAGAACAGAATACTTGACTTAAATCATAATTAATAGAACCCACAGGGAGCTGTCTGAGCACCTGCCCATTGATTTCTATTGTAAACGTGTTTTTGAATCAATGGCTTATCTGTTCTGTGAAGTACAGGGAGACATGTCAAAAAGACTGTCTGTGGTAATCGACTATAAGCTACAGATGGAGCAGAAAGAGGATAGATTGAAAAACTCTGGAGTATTCCTTTAACAGGCCTCATTTGAATTAATTCCAATGCTGTAACTTGTCGTTTAGAAGCAAATCCTTTCTGTCCCTTTGGGTTTGCTTCTCTGATTCTCACGAGATCTCTTTTTCAACGTGTCTGAGTCTGCCTGCCAGAGTTAAAAAAGAGATAAGCAATAGTCCTTCACTTTGTACTGGGTTCTAGAAGTCCTACCTGCAATTCTATCTCTCGCTCTCTCCTGATGTACACACGCACACACTCAGCCAATTCACTGATACAGCTGTCAGACTGCAGTGGGACACAGCGAAGGCGATAAAGCTAAGTGATTTTTCTTCTGCTGTCGATAAGGCACAAGTTTATCGCTTCCTTGTAAAAGCTGTAACAAAAAACAACTCACTAGTATTAAACACGTGTATATTAAAGCTAGTCATTATTTTCTAAATAGCTTTTTTTTTACAGTCTGACCTAATTTCAAAACACTTTCTGCATCTTGGATTGGATTTCTATGAAATTGGTTTGGCTTGGATTCCAAAAAAGTTGGGACAGTATGTGAAATGATAATGAAAATGGAAAGCAGTGATTAAATTCTGCTTGACCTGTAAGTTAATTAAACTGAAAACAGTATAAAAACATGATATTTGGTGTTTTTTTATCTGGACATACTCATTCCACATTTGCCTGCAAGACGTTCCAAAAACGTCAGGACAGTAGCATGTTTACCACACCACCTTTCCTTTTAACAATATTTAATAAAGGTTTGGAGACTAAAGACCGATGCTCAACTGTGCCACATGTTTTCAATGGAAGACAAGTCTGGACTGCAGGCAGGCCAGTCTAACACCCGCACCTGTTGATTACGCAGCCATGATGTTACATTACCCTAATTAGTCCCACAATGGGGGGATTTCACCTCCACATTTTAACCCATCCGTGCAGTGAAACACCCACATACACTCTAGTGAATGCGCACACACACACTAGGGGGCAGTGAGCACACTTGCTCAGAGCGATGGGCAGTCCTATCCTTGGTGCCCAGGGAGCAGTTGGGGGTTAAGTGCCTTGCTCAAGGGCACTTCGGTCACATACTATCAGCTCAGGGGATCGAACCTGTGACCTTCTGGTCACAAGGCTGGTTCCAGCCCACGACTACCCCTTGTAACACATACAGAATGTGGCTTCATGTGTCGTTGCTTATATCTTTCAGCATTGGCCGACCGGTCTAAGGTGCTGGGTTGAGGCTCTAGTCTCTTTGGGGGCATGGGTTCAAATCCCACTGCTGCAAGGACAGGTTTTGAAGAAAAACCCATCCAGGTGTATGACAGTTTTTAGTGGCTTCTAGGTTGGTATATTGTAGTAGATAACACCTCTGCTTCCCCTGCTGTAGACTTCGGTTCAGTCCCCCACTTGGGCAAGTACCCTATGCTGTACCAATACGAGTCCTTGGGTGAGACTCCTAACACCACCTTTGCCCATGTGTGTAAAACATGATCAAATTGTAAGTTGCTCTGCCAAAATCCATAAAAAAGTAAAAGTTAAGCGTTAATGGTGCTTTCACGGGTGTGCAAGTTACTCATGCCATGGGCACTAATGTATCTATATACCATGACAGACTGTGGCTTTTCAACTTCAGGACATTTAGTGTCCAAAGTGGACACAGACCGCTGAGTCATAGTTTTCTGTGGATATGCGAACACGACAAACGAACTCAGACCCTCTAAACAGCCCCAAAAATGAATTGGGCTGAGACTACCTCTTGAAGTTCGTTTTGTGGTTCGATTGATTTGTGCATTGTGAAAACAAAACGGCCCCAGTTCACTTTTGTTTCGCTTTATGGTGAAGACCTTGAGGCTTACTGAATGCACAGCCACAGTCTTCCAGCACTTAAGCAGGTAAAAACAGCCTGTCCGTGATCTGCGACAAGACAGCAGCCCTGACATGTTAAAGCGATAAGATGCAAGCCCGTGTGATTTTACCGTGTTAAAGGCTCATGCTGTAAACGCACGCAACGCAGAGCTTTAAGCTGCTTTCACACTGAATGTTGAGTGAATGAAGATTCACCCCTGCACTTTCAAATACACTATTTCACGGCAGACACAGATGTTTGCCAGGTGGAATTCAGTGAGGAGCACAGTCGAAAACGGAACCCACTGCGGCAGACGTTTTTCCAGTTTTGCGCAATGCACTTCGGCCAGTCATTTCGGGGTGGCCAGTAGGAGAGCAGAAGGAGTGTCTGGTGGTTCCTCTGGCCACCTGAAAGGTTAGATATATCAGAGATTGTTGGCCACTTTGCGAGTGCTGCTCACACCGCGATTGCTGTTAAAGGGGTCTGAGTTCTGAAGTTGTGGTCTGAATAAGAAGTGGTCTGAGATCTCAAAGGACCAGAAAGAAAACTGAGTCCTCTTTATAGTTCACTTACATTGTGAATACAAACAGAACTGAGGTAATTTGCAGTTGGTTCCCTTTCAGATTCACTTTACGGAGCTCATTTAAACAGAACTATAGGTGGAAATATTACCCTTACACTGGTAACAATGTGAACACTTCTTTCTTTCTAGGAAGTTGTCTAGGATATGGTCCTATTCTGGCCCGCATGCCAACCAACACTCACATAGGAAAGCTAGAATTGGCCCAAAACTGTCTGCTATCTGGGAATAACCTATAAAACTCAACAAAAAACTCAACAGGTGGCACTAGTCCTCATATCATATTTGCTTATTCCAGTGTCTACTGCTCACAATAGCCCAGAGAAAGAACCTGTCCTTAAATCTGTTTTAATGCACCTGTACTGTCTGCCAGATGGCAGGAGACTGAACAGTTGGTGACCAGGATGGGAAGGGTTCTTGGTTATTTTCCTGGCTCTGCTGAGGCAGCGGGAGCTGGAGATATCTTCCTAATGACTCATGACATCAGACATTATGACATATATCATGACATCTTAATGTAATCACTATATTACAGGATATAATCTGTCATGATGACTCATGAGAGCATATTACATCTGCCGTTACATGTTTGTGGCATGTTATGTCAATGTTATTTGGTAGGGTTTAAGTGAAGTGTAAGCCTTAAAGAACTTAAGGGACAGTTTAACATTCACTTTAGCACAGTCGTAGTACATAAGAGTGAATGTTGCAAGAACCCAAGGACACCACAGGAGGCCTGACACAGCAAAGTTAGGTGAAGGCTTGAGCTATAATTAATGACCATGAGCTGTGAAGCTGACGCTGAGTTAAAACTTCCATGACTACAACACCTGAACACTGACTCATTAAATATTCAGACAAGAACTTTCACCACACCTTGTAAACTTTCACATTTAGATGATTTTTCAAGCAGCTTTTAAGGCCCAAACCCACACAAGTGATCAACTCCAAGAAGAAATCATACACATCAATCATAACCCGACTCTGTATTTCTTACCAAAGCCCCACTGTGATCAATAATGAGCTGTGTAGTTTTTCAAGTGGCAGAATAAAGAACTTTTGGAATTATTAATAATCTAGATGAATGAGTCATATTCTATGAGTCTGTATCTTCAATAACACCTTTTTTTTATATATGAGAGAATATATTTGCTATTTTTCTCCTGATGGACTGACTTGTTAGTGCTGGTTTTGAGTGGTTATGAATAAATGCACAACTCGAAATGCCTTGCAGGGAGCTAATCACAGATCACACAACTTGAGTGAGGGTTAAAAAAAAAACGTTTTAATTTAGCTAATGCGGAGCCCTGAATGGCTTTATGATAGAATAATAATAAGCTTTTTGCTGCAGATATATTTTTATAGACCACAGCAATAGCTATGCAATTAATACTGTACATGTTACTAACATGTTTGCTAGGAAGATGAGAAGCTGCTTTATAGCCAAACTGTATTTTTATTCCATTTTAATGAGTGTTAGAGAGGTTATGATACATTAAGGACAAAGTTCTGTGAGAGGAATAAAAAAGGGAACGGACTTGGTCTGTTGTCTTGTCTAAGAAGCACTTTAAGGTTTAATTTTCCTTACTAGGTGGGTTCTTTAGTGGCTTTTAGAGGTTGTGGTGGGCAAAACATGAAAGGCTACTTATATGAGTAAAGGACCATGCCTATTAGAGCTAGGCCTCGGTTCAGCTCACTAATATAAAACCTCAAAGCCTCTAGAATATTTTCTGAAAGTGTCCTTATGTGTTTTCTAATAGTCTGTTAGCATTAAGCTACTGCTGGTATACATGAACAATTTTGGCTGTTCTAGATTACTAATATACCTTCCATATTTAACCCTAATTATAAAGTATTTGCATGAGACAGTCACACATGCCATATGTTGTTATTTTCAGAAGACCCTGGGCTACTCAGATATGTCATTATTAGCATGTAAATGCTAACAGAATTTTGATATCTTGATGAATTTGGCTAATGTTTGATCAGAAATGTATCTGGTGTTTGATTCGTTGTATTAGTTATTATTGAGTAACAATGAACAATTAGCAAGGCAGTCTTTTATAATAGATTTTTTTGTCCTGAAAACTATATATATATATATATATATTATTTTTGCTAACAAATTGAATTGCATTTTTAATATCAGATATTTTCAATGCTCAACATAAATGTGTACTAAAAGACAGAACAAAATATTATTCATTTTATAATAATATTGATTATATTTGTTGTTGTTCATCTGTTAAAATGTGTTTTAGGGCCTGTTTGTGTGATTTTGGGGGAAAGATTGTACTCCAAATCCAACAGAACAGTCCCTCTGCATGGGGCCAGCATACAGTCGTACATTATATTCACGTTTGTGTCATTATTGTGTGTTTATACCTGTACATTTCTGATTATCAGCACTAAACTGAGTCAATCAGAGGACTGTTTGAGATATGAGAAGAAGTTCTAGATCATACATGTGCAGTGAGGCATTTAAATGTAATTATTTAATGGGGGAATCATGGACATAGATGTTGTTTTCTGAACTGTGTTACTGACTACATCATTGCTGAACCTCCATGAAGTCACTCTGGACACACAGGGAAAGTCCTGCTGAGCTGTGATGGTGAATTGCATCGCTGTTTTAACCCTTTTGTTGCCACATGAAGGCTAAAGCAGTGAGCTAAAAGCAGGTTTTACACTTTACGTTTTTCGCTTTTAACTTCTGAAACCTGGTTAGGCTACCACCCATACTCACAGTAAGCGATGTATCTAGAACTTTTAGAAAGACGTGGCCTAGACAAGAAGGATGTTTTTTATTCTGTTGACAGCCCCACCCATTCCAAACCAAAATGTGGTTTAATCCACTCTCACTTCTTAATCTTGTTGGTATTTAATTTGTGTAAGGCCTTCTGTCCAGCTCCTGAAGGCCTAAACAATGACTGAATGCATTTGCCTGAATTGACCTACATACCTAAAAAAAAATACTGATTGGATGTTTTTTCATTGGCTGTTTTAAGATTTTCCCTCTTTTGTTTTGTTACCAAAATTTAACAATAACATTGTTTACTACAATATTTGCAGAGTTTAAATGCAACATGCACGATGATTCTATTAAGTACAAACAGAAGACCCTGATGGTTTCCCCATCAATTCTATCCCAGAATCCTCTAGAGTAGCCTTGTGCTTAAAAGCAAACTTTAAAACAGGCTTGTTTTTGATGTTTCTGCTGACACAGGTGGATTTGTATTAATTCTGCTATAACTTAGCAATGTCTGTGTTTCTTCACTGGGGTGAAGACGAAGGGTGGAGATGCTGATGGACGAGCATTGGTTCACACTCTAGATGTCTAGTGATCTGTGACTATTTATTGATTTACTTACTTATTTGGGAAAAATTTCACAGCTCCAACCTAGAAAAGTCCATTTAAAGATATTCAGAAAAGATTTCACACATGGCCAATCTCAATAATTGATTCATTAAAAGAAAATAAATCAGAAGCCATGCTTAGAAAATTAATTACTATTCCATAATACCTAGTGCAGTGCTGTAACACACAGGCCAGATTTGAGAATGTTTTTCTATTGTCTCAGATTTGTCTTGGACTCGATAGCATTTGTATGCTGACTTGTCTTCATCTCGGTCATTGGTCTGGCCAGATTTAGTCTCTGGTCTCAACCGAAAACAGCTACCATTTAAAAAGTGATTTATTTATTTATTTATTTTATTGCCACCAACACACACTGACACAATTGCCAAGAAACTCCACGTAGTTATGTTCAGTTGTCCTCTGAAAAAGTGAGAAAAAAACTCAATTCACTTACTATTGGAGCAGTTTTCTGTATATTTCTGTGTATATTTATGCACAGTTTCACTTTTGCAGGGAAATAAATAAATGAATAAATAAATGTTTTGCCAAGTTTGTGTCAATTCCTGACATTAAATCAAAAGGAAATGGGTCAGATACGCAGCAATGCTGATACAGAATGTAAACTGAATGAAAATTGTGTAGTCCACCAAGCACTCTGAAAAGACTAAGAAAAGTAAGCAGGTAAAGAGTCATGAAAGGGGAATTCCACCCATTTTATATTTATTTTTATTTCTTCCTTATTAAATCATACATCACATACATCACTCAGACTGGTTTGATGAGAAATGATTATTTCATATTAACATGTCTTGTTAAATTACATGCTATACATAATTGTGTTTATAAAGAAATATATACATAAATGCATTATTATAAATGAAGCTTTTACATGAAGTTGTTATGAATACACTGCCTAATGTCTGAGACATTGTTTTACGACAGTTTTGAGATACATTTCCGGCCTAAAACATACTTTTATTTATTTATTTATTTATTTATTTATTTATTTATTTATTTATTATGGTGGAGGAGTACATGCAGAGTGTTGTAAAGAAAAATATCCCCCAATTTTTTTTTTATCATGAGCAACTTTATTTACTTTATTTACAACTCAACTACTAAACTATGCAGAAAGTTTGGAAAATCAATGGAATTCCCCTTTAAGTTTTGCTCTCTAAGAGGACTAGAGGTTTTTCTTGATCTTTACTCGATTTCGATTAGTGATTAGTCATAGCCTTGGTCTCAGGAAAGGTGATCTTGACTGCACTTCTAATATGCTACTAAATTTAAATTAAATCCAGATCAAGTATCCAGAATCAATTGGGCTATGTTTTTGTAAAAATAGATTATTATTATTATTATTATTATTATTAGTATTATTATTATTATTATTATTTCTGGACATCAATTCTTCTTTATTTCGGGATATCGCTACTTTTTTGTTTTCTCAGGGAATGAGGAGGACTGAGAAGATGACCAGGGAAGAAGTTACGTCTGAGTCATCGATCTTGAACTTGTAAACTTTTAAAGGCCTAAACGTTCTTCTTCCCTGCTTCATCTAATGCACTCCTCCCATTAGTGCACTCTATCAGACTCTCTTTCTACCTAAAAAACTTCTTTAAAATGAATGTTTTAATTTTCTATTTTCAAGTCACAAGCCAGGAGATTTAATATATAATTTGGTAAATCTTTAAACTGAGAAGTACAAATGTTTTGATTATGTAATTGCACTACTTAATTTATTTATTTAACATTTCTGAGTTTCCATGAATTCAACGTGTTTTCTACCTATCTTTATAAAGAAAGGCTTTAGTCAGTGTTACCTTCTCTGTTGCATTACTCAGACTGCTTCTTTTCTCCTAAAGCAACTTATCAAGGTGCTAAAACGTGCACAGTCTGGGCAGAACCATCAGCTTGAACATGTTGCCGTGGACGCCATGGGCACTGTTTGGCCTTTTGACTATTAGACTGTACCAGGGATCAGCAACCCAAATGTTAAGATGAGCCATTTCATCCTTTCAACAAATATCAGTCCTCTTTGGGAGCCACATTTTGTGTCCTATTTATTAAAGTAACCTTTTACCATCTTGGCTGTAAATATGTCTCAGTATGTGCTAATGTACTAGTATAGGTAAAAAAAAATGTCATATAAAAGAAAACGCAGACTTACTTTGCTCTGCTTTAAGCTTTTCTCACATCTCTAGCAGAAAATGTCTGCAAAAGTGGAATAGTAAAACGTCTCTGACAGTTTTTACAAGGCTAAAACCGGCTTCTGATTCAACGGCTTTCTTGTTAAAATGTTCGCATCCCACCTTAAAGGGTGCCTGAAGTGCCAGAATGTAACTGCTGCACCATTTAAGGTGGAATGGGAAAAATTCAAACAAGAAGTTAGCGGCAAGCTTTGTGACTTTATAGTGTTTGATTCTTTCTTGTTTCAGATTAAACATATCAGGAAACCAGCTGGAGTGATTAGAAATGCAAATAAGTCCACTTGTCTCTAAATTATCGATGTTCGTCTCTTCTGTGCCCTTTCGTTAGCTACTAGCTCGGTGAGATTGTTGTCTGCTTTGCTGTGTGGCCAGCAGTCTGTTAAAAAGTGAATTAGCATTGTTTAAGACCATTTATGAATTAACTCCAGTGTTTAAGACCATTTATCACTGGAACTGTGTGTTAGAAGGCTCAGCAAAGCTAATTAGTGCAAAAGAGGATTATTTTTTAGATTATTTTTACCTAAAAATTCCTAAAACCTAATTCTGCTGTGGAGCTGCAAGAGAGTAGCAAAAGGGCCACATGTGGCACTGGAGCCACAAGTTGCTGACCCTGGACTATACCAAAGTCTAAGACCATTTCTATGTCACTTCAGTGGCTTTTCTTGAGGTTTGTTTTAAGATCAAAAGGAAACTGCACCTACAACTTCAGTTCTGAGGGGAACCACACCCCCCAAGTTGGCACTTGTCTGTCACAGTGAATGCTTTAACATCTTTAAACATAATGTAACATTAGACAAAGAGAACCTCATCAAAACACATTTTTAATCATCTTGTAATTTATTCAAGGAGCAAAGTTGTCCAAAATGCAAATTAACTGTGTGAAAAAGTAATCGCTAATCCTAACCCTAACCTTAACCTCAAAACAAAACCTAATCCTTACCCTTACACTGGCTGTAACCCTAATCTTAACCTCGAGCCAAAACCTAATACTAACCCTAACCTTAATCTCAACACAAAACCTAATCCCAACCTTCACCCTGGCTCTAATCCTAACCTTATCTTTAACCTTTTTGGGGCAGTCGTAGGCTGGAGGTTAGGGAACCAGCCTTGTGACCGGAAGGTCGCTTGTTCAATCCCCTCAGCTAACAGTACATGACTGAAGTGCCCTTGAGCAAGGCACCTAACCCCTAACTGCTCCCCGGGCGCCGTGGATAGGGCTGCCCACCGCTCCAGGCAAGTGTGCTCACTGCCCCCAGCCTTGTGACCTGAAGGTCGCTTGTTCAATCCCCTCAGCTAACAGTACGTGACTGAAGTGCCCTTGAGCAAGGCACCTAACCCCCAACTGCTCCCCGGGCGCCGTGGATAGGGCTGCCCACCGCTCCAGGCAAGTGTGCTCACTGCCCCCTAGTGTGTGTGTTCACTAGTGTGTATGTGGTGTTTCACTGCAGGGATGGGTTAAATGCAGAGGTCTAATTCCGATGTGTTTAGACACAGTTGGCTAAAACATTCATTTCATTTCATCTTAACCTCAACCCAAAACCTAATCCTAGCCCTAACCTTAACCAAAACCTAATCCATTTAAGCTCCAGGTACAGAATGGTGTCAGTGTGTCTATAACAGGTTGCTGAGGATGTTGAGATGGTCTGTATTGGACCTGTTTCATGTTCAGTTCCTCTCAGGTTAAACATCTACAGATCTGAACCGGGACACCAAATAAAGTGAAAAACAACTGAATTCAGCAGATTAAAAACAAATTTATTTACACAGTTAATTAAAAGTCTCTTGATAATCTACTGAATGTATTCACTGCTGTGTCATCACTGATCTATTGTTGATGTTACTGAGAGTCTGTTGAGTGTTTATTTCATCTAAAAAGGACCACTCAAAATAAACTGTCACCAGAGATTAATAATATAATTTGGTACATATTTGAACTGAGAAATACAAATGGTTTGATTTATGTAATTACACAGTTTTATATATTAATTTATTCAACACTTCTTTGGTTTCTGTCAATTAAGTGTGTTTTTCCACCTCCCTAAAATAAGGCTTTAGTCACAGTGTGACTTCCTCTGTTACTTTTTATCAGAATACTGCTTTGTTTTAAAGGCACTTATCAAGGTGCTAAAGGGTTCAGAGTCAGAGTAGAACCATCTTGAACATGTTGCCTTGTTAGTCATGGCCACTGTTTGGTGTTTGGAGTGATTGAACAGTCCTAATTATTTCACTGATGTCTCATCAGTGTGCTGACCTGATCATCAGTATTCTTTGAAAACTCAACATGAAACATAATCACAATTTGGCAATTAAACCAAAGTGTTTTGTTGCTCTTCGACCCACAAATTCAGTGTGGGAACTGAACAGGGTTTCAAAGACGTCTTGCCAATAAGGACATAGAATATGTAGTGATATGTATTCAGTATATTCAAAAATATACACTGGAATGCATTCTCAGTATATTACTTATTTGTATGGATGTTGTCTAGTTTGCTAGTTGAGATGGCCATCTTTGTGTGGTCATCTTGCTCTTTCTCCTTGGTTCAACAATCTGTGAAGCTGTGTATTTCTCGGCCTGTCACATCTGTTTACGCCTGATCAGGCCTGACGCTTCCACCCCAGTGGACGCTAGGATTCCTGCCCTCTGAAAGCCACACTAGCCGACCCGGACCAGAAGCAGAAAGAGAAGGCTGAAAGGTTAATACTCTGAGAATTGATCCTACTCTGTGAAACTGATCCAGAAATTGTTGACTGTATAAGCAGAATTATGTACAGTGCTGTGGAAAAGTGATTGAAGTAACACTGATGTGGTGGTGGTGGTGTGTTAGTGTGTGTTGTGCTGGTACGACTGGATCAGACACAGCAGTGCTGCTGGAGTTTTTAAACACTGTGTCCACTCACTGTCCACTCTATTAGACACTCCTACCTTGTCAGTCCACCTTGTAGATGTAAAGTCAGAGACGATAGCTCATCTGCTGCTGCACAGTTTGTGTTGGTCATCCTCTAGTCCTTCATCATTGGTCACAGGACGCTGCCCACAGGACGCTGTTGATTGGATATTTTTGGTTGGTGGACTGTTCTCAGTCCAGCAGTGACACTGAGGTGTTTAAAAACTCCAGCAGTACTGCTGTGTCTGATCCACTCATCTGCATTTTATTCGCAATATCTTCCATCATGGCTACAAAAGGGGCTTTGAATGCCAACCAGTAGGGGGAGTCATTGTAGGGGGAATCAAACCTCTAAGCAACATACATACATACATACATACATCATCTAAACCGCTTACCCTTCTGGGTCACAGTGGGGTGCTGGAGCCTATCCCAGCTGTCATTGGGCGGAAGGCAGGATACACCCTGGACAGGTCGCCAGTCCATCGCAGGGCCTCTAAGCAACAGTAATTTAAGTAATTTAACTCTATTTCAGTCAAGTATGATTCATTTCTATAATTCACTAAAAAGTGCTTATTAAATACCCTAAAAATCAACAGATAACATGATGGCTTTGTGCTAAGATTAGACAGCAATTGCTTCTACAACTTTAGTTTTGGGGAGCCTGACTCCCAAGTTGGCACCTGTTTGTCACAATGAATGCTTTTATATCTTTAAAGAAAATGTAATATTAGACAAAGAGAACCTCATCAAAACATTGTTAACCATTCTGAAATGTATTTAAGCAGTGATGTTATCCGATATGCAAATTAACTGTGTGAAAAAGTAACCACCCCCCTCCTTAGTTACTCAAGCAACAAATTAACCAAATTTAGTTTCAGCTACAAATTAATTACTACAGGAACAATTTTCTACCTTCCCAAGAGTGGCTGGCCTGCCAAAATCTTCCAAAGGGTACAGAGACAAATCATCCAGGATGTCACCAAAGGTTCCAGAAGAACATCCAAGGAACTGCAGGTCTCTCTAGCCTCAGCCAAAGTCAGTGTTCATGACTCCATGGTAGGAAAAGGACTGGGTAAAAGAACACTTCAGAAAGGCAGAAGAGACTGATAACCAAACGTAACGTCTCTACAGTTCTGCAAAGAAGAGTGGGCTCAAATTCCTCCACAACAATGTGAAGGACTGATATCATTATAAGCAAAGCTGGTTGTTATTGATGATACAGATCATGAGACAAGTTATACAATTATTTAAGGGGGCAATAAGTTTTCACAATGGTGATTTACTTGTTGGATCTCTGTGTTCTTAATTATTGAAATAGTAATTAAAATGTGTATTGTGCTCAAAAAGGTTCTCTTGGTCTAACATTATAGGTATAAAAGAATTCACTATAACAAATAAGCCTCACAGTAAGAGGGGCCTGGGTTTGATTCCCCAGGCAACAAGGGTCCTTTCTGTGTGGAGTTTGTATGATCTCCTTGTGTTTGTGTGGGTTTCCTCCCACAGTCCAAAGACATGTCAGACCAGCTGGAGATGCTAAATTGGCCCTAGGTGTGAATGTATATGTCTATAATGTTAGCCACCAGAATCTTGCACTGATCGTGAACTCCATCTCTCACTTTGACAGAGACAGTTATGTATGAGATGGTTCTAACTTTGCATCACTTCCTCCTGGATTAATCAGAATATTTCTGAAAGATGTTCGAGCACTAAGCTTCTTTGTTGTATCCTGTCATAAAATCTCATAAAATCTCATTAGCTATGTCATTCTCTCTTCTTCCGGGGTCGACCAGAGGAGGATGGGTTCCTCCCTTGAGCCTGGGTTCCTCTTCTCACTCCTAGGGAGCTTTTCCTTGCCACTGTTGCCTCTGTCTTGCTCATGGGGGGCTTGGACCCAGATTCAGTTCCTTACATCTATACATGGACTCCTTTTTTATTCTTCTTTTATTTTCTTTTTATTTTCTTTTTTTATTCTTTTGATTCTTCTATAAACTGCTTTTCTGTAAAGCTCCTTTGAGACAACACTAGTTGTGAAAAGCGCTATACAAATAAATGTTGTTGTTGTTGTAGTTGTTGTGTGTCTGCCCTGTGAAGGAGTGGCAACTTGTCCAGGGTGTTTCCTGCCTTCCACCCGATGATCACTAGGATAGGCTCCAGCACCCCCTACGGCTCAGGAGAAGTAGCGGCTGAGATGATGATGAAAATAACAAATACGCAGCATAAACTTTTTCAGAGCATTGTATCTTATATTGAACAAAACTTTTGCTGATATTTTCTGTTCTCTTTTCCCTCATTTCCCTGATGCTCCTGCTTAAAAACAAATCCAATAATTTACTGCCACAAAAGAAGAAGTAAAGCATTATTTGTGAAGTCATGGGGGAGCGGTGTACTCAGGCACTACTATAAAATAAGCAAAGCAAAAGTAATAGTTGATGAAGCAACTTGTGAAACAATAAACAAGGATGTGCTGTCAGGATGAGAATATGAAATGCGTAATTGCTAAAGCAATTAGAGGAGAAAACAGTAAAACAAAGATTTTTTTCAAGGACAACAGAGAAGCTTAATTCTGGAAACTTAATGAATGAGGTTTGAACTTATTAAGCTCGATGTTCAGCATATTATGCTCAGTGTCTAGCCAGTTTGTGTTCTTTAAAATCAACATCATTTGAATGTACAGACACAATAGAACACCAAACTACTCATCAACATTCCAATAATTGGGTATTTCAACATTTATAAGCATCTATTGTTGAGATTTCATTTATTTACTCACAGAGATCTCACTGATGCATGTGTGAAAATAATGATAATACATTCAAAATAAACATTTTCCCTTTCAGTTTTTCTTGAATTTTACCTTAAAACCCAACAATGACTGAAGCTTTAACTTTCCTCTTTTTTCCCCACAAAATTAATTCATGCATTTTAGAAATATGTTGAAATTCTTAAAATAGCACAAAGCATTATTATTATTATTATTATTATTATTATTATTATTATTATTATTATTGTTGTTGTTGTTGTTGTTGTTGTTGTGGTTGTTGCACATTGCTTTGCAATATACAACTACATTGTTCTTTGTTTTATATTCTAATTCTTTTTATTATTCTTATTTTTCTGCTGGACTTTTGCTGTGTAACTCGTCATGCAGTTTTCAAGATATCAACACTGTTCCAACTGAACTGTTTGTGTGTTTGATTCAGGCTTGTATACAGCTTTTTGATCAGAGGCAAGGTATTCATACAATCTTCATTAAATTCAGATTTTTTTCCAATAGGAATGAATGGAGTGAAAATTGCACGACCACCTACTGTACTTCTGCTCGACCGAGAACCACCATTACACATACGTCCCAGGGCAGGCCCCCGAGCATGAATTCACTGTTGTTCTGACCTGCACTCATCTGTTTGTCATTTTTTTTCCACCCCTCATTTCTCCATAGAGTCCCATTTATTTTCGCCCAAACCCCAGCCCTGTTACACCATGCGTGTAATAAGTCAGGGCAGATACTCAAACTCTAATCCACATCCATACTGACCCACACTCCTCTAGGAAATGCATATTTCTGGTTATTATTATTATTATTTTTTATTATTATTATTAAGTGACCCTTATTAGTCCCACAACGGGGAAATTTCACCTCCGCATTTAACCCATCCCTGCAGTGAAACACCACATACACACTAGTGAAGACACACACTAGGGGGCTGTGAGCACACTTCCCAGCACAGTGGCCAGCCCTATCCGCAGCGCCCGGGGAGCAGCGGGGGGTTAGGTGCCTTGCTAAAGGGCACCTCAGTCATGTACTGTCGGCTCAGGGGATTGACTCAGGGGATCTGTATTGTAGGGGCAAGGCTGGTTCTCTACCTTCGGCCCACGACTGCCCCATTATACCAAAGGGTCCATTCTGAAGTCTTATGTGGTTTTATGCTCTGAGAACAGGCAGGAAGTAATTCCTTTTGAAATCATGACTTTCCAACCTCTCTTTATCCTGTAGAATGCAGCAGACTGTGTTTGTTACTGATGTATGTAATTAAGCTTTGTTGTGATTGGCTGCCCTGTATTTTTTGGGCCCTGTTTTGTGTAAATAGCGGTCTGAGCTTAGACACTCATTTTAACTTCAGTGAATATGGGCAGAGTAATCTTTCTGAAAGAACTAAAAGATGTTGCTGCATACAGACAAAGACGCAATGCCGCTTGTCTCCATGAGGGCTTCTTTACTTATATCCTGGTCCTTGAGCTTTTGTTGGATCTACCCATCACTTATAACAGTAGAGCCAAAGAATCGCTGTTGTCCTTCTCTTTCAATACCTGCTAAACCGGTCAGTCATACTTTTGTGGACCACTGATAACACACAGCTCTGTACTGTAGGAGCAAGTTTGTAAAGGGTTGAGTCACTCAGTATTCAAACTTTTAACAGCACATTTGAACATGCCTGTGCTGGATCATTCAAGGATCTTGCATAATGGACCTCCCGCTGTACTCTCAGTGTACTGTACTTTCAGGTAGACCTTGATGCAGAAGGCATCACATCCTTTTCTCTTCAGGTTTATGTTACATTAAATGGTCATCTGAATTTCAGACATAGGAATATATCTTGAGGAAAACTGTTTACAGCTGAAAGAACATTTCGGGAAGTTTTGGGTAAATTACTGGGTAGAAAGGTCATCTCATGGCTCATTACAAAGCACCTTGTTTGTTAAGTTAATTGGTTTTGGAATGGTGAAACCATCTGAAAATAAAGTCCTAATTACCTCTCACTATTCTTCCATTTTCCCAAAGTCACAAATACTTATTGGTCATCTTGACACATCTATCATAAAGTGAATAAAAAGATTTATAAAAGGATTTAATGATGTTTCCTAATAAAACGTGTAATCCTTAAGAAAACTCATCCTTCAAAAGTAACTGTAATCTGTAATCTGGTATTTTCATGTACTTGATATTTGTAATGAAACCAAAGAAATTTAGAAAAATTGATTATTGGGAGCAAATGTACATTACAGTTATACTTAGTATATCCAGAACAGTGCTCATTTGCACACGAGTCCAAGTTTTGAGTCAGTGGTGAGAAATTGTTTTAGCAGAATGGGCCGTTACCCAGTGTTTCATAAAAGAGTGTAGGATGTTTCAGTGCAGTAAAAATCATATCTGCTTTTTCATATGTAAAAATCCACTTGGTGTGAAAAGTCCTCACAATGACTAAACATTAAACTGAAATTAATATTGAAAATATTGTTTTTGATGTTGTTTTGCTTGTGGCAGCACTCCAGTGATATGCATTTGTTCTGTGGCTCACAGGGCAACTCACAGCTGTGTGTGTCAATAAGGTAAACCAGGACTGGAATTTCACAGATCAGTCACAGATCAGTGAACACAACATTGATTCAAACAAAAATTAAAGAAAATAGTATACATTTTATTTCATGCCTGTTAATGATAACTATCAATAAATCAGATTACATGTAATCTGTTACTACTCAACATTGATTACCTGTATAATCAGTCCCGTGGGATTGGTCTTAGGTCAAACTACATTTCAGGTGAAAATCCAATTAAATTGAATTGAATCAACAGAGGCCAGTGGATTCAATGATTTGGCATTAGTGGTTGATTAGGCATCAAGGCAAGTCTATACATGTCAAAGTGGAAATAACAGCAAACAATGCATACACACACAAAGACACACACACAGTTCCCCAGCTGGCAGACAAAAACTCTCCCAACCACAATGTTACTGGCTCCAAACTGGCTTGTGACCCAGTCAGACTCTGCTGTTGTGGTGTAAGGTCCCCAGCTCATGGCCTAGTCAAACTCCATTGTAACAATGTAAAGCCACCAGCATTTGACCTAGTCAAACTCTTCTACCATAGAGAGGAGTGTCTCAGCTCATGGCCTAGTCAAACTGTCATGGTACAAAGTCCCTGGCTCACAAGCAATTCAAACTCTGTTTACATGAGGCCCAGTCAAAACCAGAAGTGTCCCGACTAACAGTCTAGTCAAACTCCACTGTCACTATGCAAAGTCCCCAGCTTGTGGCCTTGTCAAAATTTATTGTCATACTGTAAAGTCCCCAGCTCATGACCTAGTCAAGTTTTGCTACCATAGTAAGAAGTGTCCCAGCATGCGATCTTGTTGTCAACTTGCAGCCTAGTAAACCTCTCCCTTACTGGTTAGAAATGTTCTGGCCTGTGGTCAAGTCAAAATCCTTGACTATGGCAAGAAGTATCACAGCTCACAGCCTAGTCAAACACCATTACCATGGTAATCCGTGTCCAAGCTTGTAGCCTTGTTTAAATGCTATGGTACGAAGTATCCGGCTCACAGCCTAGTCAAATTCCACTACTATGGTAAGAAGTGTCCCTGCTCACGGACCAGTCAAACTCCACTACTATGGTAAGAAGTGTCCCTGCTCACGGCCTAGTCAAACTCCACTACTATGGTAAGAAGTGTCTGGCTCATGGCCTAGTCAAACTCCACTACTATGGTAAGAAGTGTCCGGCTCACGGACCAGCCAAACTCCACTACTATGGTAAGAAGTGTCTGGCTCATGGCCTAGTCAAACTCCACTACTATGGTAAGAAGTGTCTGGCTCATGGCCTAGTCAAACTCCACTACTATGGTAAGAAGTGTCCGTGCTCACGGCCTAGTAAAACTCTACTACTATGGTAAGAAGTGTCCGGTTCACAGCCTAGTCAAATTCCACTACTATGGTAAGAAGTGTCCCAGCTCATGACCTAGTCAATCTCCACTGCTATGGTAAGAAGTGTCCAGCTCATGGCCTTACTCAAACTCCATTACTATTATAAGAAGTGTCTGGCTCACAGCCTAGTCAGACTCCACTAATGTGGTAAGAAGTATCCCAGGTTACAGCCTAGTCAAACTTCTCTATGGTGGTGAGAAGCATCCCAACTCATGGCCCAGTCAAATTCCACTATCATGGTGATAAGTGTCCTGACTCGCATGCACACCCCCCCGAATATACACATACACACACACCCCAGGTCTACTCTGTTCATGTTCTCAACTATATAATCTACTATGTCTTCTGTAAGCCTTAACATCTTGTGAGCACCACATTTCAAGTGCAAATGAACATGAATGTGCACACTAAGCCCAAGCTGTCCACAGCTTCCTCAAGATTGGAGAAAAGATTCAAAAGCTATCAGTCCAGTTTTACTGTCAATCATAGAAGATTCCGGGATCATTGAAGTGTCCCTGCAGTGTAAGTGAGTAAACAGTGTCCCTCACTGAGCCCTCACCCAGCCTTTGCTCTCAAATCAAACCGCAATCAAAGAAATTGCTCAAGTGTCCATGTGATATTGGACTAAATTTGGACCAATCGATGCAGTGTCCAGAAGAACCAAAAGATGGTGGAAAAAGAGAAGCAGCAGCAGTTTCTGTTCACTGAACCAGTTTATCATTCTATCATCTCTTTCTATCCTCTCTTTCAGGCAAGAAATGACATGGACTCAGAGGCGTTTAGCAACACCTGCTTAGCCAGTCACTTTTTGAATATTCATCGACTCACAGAATCTTATTTTTGCTCAAATACTTAAACAGCGATTCCTGTGCAGTGCGGTTTGTATAAACCCTTGCTCTCCCCTGGGTTAATATAATTAACTTCCTTTTGAGATTAATTTGTTGCTCGTGCGCGTGCTTTTTCCGAATCAGCTCACTTTGTTCACCCCAATTTAATACACTTTAAATTGTTTAAAATGTGTAAAAATATAAATGGGGCAGAAGAAGGGAGAAAACAAACACTAATTAGCAGCTGTGACTGAAATGTGTCATTCTAGAGGTAGAACATCATGTGGCTCATTCATCTCTTTACTTTCATATCTGCTGCTGTTTCTCTTCTATTACATACTGTTACAACCCTCAGATAAGTCAAGGTTTGGGGGTGGTAAACCTGAGGCAAGTACAAAAGGTTTTGTGGATTAAGGACATGAGACTGTCTAAGACAAGCATACCAAGTTCTCTATTCAGTATTTTCACAATATGATATTGAAACTTGCCTCGGGGGAACAACCATGGACAGCAGCAACAAAAAGAAATAAACTGACCCAGGTTTGTCTTTCCTATAACTAAACTAGGTGTTAAATGAAAATAAATACCAGTAGGTCTTTATTTGGATAGTCCACTTTATTAAGATTAAGAGACCATTATTAGTCCCACAACTGGGAAATTTCACCTCCACATTTAACCTATCTGTGCAGTGAAACACCACATACACACTAGTGAACACACACACTAGGGGGCAGTGAGCCTTGTCCGGATTGGTGGGCAGCCCTATCCGCAGTGCCCGGGGAGCAGTTGGGGGCTAGGTGCCTTGCATTTCAGTCACGTACTGTCAGCACAGGGAATCAAACTGGCGACCTTCCAGTCACAGGGCTGGTTCCCTAACCTCCAGCCCACGACTGCCCCCCAAATCTGTTCTAGGAACGTAATTTACTTTCAAGTTACCTTCAACTAAATATCTACTAAAATGACCTTTTTTAACCCTAAATCTGGCTCTAATCCTAACCCTAACCTTAACCTCAGCCCAAAACCTAATCCCAACCCTCACCCTGGTCCTGTAGCCTTAAGCCTCGTCTAAATCCTATCCCTAACCTCATTACTTTCAACAGACAGTTGAAACAGACAGACATCTTTAGATCTATAGTGGACTATCCAAATAAAGTGAGACCTACATACCTATTCTAAATAAATAAAAAACAAATAAAATAAATACATGTACAATACCCGCCCTCCTACCCTAGTTTATTTAACAGAGGGCTTCCAATATGCTGTTTAATGTATAGAAGTGCCCAAAATAGCCTTTTGGGTTTCCTAGGATTAACCCCTCAAAATCTCAGGCTTATTATATACCAATGTTTATTATTCAGTAACTACAGGGACTTCAATGCAAACTGGTTGAGCTTTCCTTAGGTTATAAAAGTATGTAATAAAACACAGACAAAGAATGGGCCCTGGCCATTTCAGGGGTTAAGCTACCAACCCACCAAACTGGATTCAACAATAGCCTTTACAATGTTAGCAACAAGGCTAACACAGGATTTCAAACTGAGTTTTTTAAATACTTAAAGTGTCAGAAAACCTAAATTTATGTTTCCCTTCTAATTGGCTCAACTTCTTGGCATATTTTATACACGTAAAAAGGATCTTCTATAACATTTCAACAAGTGTTCATGAACTGGCAATGTAAACTTGGGAATTACTTCAGTAAGCATTGCCCTCACCAATCACAAAGATTTGGCATATCCCGCCTTCACAAGTTTAATAAAACTGTGCCCCCCTAGAGGCCTCCAACTGTTCCAATCAGGAAAACTTAGCAAACAAATGTTGAACCCAGAGTGAAAGGCTAACCTAGCACACATGATAGAGCTAGCAAGCTACCTCATTTGTTTGTCCATCTGCAGGTTGTCCATGCCTTTGTTCATCCATTCAGCCATGCCAGCCATATCAACATTCCATGCGTACATTCCCTGGATGCACATCCAGCTATAAAGTGAACAACCTTACCTTCTTAAACCCTTTAAAACATTTAAGCCAGTGCATTTTACTGTAACAGTCGATTTTGATTCAAAGAGATAAATTCTGACAGAAAACACAATTACAGCAAGTAACATTGTAGATCATTAGATATTTCGAATTTGAAACAAAATTTTGAATCAAAATTTCACAACTATAAGTTTTGCACATTTGTACAATACTTTTTACAATGAATTCTCAAAACTTACAGCCTTCAAAAGTGATCAGTTTCTCAGAGACAAAGAAGTCTGAGAGGCTTTCAGCTGAGCTAGACAGCAGTGATGATATGAAAGTCAGTTCAAGATACAAATCTTTTAAAATCCTTGTTTAGCAATTCAAACTATGTGAAAAATAATTGTTTTTACAGTCATTTGAGCTGCACACAGCCAGGTTTGTGCTCCAACACAAGTGAGAAAACTTCAGGAAGCCAATGTAAATCTCATTCAGTATTGATGGCTTGTCGCATTATTTCTGTGTTTGGCATTAATTTGTTTCGATTCATAGGGACATTTCATAGCCTTTATGAAGTTACATAGCCTGAAATGCCACTTTCTAGTATGTCTCAGTCTCTCAGCTACACTGACCAAACGAGAGACTGAGGACGTGTACAGCCTCCTCATGCTGAGGGCCGTTCAGCAGTGAAAGCCAGAGCCAAACAAATGAACTTATATTTGATTATTTCTCTTTGTGTAAACTCTTATTATCTTATACTATCTCTCACTTGTGTGAAATTAGCTGGAGAGAGTTCTTTGACTAATTATTCAGACTTTAGCCATATGGGCATGACGTGATGATTTTGGATCACATTCATTGTTAGGAAATAATGATAAGAACCTCAGCAGTTGTTGCAGACAGTTTCTTTAGTTCTTGGTCTTCTAATATTTATCATACAATTTCAATTCTACATTTACAATGCATACTACAATTTTAGTGCTCATTTCCTATTCAGTCCTGAACTGACAGCTCTGTGTTAATTTCTATCCCTCAGTTTGTTTTCATATTAAAACAAAGGGGACTCACTGTTAAAATGAACTTGACTGTCATGCACCTGATTTTATTATTAAATTTTTTGTTTGAAGCAGTGATCAACAAGCCTCTAATTCTCTAATGGTCAGGAATCCACAATTCTGTTGGGGTCTGAAGTGTGAAGACATCACTATATAAAAGCTGGAAGTTGTTAGTGAGCTGTGGACACAGCTTGGTCAAAAATGCAACATGCATATGTAGAAGCTTTGCTTATTTTTTGCACCCATGCTATTGAATTTAATTCTGCTTCAGTGGCGCAGCAGGCTGGAAGTGTTGGATGAAGGGATGCCAATCACACAAGCTCATCAGCATCAGGACCATGACCAGACAGTTCTAAGAAGGTCTAACTAGCATTTTTTAAGCATTGTTTTGTCAATCTGGATTTTTTTTTTCTTCATCCAAATTTTGCGAGATGTTAAATATAAACTCCCCTCCACAATTATTGTCAACCTTGGTAGGAATGAGAAAAAAAGGGTTATTGAAAACTCACCTTTTGGTGAATTAGCTTAATCTCACACTCAAACAAGAAAGGTCAAATTTTTAATTAAAGTGAATTTACTCTGAGATTAAATTCACTTTAATCTTAACAGAACATCCAAAAATCTAGCATGTCAACTTATTCATTTCAAGGTTATTCATAGAGCATAACTTACACCATACAGAACATTTACAACCCCAGTTCCAAAAAACTAAAGAGTATTTTTTTTTCAAACAAAACCATGTGCTATAATTGATGGCAGCCCTAGAAATTCTTAAAAACTAAATGTGAATGTCACATTTTATTTTACTTTTTATGTTTTTTTTGAACCATTTATGTTTTACTTTTTTAAGTTGATCAGAGTGTATAAGAACTTTCAAGCAGTAATCCCTGACTTCCCGTTTTAATGGGGTATATATGAGGTGACAATGAGATCAAATTCCCTCTATATGTTCTTCAACATGGGAAAGACAAGAGAATACACAATTCAAACAAGAGAAAAGTGGGTTAACCTTCATAAGTCATGGGTGTGTAAAAAATAGCTACTTGCATGAAAGTGTCCGTATCTACAGTGAGGGCAAAAATTAAGAAGTTCCAATCAGCTAGAACTGTTAACAAACAAGCCCGGACAATGAGCCAACTTTATCTTGCCCCCCATGTACAGTAAGGAGGATGTGAAGAGAGGCAAAAAATCCCCACTGATCACTGTTGGAGAGTTACAGAAAAAAGTAGCATCTTGAGTCTCCAAAACTACCATTAGACACCACCTCCATGCCAACAGATCATTTGGAATGCATGCCAGGGAAAAGCTTTTCCTGTCATCTAACCACAAACGTAAGTGCCTGGAGTTTGATAAATGCTACTGGCATTTTGACTGGAACTGTGTTCTCTGATCAGCTGTAATGAAAATTGAGCATTTGGGCAACAAACACTCAAAGTGGGTTTGGTGTAAAAAGAAGGATGACTACACTGGAAGGACCAGATGCCCACTTTTAAGTACAATTTTAAAATTATCTTTCTTCAAGGGTTCTTTAGTAAAGAAGATGGTTCTATAATGAACCATGAACACTATAATGACCATTTGCGCGATTAAAGAGTTCATTACATCATGAAAGCATTCTTAAGAATGTCCTGTAGATGGTTCAATATATAGCACCAAAAAAGGGTTCCCCTATTGTTATGATGTCAAGCTTGTAACAACAGAAGGATTTTTGGTGCTATATAGGACCCTTTTCAAAAAGGTTCTATATAGAAGCATATACAGCACATTATCCACCAATCTGAAGAACCCTTTCATGATGCAAAGAACACTTCAATTGTGCAAAAGGGTTCTTTGAGTGCTCATTGTTCTTTATACTAAAGAACCTTTGAAGGACCATCTTTTTAAGTGTGTACAGTGGAGGGTCTGTAATGTTGTGGGGCTGTTTTTCCTCCAAAGACCCTAGGGATCTCTTTGGGGTACATGGCATCATGAAATTTCAGGAGATTTTAAATCAACATCTGTCTGCCTCTGGCAAGAAACTGAAAAAGGGTCATCACTGAATCTTCCAGCAGGACAATGATCCAGATCAATACAAAAATGGTTCACTGAACACAAAATCAAGCTTCTCTCGTATGTTCATCTCAGGACCCTGATCTAAACCCCATAGAAAACCTGTGAGGTGAGCTAAAGAGGACAGTGCACAAGAGAGGACATGTGCAACATTGCAGCTGTCAAAATCCTTGGGTGGCTTAACTGTACCAAATTATAAATTTTATTTCATATCTCTTCAAATTAGAGAGAATCCAAAATCCTACGGATGACTATTGAATCTATTCCATTAATGCCACACCAATTACAAGATTTGTTATTTACAAGTCCTGGTTCTAAAAATCTTGATTTGAAATTCGGCTGTATTGTTGCACATTCTCTCAAGGTCTGGACCCATACAGAAAGACTCATGGGAGGCCCTTTCAAAATCTGTCACTCTATTCCATTATGGCATAATTACAACCTCTTAAAAGGTGCACAACCTTTTACTCAATCCTCTTAGTCTTCTAGGGATGGTTAATATTTGTGGTGATCTTTATGAGGATGGAGGTTTTTGCTCTTTTCAGACCTTAAAGATTACATTCTCTCTGCCAGCTTCTACTTATTTTGTGTACTTGCAATTAAAATCAGTGCTTAAAGCCTATGGGGTTCCATGGGGCTTTCCTATAGCTGCTCATTCTATGGTGGATTGGATCCAACCATATATGCCCTCCAAAGGATGTGTAGCTAGGATTCTATTGTAACTTGATTGAAGCTACTACGAAACCTCTTTCTGTTAATGCATTATGGAACTATTTGGTCTAATCTTAACAGAACATCCAAAAATCGAGTATGCCAACTTATTCATTTCAAGGTTATTCATAGAGCATAACTTACACCATATATAACATTTACAACCCCAATTCCAAAACACTTGGGATGCTGTGCAAAGTGTAAATAAAAACAAATTTCAATTACGTGCAAATAATTTAATCCCTATATTTCATGGAAAATAGTAAAAACACAGCAAATCAAATGTTGAAACTGAGAAATTTTGTTGTTTTTTGAAAAATATATAAAATATGTTGTAATACATGCAGAATGTGGTTTGGCATTGTCTTGCTGATATAAACAAGGCCTTCCCTTGTCCCTCCCACATATGTTGCCAAAACATATATGTATCATTCAACATTAATGGTGCCTTCACAGATGTGCCAGTCACCCATACCATGTCCACCAATGCACCCCTATACCATCATGAATACTGGCTTTTGAATTGTGCACTGATAACAAGCTAAGTGGTCTTCAGCCCGGAGGACACAGTGTCCAGGATTTCCAAAAAGAAATTCAAATGTTGATTCGTCAGACCACAGAACACTTTTCCACTTCCCCTCAGAGCTCAGGCCCAGAGAAGGTGGCAGCGTTTCTGGATCCTGTTTATTAACCATGCTAAGCCCATGACTGTTGAAACATGGCAAACTTTTGTGTTATGTATTTTGGATTTCCTTCCATATGCATTGGATATGGACACCGCCTTCTTTATTTAATTTGTCTGTGATGATGATTGTACCTATGATCACTCTTGCTGTCCATGTCTCTTATGTCTCTTTATTTTTGCTTTGGCTGTCTGTTGCTCCCTGTGCCTTTTTTGTTTATTATCTTGTGAAACAATAAAAATTCTTGATCACAAAAAAGAGAGGACACATGACCTGAACGATTTGAAGAGATTCTGTAAAGAGGAATGGTCTCAAATTCTCTGCTCTGTATTCTCCAACCTCATAAGATGTGATAGGAGAAGACTAAGTGCTGTTTTATTGGCAAAGGAAGGTTGTACAAAGTATTAAATGCAATAACAATTGTGGCATGTGGTGTTGTTAAAACATAATTATTTCTTGATGAGGGACTTTTTTTCTCAGAATAAATTAACTTCAATTAAGGACTGGATTTTTTTTCATTTCTTTGGTGTGAGGTTAAGATAATTCACCCAAAGGTGACTTTCTAAAAACCCTTTTTATTCATCTTTACAAGGAGGTGACTGTAATATTCAAGTTTTAGGGCCCTACAAACATTCATTCTGGGACATTAGGGCAATAATTCCACAGCATCTGTTTACAAAAAAACAGCAAAATGGCATGATAGATACAGATACATGGCAAGACATGAAAAGTATGAAGTTTAAAGATGGCAGCTAGCATGAGAAGATCTAAAAGAGTCTGTGAGCTTTGAATTGTGAATGGTGGCCCTCCTGACATCTTTTTCCTGAAGCATCTGAAAGCTAAAACTTCTTCCCTTCCACTGATTTCATCCTTCCTGAATGGTCACCAAAGTGGACTGATGCCACCAATGGGAAGGAAACCATGTCAAATGGCAGCAAACAAAAACAAAGAACAAAATGGCACTTGACAATATACAACCCCATTTCCTAAAAAGTTGGGACACTGTGCAAAATGTAAATAAAAACAAAATGCAATTATGTACAAATCATTTAAACCCTTTATTTAATTGAAAATAGTATAAAGACAACATATCAAATGTTAACACTGAGAAATTTTATTGTTTTTTGAAAAATATTTGCCCATTTTGAATTTGATGTCAACAACACATTCCAAAAAAGTTGGGACGGGGGCAACAAAAGGCTGGTAAAGTTGTGTAATGCTAAAAAAACACCTGGTGGTTAATTGGCAACAGATCAGTAATATGATTGGGTATGAAAAAAAGAACCTCCCTGAGAGGCTGCGTCTTTCAGAAGTAAAGATGAGGAGGGGTTCACCAATAATTCAAAAATACATACATACATACATCATCTAAACTGCTTATCCTTCTGGGTCGCGGTGGGGTGCTGGAGCCTATCCCAAGAATAATGTTTCTCAATTTTAAATAGCAAAGAACTTTTGCTTTTCTTTATGTATGGTACATAATAACATTACAAGTTTCAGAGAATCTGGAGAAATCTCTGTATGCAAGGGACAAGGCTGAACACTTCTGAAAACCACTGTCTGTGAAAACAGTTTGTTGCTGCATCAACACATGCAAGTTAAAACTGTAAAATACAATGAAGAAACCATATATAAACAGGATCCAGAAATGCTTCTACCTTCTCTGGGCCTGAGCTCTTTAAATTGTATGGAGATGGAAAAGTGTCCTGTGGTCCAACAAATCAACATTTGAAATTCTTTTTGGAAATCATGAACGCTGTGTCTTACAGGCTAAAGGCCATTCAGCTTGTTATTAATTCACAGTTCAAAAGCCAGTATTCATGGTGGTATAGTGGTGCATTAATGCACATGGCATGGGTGATGTGCACATCTGTGAAGGCACCATTAATGCTGAATGATATATACACACATTTTGGTAACATATGCAGCCATCCAGACTGCATCTTTTTCAGGGACGTCCTTGATTATTTCAGCAAGACAAGGCCAAACCACATTCTGCATGTATTACAACAGCATTGTTCCATATTAAAAGTGTCCAGGTGCTAAACTGACCTGCCTGCAGTCCAGACCTGTCACCACTCATAAAATTCACTGCATTATGAAATGAAAAATATGGCAAAAGAGATCGAGGACTGTTGAGCAGCTGAAATCCTATATCCAAAAAGAATGGGAAAACATTTCACTTTAAAAACTACAGCAGTGTCTCCTCAGGTCCCAAACGCTTACAGAGTGTTGTTAAAAGAAGAGGTGATGAAACACAGTGGTAAACATGCACCCGTCTCAAGTTTTTTGGAACGTGTTGTTGGCATCAAATTCAAAATGGGCATATATTTTTCAAAAAACAATAAAATTTCTCAGTTTCAACATTTAATCTTTGAAAGTATTCTTTAAAAATGATTTGCACATGATTGCATTGCAACTTTTTTGGAAATGGGGTTATACTAATGAAGGACTGATGTTTCATGCTGCAAGGCTAAAGCACATTGGAAATTGAGTGGCTCTTAAAAGTCACATCCATTCCACCAGCAAGAGCCATCGAAGGCTGTCAGCAGGCTGGGCTGCAGTTGATTGGCCCAACAGTGGTCAATTTCCATCATTGCACATCCAGAGTATTGTGATTATGGTCAATAATTGGATTAAGGTGGCAGACCAATTAAGATCCTCAAAAATCAGAACTTTCACCAGCTCGTCTGTTCAAGCCTTAATTTGTTGTCGGCTTGAGCAACGAAACTCAGCTGGAAACTCAACATTTTCTTCGCGGTAACTAAGCAACCTGTTTCATGTCCTCTTCTGCAACTTTTCTGACTGTGAAGGCTTTGACAGACTCTGCTGAACAGGCTGTAGTGAAGGTGAAAGTGAGGAAATAATAAGGCACAATAAATTTGCCATGGTTTTCTTCAGTAAAGGTCATTTTTCTCACAGATTCCTTTATTTTATCACTTTGTCTTGAGTTCAGGCACAAGCAGGAATGCAAAGGTTTGCAGAGAAGCAAATCACATCACATTTACACAGGTGCAAAGGTGAGTGACAATTTTAGGTGCATAGCCCCCTTGCAGTACTCAAATGTAAAATAAATAAAAAATACAATAAAACATATACACATTAGACTCTAAACTCTAAATATATACATTAATATATACAAGTATTGCATCATTTCTAATGTACAGTTGAACACATTTCCATATATGCAATTAGTGAGTCTGTGGTAGATAAATGGGGACAGTATATATATATATATATATATATATATATATATATATATATATATATATATATATATATATAATGGCTACATTCATTAAGATCAGAGTGAGTCTGTTTATGGGGTGAATGTGGTGTAGATTGTCTATGATGATGCTTCAGAGGTGTAGTGACAGACCTATTGACCGGTACACCAGCACTACTTGCCTAGGGGGAGAAACTGGAACTGGCTGGTTCTGAACTTTATGCTTCTGTTCTGTTTGGCTGGAATCCAGGAGGTTTGGGGGACCCACTTTATATTAGTGTCTCTAATAACTGTGTAGTTACACATGAATAACATATGCTACAACACTGTAACTACTGATGATTTAGTCAATGTTACAAATGATTACAGTCTATGTAATTACACATGTGTATCAACTTCAGTTTTGCTTCATGTAATTACACAAGTGTATCTTCTACACATTAACATTTTTCCTGTACTGTAGTGTTAAAGTTACATAATAATATACATAATAATTGGACAGTTCCTGTGTAGTTGTTATGTTGTTACTGTGTAATAATAGATTGGTAATATAGACATTGCTTTGGGGTTAATGCAGCACATTTACAAGCTGGACCTGGATATACATGTTCTACTACTCTTAAAATAATGAGTGAGATTGGAATAATCCACGTTTGATGTAAATGTGATTACACTCACTGCATTACAATCAGCCTTTGTCTGACTCCTCCCAACATCACAGTAATGTTTTAAAGTAAAAAGTAGGTAGGAAATCAGATTATTATAATCAGACTATTAACAGGCAAAGAAACGTGGCAATGGCATGCAGAGCCACCGCATACTAAACAGCCTTGTCTGTCCTTCGCCTTTATCAATCATTCCTGTTTAAGATTCACTGAAATGTTTCCTCTTTCCTCCTCTGGCATTTGATTGCCTCGCTCCTGTGTATGGGTAAATATTGATCTTGATGGAGCTCAGAGTACAGTGAGGCTGACGCCTGCTGCATATACCATGGCACAACTTTAAATGCCAGGAGGGATGGACAGAAGGATGGGTGTTCTTGCATAAAATGGATGGTCTCTGTATCCCAGGCATGCCATATATTAACCTGACTGAAAGCAAATGCAAGCTAAAAGACATTTTCGATGTCAGAAATCATCTCCTGGAATTAGTGCCTTCATGACTAACCTCACTGGAGCCAACCAAACCCAACATGAGGTATGTTGGCACATGTTATGGTGCTGGTTGGCACAACATTAAAAAGCTATAATTTCAAAGAATGACGCAACAAATAGAAACATTCAGAGCTTTTCCTTTAAATCAAGCCACAATATAAAAATGAAACGTCAATCAAATAAACTTCTTGAATCAATTAGAATTCATTGTTTCATTTATTACTTTATTTTATTCTGATGGTGGACAAAATTAATAACCTGAATTGTAGAGATTCTCTCTTCATAATTTCACAATTCCTATTCTGGCGTCCACCACAGGCTTTGTGCTGCGTGGCGAGCGTAGGGGGTGTGGCTATGCAAAATGGCTCTTGAACTGTGCCACACTCCCTATTAAAAAGGGCCTGTTGTTGTTTTTTGTATGGTTAGCTGCAGTTGTGCTTATAAGCGTAACTGTGTCCAAGGGGGTGGGCTTTGTAGCCTAACTATTGGTTAGAATTCTCTTTCCTTCTCACGTGTATTGTCCACCTTTGTTATCCCTCACTGTGTTTTTGTGTTTCGGGATAGTGCTGGGCAGGACAGGGCAGGGCAGTTTTTCTTCATTCCTGTACAGAATAAAAGAGCATTCACCTATTCGCACTATGTTGTCCACATCTTCTTATGAGCTGACGCTTTGGTGTCAGAAGTGGGAGATGGCCACCAAGCTGGAAGAAGTCAAATGGCTAATCAACAAACTTAAAGGCAAAGTAGACACAGCCTGGAGAAAAGGGGTACCAAGAGCTACGCCTGCCTCCTTCCTGATGTGTCCAGCCAGCTGAGAGTGAGGCGGCTGGCTGGAGAAGGCGGCAATGGAAACAGGACAGTGAGGCTCGGTAACAGAGCCCAGCTGGAGCCTGTCGAGAGGGAGATGGCGTGCATCTGCTTACCACACTTCAACAGCAAGGACGTCTGGGAGCTGCACTCTGCGCAGCTGCAAGTATGCACCCAGTATCACGTCTGGACAGCGGCCATCACTGCGATGCAGTGGTGTTTGGCACTAGAGAGGAAAGCACTATGTGTGCTTGTGGATCTCACTACATGAAAACTAGCTAGCATTATTTATCATTCGCTTTCAAATTATATACCTAAATCTAGCTGATTGCCAGTTCTACTAACTAAAATGAGTGTGTACATTTCTGCAATGTATTTACTCAGAAAACAACACAGAAAACATTATCCTTACTTGGACTATAAGATTCAGAGTAAACACTATGCCAGCCAATCCCTGTGTCAACAAACCCAGTTCTCCTCTACTTTTAAAAATAAAGGTTCCTAAAGTTTTTAACTTGTACATGCAATTTTAGTAAAACAATTTAGTAACTGTAACCCCTCAGAAAGGGTTTTGATGCTCATTTTTACTTCCAATAAAAATTCTTTAAGGAACTGTCCTTTCAAAAGTTCAGAAAGGGGTATTAAATGGCAGGAGCCATCAACTCTGGCCCTGTAGAAGTGGAGGCGAGCACAGTTTGGTGATTTCCTCCTCACTTTTCTTTCAGACAAAATAAGACATATCTCTGTATTATATTAATGAAAATCTCCAATTTCTGAATTCTTTCTCGCTTACACTCTCAGAGAAAAAGGTACCATAACTGTACCATTATCCATTGAAATGATATTTTCTAAGTCGTGTTGACTCCACACGCCCATCTTGACTCCAGGCTTTTTATTTTATCGTTGTGTTTTAAAACATTGTGCACAATTTGACCTTAAAACCACTGTTGTACCTTTGAGGGATCATTTACATTGTTTGTACCTTGATGAACAAACAATGTACCTGCACAGAACCTTTATTTCTGACAGTGTAGAAGAAAAGAGGAGCCTCACTGCTCACTGAACCTTTCAAGTTCTACAAAAATGAGAAAAGAGTTTTACACTTGTTGATTTTTGAAATACCCCTTACAGACCTTAGAAGAAAACTATGTAAGAAAATGAAATCTAACACTTTTCTTATGTAGATACTGAGCTACGACTGGGGTTAGATGAGTCAAACACAAGGAAGTTATGAGCCAAATCTTTGACCCTGATTTCAAGTCTCATTTAAATATTTCTTTCTCTGGGATCAGTTAATTGAAAGTTTTATTTGGTGCGTTTTGAGCACAAACTTGTGCCGGACACTGGCCCTGCAGTATGGGAAATTAATGACCACTGATAACCATGGCATTTATTTACTTCTAAAAACTTTTACTTCTATGTGCTTAATGCATGCTGAGTATTGCAGCAAAAGAAGACTGATGAAAACATGAAAAGGATAAGGGTGGATAAGGAGGATGCCGGGGGCAGGTGTGGAGACGGACAGCTTTTTTTAAAATATTTATACACAATGCAAACACCACTCGGCTTTTCAGCCCACAGACGAATTAAGACAAGACACTCGCTGGGACTTTTCAGTCCTTTTTTCTTTCTTTCTTTCTTTTGTTCAGTTCAGCTCAGCTTAGCTCTGCTCAGCTCGGCTCGGCTCTCACACCTTCACAGGTCTCTTTTTCTCTCTGGGTTCTGCCACCTACTAAAGGGACAAGGCACAGGTGAACATCATCAGCTACGTAGCGCGCTGGTTCAGCCCAACCAGCTTCTCCGTCCTGCAACGCCCCCTTCTCCACAATAAAAAATTGTAATTGTCTGAGGCATGCAGTACTGAACTACACATTACAAAATATGACAAATAATATATTAAACTAAATTCGAGTGTAGTAGATGTGACACAATGCATTTAATGGTATATTTAAGGGTAAGACTGAATCAAGAAGCATCCATGGCATACAATTCAGTGGTGAAATAAGTGTTGAATTTATTTCTTATTTTACTATATTAATGAGTTCAGCTTTGATATGAAGGCAGAACATTTTACATGGTGGCAAAAATTACCCTTGCCTGAAGCTTTGGCTGAACAGAAGCTGTGATTTACATGACTGGTAAACACAATCAGTTATGCAACTGGTTATTAAAATGCATTATTAAACACACATTATTGAGCCGGATTAAAAAAAAAAACTCATAGTGAAGGCAGATAAATGCACGTAGAAGCTTAACACATTAACTTCAGTATCACACTGTAACAACAGGTGGAGCTAAAATAAAGTTTGTTTACTGATTGCGGAAAACAGAGCTTTATTTCTTTGCCTCGGTTTCGCCCGTGTGAGGGAAATTATTCAAAATTAATTTGCCGCACTCTGGCAAGCTGCACCATGCACCCCACTCCCTCCATTCATTATGGAGTGTGGATATTACCACCCAGGAAATAAGACTGAGCTTTTTTGCAGCACATTAACCTCTGATCTGAGCTTGAGTTTGGATTGTGGTTTCATTTGCAGATGTGCTCTGAATGCAACATCAGTTATTGTTGAGTTCGTTTCGTTCTTTTCTCCCCATTACTCCCATCGCTTTTATCTGGCTGTGGAGTCTGCGGAGCCTGTATACTATCTCACTGCAGCTCTGTCAGGCATGAATCTTCTCCCTGCACATTTTAATGTGGTGTCTTTCATTCTGGAGAAATCCGAACACCCAAAAAGGGGGGGTTTGAGCAGTTTTTGTTGCATTAGGGAAGATTACCTCAAACTGGTCCAGCATTATCTCCCATCTGTGACATGAGGAACCCGTTTGGATCCCGTCCCTGAAGCTCAAGGGATCAAAGACTTCATGTCGATGGCAAGCCATGCTGCTCAATGTCTTGTTTCTTTCTGTGTTCACTTCTTTCTTTCTTAACCTGACAGGATTTGTTTGTGTGAGTTACCATGGTGTAATCCTTTGCTGGAAAACGTAGGGATTAAATCAGAGCTGAACTCAATTCTTGCTTTTCTACCCCAACAAATTGTTCCTAAACTATTTAGAACAAAACAAAAAATGTGGTTAATTCCTATTCTTTAGCAAAGCCAAATAAAAAAGCACAGAGTAATAACAGCAAATTTCCCCAACACACACTCCAACACTGTCTGGTCAAAAGTAAGTGTGGACACCTCTTCTAATTATTAAGTTCAGATATTTCAGTCATATCCATTGCTAACAGCTGTGTCAAATACAGCACATAACCATGGAATCTTCATAGACGAACACTAGAATGGGTCGTACTGAAGAGTTCAGTGACTTTCAATAAGGCACTGTTACAGGACGACACATATATATATATATATATATATATATATATATATATATATTTATATTGTGATATATATATATATATATATATATATGATTTTGTGATCTACTTTATTTAGGCTATTGATTTTCTTCATACGTGCTTCAGCTCACTCCCGTCTGCAGTGGGCTGGTTTCCTGCCCGCTCTCGTGCGTAACACTGAAAATTAGTCCCATGCCATAAGACATTGTGGTGGGTCCCTTAGGAGTGCAGACCTCTACTATGTGCAATGCTTGTTGTAAAGCATGCCACTGCTGAACTTTGTTCTATGGAGTGATGAGCCACATTTCATTATCTGGCAATCTGATGGACAAATCTAGATTTGGTTGATGCCAGAAGAACGATATGTACGAGAATACATAATTATAATGCCAGCAGTAATGTTTGGTGGGGGAGGAGCCCCAGACTAGGGCAGTTTTTTAGGGTTGAGGTAAGTTCAAGGGAAGTGTTTGGGGAAGGTCTTTTCCTGTTCCAGCATAACTGTGCTCCTGTGCACAAAGCAAGGTCAACTAGATATGGTTTGATGAGTTTGGTGTGGAGACCTCAACCCCACTGAACACCTTTAGGATAAGTCAGAACATTAATTGCCTTGAAATCAGGCCTTTTCTTGCAACATCGCTGCCTAATCCCACAAATGATTTTTGACTTAATATACCCAAATTCCTACATTCCTACATGCCTTTCCAGACCAGCGGAGGCTTTTATAGCTGCAAATGGGGGCAACTCAATATTAATCCCCTATGTTTTGGAATGCAATGTCCAACAAGCTCACATCAGTGTGATGGTCAGGTGACCACATACTTTTTAGGAGAGAATTTGCAGGAGTCAAAATGTTAAAATCCTGTGTCTTTATATGAGTTCATTTGTATTTACTTACACACACAGTTATACAACGTCCTCTATTCATGCTTCAATCTCTCTCCCTTTCCCTTCTCTCACTCCACCTCCCTTTATGTAGTTACAATTCCATGTCATGACACCATGCATCCAATTAGGCTGCTCCCCCCGAGGGAGGCTGCCATGGTGTCTCCAGAGAGAGAGGGGGGAAGTGGTGCGGCGCGCTCACGTGGGCCATCCCTCCTGCCGAAACTCCGCGCCTAATGAGGTCATTATAGAGCGCTGCTACCTGGAAGATGAGAGCGAGCAGAGGAGAGCCGTTCTCTTAGCTTTGTTTAATGACTGTGTGCTGATTACAAACGTGACCCTGCCATGCGTCCCTCACAGTGTCCTGCCGCCGGCCGACATCAAAGGAAACCTTTCTCATTAAATCTTTTCTACTTTATTATCATTGGGATGGTTTTTTTTTCTCTCTCTCTTTTTCTTTCAGAAAATTGTGTTTCTGCTGTCTGCAGAGACACAGTGCTGTGATATCTGCTGGTGGTTTAGCAGTGCTTCTGAAATTTCCCATACGAGGCACTTCTGAAATGCAACAATACTATGAGATAATGAACAAATAGACCAAGAGGCTTCACTATTCCATGTGGCATTAGACTTTCATTCATCATATTCTGCAAAAATAAAGGTTTATAGAACAGAAGTTCAAAATATTATTTAGATATACAGAGAAAATGCCTTCCGCCCAATGACAGCTGGGATAGGCTCCAGCCCCCCACTGCAACCCAGAAGGATAAGTGGTTTAGATGATGTATGTATGTATACAGAGAAAATGTGGCTCAGTGAATCAGGAACGAGTATAAACAGACAGTATTCTAGTGAGGTGGAATGATGGAGTGGATGTGATTGGTGGAGGTTGTAGGCGTGAGCATCATGTGATCTCCCACAGAATCCTGGGTGAATGAGTCCAAAGACTTAACAGAGCCGTTCAGTGAAATAGAGCAAAGGGTGCTACAAGGCGTGTTGTCAATGGGAAGCATGACATTGCATTATTTCTCAAAACAAGTAAAATCGTCTACCAATAAAATTAGACACATTCACTACATAAAATTACTTAAAGCATAACAATGAATGGAAATAGGTTCTTTTTATAAAATTACAACAATGTTATAATGAGAAATATTAGATATATTTCACTGCTGTCAGAACAAAATCTCATATCTCCATTTTGGTCATTTCTCGGTTTTTGACATAATTTGAAAATGTTTGTTGCCCTTTAAATTGTGTGTAAATTTCATGATGAATGGACCAAAAGAAATGGCACAAAATTACTTGGAAAAAAGTCTGGTTCCATTGACTTACGTTAAAAGTAAAGTATGCTTTTTCCTTGTCCTGTAAAGTTACCATTTTGGAGATACAAGGTTTTTGTTCTGAAAGCAGCGATATGTTAGATTTAAGATGTTTTCTCTTTCCTAGATATATATTTTTGTATTCTTGTGGTGTTGGTGGTGGGGAAAAAAGTCCCTGCAGAGTTCTTTGAAAAACTGAAAGCAAGCATCCTGAAAAGACTGGAAGCTGTAATAACGGAAGAAAGTGGACACACTAAACATTAAAAAATGTAATTATTTAGTTGTTGGGGCTTCTGTCTAATTTTTATCTTTTTTCTTTTTCATCCATCCATCCGTCGTCTAAACCGCTTATCCTTCTGGGTCACGGTGGGGTGCTGGAGCCTATCCCAGCTGTCATTGGGCGGAAGGCAGGATACACCCTGGACAGGTCACCAGTCCATCGCAGGGCAGACAGACAGACAGACAGACGTACACATTCACACACACACACACACCTAGGGGCAATTTTAGCATGTCCAATCAGCCTGACTGCATGTTTTTGGACCGTGGGAGGAAACCGGAGAACCCGGAGGAAACCCACGCAGAACGGGGAGAACATGCAAACTCCTCACAGAAATGACCCTGGTCGCCCGGCCAGGAATCGAACCCAGGCCATTCTTGCTGTGAGGTGACAGCGCTACCCACTGCGCCACCGTGCCGCCCTTCTTTTTCATTGATAATGAAATTAAATAGCTTGTACATATTGGCCATTCTAAATGGAATTTAAATACATGAAGGATGGTCTCTGACTTTTGCATATTTACAACAGCTGGGATAGGCTCCAGCACCCCACCTCGACCCAGAAGGATAAGCAGTTTAGATGATGTGTGTGTATATTTACAACATGATACATACAGGATAACAAATTTAAAGAAAAATATGAATAAATGAGTGGAGAAATATAATGGGTGCAGGTGCTTCCAGATAAGTGTACATTATGATACAACCAAGCAGGATCCCCACAAGTGGGCGAGTGCATATGCAGTGTACACTAAGAGAACAGTAGAGGCCTAAATGCGTGACCCCTACAGTGAATGGGTCAGGTGGCTCTGTTATGCTGTTGGGAGCATTTTGTTGGCATGGTTTGAGTCCACTTGTAGACTTAGAGGGAAGGATCACTATTCTGACTGGTCACTTGGATCCTATGATGAAACATTTCTATCCTGATGGAAGTGGTCTGTTTGAAGATGACAGTGTCCCCCATCCACAGGACACGAGGGGTCACTGTGTCACCAGATAACAACCCAGTTGAAAACCTATGGATTTAAATATATGAAATTCAGTTTATATTTGAAGAGCCAAGCAAGCTTTGTGATAAACAAGATGTGCAAAGTAAAGCTGATTGTTTTTTAAAAGGGTTTGAGGAATGATTAACTGTTTTCCACTTCTAATCCTTAGAAATGACTCTTTCCTCCTTGTGTAACATGCAAAGAACCAGCATCTACATTAAAACCAACTAGTGCCTGAACAACAAGGAACAGATTAGATTTACTCTTGGAGCCAGAACTCTACATTAAAGTAAAGCAAAAGACAAAAAAAGACAAATGACACAATTAGTGGAGGTAAAACAATGCATCCCAGTAGATGTAGTAATTGAGCCATTGTTTTGATGGAGATGCTCTCTCTCATTTAAGAGGCCACCATTTTCCTAACTGCCTCATAAATTTAACATCATATCATGACAAATGTGCATGTAGCCCAGTTCATTTTACAATTCTGCAGTGGGAAAGAAATCTATTCATTTAGCCATCACGGCAGTTGGATGTATTTTGCTGCTTAGGGGGGAAAGTCAATGGGCCATTTTGGCTGGAATTGATACTGAATGGAAACCTGAAGATCAGAATGACCTCATATATCTTTTCTTTGTGACCTTAATGGATGTCGCCATCGATCACACCAGTCACAGGCGATCTTTGTAGAATGCAGAAATGGCCTCAATAGTGGCCATACATGTCATTGAGTCAGTCCTTTAGTCGACCCCCTTAATTCTTCTTCCGACCAAAATTATTGTATGTTTATGCTCTCACTAATTTTGACGTCTGGTGTGGACGACCGCATTGCTGAGATTTATTCTTTTTTAGTCCAATCTTATGTCATTTGTTATTATTGGTCCTACAGCTACAAAAGTACTTTTGCTTGCACTGATGAAAGACTTTAATCCAACGTTTTTACTACTTTTTTCACATTAAAGAACCCTGCAGTTACTCATTGGACTCTGCTGCATCTACATCTGCGTCTTGTTCAAACACAGCTCCTCAGTTCACTCTGCGGGAATCGTGATTTTTTCTGTTATTAAATTATTAAAAGTAATAAATACATTCAGGTGAAGCTTATTTTGTCTATTCATAGAGCTAATATGCGCTGCTTTTAAAATTGAGACAATCTTTCTTTAGGGTCAGATTACAGCAAATAAGAAGAAAGTGATTAATTGAGACTAAGTGCATGAAATATGTGATTAATCATAATATTAGTGCAAAAAAAAGTGCTACACTAAATAATGTGATTAATCATTATTAACAACACAAGAAGTGTGTTAAATTATTTATTTAGTAAAATAATGTAATTCATGACTATCTACACAAAATGATGTGATAATGACAACTACACAAAATATTACAATTACTCACAACTGATGTAAAATATGTAAAGACTCACAGTAAAGTACACAAAATGTGATTAATCATGATCAGCTACACAAAAAGCATGATAAATCACGGTTAACTGTACAAGATGATGTAATGAATACACAATTACACATTGGGATTAATCACAATGAACTGCACAAAACAATGTAATATATGACCAGCTACACAAAATGATGGGATTAACGACATTAACTACATAAAATACTGTACGTCCTCATTACTGACTGAATAATTTGTACTGAGTACACAAAGATATGTGATTAATGACCATGAAGTACACAAAAATGTGATTGATCATGATTAACAGCACAAAAAGCATGATCAATTATGATTAACTGCACATAATGACGTAATTAATCATGATTACAGATTTTTGTGATTAATCACAATAAACTGCACAAAATAATGCAAATAATAACTATCTACACAACATATTGAGATTACTCATGACTGACTGAATATTTTGTGTGAAGTACATGCAAATATGTGATTTAATCACAATTAAGTGCAGAAAATGTGATTTATCATGTTTAACTACACTAAATAATGAGATTAATCATGAAATAATGTGATGCTTTACTACTTTAATTGTTTGACTGCTCTTTAAGTTTTGCAGCTAAGCTGAATTAAATCCACACCCAGTTATTTTCTATCTTGTACGTTGATTATTTGCACTTTTGAATCAGCTACACTTACCAATTCAAGGCTGAATGTTTCTGCTTTGTTTATGCTGTTATTATGTAAAAGCACGTTCATGCTACGTTAATTAATTAGGTTGCTGTCCGTGTTTATCCCCTCTGTGTTGGTAAATGCATCATTTTCTGGTACATGCTTAACAAATATGATATTCATTCTGCAGTATGATGACAGTGTACCTTGAAATCCTTGCTGTTCCTCATATCTTGTAGGTTCTGTTTCGTGCACAGATGTAATTTGTCCTGCAGAAAGCGCGGTGGGCAGCGCTATTACCAACAAATGATAATTATGTGTTAAAGCTGTTGGGTAGACGCTCAGCTACAGCGCTCTGGTCAGAAAGGTAGAAGTCAAGTGCTCCTCTATCACATCCTCCATCAGACCCCTGATGCTAACAGGTTTCTAAGTGCCCGCAGGCACTCGCTGACCACTCGGACTGTGCGGAAGAATCTGCACAGACAAGAAAAGTCCGCTAAAGAGTGGAGACTCATTTGACAGACTGCTGCCAGCATTCTCTCTTCTCCTTCCCCCGTTTCTGTACTCTGAGCTTGACCGAAAGAGCGAGCTCTCTAACACAGAAGCACAGACGTGCCAGGATCACAGGCTGCCAGCTACAGGGTTGAGCTTTCAAAGCAATCCATAAACTAGCCGTACTGCGAGGACGGGCAATAGCAGACTGTGGAGAGCGCTGAGCTCATGCTTGGTGCCTTAAAGCCAAAGTCCGCAGCTTCAGGAAGAAGTCGATAAGCACAGGCCTTTGTGAGAGGCCGTGATTGGGGACAGCTGAAGGGTTTTAAAAGGCTTTCATATGTCTTAGTTTTTCGAAGCGAGCCTTATTGATTATTCTGTATTGGTACGATTGACAAAATCCAGTTTTGGAGTGAACTTTCATTGAGAGCGGGCTCAGAGGGCTAGCCGAGTGCCAGAAGTGTGAAACTTATAAATATATTCTTTCAGTTTCAGTGGAACTCATCCTTCCAGCTTCAATAGAATAGAATTCGGTTTTTATACCACACATATTGTTAACCCTCTAAGCGCTCGGCCGGCTGCTTGGAACTTCACTGCAAAGGCTGTAGAGTGATTGAGGAGAGACTACAGGTTTAGTGAGGTGAGGAATTTATGTTATATGCATATAACAAAAACTGTAGTGTTTAGATGTGCTGTAACATTATGTCAGATTAGGAGACAGTCTAGACAAGTTATGATAAGTTTTGACAAGATTACAATCTGTATGTTTTCATGGTCAGTTTATCTAGTTTATATTCCACTGGTCCAAATTTGAGATCTATCATGAATAAAATCATTTCTGTGGACAAACAGAAAATCTTTTTTAAGACTGGCGACTCAGTGAGTTATATCAATGTTTTATACCAAATTTGTCCAGATTTACAGCAGTTCATATCTTAAAACAGGGGTGTCCGAACTTTTTTCAAAGAGGGCCGGATCGTACCATGGTCAAAATCACTGAGGGCCTAAATATTTTTCACAAATGATTCAAAATATTTTTTCAAATAATGTCAACATCCTTCTACTTTCTATAATTAAGTAAACTTTCTGGGCAAGTGATTAGAAACTATTTTAACTTTTCATTTTTTAGCTGTTTAGCTCCTTTTGCACTCAGTCAAGGACTTGCTCATGGGCGCCCTCTAGCACTTTACAGTTATGTTTTTGATATAACAGTGGAAACAAGAAGAGGGCAGACTCCCCTTAAAACACACACTGGCTGCTGGGACACTTATAACACAGTCTAAAGTAGAGGCCACAGGCCATTTAAAATCTGTCTGCGGGCCACATTTGGCACTGGGGCCGGACTGTCTTAAAGGAATCACCTAAACCAATTAGCTAGCTTACTGAAACTTTTTACGTAATAGATCTTCCATTTGTACTGCTTAGTTAGCATCATTTTGGTAGCCGAACATAGATCTCTTTCAGGATTGGTAACTCAGCAAATTGTATCAAATTTGTTATAAAAAATTGAAATAATTTGCTGAGTTACCAATCCTTTCACCTCATGGTGGCAGCTGACCAGACCTGCAGCTTCATTTAGTGAATGACACTTCGTCAAGACTACAGACATAAAGCTCAAACTAAACACGGAAAACTGCCGACTGCGATATTAACCCATTAAGGTGGAACAAAACTGTGGCTATGCTGTGTTTATTTGATATATAAAAAAACATCATCTAACAAAAGCAAAAATGTATAGATTTTTGTTTAGTTTGTCTCACAAATAATATTTTTAACAAGTAAACATTTGAATAGGAATATGATTAATACACCAGACATATTGTATTGTTACCCTTAAATAATTCGAATTATTTATTACATGTGCTTATCGATCCAAACTGTTCTGAATGAACAATCCAACAATAAAATAAGCCTCGTGCATCTTTTGTAGAGTGATAGGAAACACGGTAGCTCACAGAAAGCTCAGTTTCTATACACTGATATTTTAAAAAACTTTATATTTTGCATCATTTGTAAAATATATATTGGCCCTCAGGTATTTTAACACAGTACAATCTGGGCCTTTTTGAAAAAAGTTTGGACACCCCTGATCTAAACTAAATAGCTAGCCTACAACCCATCTTCAGATCTTAGCTTTATGGTGGTTAAACAGGTGACTGAGGACATGCATAGCTTCTTCACTTGAATGTCATTCAACCGTCAAAACTAATGCCAAATTGATGAACTGATATTTTAACAGTTCTTGTTGTATAATGTTGTTTGTTTTTCCCTTACTTATCTTGTCTCAGTCTTTCAAAGAAAAGGGATGACTTTTGAAGTCAAAATGGGTCGTTTGGATGTGTTTAGCCTTTAGCTAACATTACATAAGTATGTTTTTTTGTATAGCCTAATATCAAATCCATCTTTGGTAATGATTATGAGTATTGTTGTTTTAGACATGAACTATTCAATATTTCTACAGATTGTTATATTTGGTTTTATATTATGTGTATGTATTTTGTAAATTACAGTTATTGGAGTTTCTATCTCAGTACTGAGCTGTTTTAATTTCTGTCTTGGTTTTGTGCTGAAGTAAAAGAGAGCACTCATCTCTTGAATTGAACTAATTTTATTTGCCATTTTTATGAGAAAATGTTCAAAACAGTGATAAAAAGCCTCTGACTCTGAAAATTGTCAGGAATCCACAAGAATGTTCAAGAGGGTTAAAGGAAACACATTTTACTCTTTTTGTTCTGTTTAATTTGGTTCCCTGTGCTGTTTGAAAGACAACTCTGAAGAGAATAAAACAAATATCTCCAGAATTTAACCTTCGGTGGAGAAAGTGTGATGATTTGGAATGCTAATGACCACTGCCACAAATTCCCTTCTCACTGGAGAAGGTGGAGGCCATAGTGTAGCAGTGGTGGAGACCATAATGTCCAACTTTTTGTCAGATACAGTCATAAAGTCATGAACATGTCCCAACAAAACATATCATTACAGAGCAATGTTTAACACAGAAACTTTGAATTTTGCTTACATTAAGATAATGTTATTTTCCACTAGCCCCATAATGGGGTTTACAATGTTATTGCAGCTCATGGAGGTGAATATTAACATTTTATAGCAGCTCTCTGGCTTAAATGCAAACATTTGAAACTCGGAACAGACTTTCAAGTAATATTTGCTGTGGTTTGGAACTCTGTAGTAACTGATGCAAAAGAGAGCAGGTCATATTTACACTTTATGTGCTTCTGCAAGGCCCTACTCTGTGAGTTTGCATGGTCTACTGCTGGGTGGCTGAGTTGATGCTTATAGACCCTTCTATTTCACAATAACAGCACAAGCCAAATCTAGAAGGGTATACATTTTCTGAACTGACTTGTGGCAAAGGTGACATCCCATGACACATTTAAAGTCCTTTCAGTTCTTCAGTACGACCCATTCTACTCCCATTCTACATTCTACAGTTTGTCTGTGGAGACTGCAGGGCTATGTGCTTTATTTTCAGTGGTGGGCGAAGTACACAAACCATGTACTTGAGTTAAAGTAGAGATACCCAAGGTAAAATATTACTCCAGTAAAAGTAGAAGTCCTCCATTTAGACCTCCACTTGAGTAAAAGTACAAAAGTATTTGCCTTCAAATGTACTTAATTATCAAAATTTAAAGTATTAAAGATTTATTATGGCTCTAATGTCCTATTACCATTTTTGTCACAAGACTCTTGCTTTATTAACTCATTTTAGGTGAAAATACTCCAGTGTCACTCTTGTAACACCAATCTTTTAATAGAATGTCATTAATTGGTCTGTCACTGATGTCTATTAAAATTATCAAAAGCACAAAACACTGAAGGCAAACAATTTCTATTTGGTAGAACTGAGTGGCTTTGAAACTTTTTGTGAAGTTTCAGTTTAAGATTTATTTGCAACTTAGTTACAAGTTTAAGTTTAATAAAGACGCTTTAAACACAGATTCAGAGTTTTCCTTTACTTTTTTCCATCTGTAGGTCTCTGTTCATAAGCATTAACTAGCAAAAACAAATTTACTACAAAATGAAATAGTGTTCATATAAATTCAGAAAAGACACGTCAGTCACAACTGCATTTGTGTACATATTTCTATATTGTGGTCTATTTACACAAAGTTAGGTTAGTTCATCATTTATGTTGAATAGACACTCCCAAAATGTTACGCTGCTGCACTGACATTGAACTGTATACTTGCACTGGGTCGGTATGACCAACAGGTCAAAACAAGCTCAAAACAAAGTGCGCACCGTGCCCTGATTGGTGTTTTTGCTTCACACTTCTTTCATTTTGACGTTATGTTTTTATGCACACATAAACCAAAAGGAACGACAGATTTCGCATAATGTAGTGGAGTAAAAAGTAAGATGTTGGACTTATAGTTGAGTGAAAGTGAAAAGTCGCTCAAATGGAAATACTTCAGTAAAGTACAGATACACAAAAAACTACTTAAAGACAGTAACAAATTACATTTACTTCGTTACTGTCCACCACTGTTTATTTTATACACCTGTTTGCAATGGGTGTGGCTAAAACACCTGAACTCAACAGTTAGGAAGGGTGTCCACATACTTTTGGCCATGTAGTGTACAGGCTACAGTCTTTTGTTTTCAGACCTTCATCGCGCTCTCTCTCTCTCTCTCTCTCTCTCTCTCTCTCTCCTCACCTGCATATAAAGTAGGAAATAGTCTGTTGTCTTAAAGGTTAGTGTGGCTTTTATCCTTTGAAATGTTCCATTACATTTATATAAGGACAGTGTTCGCAGTACAAGCACAGTACGCGATTCACCAAAGACATAAGGCTTAAATGAAGTTGTCAATAGAAAAGTAAGCATTCCAGAAGCCACATATTGCTAACGTCATGTCAAAACTGATGCAAGGTCTTGTTATATAGTCAATTACGCTACTTTTCAGGGTTTAACTGGAACATGTTACAATATCCGTGCATAGTTACTGAATCAAAGATTGAACTTTGTTGAACTTTTATTTATTTATTTATTTGTAATAGTATTTGAATAGTTGGCCATCTGTCTCTGGAAGACAAGACAGTTGATGTAAAGCTTTTCAGCCACAATGGTTCTACAGCAAATAATAACTATGTTATATAGCCCATTATAACAACATTTTACCTTGAAAATTATTCATGAAATACTCCAAAAGTCATTATTTTTGAATCTATTCAACATCACATGCTCCAAACATCCTTCTTCATGAGTTGTCCATTATAGGTTATGAAAAATGCTCATTTTTCACTCAACCCTGTTACCAGAACACATTCGCCCCTATAAAATACCTGGAAAATTTACTCATTCTATGCTAAAAAAGCTCTTTCAGCTCTCACCTCTGTTACTCATTTAAGCCACTGTTAGCAAAGAAACCTTGTAAAAAAATTAAATTTCTGTTGAAAAAAATGAAACTTTCAAGAGTTAAAGCCTAAATGGCAACCCAATCAGGAGAAAACCCAAATCTAAATTAACTACGTGAGTTTTTACCTTCTGGACGGCACTAATGCTGTCTGTGCTGAGAAACAGAATGTGAGAATTTCCTTCAGTAGCCAACCCTTTAGCATAAACCACTTTTGAGCCAGAAAAGGTAATTAGCTCTTCGAAACAGCATGTGCACTCATTCGTGTGCGAATTCTCGAAATAAATAAGTAAATAAATATATAAATGCACAAAAAAGTAAATAAAGTGACAAGTGTGGCAGAATGCAGACTGTTTTGATGGAATAATCCCTGGTGTGTTCAATTACACGGTGACATGAGCTAAATGTAAATAGCAAATGAATAGCAGAAGGAGTGTTTGGAAGAAAGCAGGAAAACAGAGTGGATGACTCACGTCAGATACAACGGAACATGCTAGAGTAAAGTGCTCTGTCTATTAATTTTCTAACTTTGCTGCTTGGGAGAACTTTGATGAAAAACTGTTTAAAAAATTAGAATTCAGAGACTTTATTTGCTGTATAGCATGTGGACTGCAGTTTACAGTACTTTAGTTATGCTGGTGTTGTTATTCTGCCATGATATATTTTATATACTGCATTCAAGCACACATCTGCCAACCCGCAGTGCTTTTTATGCTGTTTATACACCGATCAGGCATAACATTATGACCACTCACTGTCCATTGTATCAGCTCCACTTACTATATAGGTGCACTTTGTAGTTCTACAGTTACAGACTGTAGTCCATCTGTTTCTCTGTATACTTTGTTAGCCCCCTTTTTACCCTGTTCTTCAGTGGTCAGAACCCCCATGGACCCTCACAGAGCAGGTACTATTTGGGTGATGGATCATTCTCAGCACTGCAGTAACACAGACGTGGTGGTGGTGTGTTAGTGTATGTTGTGCTGGTCTGAGTGGATCAGACACAGCAGTGCTGCTGGAGAACCTTGAATATTTTTTCTTAATTGTAAATATCATCATTTTAATTTAAAAATTTCAACATTTTAAAACTTTCCAGGTGTGATGGGGTCAGTAAGTCTGCCCCATCACCAGGTCTGTGAAAGGACACTGGGGCGTGGAAAGGGACAATGACCATTGGGGTTAAAACCTAGGTGAAATGAAAATACACATAAGAAATACTTACCTTGTTCTTGTTCTGGGCTTCCTTTATACTGGCCGGTAGAGCCCACGGCTGTGTGTAGAGGAGGAGGAGGGGGCGGGGGGGGGGTGATCCAGGAACAAAAATGAAGCTTCTTATTATGTTTTTTTATATATATTGTGTTTATTGTGCTGAAGTAATGTTTTGTTATTGATTGTTTCATGTAACCCCTCATTAGCCCTGGGGAATGATTTAGTGCAACTAGAGGGGGTCGGGGCTACGGTGTTAAATGGAGGGAGGGGAATTAATTCAAGAGAGAGAAGAGGGAATGTAGGATGTGTCTATATGGCCTTGCAGCCTCCAGTACAAACTGGCTGATGTTTAGTCAGAAATGTCTATATGGGACTGCGTGAGTGACTAGAAGTAGTCTGCTGTGTCTTAGTCGTACTAGTTGCATTGCAACCCATTTTTATTCAGTATTTTCTTTCACTTTTTACTTGTGCAAAATAAAATATTGCGTGTGTGCCTACCATATTTTGTTTTTATTCTCAAAATATTTCCTTATTTATTCCTGGACTGGACTAACCCAGCATTCGCAAACAACATTTTTCCTCGTCTGTAATAGCCCTACAGTGCTATTGTACTTGTTGATCACGGATGACTGATTTTCGGCTGTGATTGAAAAAGCAGGAGTGTACAGGCCCAGTTCCTTTTGCTCAAATGACACTATTATTACAGCTCCTACATGCAGGACTGGCTGTGATGAAACAGCCGAGCACAACTGGATACACTAGCAACAGAGCTAACAAGAAGAAACGAGCCCACTGCAGTCGGTTCTGAGTCAGTACAGCTCTCATTTTTCTTTCCTCTTCCTGCTCTCCCTTTGTTCTCCAATCTCTCGTTTTTTAAGAGTACAATCGACTGGAAAGTGGAGCAGTTTGGACGCAGTTTGGGAGAAAAGTGGCTAAAAAAGCAAAAGAAACAAAGATTGCGAAAGAAAAACATCATTTAAACAAACCTCATTCAGTGTGACACAGACAAATGTGCTGAATCTATTGGCACTACAGCTCATATTAGTTGGGGTTTACCACAGTGTTGAGATTGCCATTGATTTTCTGGAGCAACTTTCATGCCCACTGGATGCCTGGTTCATTCTGAGGAGCAAACCGAATGTTTTTGAAGGTCACTTTTTGTATAAGGAGCACCAAAAATACATTTTGGACTGAGCTCCAGACAGCTTATACTGCCTCTCCTAGAGGATTGATGTGCTGTAGACTTCCATTTCAGCTAGAAAAGAGCAGGGTATGACCTAAAGAAGGGTAAAATGTAAAATGGATATTTTATGTACTTACATGGTTTCAAGTAGAGCATGCTTTTAGTCTTCATCTTCCCAGAGCATCATCATCTGAGTCCTTTGATAGCAATAAGACAGATATTTCTCGAGATCGCGAGTGGGAAATCATGAGAGTAGGAGAATTTCCAGGGGGCTGGTAGTGTTTTGATCCAGTTACTGTGAGCAAATGTAAAAAAAAATTGCTCGGATGAACCATAAATACAAGATCCAAGTATATATTTTTAGTAATCTAGGGGTTAAATCAATGGCTCACTTCAAATGATACACCTCTGGTTGGCTGATTGTAACTGAGTTTCGCTCAGTGGATAGAGATGAGATAAAGCTGAAGTTAGTTTTATTCTTATTTCTAATTCCACCTTAAATGAGAACTGCGAAAGCTTATCTTAGCTACTATTAGTTTGTAGCATATTGACTGTAGAGGTCTGTACAAGGGAGGTTCACCCACAGGTCCCACATGATCTGCTAAATAATTTGTGGGTGGGATTCATTTTAAAGCACCACGGTCATTGCAGGTCAAACAGCCAACAGGTTGCGGGCTCGTGCGGGTGGGTACTATGGCTGGCTGAGTGTGGGTGGGCTGGGACAATTATTGGCTGCTTGTAGAAGTGGACAGACAACAAATGAGCTGCAAAAGTGCTGCAGAGAAAAACAAGTTAGTAATCACAAGCAGCAAAACACATGAAGCTACAGAGCATCCAGTAAAAATCTATGCACAAAATCAAACTGATTTTTTTCCATGACACTTTTTTTGGCCTTTTAACCTGTGCCTCAGTCTCTGTCTTGGCTTTAAATTAATATCAGCTTAATTGTAGATGTCTTACAGAGTAATTAGCTAACAATATAATGCTAAAAAAAAACAATATTAGTAGCAAAGCCAAGCTGCTACGCTGTTTTTGCCTGTGGCGCTGCCCGCTTGTTGGTTGACAGTGCCGTCACGTGATGTGACGCTCATTGTGTGGTTCCATGTTCATGTGGCTTTTATTAGCACAATATACACAAACTTCATTTTCTTTTGCAACATTAAAAGGTTTATTTATGCTGCTGGATGTGCGGAGGTGCGATGGGTCTGGTGGCTTTGGTGTGTCACAAGGTTTGCGTGGAAACGTCTTATATCACAGATTACAGCAAACACAGACAGGAGTTGACAAGGACCACATACACAGCCCAACATAGGCGGGTGCAGTTGCAGGTGGGCACGGCGTGTTATTATAGCGGGTGGGTATGGGCAAAAATAGTGCTAGGTTTTCAGGCAGGATTGGGCAGGAGTCATACTAGATTTTGCTGACGCAGGCAGATGTGATTAGAGGTTGAATCAGGCAAGTGCGGGTATTAATAATCAGGCTTGTGCAGACCTTTAATTGACTGTCATGATTATGTCACAAAATAATAATTAGGATTTATAATTAATGAATGAAGAAGATGAAAGTGGGTCGATTGTGGAAAAAGTTATTTTGCATGAAGGCAATACTGTGTGTGTGTGTGCGTGTGTACCAGGTTTATGCCACAAGCTGGCCCCACAACATAAATCATTCAATTTTAAGGTGAAGGCATGTTTTAAGGTCAGAGTAAGATTAAGATTAGGGTTAGGGTAACGGTTAGGCTAGTATTATTTTTGGTAATGTTTGGATACGTCTCTAAGAAATTATAGAGAGTATTTGTGTGTGTGTGTGTGTGTATTTGTGTGTGCGTAGCAGGAAAAATACAGTTAAAGATGGTGGGCTGGTCTGCATCATGTAACTCCCAGTCTAAAATTAAGTTCAACTTCGGTCCTTCTCAGTATTTCACTCTGATGTGCATAAGTCATAGGATGGTCATTCTACAGAAACGTCCACTTTTCTATCTCTCCATAGGAGTCACCATCAAACCACATGTCATCAATCATGGAACATCCACTAAAATATGTCATTTAATCCATTTGTCTTCTATTTTTTCACAATTACCTAAGAATAAAGCAGGTCACACCAGTGACCTCAACTAAAAGCTTCATATGAAATCATGAGCTAAATGAGAAAATCTCTGATAACTGAAAGACACAGTGGACTCACCATGTGCTTTTCTTCATAGATCCTCAGAAAATAGGTAAAAGGAAGTCAAGTGATGTCATCAGTGTGATTTTTATTTCAAAATAAAAGATTTTTTGTTATACAGTAACACCAGTGACATGACTCCTGGGGAACTTTCATTTTATATATATATATATATATATATATATATATATATATTTTATAATATTTATCTGGCATTTGTTTTCTTTATTACATTTAATTTATATATTCTGTAGTCATGTATAGATTATTGCAGTTAAAATTGCAGTTTTTTTTTTCCTTAAAAATATGGCCTCACCCTTTACACATGACTGTGGGGACAAGCACTTCTGTGGTGCTTGGAATTCTAGATAATTGGTTTAAAAACCAATATTGCTAAATTGAGGCTAAAGAAGGTGTAATTGTTGAATATGTCATTGTCATACTCATATTTGCTGTTCTATTTTGAGTAAAATATAAATTTGCCAACAGACCCTCTTTCCACCAGTCATATTTAATTTGATGCATTTTCAATCAATTTAGTTCGTAAAACACATTTTAAACTAAATGTCTTTCAAAAATAATTTGAAACATAGAAAATAACATGTTCTAGGAAAACAAAAAATCAGTGGAGGACAGATTTGATTCTGGCTAAATGTCAGTCCAGCATCTTTAGTCTTTTTCCTCTACACTTCAGTGTCAGTTGAGCATCAGTTAGCCATCATTTAACCTGTACTGTGGTGTACTAGCTGGTGCTAAAGATTAGAGACGTGCAACAAGAATTGAACAGTTTTGAGTTCTGTTTATGCAGTAAATACAATGTATGCAAAATTTTCAGTGCCCCTGGTGAAATTGCGTTTTGTCGACTTTCTAATTGAAAATTAGTCAACACATGTATAAAGAAAAGTGCACCATATGGCCCCTTCAAAAGATTTGACTTGATCACAATCAAAGTCATATCTCTCATTATTGTTTTTCCATATTTTCCGCTAGCAAGCTGCTCACAGAAGCAGACAAAGCTCTGATCTTCGTAGTTACACTGTTGCCTGCTGTGAACACAGGCCATTTTAATCTATTTCCCCACCATCAGACCTCGTTCAGCCGATTAAGGTCCTGATTGCTGGGAATGCAGATTTGTGAACTACTGATCTCATAGTTTCCTGGAAATGGACTTTTGGTTTTTGGTTACAGCATTTTGCTATTTGAATTGATGCACTTACATTTGGGTCCAATTCGATGTGTTTTGATGTACTTTTGCTTATCACAGGAGACATTAGTCATTATTTAAGACCCCAGGGCGGTTTGGGTGCTGTATGAACACATCCTTTTCATCAGAAAATTACAATATCTCAGACTGTTTCAGTGGAAACCGTGCAAAACATTTCTTTATTTATATGTGATTTTTGTATTATTTACTGTTGTATCTCTGAAAAAGCTTTTCAAAAGAAGGAAAAATGTTACAGGTTTGGTTAAATCAGTAACTTCAGGGGTTTAACCCTCCTGTTATGTTCAACTGTAAGGAACAGCCATAATGTTAAAAAATAAATAAAAAAATAAATGAAAATATCAGTAATATTTTTTGTTGGGTGCTTGAATATTTGTGTGCTGATATCTGTAGCTTAATCGGTCTGTGAACAGAAACCTGAACCTGATCAATTTAGCCAGCAGATCTTATTCTCAGACTCCACAAGTTATTCATACTAAAAAGGCATTTCGTTTAAACTTTGCTTTATGGCAGAAAACCATAAAGCAGTTTCAATACACAGCAATGTCCAGTGTAGAAATCTGTTTTGCTTTTTGTGCTACAATAATGTTTCTTGTATTTTTTACCATGGTAGCTATGTTTGCGTTACGCTAGAAGGGCTAGCTCAGTGCTATATGGGTGTAACATCCGTTCATTCTCTGTCCTGGTCTTTCTCTGTTTTTGCTTTTTTCTTGGTTTCCCAGTGTCGTGTGTTTTTGTTTGCTTGCCATGTGCCTTTGTTGTTGTTTTGGTCTGTCTTCTCCCTGGTCCTGACCCCTTGTCGCCTGCTCCACCTGCATGTAGTCTGTAGCCCCGCCCTCTTATTAGTCTCAGGTGTTTCTTGTTTCCCCTCTGTGTATTTATACCCCTGTGTTTGCTCAAGTCCCTTTGTCTTGCCCTGTCTGTACACCTTGTTGTTGCTTGTTTCTTGTTTCTTGGATTGTAGGTTTTGTATCTGGTCTAGTTTTGTTTTACTTTGTTTTGTCTTGTCATGGATTTATCTGTGCTACAAACCTTTGCTGCTGAGTTTCTCGACTCTGCCAGGTCTGATTCAAATAAAAGCAACTCGCACTTGCATCCTGCCTCATCGCCTCCTACGTTACAATAGGATAGTTATGTCAGCTCTAGAGATTTTTAGCATGTAAGAGGCAAGTCCGTAACATTCTTTGCTTTGTATGCCTCAAGCTCTGTCTTTATTTAGAGGCTTGATGTAGAAGTTTCTCTTTTATTATTGTAGTTTTGGCCTGATAGCTATGCTTAGGCTAATAGTGAGGGCAGAATCCAGTTCTAAAGAGAAAATAAAACAAACCAGTTAAAGTGAGTTTGTTAGGAGCAAACAGTAAAGTTCTATAGGCTGTTTGTCATCTGGTAGCTTTTTATGCTTTTTCAATGCTAACAACTGGGCTTTTTCAGTGATTCACATTCACATATCTGCTGAAGCTCTGTGCTACCCAGGTTTCCTAGGCTAGGAAACCTGGCTGTGATCTTATATTCTGAGCTCTTGTTTTATCCGGCATGTAAACACAGTCACTAAAGTAGCTTTTTATCATTTGAGAAATAACGCTAAAGCTCTGCCTTTTCTATTTCAGAGCGATGCAGAAAAACTTGCTCATCCATTTGTTACAAGAAAAGTTGAGCACTGTAATGATCTTCTTACTGGACTTCCTAAGAAAACGATACATCCTTTACAACTCATACAAAATGCGGCAGCATCCTAACAAAAACAACACAGATCACGTCACTCCCATTTTAAAAGAACTGCACTGATCATTTGTTCAGTATCGTTCAGGATAGATTTTAAATAGATTTGCTACTAGTTATTAAGGCTCTAAATGGCCTTAAGGCATCGCCCACATCACAGAGTGTCTGTCTGTTTGTTTTCCAGCATGAGATCTTAGATCTGCAGATACTGACCTTCTGCAAATACCTTCAGTAAAATACAGAAAACATGGAGAGACTCGTTCAGTTATTTGCTTCTAAACTGTGGAGCTCAGTTCACCTTTTATTAGACAGTCAAGCTCAGAGCTCACTTTTAAGAAGCATCTAAAAATGTGTCTCTTTAACTTAGTGTTTAATTGAAACTCTCATGGTGTTTATCTTTTAATTTGATCTGTCATTTTCTTATATGATTATAAATTAATACTTATAATTTTTTGTATTGCTGTTAAGCTTTATCACCTGCCTGCAAAGCAGTGTGAGCTGCCACTGCATAACAAGTGCTATATAAATAAAAATGATGATTATTATTGTTATTATTATTATTATTATTATTATTATTATTTTATGCTTGTAGCACTGTTGTTCTTGCCAGAATGTTGTCTTCACACAGCTGTACTGACAACCGCAAACTACACGTTGGCCCAGTACGCGTCAGGACAAAACAGTAACTTAGACAGTAAGCAGACTTTCTTTGACTTGCTAAAAACAGCTAGAAATAACACTTTCATTCCCTAACCAGTTATTTGTTATAATCTCAAAACACAGGGGTTGTGAAAAATAAAAGTGAATGTCAGCACCTCCATCTTAAAACACCTTCCCACGTACCTGATTAACACATCCTCTTGTTGAGTGTGGTACCTCAGTGTGTGTTTAATTAAGCAACACAGCATTTAATTAAAACATGGTGGAAGATATGCAGGCCTAGGTATGGAGTATTCAAATATTTGGGATGAAAAAACTATTGTAAAAATGGACCTCCTAACAACCTGGTGGACCACCAGAACCACCCCAATCTAATCATCTCTGAGAGAGGAGAAAATCAAGCTGCTTTAGATCTGAAAACATCCACAGGTGTTTCTGTCGATCCTTCCACTGTGTGAGCACAACTTTGATTTTCCAATAAAGAATTGCATAGAAATCTCAGTGCAGTGGACTGACCATCACCAGGGTCCAGACTTCAACATCACTAATGTGTTTGGGATTATGGTGACACTTTATTTTGAGTGGTCCTTTTAGGTTAGGGTTAGGATCAGGGCCAGGGTTAGAGTTAGGATTAGGTTTTGGGTTGAGGTTAAATTTGGGATTAGGATTAGAGCCAGAGTGAGGGTTAGGTTTTGGGTAATGGAAGCAACATATTAACAATACATCTACTTAATGTAAGGAATATATCAATAGAACATCTACAAGATATTTGCTTCAGTGTATTCAGATGCTTCACTACTGCCACTTCACTAGTATGTAGTTGATGTGTTACTGATAATCTGTTGAGAGTTCATCATATTAATCATCTACAATGGACCACTCAAGATAAAGTGTTACTTGGATAGGAGAAGCAGAAGAAATGAACAACTTCTAAGACTGATCTTTGGAAGTGTGTAAAAATATCCCTGCAGATGTCTTTGAAAAACAAGCCTCCCAAAAAAGAATGGAATCTGTAATAAAGGCAAAGAGTGGACACACTAAATATGGAAACTTTAAATATTAGATTTAGTTCTGAAGGTTTCAGTGTATTTTGGTCTGGCCATTCTAAAATACTTGAACAATTTAAAGGGTAATATGCAGTTTCAAATGTCATATCATACAAATGCAATGACATGCTGCTTGTTGCAGTGCTACAAGCGTAGATTTTGTAACTCCAATAAGGCAAATAATGAACTGGGGGGAGAGAGAGAGAGAGAGAGAGAGAGAGAGAGAGGTCGAAGTAGCTTCCAAACTATATGTTGAACAACAGAGAACAGTGGACTGCTTGTTATTCTGTCTCACTGTCAGAATGCCAGCCCAAATATTTACCAGACTCTCTCTGTTGCTCTCTGTCTCTCTCTCTCTCTCTCTCTCTCTCTCTCTCTCTGCTTATTTGATTGTGGGGATATCTCTTCTCTCCTCTACAGCCCCTAGTCACTTGTCCTCCATCATGTCAGCGCACAGAGCCAGCAGCACACACAGTCTAATGAGGACCAGCAGCCATCTGTAAACAAACCCTCAACAGTCCTAAACTCTCCATGCCTGCACACCAGAGAGAGAGAGAGAGAGAGAGAGAGACGGTTAGAGCCCATATCCATTCTGAATTGCTATTTTAATTTAAACTGTGTTTTTTTTTCTTCTTCTTTTTATTCTCCCATCTAATTGAAAATGCACTAAATGTTCAGTCTTATTGTTTCAGTGATGCTGTACCTGAATATGGTTGTGCTAATAAAATGCTGATTGCACTGAAAAACAAGAGGCTGGCGGGGTGGGAGTTGTGAATATTTTCTCTTTTTTTTGCATTATATCATGTAATCTCTTTTCTAAATTGTTATTCTTGGCTTTCTGCAATGTTGTTCTTTGATAATGACAATTAAAACTACTGTTCCTCATTTTCTTTATTCTTTTCTTCTCTAATCAACACTTAGACTTAATGCTCTAAATGTTTTGTCTCATTGCTTCTGCAACTCTGCACTAGAGAGAGAGAAAGAAAGAGAGAGACTGTTTGAGCCCATATCTATTCTAAATTTTAATTGTAGCTGTTTTTATTTTCTTTCTATTTCTTCTTTTTTATTTTTCCGTCTAATTTAAAATGTTCTAAATGTTTATTGTCATTGTTTTGGTGATGCTGTACCTGAATTTGGTTGTGCTAATAAAGCACTGATTGCACTGAAAAACAAGTGTGGGGGTATTGTGAATCTTTTTTCTTTTTGCATTTTTTTCCATGTAATTTGTGTTCTAAATCATTATCCCTCACTTTCTGTAATGTTGTTCTCTGATAATGACAATTAAAAATACTGTTTTCATTTTCTTTATTCTTTTCTCCTATAATGAACACTTCGACTTAATGTTCTAAATGTTTAGCCTTTTTTGCAAAATAAAAATACTGAATTAAAAGAGGAAAACAGAGCAAACGGGATGGGGGGGAGAGAGAGAGAGAGAGAGAGATGAAAGAGTGAGAGAGAGAAAAAAGAGTGAGAAAAACAGAGAGAGAGAGAGAGAGAGAGAGAGAGAGAGAGAGATGGGAAGAGAAAACAAGAGAGAAACAGGTTAATAAGATAAACAGAGAGAGAACAAGAGGATAAAGAAAGAGAAAGAAAGACAAAGAGGGAAAAAGGAAAAAGAGTGAGAAACAGAGAGAGAGAGAGAGAAATGGGAAGAGAGAAGAAGAGAGAGAAACAGAGAGAGAGAGAGAGAGAGAGAGAAAGAGTAAGAGAGAATACTATCTGAATTGACCGGATCTCATACATGGTGCTGTGCCTTTGGCTGCTGTGGCTTCAGCCCTGCTGGAACATTTCACTCCTTTCTGCAGTCGCCCTGTCAGAATCTATATGTTAGTCTCATCAGAGCCACTTCACTCTGTTTTGCCTTCATGCAGCACAGATGGATGCTGTACCTGAAGTGGAGCTGAACCACACTCACACGCTCTCTCTGCCACTTCCTCTCTCTCTGTCTACAAAAACAAAAACCTAATTTGGCTACAGGTATAAGCAACAGGCTGCCGAGGTTGACATATGTGCAGTATAATGCAGCATGCTACACTGTCAGTGTGTCTCAGCTGGAAGTGAATGGTGAAAAGAAAGTTCTTGGGCCTACAATATCCAAGAAAAATCTGAGCTGACGCTGTCCGCAAAGATCAAGCTACCGTCCTATTAAGGAAAGCCCACTCAATCGCTGTTTCTGTCTCCTGCAATTAATTATCCCCCATGGAAAACGATGAAGCAAAGACGTCAGGATGACAGTGCGAATATAAACTGTCCGGCGAAAGACATTATCTCCTCTACTCTAAAAGAAATAGTGGAGGGTGGGGGGAGAGCACGAGTTCTGTTCTGTTCCAGGATTAGCACCAAGATAACAAGCCAGGGATTGTTTTAATGTTACTGTCACCTCCTGTCTGAAGAGCAGCCCCAGCCAAGTCTCCTGGCAGGTAATGAGCTCCTCAAAGCTGCTGCTACCTCGAGGAAGCGAGGGATCACAGATAAAGGGACCCGAGCAGGGAAAGAGAATAAAGTAAACCTGTGACGGGAGAAAGTGTGTAAATCAAATTACGGCTGGAACAGCAGGCGCAAGCGGGAGAGAGAATACTTGGAGAGAATGCAGTCGGCATGATGGGGAAAGAGGATGGAAAAGAAAGAATACAGAGCACATGCTTAAAAAAAAAAAGAAAAGAAAAAAACAATAGCCAAATTTCCGAATGCAAATCAAGCTTAATCCTAGAATGCATACTTGTCCAAATGCATGTCTTTTACTGCCCTGTTGCGGCTTCTCAGCAGAATTAAATTATTAGATAAAAATAAAATAATCCTCCTTTGCAGTAAAATAAAGCTCTGCTGATCGTTCTAACACAGTTTAAACTATAAATGGTCTTAAATGCTGGAGTTAATGTATGACTAGCTAGTAGCTAACGAAAAGGCAAAGAGAACAATTTAAGATGAACATTGCTAATTTGGAGACGAATGGACTTATTTGTATTTATAATCACTCCAGCTGGTTTCCTGATATGTTTAATCTGCAATGAGAAACTGTCAAACACTAAAAAGTCGAGAAGCTGAAGTCAGTTTCTCATTTACATTTTCCCAGTCCACCTTAAATGGTGCAGCAGTTACATTCTGGCACCTCAGGCACCATTTAAGGTGGAACAGGAAAATTCAAACAAGAAGCTGGTGAATGAGAAGCTGACTGCAGCCTTGTTCGACATTAACAGACATTTTATGAGAAACTATTCTACTTTTGTGAAAAAGTTTCCTGTCGGAGATGTGAGAAAAGCGGTTATAGCTGAGCTAAAGCTTAAAGCAAAGTAAGTCTACGTTTTATATTATCCACCACCCAAATAGTACCTGCTCTGTGAGGGTCTATGGGGGGTCCTGACCACTGAAGAACAGGGTAAAAGGGGGCTAACAAAGTATGCAGAGAAACAGATGGACTACAGTCTGTAATTGTAGAACTACAAAGTGACCCTATATAGTAAGTGGAGCTGATAAAATGGACAGTGAGCGTAGAAACAAGGAGGTGGTCATAATGTTATGCCTGATCGGTGTATATTTTTAGCTAATACTAGTACGTTAGCAGATACTGAGTCATCTTTACAGCCAAGATGTTAAAATGCACATAACATGTTGTGGCTCACAAGGTGGCTTGATTTCTGCTGAAAGGACAAAATGGCTCTTCCTAACATGTGGGTTGCCGACCCCTGGTTTATCATATTGGATCACTTTCCATGTAAATATAAAGCAAAGAAAGATGAAATACAATAATGCTTAAATATATTACGACTTGCCCTTGACTGACTCAGAAAGAAGCACCAGAAAGAATCAATGATGAACATTCAATATTTAATTACTTATGCATTTATTTATTTACTCATTCTCTCAATCAATGAATCAGTTCCTTCATAGCATGTCAAACAGTAATACAGTGGAAGCAACACTGTTTGGGGTTTCCACTTATACAAGCAGGAACACTCACAAGTAGTAGACGAGACGGGGTGTGTGGAGTCAATGCAACTTAGAAAATTGGATTATGGTACAATTATGTTCCCTGACTAAAGGTACTGAGATATACCTTTTGAGGGTACCACCCCAGTGACAAGAGGGGTACTGCCCCAGTGACAGTTTACTACCTCTCTTTTTGAGAGTGTATGTGAGGTAAGAGGAAAACTGTATAAAAATCCACTCCTTTGTTCTGTTGATCCTACACAAGATTCCTAAGGTGAACTTCAACAAGGCGTTAAATTAAGTCTGAGCACACTGTGGAAGTTTCCAGTGGGACCCAGCAGAAGGCCTAGTGTTGTGATGAGGGGAAGGTTTTGTCTAGGAACATCACATTCCTGCTGCACCAGATGCTTTTTGGTGCTCTTAGAGATGGTGACCAGTGACCTAAGAACAGTACGAAAGTGCAGCCGTGGTAGGTGGATTGTGGTTAATGTACAACGTGCAGGGGGATGTGCACCCTGAGGAATGGCTAAAGGAACACACACAGAGCTGAGATGCTGCTCTGAGCCTCACCACTCTAAGGTCATAAATAAAACATGGCTGGATTTAAAATAGTGCCAGTTCACCTGTGGTTACGCTCTGAAAATGGACATGGTGGGAGGGAGAGAGAGAAAATGGGAACGAGTAGGTGGGACAGAGTGTGAAAAGAGAGATTCTTGCTGGTAAGAGGTTTGTGTTTTTGAGTGCAAATCTACCTGTAACAGTCACAAGGATTAACATTGACTCCTTTACATAGATGGTTAATTCTGCCTTTTAAAATTATTACGTCCTATTAAATAATACAGTCTATAAATTCTGCCATTGGTCCTATATTGAAATGAAAAAATGATCTAGCAAAGCTGAAAATTTGTACATTTTTGTCATGAACTAATTTTGAACAAGCAAATCAATGCTAAGGAAATGACTTCAGCCTTCATTTTCCTCATATTGTCACTTTTATTGAACAAATATTTCACAGTCAGCCTCGAGTCACATGTTGACAGACTGACCTTAACTGACTCACAACTTTACTCACCCTTAACTTACTCATGACTTGACTTTAACTGAATCAAGTCTCAGACTTGCCCTTAACTGAGCCATGACTTAACTATGACTCACACTTTATTGACTCCAAACTCAGACTCACCCTTAACCAACTCACCACTTGACTCACCTTTAACTTACTCAAGACTTGACTCACCTTTAACTGACTCAAGCATCAGACTTGCCCTTAACTGACTTGTGACTCATCCTTAACTGATTCACAATTTGACTCACGCTTAGCTGACTTAAGTCTTGGACTCGCTCTTTAATGAGTCACGACTCAACTATGACTCACTCTTTACTGACTCATGACTCAGACTCATCTTTTGCTTACTCACGACTTGACTTGCCCTTAACTGACTCATGCTCATTCCTAACTGACCCGCAACTCAGTCTTGTCGTTAACTGACTCATGACTTGACTCAGACTCACCATTAACTGACTCACTACTTGACTTGGGTTTGGGCTCACCCTAACTGCCGCAAAATCTGGGCTCACTTATAAATAACTCAAGACTCAAACTCACCCTTAACTGACCCATAACTCAACTTTGATTCAACCTTAGCTTGACTTGCAACTCAAATCTGGACTTTGCCATAAATGCCTCGGGACTAGCCGTTAACTAATTTGCGACTAGACTCTGACTCACCCTTAACTGACTCATGGCTCAGACTCAAGACTTAACACTCATGAAATTTCAGCCTAGGAAAACAATACGAACAAATTAGGACCACCAGTCCTAATGCAGTAATTGCAGTAAACAAATGCAGTAAACATCTTAATGCAGTAAACATTTCACTGCAAATGTATATAAATTTATACTTTGCCTATCAGTTTAATCACAGTCATGTGCAGCCATTACAGTAATGCTTTCCTGGAGCTCCCAGTGGAGTCAAGTTTGATATGCCTTCAAAAAGCAAGGCTGTTCATTACAGAAAACACTTTGATCTGAAGGACAGAACGGAAGAACTAAATGCAGTAAATGCGGTGTTTAAAGTAAAGAGGCAAGACAATTTGAAATGTTTGGCTAGCACATAGATGTACATGCCTAGATGACACGTTGGGTCCAGCCAGGCATGTCAACGGTGCCGCCATTTTGGGGCAGTCAACATTGCTGCTGGACTGCATTCAGTACCATTACAGAGCGGCAGTTTAAGAAAGATACGGTCCAAAATTCTGCTATTTCAAGAATATTGAACTCAGAAAGTGGGATAGGATTATATAACAGAGGGAAGTGATCCACACTCATGTTTGTGTGATGCGTATTGTTTGTGTGATGTTTATGTGTAGATGTGGTCGTGTGGTTGGAGATACACAATGAACCTGTTGATGTGATGTGTTTTTCCTCTGGTTTCATATTAAGCTTATTTCATTTAATAGTCTATTCAGGGGATCTTAACCTTATGTAGTGGTTATTTATGTACAATAAAGGTTAGTGCTTTGTAGCTAGGTAGATTATAGCATTCCTTAATCCATGTAGATATTTATAATAAATGAATGTTAGAATCTTCTTACACTAACCTGAAGTCAGCTTCTTATTTGCCAGCTTCTTGTTTAAATTTCCCCATTCCATCTTAAATGGTGCAGCTTCAGGCACCAGAAAGTGACTGCAGGACCATTTAAGGTGGAACAGGAAAACTCAAACAAGAAGCTGGCGAATAGGAAACTTCAGCTTCGTTCTTCTTACTGTGTTTTGAGGAGTTTGTTATTTTTATGTGTATTGAGATTAGAAGAGATTCACACATTGATGGATTTGCTGATGTGTGTGAGATTGTGTTTCTACAGGAGCGCTAAACTCGTTTTTTAATGAAAGAACATGGCGGACACACAGACATATCGCCTCAGGTAGAAAATAACAGACAACGTGGCATCTAGGTATGTATATCTATGAGCTAGTACGTAAGTTGGACAGCAAGTATGCTATATGCTAGCTAGCTCAACTTCGCTGATGTTTTAGTAAGTTAAAAATGATTTTCCTTTAAAATTTCAGCTGAATTAGACTAACAATGGAAACGAACTGGACTAACAATAGAACCCAGACTGACCAACCGTTTCAAGTTGTTTTGCCTCTTTCCTTTAAACACTGCATTGACTGTATATAGCGCTTCAGGTCTGTCCTTCAGACTAAAGGCTTTTCTATAATGAAAGATCTGTTATTTGAAGCTGCATCAAACCTGACAGGTTTTTTGTAGGGATTTACTTTAGCACAGTGCGATGCCTGCAGCCAATACTACAGCTCATGCACACTCGCACCCCAGAGACTCGAGACTTGACTTGGACTTGCAAGAAGCAACTTGTAAATATACCACCACCTCCCCATCTCCTCCCTGCTCCTCAGTTCTACGTCTCAGTACTTCCATTCGTCCAAAGACCCTCCAGCATAAAGCAGAAGCTATTCAGGACTCTAGCCCAAGTTCTCAGAGCTCTCTCTCCCCTCTTACAGTCAAACTGTCTCCTGATAATTTAAGGTTTAATAAGGGTGCTAAGTTAATAACACTTTCTCTTAAAGTGTAGATGCAGGTGTCTATGCCAGTTTAGGTATTACTGTTTTACCTAATTGACCTAAGTGGTAGCAAATCTTAAAGACAAGAGCTACTGACACTGCAGAAGCCACCCATTCCTTTGCAACCTGTGGTAAGATTTAATTTTGCACTGTCCATGACTCTTATGATGATTTTAATTACTCCAGACTTAGCTGAGAACTCAAGTTGGTGAATAAATTGCCATGTAGAGATTCAGAAGGCATGAATCTCTTATCAGGGGAGCTATTTGGCATCTTTCCTTTGACATTTATTGAATTAATTAGAAACTCAGTGGCCTGTGCTGCTTCCAAGAGGAAAAAAAGATCAAGCTTCCTTTTCTCTCTCAGTTTCATTCTTATGGGTCGACTGGCTGCTTCATGCTTCATTTGAAATTTAAACACACACACACAGTTCACTGAAGAACGCGTTCACAGTTGGCATGAAGATTCTTTCGGTAGATTTTACACTGATGCTGTGCCAGCGCTGATGAAAGCGTGGATGTCTGGGGCTGGTTACAGCAGATAGATTTAAACACGCAAGTCATTGGATTTTTTTGAGAAAAAGCATGTTTTAATTACCACAGAGGGACTTAGATCTGGTCCTTTGCTAACCTGATCATGAAATGTTGTCTTTGTAACACTTAGAGATTTTTCTCTCTTGTGTTTGGTGGCCTTAAGGGTAATTTCTCTAGGAAGATGTTAAATCAGTGGTTAATAAGGCTCCTCATGCAGTTTTCACCTCCATACCACATCTAGCACATTTCATTCAGCTAATCAAGGATGTCTGATGGCAATAACTAGATGGATCAGGTGTGGTCAAATGGTTGGAGCTAAAGTCAAAGGTACAAGAGTGGTTTTAAGGTCCAACTATGTATCTTAAATACATTTTTCGCAGGTGAAAAGAAAGAATTTTTGTACTTTTTCATAACCGAATGTTTTAAAACAGAACAATAAAATAAAAGGCCTGGAGACGAGACGGAGTGTGTGGAGTCAATACAACAGAGAATATATATTTTCAATGGGTTATGGTCCAATTATGTTCCCTGACTACAGTTACTGAGATGTACCCTTGATGGTACCACCCCAGTGGCAAAAGGAGGACTGCCCCAGTGACAGTGTTGTACTTTTTTTTTTCTGAGTTGTATATAAATATTATTAAGTTTATCTTGTTGATTGGGCAATGGTTCTCAAACTGATCCTCCAGACCATCTACATTTTTTGCTGTGTCTCTATAAATTGTGAGTTGAGCTGAAGAAAAAATCCGGACCCCCTGGGGGAGCCTGAGGACTGATTTGAGAAGCCCTAATCTAGGGTCTTTAACTGATAAAAACAAGTAAGGACCTTATACTCTTAAAAACACAGTTTCCAAAAAAAAAGAACCACTTTGAGTTCCCTTGAGTTTCAATTAATGTTTTTGTAAAGCATGTGAGTGTGAAGAACTATAGAGTTTAGACTATATGATGTAAAAGTGCTATAGGTGTATAGGTATTTCCACTTAGGGACCTTTATTGTTAAGAGTGAAACCATTTATATTTCATGATACCTGATCTGCTAAGATTGATAACTATGCACACTACAGATATCTAATGTCTTCTGCAGATCAGTAAACAGACCTTAAGGGGTACCATGAATGCAGGCAAATTCCTGATTGACTGTTGTATTACTTCCATCTTCTGTTTAGGTCTTAATGCAAGTGTACTGTTTAACTCCTTAACACTACAGGCTTATTACATGTAAATGCTTATTATTCAGTAGCTACAGTGACTTCAATCCAAACTAATTAAGCTATTCTTAGGTTATGGAAGTGTATATAGATATAGATGTGAAATTCAGCTTTCTATCAATATTATTTGTTATCTGGCTTCCTTCTGCATTAGGGAGCTAGCAGGCTCATGTATCCCCCCTTGTAGTTTTTCCAAAGTTCCTTCCAACTTTAAAATACATGATCTGAAGGGAGTTTTCTAGGATTTAAACTGGAAAATGTCACTGTTGTGACTATTGTGGCACCACTGTAGGAGGCAAAAAGACATGTTAAGAATAGATTTTTAATTTGAACAATAAATTCAATTTTAACAACAAAAAAATCATTTCGACTTTTTTGCCCTACTAAAGTACTGGTGGAGAGAGATCATATAGCATAAAGACTTAACTTGTGAAATAAAAAATACACCTTGTATTAAACAAAGGTGTATTTAACCTGAAAAGTACATAATTTTAGTGTTTACACTTTAAGCATACTAAATGTATTCATGTGGAACAACTTATGTCAACTAAAGTGTATTTAACCCCTAAACGGCCAGGGCCCAAAGTTTTTTATTACTCACTTCTATAATCTGTTTCTAGAATAGCTCACCACTACATTGAAGTCCCTGTAGTTACTGAATAACAAGCCCAAGAATGTAATATGTCTGAGATTTTAAGGGGGTAAATTGTCATTAAGCTATAATTTAATATATACTAAGTGCAATTACTTGTGCTTTTGGATTTTTTCAAACAACATAAACTGCACTTAAGTAGATTCAGGTATGTCCTTTTTAGACATAACTGTTATTACACTTAGAATATATTATAAATATATTACTAGTTGTCCTGATTAGTGCTACTTATTGAGTTGTACTGCAACTAAAAATGTGCTTCAAAATGTATTTAAGTATGTATATAAGTTAGATTTCAATGTCACTGAATACACTTATATATTCAATAAACGTAACATGATTAACCCCTTAAATGCCAAGGCCCACCAGTGGGCCAAAAGTTTTATTACACACTACTATATCCTAAGAATAACAGTCCATGTTATTACTGAATAATACGCCTTAGTATGTAATAAGTCTGGGATTTTAAAGGGTTGAGTGTGCGTTTATTCAAGTGTATTTCCCTCCATGATAAAGTACAATTTACAAATCTCTTACTTAAAAAAATGCTTTTAGTATTCTCTATATACTTCAAGTATATTCTTTATGTACCTAAGTATTCTTCTTATTTGCACGACTCTTTGCTTTCTAAAATTTCTTTGCTTTCTAAAAGTTCTATCGACTAGTTTAAATGTTACTTGAAAATAAAATGGCCCTCATCATTTCAACACGTTCCAACTTGCTTTGCTCTCTAAGATGTATACTGACATCAGAGGCAGGAGCAGTCAGTGGAAAAAAATAACTTGAAAAACATATATGGTGTTGAGGTGAAACTCTTTTGATATACTACTTTAGGCCTTCCAAGTACTTTCTGAAAGTTTGTATTCCACTTGCTGTTTTCTAGCTCAGCACTGTTGATTTGCTTCAGATGCTGATATAGCTCAGTGATTTAATCTATTTCCCCCCATATGTGCTTGCGAAACATTTGCTGCTGTAGAACTCTGGCTGTAAGACTAGTGAAAGTAACTTTAACATTTACAGCACAGTCACATTGTAATTAAGCAATTTCTTTACTCTGACATTTATGATTTGAGGACAAGAGTGAGCCTTAATGCCACCACATTCGTAACAGCTTTCACTTCCAAACAAGAAGGTCATGGATGCATAAAACAGCTGTTATTCCCAATGACTTGCAGGCCAGACTTGCAATAGCCTACTTAACAAAATCCCACTGTAATCGAGCTGTCTGAGGTATCAGCTCACACAATCATGCATGACAAAGTGGGTGTAAGACATGCGCAAATGTCTTTAACATGTGTGGCTTCTTTCTCTGAATGCTTCTTTGCACTTATTTTACAAAACTTTACAAATTAGTTAACAATAAAATACAGTAGGTATTCCAATAGGAACACAGATACTGAAAATTAATTACAGTACTGTACAAAAGCACATTCTTCATTTATTTCATTTCTACTCAATCCTGTCAGTAAGTACAGGTTATTTATTTTTCAAAAAAACATTTATTTGCAGTAGTTTCAACAACTAAACAGTGTGTTCCCACATTGCCTTTATTACAGCTCTGATCTAAAAATGTACAGCTCATTCAAAAAATTGCAAAGATATTTTTCTCACCTCCAAAGTTCAGTCTTAGAAGTTGGTTGCATTTTTTTTTTGCTTGTCGTCGACTGAGTAACCCCAAACACATTCAGAGGTGCTGAGGCCTGGACTCTGGACTGATCAGTCCATTATTCTGAGAACACCAGCAGCTTCTTTGTTTGATTTGTAGATGTTATTTTTTGCCTTTCCTTTTCTCAGTGAGGCTTCTTGACAGCTACACATCCCTTCAGACCCAAAGCGCTGAGTTGTCTTCTTACAGTGGAAGGATGGACAGAAACACCTATGGATTTTTCCAAACTGAAGCAGCTTGATTTTCTCCTTCTGTCAAAGATGAAAGCTTTAAGTGCTGTGTATCAGATGGGGACAGTTTTGGTGTCTACCAGGAATTTAGAAGTCCCAGGAGTCTTTTAGTCATTTTTTGAACTCCTGTTTTTTTCACTTATTTTCCTTTGACTTTCTCTTTCCTTATGAAAGTGGACTATCTTACATCTAATCTCCTCTGAAAAATATCCTGAAAATGAATAACTTGTACTTAATGGCCACTTTTATACAGCATTGAACACAACCTAATCAAATGCCTTTAATCGCAACTTCTAAAGCTGGCATGTTAGTTGGAGGCTATGGTCTTAGCTTGGGGCAAGTATGTTAGATTGCAGTTAGAACATTATCTCAAGTCTAGCACATTAATAACATTTTCACTTCACACGAAAACTGTCCACACCCAGGACCAATTCTGGGCCTGTTTGGGGAGGGAGCTCATTATCACTGGTTTCCAGTGGATTAATTGTGCCATTCCATATTTCACATTTTCACTTTGAATGCAGGTTTGCAAAATAGTAGGCAATAGCTTCATCCGTTTGCTGCTTTTTATTATTTATGTTTCTTGGATACAAACACTCAAGCAGCAGAAAAACACTTTTTGTCCATAACAATCCTTTCCCTGCTCTCACAAAACATGTAATTATAAGCAACAGGATAATACAAATCACTCATGTTACAAAAATGAACCAATCATTCAATCCCACACATGGTGCCAGGAGCGGATGGCTTCTACACGCACAGTGGGCCGCACCAGAATTCCCTGAAAGCGAATCCAAGACCACTGATTTCCAAAGGACCAGAGATCGGTTCTCTGGACTGCTTACTGGCACAAGAACAGCTTCACACTTGACCAAACATACCAAACTTGCAGAGCAAATGGTCCTAGGTCTGAGAAAAAGTGCTAGTGTGGAAACGCCCTAACTAGAGCTAGCATGTTGGTTCACAGCTAGCATAGTTATTCAACATTAGAATGTTAACTTGTGGCTAACACATTAGTGTGTGTCTGTAATGGAATGTCCACTCTCTCTTTTGGTCAATCATTGGATCTAGAAGAAACCAGTTAAACACTTCAGCTGAGATAATATTTCTACATTTTTTTTTCTACAGCATAATGCTGGGGGGTTTTATCTAACATCTGGCATGGTGACCTGTGCAGCTGCTCTAGAGCATCCCATTCTGTGAGTCAGTGTTTTTCTAAGGCGCTTATACTGCATTTTGCTCCATTGTTCAGGTTCCCGGGAACACTGGTGTCTCTGCAGACATTTCACCCCTGTATACAACACAATTCCTACCAAATCCCCACAGGCTGAGCCAGACCATTATAATTAGGTCCAGTCAGTCATGATCACTCTATGTTAAGCAGAACTGACCACTTTCAGTATTTCTTCCCAAGTGACTGCATGCCTGGAATTGTTCACCACAAACAAGATCATCACCCACACCAAGCCTCAATGAAGAATGTGACTAGCAAAATTCCCATCAGGATGGTCGACCAGCCATAGCAGCGAAAGCCCATCACCGCACTGCAGGTCACCCTGGACGACGGTGAATGTGTGCAGTGAGCAATGCTGTCACATTTTCAATTATGCAGGAACACACTGGGGGGTGAAGCAGGTCAGTTGTTGGACACCATGTCATTACAAACAGGACTCATGCGCTGCCATACGTCTTCAGTGAAATGAGATAGAGGCGAACACACAATATCAGTGATGGATTCCTGACAACTAACCTTCCTATCATTGGTAGTGTACTCATGATTAAACCTCAAGAGCTAAACTCGGTACATAAAGACTAGAAGGTCCTTTTTAAGTAAGCCGTTGCTGTTTGAGTGTGTGTTGGGATTTGAAGAGCACTCTAAGCATAGAGAGAAGCCACTTAGACCTTAACCTTCACTAGTGACAGATCACAGCAACAATTTCCATTGATGTAAATGGTAATGAAACAATGCACATTGGTGTTATAATCCTCAGTATGTACGAAGTGCATAATTGTATATGAACTTTAAATAAGGTGTGTACAGGAACAGGAATAAAAAATCACTGACAATAATATATATATATATATATATATATATATATATATATATGTGTGTGTGTGTATATATGTGTGTGTGTGTATATATGTGTATATATATATATATATATATATGTGTGTGTGTGTGTGTGTGTGTGTGTGTGTGTGTGAAAAAAAATTCCTTTACATTGTGTAAACATTTCATGACAGGTCAACCAATAGAAACAGTCCAAAATTTCATGGAATACAGTTTCATTTCATTACACAGAGCTGGTTGATTTTTACAGCACATTTCATAGCCTGAGCAATTAATAGTACTTTGCATAAATAAAAGCACAATAAAGATGGCAAAACCCATGGAATTATAATCTTGCTATCTAAACTCAAAGAGATTTGATTAACCCTAGAATAACATTTCTACTCAAGTCATTTCCATCACCCTGGGTTACCACCTTTCACTGGTTGAACAGCAGCTGTATAGGTTATGTTACCATTTAAAAGTTTAGAATCACTAGACATATGAACAATTTTCCACACAATTATAACTATGTGTGGATTTGTACATTACAAACTTCACCAAAAAGGGTTTTGGGTATTTTATTCAATATTTCAAGAATTCTGTGAACAGTGTTATTTATAATACAATTCTGGATATTCATTTTATTACACCTTCATTCTTGATGTTTTATGGTCTTTTTACAGTGTTCTACAGCTCCATTCATCATGTGGTCATTTATACTTATTTACAGCTACCTCGTGTATACTGATTATTTGAAACCTGTGAAGTTGCTCAGAACAAGCATTTATTTTGGAAATCACTGAACACTAGTAAATACTTAAAAGTAATATAAAAAGTGGTATTAATCAGTCCCTGATATAATAGTGCTGCCATTTAACCTCCAAGTGAGTCAAACCTAGGATTAAACCTAGGATAACCTTTGATTTGTGTCTTTTCCAGCCTCGGTAGGAAAAGTATGAAATTATATGTCAAAGTGAATTATTCACAGCACCAAGTTAATTACAGAAACAGAGCTTTTGTTATATGGCAAATTAGGCAGCTACTCATAAAAATAACTTCAAGTTACATTAAAAAAAATAACTTTAAGCTACATGGTAGTCACAAGGAAAAGTGCAATTTGGTGTCCCAAAAGGCTTTGTTTTAGGGCCTTTCCTATTCTTTTAGTTACAGCTTAGTAGGATACATAATCTTCAAACAAAATGTTTCAATGTTATGGTAATGATAGTTATACATATCAGCTTAACCGCATTTGATGACATTATTACACATGATGAAAGATTGTGTTAAAGACATAAAAGCCTGGCTGACGAGGAAGTTCCTATGGTTGGGTCCTAATTCTGCTTGAAAATGATTTCAGATTTCATCACTGACCTTATGAATTTTTCAGTGCAACCAAAAGCTTTACTTGAAGACCTTGGTGTAACACGGGTAGTTTATAATTTAAGCCACATAAGGAATCTCTAAGACAAATGTTTGAGCAAGTTGTTCCGGTCTTTTTCAGTTACACTGACTCATGAAACGTGAGACTTAAGTGTCCTAGCTGCCCCTATATCACTTATCTGGGGAACCATTATATCCCATCCAGACCACTTTACTCAGCTTAGACAGGCTTCCTGCAAACGTGTAGGGTCACTTACAGCTTAGTTGATGTAGGACTGTTATGACCCCATGTTTTGTCTAGAGCACTGTGGGATCAGTAAAATGGGGCACTAAAACACTGAACTGGTGATGTCAGGTTAAAAGCTTGGGGAACCAACCAATAGAGCTTTCAAAGCTTTTTTTTATTAAAAAACAACACAATAAAAAGGTGTGCTATGATATCTAGTACCACACTGGAAGAATCAAACTGGATGGCACCAAAGAAAAAAAGAAAAATCTAACCATACTTGCCGACTCCGAAACAAAAGCAACTAACCAAACTACAAAACAGCTAACTGCGCTACACTTCCCTGGGCAGTAACCAAAAGCACATGTGGCAGTACCCTCTGACCTAGGGAACTAGACAGAATAGACTTCTACCTGGTAAGAATGTATAGACATTAGTGATGGACAAATGAAACAGCGGCTTCGGAGCTTGTGTCGAGAAACCCAGGAGGTCGTTTATGAAGCGTGTATCGAGGCTTGCTTCCTTAAGGGCGAGTGATGTCACTGATGATGTCTGAAGCCTTGCTGGTTCAGGAAGTGGTTCAAGTATTGGCGTGAAAATATTGTCACCATCACCCCACAATCACTGTCTCATCTCTTGAAAGCACTGCAGAAGTTTCAACATAAACATCTCATGTCCTATTGGAATTATTTATTGACAAATCATACTGGCAAGTTTGTTGACATAAACAGACCTCTATTACCATTACCCACACATTAATCAAAAACAGATTAGATGAACAAATGAATGAACCACAGAAAATCAAATTAAGGTGTTTTAATTTCTTTTCTTGGCAGTGATTATTCCCATGCTGACAATGTTGCAAAAACAGCCAAGAGGCCATCACAAATAGTTGAAATGACAATAAAGGTTTTAACCAGCAGGGGGGTTTGCGTGCACATGAAGCTTCAAGAAATGAACCTATTTTTGAACCAGCTGGATGGAAAGCTTCAAGGCTTCATGAGGCTTCATCTGGCCATCACTAATAGACATGCTCCTCTTACCTGTTTGAAACCCCAGGTGGTAGAAATAACCAAACAACCTCTTGTAAAACAAAAGTTAAAAGTGTGCCGGTAAAATACCAAAACTAAAGTATGTCCCTTAACAGGAGATAAACTCTTATGAACTGAGTTAAATAAGGCATCAGTAAAATTCCTAAACAAAAGCACACTCCCAATGCAAGAGAGTAAAATCACAAACAAAAGCAGCACACATGTGACCATTCCTCTCTTCAGCCAGCTTTAGGGCCTTTTTTTAAGGCTTAGGCTCCTCCTTCAACTACACCAGCCAAGCCTTTGATTGGTCAGTGGTCCTCCTCACATGGCTGATGGTAAAACAGGTACACCTGTGAAGGGAGGGGCAAAGAGAGACACAAAACACACACACAAAAAATTCCAAAACATACATATACACACATACATCATCTAAACCGCTTATCCTTCTGGGTCACGGTGGGGTGCTGGAGCCTATCCCAGCTATCATTGGGCGGAAGGCAGGATACACCCTGGACAGGTCGCCAGTCCATCGTAGGGCAGACAGACAGACATACACATTGACACTCACACCTAGCGGCAATTTAGTGAGTCTAATCAGCCTGACTGCATGTTTTTGGACTCTGGGAGGAAACCCACGCAGACACTGGGAGAACAGGCAAACTCCACACAGAAACGACTCTGGTCGCCCGGCCGGGAATCGAACCCAGGGCATTCTCGCCATGAAGCAACAGCGCTACCCACTGTGCCACTGTGCTGCCCCATCCAAAACATTATTATTAATATTATTATTGTTATTAGTAGTAGTAGTAGTAGTAGTAGTAGTAGTAGTAGTAGTAGTAGTATAATAATACTAGTATTTAAGTACTTACGTACAAATATTATTATAAATAGAAAATATTTGTCAGAAGCATTTATGTTCTTTACTCCATGAAGAACCTTGTTTACAGGCCATTTTCATTCAAGCATGTGCGATTTTAACACATTTTAAATATAGATACTGTATTCAAACCAGTATGTCTCAAAATAAACTCTATCCATCAACACTAAAATTCTTTCCACAAGAATTTATGAGGGTTTACTTTAATCACAGCACAACTACATCAGAAACATTGATGACTGTCAGTTTTAAGGTAGAGCAACTGTTTTTTGTAAACCTATAAAGTAGAAAATAATGACATGTTTGTAGTTTTGTATTGTATTATAAGTAGTTTATTCTATACATTTATTTTCAAAACACAGAGGGACAGAAAAAACATTACAAAACCGAATGCTATTGTACTCTATTTCAAAAAAAGTGAATCGTATGAATCAGAAATACAAGAAATGCTTAGTTTACACATTTAACATTTTTTTCAAATGAATAAATACATTTTCACTTCTTTGTTTCTTTATTTTCTTACAGTGCAACTTAAGTGAAACATTTTTGTGTGTGTTGGTAGCAGGAAAAACACTAAAATGTGTGGGGCAGGGGGTCTCCAGGACCATGGCTGGAAATCACTGCTCTAAGGTTACCATTTCAGAGATATGAGGTTTTCATATGACAGTGATCATGATGTCATAGCCACACACACACACACACACACACACACACACACACACTGTTGACCTTCATTTCCCTTGGGGAGTGGCAGACAGACATTTATCTTTTATTCATTCTGCCATTTTTGAGGAAGGCAGCTTTTCTGTCACTCTGGGCTGTCAAAGTAGAGGCCATTCGGTGATGTGTGGGACCCTGTTGCTGAGTAATGTGTACACACACACACACACACACACACACACACACACACACATATATATATAAGTCAAAATTCACCCCAACACAATATGCAATGTACAGCTCCATTACCCCCACCAACACACACTCATATGGTAGTAAAAAGTAAGGCATTGATGTGAAGACGAGTGCTGACAGTCTTGACATCTGTCAGTGAAACCACTCAGACAATCCAGAGAACCCAGCTGCTACTCCTCTTCCTGTCTTTCCCTCTTTCATTCCACCTGTCTTTCATTCTCCCTCTCTGTTTTGGGCCCAGGAGACAGACTAATGATAAGGAAGTGTTGCAGAAATGACACGAGCCTGTGTTTCTCCAGAAAGAGCTATAGAAGATGGAGGAGAGAAGGCTGCTTAGGCTGACTTTATAAGTTGTTTTGGTTGTTATTTGCCATACATACCAAAGTCATAAGAACTGTTCTAAGGATCTTATTCTCTTTTTGGCCCCTTTTGTTACTAAAATTACTTGTGTGTAATTAGTGTATAACCTCATTGCCACTGCTGGACTGAGAAGAGTCCACCGACCAAAAACATCCAGCCAACAGCATCCTGTGGGCAGCATCCTTTGACCACCAATGAAGGACTAGATGATGACCAACACAAACTGTGCAGCAGCAGATGAGCTATCATCTCTGACTTTACATCTACATAGATGGACTAACAAGGTGGGAGTGTCTAATAGAGTGGACAGTGAGTGGACACAGTGTTTAAAAACTCCAGCAACACTGCTGTGTCTGATCCATTCATACCAGCGCAACACACCCTAACACACCACCACCACGTCAGTGTTACTGCAAGGCTGAGAATGATCCACCACCCAAATAGTACCTGCTCTGTGGGGGTCCTGTGGGGGTCCTGACCATTGAAGAACAGGGTGAAAGGGGACTGACAAAGTATGCATTAAACTCTTCAGATGTCTGGTTCCTATTACCACCACTGTCAACAGTTTTGACCTAATGAGTGACTTTGTTGTCATTTTGATGATTGAATTATGCTTATTAAAAAAAAAACAAACAAAATAAAATAAAAACAAAGTAAAATAGATCAGTTTCTGCTTTCAGCAGAAAAAAAACAACAACACCACCAAAAAATCCTCCTAAAACCAGAAGTCGTTTCTGAGAGGTTCTGAAAATCAACCCTGACTTCTGGGCTTTCAAAACAGCTGTAGGCTCTTCTCTGAATTTTATTGCATTTGAAATATTGTGTGAGTAAGCAAGGATCTCTGTGGTTCATAACGCAGCACTGTTCGGTGGCCAGTGCTGCTGGACTTTATCCTGAGGCAGGGCCACTACACCTGTTCCACAGAGCCTCAGCTCTGCAGTAAATAAGCCTCATTCATATCATATTCTTCTGCAGAGACCGCTCTCAATGCACTTCTCCTCTCTTTCTCTGTGTTAGTACCCACCATTTTAATCTCATCTAGCAATATTTCCAATCATTTGCATATTTCTCCATATCAGCGTCTCGCTAGAGTGGTGTGTATGCATGTGGGGTGGGGAGGAGGGTGCTTGATCTCTCCCGGCGTAATAAGTCTGAATATTGCCAGCCTGATTTGAATACAGCCTTTGACACAAATCTGTTGCAGGTCTACGGATGATGAGGTGCAGAGAATGCTGAGAATGCTGACTTGGCCTGCAGTGAAGCCACAAACATTTAATGTAGCAGAGAAATTAAACTGAAACCCTCAAGTGGATTTATATGATCACTGTTATCCCACATTACAGTAAATCCCCATTCAAAAAGACTGGAATCAGTGCGTTCCTTTATATAACAACAAATTGGCTGCAGACACTAAACATATACAATTTATTGATAAATTACTTTTTCCTGTTCTGCTTCATTTGCTCTTGCGTTCATTTAAAAAAAAAAAAAAAAAACAGTAATAAACAAGGCTCTAAACCAATCCAAAGTGGAAACAAAAAAACAACAGATGTTATCACAGATGTGTGTATGTGTGTATATATATATATATATATGTTAAATTCATGTTTTCTACTTATTTTCTGATGCTGAAAAATGAACAACTTGTACTAAATAGCTGTTTTTATTGGATATTGGTCTCTGACTTTTGCACAGTGCTGTGTATGTATAAATTTACCAAATTTGTTCAGAGTTGAAAACTGACTTCGACTTTAGACTAAAACCCTTTTGCTTTGAGCCACCCTAGACCTTAATTATGTCTATTTTATTTAAAAAAAAAAGAAAAGAAAAAAGATTGTACATTCCATTTTATCACTACCAATACAATAACAGAACTGAAAATCAGTCTGCAACATTAAGAACTGTCATTACTGAAACCTATGGTTTCTGCAATTAAGTCAACTTTAATGAAAAATGTTATGAGTTTATGTGTGTACAACTGTTCAAAGCTGTGATTACTAGTCATGTACAGGCTAGCGTTTTAGGGTTGTGCTCAAAAGTAGGCAATTGAAACTTTGCTGAATGTTTCAGCAGTGACTGTTTCAGAAGTAAAAAGTTTTTACCTACTTTTGAGCAGAACTCTAAAATGCTAGCCAGTAAATGAGCAGTAATCACAGCTTTGAACGGTTGTACACACATAAACCCGTAACATTTTTCATTAAAACACAAAAAAAGTTGACTAAATTGAAAACATAGGTTTCGGTAATGACAGTTCTTAATGTTCCAGGCTGATTTTCAGACAGACATATATATTTCAAAACAATGGGATCTAACTGCTCACCATGTGGCCATGAGGGACACGGATGCAGTCTCACTTCCTGCTCTAAAATGTCAGGAGCGTGGCTAAAATAAGGCTCCGCCCATGGACAAAACCTCTGTATTTCGGTAGTGACAAGAAAACATGGGACAGCATTTTTTTCAACTTTTTTTGTGTTAAAAATTAAAGTCATGATAAATCTAAATATTTCAACTTCACTTTAAAAGAAGTCAAAAAGATCTTTAATAACAAAAAAAGACTTTTTTAAGTACTATTTAAGTACTATTTTAGTTAAAATTTAGAGGGTTTGGGACAGCCACCTCCTGATAGACATTGCTCTATAAATGATGATTTTGTATATATTAAGCTTATTACTATCTCAATAAATGTCTCAGGATTAAATAGATCATAATAATCCTTGTAAGTATTTAATGTTTGAATATTTTAATAGATTTTTTTTTCTTTTTTTACCTTGGTACCACAGTTAAATTAATTAGAATGGATCATATCTGATCTCATTTTGGGCAAAATGAACAAATTGGAAAGATAGGATGAGCTTGTAATGAACACTGTGCTGCAAAACAATGGGAGCAGTGCACTCCTAAAAAGAGGGAAGACTGCGTAGTGCATTAAAACGTCTTCATTCTGAATGATTGTTTTGCCTTCAGGGAGGATGATTTTTGCAGTGTTTACGCTTGAATGATCTGTACACAGTTTTGCCGGCATTTCTTTCTTTCAGTCTCTTTTCCCTATTTTAAGTCTCTTTTACGCATTCTGAGCGCATTTGTGAGAGTGAGCAAACCCATGCCTGTTTCATGCTCTGAAGACAGTAATTCTTATAATGTTATAGTTCAAACGGCTTTTTTTGGGTCAAGCCGCAGTGAAGAATATAACGCACATTATAAAAGAGGACAGGGGAATTTAGACGCTCATGAAACATTTAGCAAATGCAGCAGCATCAAAGAACATGTCTCAGGGCTTACTCGGATATTAACATCCTCCGAAATCAAACACCTGGCCCAAGGCCAGAGAGATAGACATATTCAGTACATTTAGACAGAGTGGACACTGAAACAGCAAGTGCTAATGTGTTAGTCTCGTAGAACTTACTTGGACTGCTGATGGCTTTATGCTAGCAATGATGTTTGTATCTGCAAGACTTCAAGGAGCCATTTATCTGGCCTGCATGTCTATGTATTTTTATGAGCGAATTTGCTAACTCTATCAACAACGTGTACCACTGTATTTGGGCTTATTTTGATTATAACAACCTAGTTTACGTATTATTGCAAGGCCTTAGGAATTAAATAGTAAATCCAATGGATGTGTCACAATAACAACCCAATCAAATGGTCGTTCCATGCCTAACAACACAACTGGCAATGGTACACAGACAACGATGGATAAAATCACAGTAATGTTGTCATGGTTATAGCATTACTGCTGTTTCTTCCTGAGTGCTACAATGTTTTGAATACATGTGTTTTAAGAAGTTGATGTACATGAACGAATTCCAAGCGTTCAGCACCCGTGTTTATGAATAAATCAACATCCGGTTTATTCCACTGCTGCAGTTTCCCAGCAAAAATTTGGAAAACTGAACTCAAGATGGAATATTCTGCTTACCCCTGCGGTCAGCAGCACATTGCCGTTGGCTATGGCAGAATTTTCGGTTGCTGCTCCATTAAAAAACAATGGAATATCCAATTTGATCTGACTGATGACGGTTGACTGTCTAACACCAGCATGTAAGTGCAGGAGTTGGTTAAATAGCTTCTCATCAGGCAGTGGCACTGGCTAACAGGAATCTGTAAATTTACATAAATTTACACAGATATTTTCCTACATAATATTAAGTGAAACCAATAAACATAGCTGTTGTAGTACAAGTGGCACAGTGGCACAGTGGTTAGTGCTGTCGCTTCACAGTGAAAAGGGCCTGTGTTTGATTCCTGGCTGGGTGACCAGGGTTCATTCTATATATCTATCTATCTATCTATCTATCTATCTATCTATCTATCTATATGTATGTATATATATATATATATAACTATATTATGACTTACATTTTTCTGGTAATGATGTGGGACTGATCGCGTTAGCTCACAGTTTCGGTTTGTTTATACTATCTTACGGGATGGCCACTAGCGGTTGAAGCTCATGACATTGGTTGAAATTTTATAGGCTGGATGTTGGGTCATTTTTGAGTAGACATTAAAATTATCTGTGCAGTAGTTTTATTGAGGATAGTTTACCAACTGAATTACAGAGCTAACCTTCCTAATTAACAGAATGGTTCAGCAAAAAAAAATTCAAAATTTTCCCCAAACAATTTTCCCCAGATGTAGCTGATCAGCCAAAACTGGGGTTCAAAAATTAAAAACCAAAAGGCTAACATTGCTAACAAATGACATCAATAGTCAGAGCAGAGATTATTGTTGTGCTCTGTAAAACATGCAAAGTAGGTTACTGCAGGTGCATAAAGCAAAAAACAAAACTGAATGAAAATGGAGCAGGAAAAGTATTGCGCACACACTGCTGAAAAGTCAGACATGTCTAGCAAAGAGATATATATATTTACTCTATTAAACAAAGCACCAAGCAAACATTTCAGCTTCTTGCTATCATGAGCATGAGCATTCATGGTAGTAAGAAGCTGAAACGTTTGCTCGGTTTGTGTTTGGCTTTTTGTATCCTTTTTAGTGCAGTAAATATATATCTTTGCTAGTCTTGTCTGACTTTTCAGGTGTGTGCGCAATACTTTTCCCATTCCATTTTCAGAAGTCGATAGTCACCCAAATCTTTTCCATATACATCTCCAAAACTCAAGCCGCTACCAGATCTTCATTAAGGTTGTGCAGGCTTGTAAATGTAGTTTAGAGCAGGGTTTCTCAACCTGTGGTCCACGGACCACCAGTGGGCCTGTACTCAGGGAGGCAGTAGTTTGTAGTGGACTGGTAACATCACTTAAAGTCATAAAAACATAAATGGAAAAAGAACAGATCGGAACATATTTTTGGCCAAGCATCAGCGACATGACTGGTTCAACTCAATCTGACAACACTAATACAAAAGCCAGGTGAGTGGAGTGAGGTTTGGCTATTTCAAATGAATCACAAATACCCTCAAAACTAAAGAGAAATCTTGAGGCCAAAGGCAGTGGAGTATTCTCAGTGATGCTAATTAATTTTTTTAACATAACTGCAAATTGGACCAGTGATTGAGCCAAAATGGATGATCTGATCTTTTTCAGGCCCCGTTTTTCAGGTTTTCAGTTTCAGCAATGAAAAAAAGAAAAAGAACATTGTAAATTAAAAAAAAGAGTTGATTTTAGTTTTCCTGTGGGCCACTGTCCTTTGTATTTATACACTAGTGGTCCTTGGGGTGAAAAAAGTTGAGAACCCCTGGTTTAGAGAACCAACCGACCAACCAATGAATCAATCACATAAAAAAACACACAAACAAACAAACAAACAAAAAAATAAATAATCCTAAACAGATGAAAACAACCAGGTGCTGTCAAACTATACAATAGGGGAAATCTTATGACCAAGCTTTCATATTTATACCCTTCAGCATTATTATTAAACGTTATTCATATAACCCAGCATGTGTTCTGTTATACAGTGACCCAGCATTGGTTTGTTTTTAACCCAGCATTGAACTTTGTATTCATAATGCATTATAAAAGCATATAAACATGGCTAACGCCTAATGCTTTATAACAAATGAGATACATCAAGTACCTTCAGTGACAAAATACAATATGAAGCAGTTGTAAAAATGAAGCATGTTACGTTTTATAATACATTTATCGATAAACATTCTTTAACATGCTTTATTTAAAGTGATATTTAATTGGTTATTCACAAAGATCACACAACTTAGTACTGTGTATTCAGTTTCACTGAGGAGCAGGAAAGCCTGGAGCTTTCCTGTCTAGTTATGCAAAGAATTAAACAACTAAAGCAAGATGGCTGTGTAATCTTGTATAAATAACTAATTTGTGTAAGTAGTGTCTTTCTGAATTACCAGGAAGATAAATTGGTAACACTTTCTATGAATGTCACCTTTGTAAGCATCTATAAACACATTCATAAAATGTTATAATGCATTCATAAGGCATTATAAACATGGCTATAAATATTTATAAAAATGCATTACATGCTATAGCCATGCTTATTATGCATTATGAATTGTCTTTACGCTCTCCAAGCTGGGACTGACTTCTTTGGCACTGACAGTATAACATGTTATTGACACTACTTATAATGCATTGTATTAACAATTAATAATGTATAATAAACATGGCTATAAAGTGTAATTCGTTTTTATAAATGTTTATAATCATGTTTGTCATGCCTTATGAATGCATTATAACATGTTATAAATGTGTTTATAGATGCATACAAACATGACATTCATAGAAAGTGTTACTGGTAACACTTTCTATGAATGTCACCTTTGTAAGCATCTATAAACATATTAATAACACGTTATAATGCATTCATAAGACATTATACACATAGCTATAAATATTTATAAAAATGCATTATATGTTATAGCCATATTTATTATGCATTATGAATTGTTAACATAATACATTATAAGTACTGATCATAACAAATTATAAGAGCTCATAAGTTGTATTTGTCTGCTCTAAGTAAAGTGAAGCGTACTGTACTAAAGCCTCCTCCAGTGTTAAGAGTGAGGCTTCAAGTTGAAGTATTTACTGAAGGATTTACTGAAACACTAAAATATACACAGTAAAGCTCATTACAGGCTTCAAATGTCAGAGTTTAAACTAGAGCTGCCATCAGTGTTTTACCCAATGTGGGAAAGGTAATGTACACCACCGTTAGCTTGGTATTTGTCTTTATGCTCTCCAAGCTGGGACTGACTTCTTTGGCACTGACATTATAACATGTTATTAACACTATTTATAATGCATCATATTAACAATTCATAATGTATAATAAACATGGCTATAAAATGTAATTCAGTGTAATTCTTTTTTATAAATGTTTATAACCATGTTTATAATGCCTTATGAATACATTATAACATGTTATAAATGTGTTTATAGATGCTTACAAAGGTGACATTCATAGAAAGTGTTACCGTGTTACTGATAAATTTAACTGGTAACACTTTCTATGAATGTCAACTTTGTAAGCATCTATAAACGCATTCATAACATGTTATAATGCATTGATAAGGCATTATAAACATGGCTATAAATATTTATAAAAATGCATTATTGCCATGCTTATTATGCATTATGAATTGTTAACATAATATGTTATAAGTACTGATCATAACAAATTATAAGAGCTCATAAGTCGTATTTATCCGCTCTAAGTAAAGTGAAGCGTACTGTACTAAAGCCTCCTCCAGTGTTAAGAGTGAGGCTTCAAGTTGAAGAATTTACTGAAACACTAAAACATACACAATAAAGCTCATTACAGGCTTCAAATGTCAGAGTTTAAACTAGTCCAAGCTGGGACTGACTTCTTTGGCACTGACATTATAACATGTTATCAACACTACTTATAATGCATTATATTAACAATTCATAACGTATAATAAACATGGCTATAAAGTGTAATCCAGTGTAATTCATTTTTATAAATGTTTATAATCATGTTTAAAATGCCGTATGAAGGCATTATAACATGTTACAAATGTGTTTATAGATGCTTACAAACGTGACATTCATAGAAAGTGTTACCATTTAACTTTTCAAGTGTATGAAAGCGCTTATAATGCATTGTATTGGCAATGGTTTTTTTAAGACAAACAAGACAGATTTATGCGTTGGAATGCATTTTATCATTTGACTTCACCTACAGGAAACACAAAAGTCCATAAAATGTACACACATACAGAAGCAGATAACGTACCAGAGATGGAGTTATAATGCATTATAATATTCACGATTGTAATACTGACATATACAACTGGCCACTTCTTTAAATCACCTCCTTGTATCTACACTCATTGTCCATTTTATCAGCTCCTCTTACCATATAGGACCCTCACAGAGCAGGTACTATTTGGGTGGTGGATCATTCTCAACCCTGCAGTAACACTGACGTGGTGGTGGTCTATGTGCATGTTGCGCTGGTCTGAGTGGTTTAGACACAGCAGTGCTGCTGGAGTTTTTAAACACTGTGTCCACTCACTGTCCACTCTATTAGACACTCCTACCTTGTTGGTCCACTTTGTAGATGTAGTCAGAGACAGTAGCTCTGAATTGGTACAGTTGGTGTAGGTCATCCTAGTCCTTCATCAGTGGTCACAGGATGCTGCCCACTGGATGCTTTTGGCTGGATATTTTTGGTAGGTGGACTATTCTCAGTCCAGCAGTGACACTGTGGTGTTTAAAACCTCCACCACTGCTGTGTCTGATCCACTCAGATCAGCACTAAATAAATAAATAAATACATACATAAATATTTTTTTTTGGTAGTTTGGAAGATTTTTGCATGATTATCCAAATTATTAAATGTACACACAGGGTAAGTCCTGATGGTCACCGTGATGTGTGAATTGCTGTTTGGATTTCACTTAACTGATCAAAACACCAGGTGTAAACACACCCAAGATGCACTGATCATTAAAACCACTTTTGAAGGTGATCATAGGATCTTAATCCCATTCAGAACAGGTTTATTCTGTTTAATCTCAGTGTGTTTGAGTTGAAAACAAAGTTCTGTTGTTCACTTGGCCGAATGTTCAGTACACTCTATTGAGGGCGCTTTTATTTGAGAGATTTAAATGATTACATAACTCTCAGGGCATTTCAGCCCAAAATGTGAACCTTTTACCTTTACCTTTTATAACAATAAAGAACAAATATTGAGAGATGAATGTGTAAAACCTCAGAGGCTGGATGAATAAAACAGCCTTGCAATCCTTCTCTCTCTCTCTCTCTCTCTCTCTCTCTCTCTCTCTCTCTCTCTCTCTCTCTCTCTCGTCCTCACATTGTCTGATCTATCTCTATCCTCATTTTCTTTTTCAGTCTCATCCTCTTCTGGCATTTCAAATCCACTCAATATCCACTGACATTCTGTGAGGGCTGACACATTCTAATAAGGGTATGAAAAGGTGTGGAGCAGAAAAGAAGAGAAAAGAACAGAAAACGGATAATGAAGCACTATTGCCAAAGTCCCACTGTGATTAATTTTGTCTTTGTGTGCAGAGCACTGTTCTTTTGTTGGGGGTGGAGGGGGGAAGAGAAAGTTTGGGGAACAAATTGCATCCCAAATCATCTTTTGAGTGTCTCTGTGGTGGTTTTGACAGAAGTGAGGAAGCCAGAACAGCCCCTTTAAGTGACATTTCATCATTTTCCTCTGTTGATTTCCTTTTCCTTTGATAAATAAAGAGTGAAAATTGGATGAAACTACTGTGGTAGAAATTTGATATTCAAATTCATTCTGTTATGACACTGTGGTTGATCTTGGGATATTTCCTGGATGATCTGCCGAATTTCTTTATTGCAGTTGATGATGTTTTTCAGATGATCTGATGTTTTTCTTTTGTAGATCTGATGATGCTCTGTGGTTGATCTGCTGTTGTTCACTGATTGATCCAGTGGTGTTCTCCAGTTGATTGGGTGATGCTCCTTGATTGATCTAGTGGTGTTTTCTGGTTGTTCTGGTGATGTTCTCCGGTTGATCTAAAGTTGTTCTCTAATTGATCTTGTGTTGTTCTCTGGTTGGTCCGGTAGGGTTCTTTTGTTGACCTGGTATTGTTCCATGATTGATCTGATATTATCCTCATGTTGATCTGTGATGTCTTCTGGTTGGTCTGGTGCTGTTCTGTGGCTAAACTATTGTTTTTTGATTGATCTGCTTAATGTTCTCTGGTTGATCTAGTGATGTTCTCTGGTTGATCTACTTTTGTTCTTTGATTGATCTGCTAATATTCTCTGGTTGACCCAGTGATGTTTCTTGGTTGATTTGGTGGTGTTCTCTGGTTGATCTAGTGATGTTCCTTGGTTGATCTTGTGATCTGCTAATATTATCTGATTTATCAGGTAGTGTCCCGTGGTTGATTTGGTAATGTTCTGTGGATAATCTAGTGTTCTTTGATTGATTTGCTAATGTTCTCTGGTGGATCTAATATTGTTCTCTGATTGATTTGGTGATGTTCTGTGGTTGGTCTGATGTTGTACTCTGGATGTGTGATATGTTCTGTGGTTGGTCTGATGTTGTACTCTGGATGTGTGATGACGCGATGGCAGTACAGGTAAGTATATTTAGTCCTAGGCCACAAGGCCATAGAACTACACTTTTGACTTGCTCTACTTGGCTTTCCCTCAGCTGCCTCTCAGTCTGACGTGAGTACTATCAAGCTAGTCCCCACTAAACCTCTCCCATACCTCTTATAGGCTTAGCCCCGCCCCTGCATCACCTGAGCTAATCCTTTCCACTCCGCAGGGGTGTTGCTGTCCTCTAAGAGTGGGTTAAAACAAGGGTAAATAAAATCACAATCAATCTCATAAGGCCTTAATGTATTATCTTATCAGTAAAAGATGTTTCATACAGTGCAGCCATTTGTTAACCTGTTTCACTCTCTTTTCTGGGACATAGGTTTGAGACATCACCCCTCCCATGAGCTAACTGTGCACACTCATGAGTGAGCTCACTCTGCTCTGTCTCCCTTTTGCTGACTCTGCTATGGAACAGACAACAAGTGAGTATTACAGGTAGATATTCAGGTAAGTATTACATACACATACACACACTGTCTTTGGTTATGGGCAATGCGTTTGCCTTGCCTTATCCCAGGCTGATACGGTGATGTTTGGTGATGGACGATATTGACTATGAAATTTCAATAGCCTTATATCAGGTTTGCATGTCTGTAGGAAGGTATTTTGTATAGATATGAAATTGTCAGGTCTTGTTAATGTAGATTCTACCTTAAGCAGCAGCAGTTAGAATTTCATTATGCTACAAGATTACGATTGTTTTGTTTGTTCAGTTTTAAATGCCAAGTGTCCTATAAGAGTTGGTTTCTCTTTTTCATTTTGAAACATGAAAATTGAGATTCACTCTGCACAGTAAAAAAAAAAAAAAAAAAACAGGAGCTGAATAATTATGTGAACCAGTTTGTTACAGAACCACTTAGTGGCAGACCAGTCCTGCACCTCTAGTTTGTTAGGAACATCAAAGGCACTAAGGGTAAAGCAAGCCAGAAGAGTGTTCCATTACAGTGAGCATTTACTAAAATTCCTACTTTTCTTGCAGTCTAATGGTCCAGTGGATACAGTAACGACATAACACGTTAATGTTTATTTTTAAGGACCCCCCCACCAAAAAAAAATAATAATTTTGAAGCTTCGAGGAGGTCCAAAGTGTTAAGTACCCAGCATCTTGCCTGTGTCCAATCTTCTATCTGCATTAAACAGCATATTTCATACAGAGACTGCTCTAGGCTGACACACCAAGGTGAAGCTGGTATTGCTGTGAGTCCTTCAATGTGATCTCAAATTCACATTCGGTGGTTTGTAAAAGACAAGCTTCTTCTTTGAAATTGTGATAAGCTTAGCATAGCTGAGAATCCATTTTAGAAAGTACACACAGAGACGTACTCGATCAATATTCCCAGGACTGTGTTTCAAACAGGACTTTAAGGGGAGCAGTGCATTTTAATGAGCGCCACTTGCAAGAGTGTGTCCAGCTGCATTAAAAAAGACATTTATTCCACTCTTAATGTATATGTGAAGAATGTGCATCTGGGGGAAGAATGAAATCCCACCATGCTCCATTTATTGTGTATTTGATCTCAGTTGATGTGATCTGGAGATCAAATGAACATCTGATCAGAAAGCTGTAGCTGATAGAGTCTGATAGGGATTGATTAGGGGAGGTTGTGTGTTAATGAAATGTGGGAATGTTGGTTTGTGGAGCCCAGGCAGGACTGGAATGAATGTGAAGTAGGGGCAGGATGCATGTGCACAGTGTTTTTGGAGATACAGTGACTAGTTGACAGTATTGATTAGTTGTCAGTAATGCCAATCATTTTAAAAATTCATGTTATGTATATGGTAATTTGTTATATATTTATTTTTTTAAACACTAAATAAATTCTACATTCTTTATGTAATCCATTTAGTCATTTAAAGCATATGAGGCAATATGGCTTCTATTGTTTCATTGATTCACTAGTTTAACACCCATTATAATGCCCTTGTAATGCTCTTATTAACTGTATTACTCCAGCAGCTGTTAATTAACTGGCTGCTTATTACTCACATACATGAATAATGGAAAATGAAACATTTTCCATTTTTCATTTATTGTACATCTTAGAATGTTGCACAGTGTTTTAGGGGTCAGTTATTATGGCCTTAATAACACCCACCCATTACCAATAGCCAGTAACTAACTTATCAAATCAATAAACGTTAACAACTGGCTGCCCATTCTGCTTTATTAAGCAGTAAGTAATAATTAGGAAAAATTAAGCATTTTTCATAGCACTTTAATTTGTTACATTTACAGTGACTAGGCCTATCACTCGCTTTGAAAATTTATTGGTGAGGAGGTGCAAAGGCTAACAGCATTTGGCTTGATACATTTGTTTAACCCTGGACAGAAGCCAGTTTAAATTCTCTGTGAGATTTGAGTTTTTGACAGCTGTGATGATTTTAGCATGCATTTTACATTACATCTGTGTACTTCTGTGAGTGCCTGATAATGACACATTTTTAGTGTGGTAAAGATGTCTAGTCAATCACGTTTTGCATGACTATAGTCTGTAGTAGTAGCAAAATTAGTAGTTATGCCACCCACAGTACAAATACAGCACATAATAATTAAAGTAATCATGGTCTGTGTGAGTGGTGATAAGGCAGTTCCAAGAACAGAGCTGACAGAGGTGTACAGTGCAGTCAGGTAGAGCCATGACCTGAACAAAGTCTCCAAAGACAAAGATCTTGTGACACAGTCTGTGCTGTAGGGACTGTAAGTCAGCATTCTAGGTATTGATTCCAGACCATGATGGAGGGTGACAGACCATGAGGGCATAAAATGGCCCAGTTTTGGTTTGCAGAGTCTTGGACTCCCCTGGGCTTCAGGAGGAACGAGAGATCCTGCATGACAATCAGAGCGGGGTTGGGGATATGCTGGGCATACATTCTGCAGCAGCCAAAATTAGAGTAGTTGTATCATGTAGTTGTATCCATCTATGTAAGATTTCAATCAATATTTGTATTTCTTTCTATTTGTAGTAATTTTTTGCTCAATAGAAATGCAATTATCTATCTATCTATCTATCTATCTATCTATCTATCTATCTATCTATCTATCTATCTATCTATCTATCTATCTTTATGTTTGTCTGTCTGTCTGCTCATCTGTCTGTCATCCATCCATCTGTCTATCTGTAGAGGAGGGATAATGCTGTGGGGCTGTTTTTCAGGGGTCGGCCTAGACCCCTTTGTTCTAGTGCAGGGAAATCTTAATGCTTCAGTATACCAAGACTTTTTGGACAAATTTTTGTATCCAACTTTGTGGGAACAGTTTGGGAAAGCCCATCTTCTGTTCCTGCACGACTGTGCCCCAGTGCACAAAACAATTGCTCTTCTGGATGAATAGGTAAAAATTCCTACAGACATAATACAAAATTTTGTAGAAAGCTTCCCAGAGAGTGGAAGATATTATAGCTGCAAAGTGGAGACCAACTCCATATTAATGCCTATAGATTTAGAATGGGATAAAAGCTCCTATAGGTATAATGTGTAGGTGTTCCAATACTTTTGTCACTATAGTGTATCTCCAATTCTGTCTCTCTGTCTATCTAACTATCCATCTGTCTGTCTGTATATCTCTCTGTCCATCAATCCTTCTGCTCGCTTATCCATTCATCAGTCCTTCCAGCCGCCCGTCCCTCCATCCTTCCATCCATCCATCCATCTATCTTTCTATCTAGTATACAATAGCAACAAACAGGTCAGGTTCACTACAAAAATATAGATGTTACATAGATAACTGTCACTTATGGGAGGTCTTGTCTGATAAGGTAACATAATACTGAATATGAGAATTTGAAGGTGATCCTTTTTACTTGCTCAGTCAGCCTTAGGCTGAGAGAACATTATTCAGTTTTGTCATCTTGAATCGGGAGGAACATGGAGGGAAATCATAATGAATCATTGTTCCACAGCCTGCAAAGTATGAGCAGCTATGTAATCTGTGATTAATAGCCTGTACAGGCTGAGGTTTTTCATACAGCATGTCAGAAAAGAAATTGGATGAATTCATCTGATTTAATGCTATCTGGGGACTTATTTGTACATTTGTAAATATAAACTTTAATCGCATGTCTCTTGCTAGAGGAGATACTGAACAGCTTGCAATGTCCTTATCGAAGGAAATGTTTGTAACAAGCAGGCTGACTATAGACTCACCTTTAAAACACTGACAATCTTTTAATTTCAAGATTGCTCCAAAAAATTCACCATTTCAGTGCACAGGTTTAGTATGATAGTCTTCACTGCATGGTTAAGCATGAGACAGTATGCCCCAGGCAAATCACCCAGGCTTGAACAAAATCTCACTTTCTCTCTGACTCACCATGCTGAAGTAATTTATAAGGAACAATACACACCGATCAGGCATAACATCATGACCACCTCCTTGTTTCTATGCTGATTGACAATTTTATCAACTTCACTTACTATATAGGTGCACTTTGTAGTTCTACAGTTACAGACGTTTTCTCTGCGGACCCTCGAATTCTCAGCACTGCAGTAACACTGACGTGGTGGTGGTGTGTTAGTGTGTGTTGTGCTGGTATGAGTGGATCAGACACAGCAGTGCTGCTGAAGTTTTTAAACACCTCAGTGTCCACTCACTCCTACCTTGTCAGTCCATCTTGTAGGACTATAGCACATCTATAGTCCTTGTAGATGATAGCACATCTGCTGCTGCACTCTGTGTTGGTCACCCTCTAGTGCTTCATCAGTGGTCACAGGACACTGCCTACAGGATGCTGGATATTTTTGGTTGGTGGACTATTCTCAGTCCAGCAGTGACACTGAGGTGTTTAAAAACTCCAGCAGCACTGCTGTGTCTGATCCACTCAGACCAGCGCAACACACACTAACACACCACGTCAGTATTACAGCAGTGCTGAGAATGATCCACCACCCAAATAGTACCTGCTCTGTGAGGGTCCATGGGGGTCATGACCACTGAAGAACAGGGTAAAAGGAGGCTAACAAAGTATGCAGAGAAACAGATGGACTACAGTCTGTAATTGTAGAACTACAAAGTGCACCTATATAGTAAGTGGAGCTGATAAAATGGACAACGAGCGTAGAAACAAGGAGGTGGTCATAATGTTATGCCTGATTGGTGTATACTCAAATTCAGTTTCCTGAGAATCTACAAAGTATGTTGTTACATTATATCTTTACTATATTATATTACACTTTTATACAGCACTAAACCACATAGATTTGTCCTAATATGTCTCAGTGGCTCAGTAACATTATATAAAATAATTCATTACCTTTTTTTGTTTGGTTTGTTTTGGGTAAGCTTTTTTTGCTGCTGCATTGTTCTTCTTTTTTTCTCACTTTCTCACCTTCGTCTTGCAGCCATGGTTGCTAAATGAGTTTACTCACATTCTGGCCCTCACCTCCATCTCCTGAGGCCTTTTCCCCTCACCTCAGGGGTGCTGAAGTGTGGCTGATACTTTTAAGCCTTGATTGCAGGAAAGAGTGGCTTGGTTTATTCATGGCTCACTGCATGGGGACAATTAATGGATCCTCATGTATTTCAGCTGCTCTGTGGCTGCCATGCGTGGGCCTCGCAGGCTGTGAGGAGGGCTGGAAATTTGGACTACAAATTACTACCTTGTTCTTTCAGCGTCAGTTCAAAAAACAACGACTTTTCAAATGCTAGTTTTAATCAAAGCAGATTTTTGAAGAGATTTGAAGAAAGTAGCAGAAAAAAAGTTTGGCAAAAGCTAACAAAGTGGGTTAAAACACAGCATGCAGTGATATGAACTTTTTTTAGAATTTGCAAAGGCCAGCTGTCTAACATCTCTCCGGCAAATAAAAGAGTGAATGAAGCGTAGTGCTGTTTTTCAGTATGGTAATTATAATAATTATAAATGAATAATGAAGTAGGAGTACACTGCAGCTACTTTGTCAAGTACAACTTGCTTAAGCACGAGTTGTTTACTAACACACAACTGACACAATACTTTTTGCTCTGTATTCCAGCACATTATGTTCAAATGAATCAATGACTGTCAGGTTAAAGTGTGGAACATCAGTTTTATTTGCATTTCTCTTTATATTGGGTGAATCATCTAGACACTTAACTGTCTAAATAACATTACTGTGAAACACTTCATAAAGCTGCATGACACCTTCATAAGCTTCAACTTACATAATCCTACATAAACATTCAAGCTTATTTCAGAAGGTGTTTTCTAACAAAAATGCTGTTTTTATCAACTCTGTCAGGGAACAAATTTGTTCTGCCTTTGGGTTGTTTCGCATGTTGTATAGCATAACAACTGACTTTGTAGTTTAATGTATATCACAGTGACAACACTGATGATAAGACACAGCTTATATATGGTGAGAAATTGTGCTCACTAGCCTCATTTGACAAGCGTTATCATTGTGACACAGAACTGCAAAGTCTGTCATTTCACCCCAGAAACCTAATTTCAGAAAAAAAACATCATTGTCTCCTGAAATTGTAAATGTAATCTTTATGACAAATGATGACCATATATGTGTTTGGAATTTTTTTTATGTAAGTCTATGTTAGTTGTGATGAAGTGCTTATGTAGCCTTATGACGCTGCCTTACAGTAAAGTGTTACCATTTTTTTTTTTTTTTGATGTAAATAATGTCATGGAGCTGGCTTATAATTTACCCATTTAGCCAGTTACTTCTTCATCACTCATGCACTCACTCACTCACTCATGTTTAGCAGGCTGAAGATTCTCCAGAAAGGGGCACTATTAGTATTCAAGCAGCCTTGTTTGAACAGAGTTGCCATTTTAGGAGACCAGAAGTAGCAACTTCCTATTCAGCTGTTGCTGTGCATAGTTATTGCTTCATTTCAAATTCAGTGTGCCAGAATGTTTAGCCAAAACAACAAGCGTTGTTTCACAGTCCAATATTTTCCTAACTGCATTGATTCCACTGTATCTACATTAGTGTAAAGTATGTACACCGATTGGCCACTTCATTAAAACCACCTCTTTGTTTCTACGCTCATTGTCCATTTTATCAGCTCCAGTTACCATATAGTTGTCCTTTGTAGTTCTACAATTACAGACTGTAGTCCACCTGTTTCATACTTTCACCCTGTTCTTTAATGGTCAGGACCCCCACAGGGCCACCATAGAGCAGGTTATTTGGGTGGTGGATCATTCTCAGCACTGCAGTGACAATGACATGATGGTGGTGTGTTAGTGTGTGTTGTGATAGAAGTGGATCAGACACAGCAGTGTTGCTGGAGTTTTTAAACACCTCAGTGTCACTGCTGGACTGAGAAAAGACCACCAACCTGTGGGCAGCGTCCTGAGACCACTGATTAAGCACTAGATCATGATCAAGATAAACTGTGCAGCAACAGATCGAGCTATCGTCTCTGACTTTACATCTACAAGGTGGACCAACAAGGCAAACCAACAAGGCGGAGTGTCTAATAGAGTGGACAGTGAGAGGACACAGTGTTTGAAAACTGATGTGTCTGATCACACACTAAGATGCCACCACCCGGTGTCACTGCAGTGCTGAGAATGATCCACCACCTAAACAATACCTGCTCTGTGGGTGGTCCTGACCATTAAGGAACAGGGTAAAAGGGGGGTTAAAAAGTATGCAGAGAAACAGATGGGCTACAGTCTATAATTGTGTCTAAAATGCACCTGTATAGTAAGTGGAGCTGATAAAATGGACAATGTAGATACAAGTAGGAGTTCTTAAAGAAATGGCCAGTTGGTGTATGTGTTTCTTCCAACAACACTCTGCCCTCGATTTAGTCCCCAAGGAAAGGCTGGCAGTTCACTTGATGCATGGAGATTACACTTACACATTATTTGGGAGCAGTCTGGGTCACAGTTTTGGCCATGTACCCAATTTTAAACCAAAGGCGAGACCAGCAAGTCATTCAGGCTTTAAGAATGTTATGCAGTAAATGAGCACTAACTGCTTGGCTTGGCAGCCGGATGTGCCAAACTGAGAGGACATCATAAAGCTGTATGTTCTTTGAGGATGAGGAGAAGCGCATGAAAGCATGCAACAAGGGTCAGTGTCAACGTTTGTTTAGCTTGGATGAAAGACAAAATGAGTTTTTGCACTGTGAGGTCAGTCATTTGTGATGTGATAGAATTTAACATTATCAAAACAGTTGGATGCACTTCAAATGCAGCAGTACATACAGACAGACTGTAAGCAAGCCGAGTCTAGCAATGAGATGAAAACTTGCAGGCACGTACAAAAGATTGCGTGGCCATTTGGCACTGAATCACAGTCCTCTAGCAGAGACAGAAAGCAATTATTTATCGCCTCCATGGCCAACAGGCTCGGAATTGCCATTCCTTTCATCAGGCACTGTTGATATGCCTCGATGGAGAACCCTGATCCTGTCCAGTCACAACCACAATCACATACAAGCGGATACCACGCACACATACCACACTGCTCAATGTCACTGGCAGCAGATGACTCAGTGATAAGCGATAAGAAGCGAGGCCTCACTTGAAACAAAATTGACTTCTATAAGATGTCTTGGAAGCAAAGAGGAGGGGAAAGGGCAAGCAAGAGAAAAGAACACATCCTTAACATGGAGACCTTCCCTCTAAGTTGTCTTCCCCCCCAGTCCTTCACCCTATTTCACATTCCGCATTAAAATTAGCCCGATTAGAAGCTTAGCTGGCACCCTAGCATGCTAATGGAGCTGCTTCTCCAGAGGCTTGGCCCAGCTGCAGTGGAGATCACATTTCACTTAGCAGTAAAAAGCCTTCGTCCACTTTATTATCGATTAGGTCACAGTAAAGATTCTGCTCCTATTGCCCACATCCTTTTAAAAAATTCAGGAGTGAGAGTAAGTGGGAGTAAGAATGAAATGGTTGTGTGTAAGGAACAAATGCACCTGTCCTCTCTTACTTTTCTTCTGTTTTCTAATGAATAAATACATATTATTAAGAGGCACATTTATGCAGGCATTCTTCAACAACATTACCTGACATAAACAAAGTAAAGAGCAGCAATGGTGACATTACTTCTTAATAAAAATAGTGTATAGTCAAAGTTAAGGTGTGGGAATGGAATCCTAATGTGTGAACACAAATTAGGCCTCATCCACACGTATCTGGACATTTTAAAACACAGTTTTTGCCAGACTGCCTAGTGCGCCAGCCTGAAGAGGCAGTTTCTGAATGATAATTTAGTTCAGTAGGTGGTGGTTATGCACCCTAAGTTAGCCTGCCGACTACCATTCATTCAATAGCAGAAGACTCAGGGACCAGCTTCTAATGCAACACAGCTTTGGGTAAGCTAAGGCCAAGGCTGTAAACAGAAAGTTTAGCGTGCTCTAAGGTTAGCTGCTCCTTGTCAGCTCTTTTTCAGTTTTATAACTAGAGGCAGGCATTTGTTATTTTAATGTTCAATTTGTAAATGTAAAGTATGTGAATATCAATAAGAAAATTTATTTTTTTATCAAAAATGACACACAAAGAGTTTATTAAACTAAGCAACAGGGAGAGTAGCCCCAATATTTGCTATTTAAGTGAACTTCCAGCAAATGGTGGTTAAAACTATAATCCCTGTTTAAACGGTCACTTAAGTAGCCTTGTTTTCCCCACCCAGCAGCTAACAGAGCTTTACTTTCACTTTCTCGCATTGGATTTAGCTTAAGTGATGGTGAGATGCCTTTTAAATGATGTGAGATTGGCTATGTAAGTTTGGTACAGATTTATTTGAGGTCAGTGATGGGTCAGCATATTTGGGAGTGTAACCATAGCTTTGTGTTCTTGGAGCAGATTGTGTGTCTAGCAAAAAACTTTGAAAGGCTAATATTGGACCATATGTTTGTGAGATGGTTAACTTTCCGGTGGGGGATGTTTGTGAATTGCTGCCCCAAGCACTCCAAGAATTGGCTTGATTGTACAAATGCACATACTGCTACAGGCTTTATAATCGTAATGCTGAACCCACAAGCATGGGCTAAATCTTCAACCACACCAATATTATTTTTCAAAAATCTCTCTTTCTACAGAAGAAAACAAACAAACAAACAAACAAAAAAACTCAGAAAGCATTCCAGCCAAATAAAAGGTGATAATACACTGCAGATTTGATGTCAAACTCCTCATATAAAGCATTGTGAACATGCATACTTCACAAAATATAGAGTGTGCTATGAAGCAAAGACAGAGATTTTATTAGAAAACTGGTGGCAGCATGTTTCAGAAACAGTAGACTTCGAGTTGCAGGCTGTCAAATGTCTGTAATTTGACTTTTTTACTGAAAAAAAATATATCTTGGCAAATGAAATATATCAATAAATCTAATATTTCCCAAAGTTGTAACCTTATTATGAGATGATTTAACTTCTTTATAGACATATTGTTTTGTAGAACCAGTAAATTGGCAGATAGTTTTGCTTGTTGTAAGAAATATGCTTGAAACAAATGAAATTATCTGCCAACAAATTGAAATAATTTGACTTACTCCAATTACCTAAAATGAGTAAAAAAGGTCTGGAAATAACTTAAATAGTCTTATAAGCTTACAATAGTCTGAAAACGAGAAATATTAGATATATTGACCGGATTTAAGACAGTTTCACTTGTTTTTTGCAGTGTTCACACAGATTCAAAGTCCGACTTCTGCCAGAAAATAAAAGCTTAAAAAGTCTACAGCCCACCGATTGCTGTCTTTAAATTGGTTACACAATTCAGATCAGGTAGAAAGTTTTTCTAGCTTCTCACTTCATTTAAATTATGAAGTTAGGATTATTTTTTTCAAATCTGACTTTTGTTAGGAATCATGAAGTCATACATTTAGATTAATTGAGGGTTTTTTTTTCAATATTATCAATGATTTAAAAGAACTGGTGCCAATGGAGCTGCTTAATTGTGTTTTCATATTATCAACGATTTAAAAGAACTGGTGCATCCACACTATGGTTTAACCCCTTAAAATTTCAGGCTTAGTACGTACTAAGACTTATTATTCAGTAACTACAGGGCTTAAAGTCTTGGGTTACAGAAGTGTGTAAGAAAACTTTGGCCACACTGGGGGGACCTGACTATTTAACGAGTTAATAAAAATAAAGCCAAATGTTATCAACTCTTAGATCCCCCTCAAATCACACAGAAACAACCCAGCTATCAGTCATATTTCAGACAGAGTTCTGCATGTTCAATAAGTGAAAACAGCTATAGGCATGCCCAAGTTAAAAATGTTATGTCAGTGTTTTCAAAACATTTTGCCTGTCCTCACTAAAAAACAGGTTCTGAAAATATTCACAATCTAAAGTGTTTTCCAAAACCTTTGGTGTCAGCAACTGAAAACATCTTTTCAAAATTAAGTTTTCAAAAATAAACTACATTAATTTGTGCAAGGTGTGGAAATGACTTATTTATCTCTTTCCCAACACCTTACTATGTCATAGCCATGCATTAGGATCCCATTCCCATACTTTAGTAAGTGTGACAAACTAACCTCCCCTGGGCCTGCATTACATGTGCTTTTGTTTCGTCAAGTCAAAGTTTATTTATAAAGCACTTTTCACAACAGATGTTGTCACAAAGCAGCTTTACAGAAAAATCTGGGCCCACGCACCCATAGGCATCGCTAATGGTGACAGTGGCAAAAATAAAAAAAAATAAAAAATCTCCCTAAGAGCAAGATGAAGAAACCTTGAGAGGAACCAAAACTCAAAAGGGGAACCCACCCTCCTCTGCTTGACACCAGATAGCAAATCAATGAATGTGTTTACATGCACTCAATAATCCCATCATAATCGGATTACTGCAGTTATCTGATTATTCAAATGGTCATGTAAGAAGTGTACTCTGATTTCTTTGATTAAAGTAAGCTTTAGAGATCCTATTGGGAAATCTGTAAAAAAAAGCTGGATTTTAGCTTAGTAATCATTTCTTGGGAAATGTAAACTCTTACTCTGATTTCTTTCAGTCTGCGCATGGTTGAAAACAGACCGCGATGCTAAGAACAAGCAAGCATAGTTGCTGCGAGATGGCAGCAAAACACTTTTGGAGAGACACTGAAACCAAATACCTGCTTGACAAAATGCAAGATTTAAATATTCTTCATCTTCTAGATGATGCATGTTCATATTTTCAGGTAAAGTGGTGCAACTTTTTTTACAAAAAAAGCCACAGTTTGAAGTTTGAGATTTACATTACGTTTATGCCACGTCTTCTTCTGTGAGTTTATTGGCTGGTTGCAAAACAGAAGTCTGATTACTGCCTGACTCATGTAGACCCAGAGTTTTCCACTATCTGATTACTCAAGTGCATGTAATTACTGATAAAATCTGATTTTCTGCAGTTATCGGATTATTGTCTGCACGTAAATGCTCTCAATAACACAAGAGCAATATAAACAGCAGAAAGCTCCATTGTGGTCAAACTGGTCCAGAAGGCTGGAGAGCGGTGGGCACCAGATATTTTTCTTTTCCAGCTCCACCCACTCCTCCATTACACACAACTGCCAATCATTCTCTAGACTAACTTCACACTTGTATACACCGATCAGGCATAACCATTGCCCATTTTATCAGCTCCACTTACTATATAGGTGCACTTTGTAGTTCTACAATTACAGACTGTAGTCCATCTGTTTCTCTGCATACTTTGTTTGCCCCCTTTTACCCTGTTCTTCAGTGGTCAGGACCCCCATGGACACACTGTGGTCATGGGATGCTGCCCACAGGAAGCTGTTGGCTGGATATTTTTGGTTGGTGGACTATTCTCAGTCTGAGGTGTTTAAAAACTCCAGCAGCACTGCTGTGTCTGAGCCACTCAGACCAGCGCAACACACACTTACAAACCACCACCACATCAGTGTTACTGCAGTGCTGAGAATGACCCACCATCCAAATAGTACCTGCTCTGTGAGGGTCCATGGGGGTCCTGACCACTGAAGAACAGGGTAAAAGGGGGCTAACAAAGTATGCAGAGAAACAGACGGACTACAGTCTGTAGAACTACAAAGTGCACCTATATAGTAAGTGGAGCTGATAAAATGGACAATGAGCATAGAAACAAGGAGGTGGTCATAATGTTATACCTGATCAGTGTAACTCTGTTGTTTTGCCTGTTAGGTTACAAAGTCTCCGTTATTCCTTTCTGAGTACTAAGCCATGGTTCCGTTTGTCTTGGCTGTTTTTCTTGTTTTGACTCTTGCAACAAAATATCTGAAACATAAGAGAGGAGGACAGAAAACAACCATGTTCCCTCTTTCAGACATGTGTATTCAGGTTCCAGCATTGGAGCAGTGTCTTAATAACTAGAGACATGGCTGGAGTGGGACTCATTTTCAGCCTAAGAGTTTCATAAAGAAGATCCCAAATGGAGGCAGGGAGTAGTAAGTGTTTTGTATAAGCACCTGAACCGCAGAGCTTAATAGGGCTGTTGTGTCCAATCATCAAGCAATTACATACAGTTATTTCATTTGCTTGAAAATGATGGACTATAATGCTTATATTGGTTTACATTATGCAACAGGAAGGCCTGAGTAAAACATACTTTTTTCTATAATTCTCTTTTTATTATCATGATAATATTTCAGACTTCTTCTGTAATTTTCTGGCATGTAATTCTGCAAAATTACAGCTTGCTTCCAAAACCTGCATCCTATTTTTGGCATACTGTACGAAAGTGCTGCACCCTTGTAACTGTATTTTTCTCTGTTACCTTCTGGCTCTGTCTCATCAGCATCTTTCATCTGACTTTGCTCTCTGACTGCACTACATAACAGCAACGACAATACAAGCAGAAATATAATAAAGGTCTTTCCATATGAAAATGAAGGATATTGGATGGACAAAATCAATCTTTGCTGCAAGCATAAAAGGCAAACATAATGCATTGAGTTACTTGCAGCAATCCTAGATAACTTATTACTAGCTGATAGACCTAATAGCTTTTTGGCCAGCTAGTGATAAAAAGGCGTTTATGTGAAATGTGACATAATCATAACAGTTAGGCTAATATGCAGCAAACAAATGCTAACCAGGTTCTGCCTTAGTTTTTTGCACTGTCCACTTGGTCAGAGTATATCTGATATTTTGGCATTTTGCTAATCCTCCTCAAGTGTCAGTTCACACTGCTGGCACTAAATTTGCTAATCTCTATAATCTCTACCCAATCTATGGCACTCAATAGCTGGCCAATTAAGATACAAGCAAATCAGGTCTGTATCACTTCAGACTGCATTATGTGCCTGTGATGATGTTAGGTTACCCTAACACATCACCAGGACTACAAGTCACCTTTCCTCAGTAAATACTATGGTGACTATTATGACAGGCACTTAATTGTATTAATTTAAACTTCTACTTACCTGAGGTCCAGGGGGATCTAGGCAAGGTGGGAGCCAGGTCACTGGTACCTATAAAGAAGAAAATATAATGTTAAATATAGCTAGCTTAGCAATCATAAACAAGATAAATGTGCACGTGTATATATGAAGAAAATGGCATTTGTATGTATGTATATAGGATTTATGTGTGTATTGTCTGTTCTATTGTCACCCCTAGACTGTGGATAATTTTGTGTGCAAAAACCACAATAAACTTCAGAGCACTGTGGAATTGAGTTCTGACGTCCAAGAGTGTTGAATGGGGAGCCTCCAGACCACTTATTGACCACAACACCACCAAAGTGGCGACCTTGCTTACCACAGTGCCCCCACAAATGAAAACAAACAGGCATGTACACAGATAGACCCCAGAGGGGTCTCCTGGTTGGTTTATATAGCGTTTGTGTTTTATATGGTTTCTATAGCAGTAAAAGATCCAATTCATGATGCAAAAGCTTGGATTCCACAAGCTTCAGTATGTTTTTGTGCCCACTCAGTCCCAGCTGCCAATGGAGGTTTCAGTCCGAACTCATACAGTCGAAAAAACTGTCTTAACTTGTGCTGAAAGTAATGTAAAGCAATGTAACAATTTTTTTTAAATATTGGTTTGCTTACTATGAAATTGTAACACATTGCAAAGGGTAACTGGAGTTTTCAAATTAAGCAAAATTAAAAAAAACGTGGGTACAAGGCTTTGGTGTGACAATGCATCCCATAGTTGTACACTGTTGTACACAAAGGTTTGGACACCCCCGGTCAAATGACCTGATTTGTTCATTTCCCCAAATTTCCAGTAAAAATAAGTTGACCTTTTGAAATGACAAGCTTATTTTACACCAAGGCTTATTATTCAGTAACTACATTGATTCAGTGCAAACTGGCTGGGCTTTTCTTAGATTTCATGAGTATGTAATAAAATTTTTGGCCCCCCAAGAGGCCCATGGCTTGTCAAGGGGTGAACCCCTTAAAATCCCATTCTTATTACATACTAAGGCTTATTATTCAGTAATTAAATTGGACTTCACTATAAACTGGTTGAGCTATTCTTAGGTTACAGAAGTGTGTAAAGAACTTTGGGCCTGCTGGGAGGCCCATGGCTTGTCTAGGGACATCTTTTACTGAGAACAAGCTTAAATATTCTATTTTTCTGCAAAGTTTCATCCAAAATTTCCAGTTATTTGCAGACATAAAATATAAAATGTGTCATAACTTTTAAAGAGGCCACATTTTAGGTTTTATGATTTTTGCAATATGTTAAATTCAGCAAACAAACAGTAAATGTGCTCATATGGTGCCCAAACCTTTGCATATAACAGTTTGCTGTAAATTAACTTAAATGTCAACCACATTCAATTCCCATAATGTCTGTTCACAACCCTGGCAGCAAATATGACTTTGTTGTGACGTTTACAGTTTGTGAATGCATTCATATGTTTATTTGTGAAAACAGTGATGCTGGAGTTTTTAAACACCTCAGACTGAGAATAGTCCACCAACCAAAAATATCCAGCCAACAGCGTCCTGTAGGCAGCATCCTGTGACCACTGATGAAGGACTAGAGGATGACCAGCACGAACTGTGCAGCAGCAGATGAGCTATCATCTCTGACTTTACATCCACAAGGTGGACCAACAAGGTAGGAGTGTCTAACAGAGTGGACAGTGAGTGGACTCCAGCAGAACTGCTGTATCTGATCCACTCGTACCAGCGCAACACACACTAACACGCCACTACCACATCAGTGTTACTGTAGTGCTGAGAATGATCCACCACCCAAATAATACCTGCTCTGTGGTGGTCCTGTGGGGGTCCTGACCACTAAAGAACAGAGTGAGAGTGGGTTAACAAAGTATGTAGAGAAACAGATGGACTACAGTCTGTAACTGTAGAACTACAAAGTGCACCTATATGGAAAGTGGAGCTGATAAAATGGAGAGTGAGTGTTTGGCTTGACCTTGGAGTTTTGATGACATTGTCACAAAGGGCCATGAAAAAATGATGAGGAATATGATGGACCGATGCAAAAGACTGAGAACATTACTGTGTATCTGAAACAAATCGGATTCCAGTGCAACGTTCATATTACAAGCCTCATTGCTGAATTCCGATTCTATGCTTGGATCCTATCTTTCTAACTTGAGAACAAGCCTTGGTAACACTTTCTATGAATCTCACCTTTGTAAGCATATATAAACACCTTTATAACATGTTGTAATGTATTCATAAGGCATTATAAACATGGTTATACATATTTATAAAAAAGAATTACACTGAATTACACTTTATAGCCATGTTTATTATACGTTATGAATTGTTAATATAATGCATTATAAATAGTATTAATGACATGTTATAATGTCAGTGCCAAAGAAGTCAGTCCCAGCTTGGAGAGTGTAAAGTAAAGACAAATATCAAGCTAACGGTGGTGTACATTACCTTTCCCACATTGGGTAAAACACTGATGGCAGCACTAGTTTAAACTCTGACATTTGAAGCCTGTAATGTGCTTTATTGTGTATGTTTTAGTGTTTCAGTAAACCCTTCAGTAAATACTTCAACTTGAAGCCTCACTCTTAACACTGGAGGTGGCTTTAGTACTTATAATGTATTATGTTAACAATTCATAATGCATAATAAATATGGCTATAACGTATAGTGCATTTTTATAAATATTTATAGCTATATTTATAATGTCTTATGAATGCATTATAACATGTTATGAATGTGTTTATAGATGCTAACAAAGGTGACATTCATAGAAAGTGTTACCCAAGCCTTTGTCCCAAAAATAATTTCTCTGAACTGTTCTCAGCTCTCAGCTGTTCACTATTAGAGCAAGGCAAGGAAAGAAAAATGTTTTGGCACTGTTTACAGGCACCAGCTTCAGGTTACGTGCTGATGCCATGTGAACGCTGAACAGTGGTGCATGTGCTGTAAAAAAACACATGGATTCTGATCTGACCGTTCTAATTAAAGCCGTATGACCTCGAATCGGATATGTATCTGATCTAGGAGCATGTGAAAGTGGATCGGTTCTGATTCAGAAAGATCAGATTTGCATGTTAAAACATCAGATCTTTCACATTAATGTAGAAAAAATCACTTCAATTTTGTCACTTCAAAATGGTAATGTGAATGTAGCCAAAGTGGCCCAAATTTGAAGAACATCAGATTCAAGGTGTTTTTTTTTTCTGTTCACAATTGTTACCACTCACAGCAAAATTACTACATGGACCCCAACACCTCTCCTCTCTCTCTCTCTCCCTCTCCCTCTCTCTTTCTCTCTCTCTCTGCTATGAGTGATGTGGGTCTCTAAAAGCTCTAACATTCAGTAATGGGGACCGAGTGCAGAGTAAATCAAAACTGTTCTGCAGCTCAGCTCTAATTACACATACTGCAGTTATTGGTGGCAGGTTTGTCCTCAGGGAGAGCCCACCCATCTCCCCCACACTGACACAGAGTGAGCTCTAAATGAAGGAACACACTTCAGCGGCGTATATCAGACACAGTCCAGTTCATAAAGTCTGTGCGAGTTCCTTCTGCTGCATTCATTTATTCTGTTCACTCTTATCTGAATGGAGTCCTTTTTACTGCCCTCTCTCTCTCTCTCTCTCTCTCTCTCTCTCTCTCTCTCTCTCTCTCTCTCTCCCTCTCTCTTCTCCTCATCCTTAAGCATTCCCTTAACTTCTCATTTCAATCTCAAGAGACAGCAGCTGAATAAACTGACTTACCCTAGAGCAAATTCCAAACCCATTAAGATACAAGAGAGTGTAAATTGAATGGTTAGGGTTGATATTATCAAGAGCTAAAGATGGTTCCAGTGTATTACCCTTACCCTGTCACACACTCTACCCCCTGCTACCTCCCTTTTTCTTTCTTTCTTTCTTTCTTTCTTTCTTTCTTTACAATCCGTTTCTTTATCTGCCAGACTGAAGCACAATCTAATTGCATTTCACTGTTTTACTGTATTTCCTTCAGGCTAGAAGTGTAGCCTACATTATATATAAGACTATCCTGTATGCCCATTAGGAAACCACTAGAGCATATAACAACTTTAAAAACATACCCATTGTTGGAAAAAATCTCACTTTGATGCTCCCTATAAACAAACTTACTTAACAAGGTCCTTTATGCTTATATATAGCTTAAAGATACTGTACATACAGCGAACAGAGAGCTGTATAGCTTTAACGGTGGTTTGTTTTTTGATTTTATGACTTTCAAAAATCATACAATATAGTATCATTGTATCACATTTAGGGGGTGATTGACAGGTAAGTCAACATTGAACCTTCACAAGTGATATTTACTCATGTTAAAAAAAAAGACTAAATATTTTTTTGGTTTTTTAAATCAAGTACATTAATAGGGGGTTTGGTCCCTTTATGCTGCAGTAATATCCTCTACTCTTCTGGAAAGGCTTTACACTAGATGTTGGAACATTGCTGTAAGGATTGAGGTCAGGTACTGATATTAGATGATCAGTTCTGGAACTCCAACACATCCCAAAGGTAGAGAATCACAGAGAATGTATTTCCATGGCTCCACAGCACAGTGCTGGGGGGGTTTATACCCCTTCAGCTGATGCATGGCATTGAGCCTGGTGAACTTAGGCTCATATGTCGCTGCCCCAGAGCATTGCATTCTATTAGTGAGTGCTTTTCTAAGGAGATTATACAAGGATATATTATTTCTAAGGAGATTATACAAGCTGTGTGTGCACAACTGAACACCTATGTCTAGGATATGTTTAGGAATATAATGTCTTACCTTAAACGGATAAAGTGTCAAAAGTATTCCCCCAGCCCCTACTGACACTTTGCCACATTAGCGTTGTTCCATCCTTAACATCAAGCTCACTCCAGCACCATAGTTTGTTTCTTCTGAGCCTCATGGATGGACTTACTCATGTGCATCAGATCATTGTCTTGCTGCACAAGCCAGTTGCACTTGAGCTTCATATCATGATGACTGGACATTTTCCTGCCAGTAGCAGAATTCATTCTCCTGCAGGTATCAGAATTCATAGTTTGTAATAACAGCAAAGCATCCCCACACCATCATACTACCACCACCATGTTTGAGTGTTGGGACGATGTTCTTATTGTGAAATACTGTGTAACCTTTATGATGCAATGTGACCCCTGTTTTCCAAAAAGTTCCACTTTTGAATCATCAGCCCACAGGACATTTTCCCTAAAGGCTTTGGGGAAGGAAATATGAGACAAATCTTTTTTCCTCTTGGTTAGCCCCTTAAATGGCCAGAAAAGGGCCCAAAGTTTTGTTACACTTCTAGAACCTAAGAATAGCTCAGCCAGTTTGCATTAAAATCCCTGTAGTTTCTGAAAAACAGGTTTTAGTATGTAATAGGCCTGGGATTTTTATGGGGGTTTAGCAGAGGTTCACACTTGCAACTCTCTTATGGATTTGTGATGTACTGGTTTTGCCCACAGCCGGGTGACCAGGGTCCTTTCTGTGTTGAGTTTGCATGTTCTCCCCGTGTCTGTGTGGGTTTCCTCCAGGTATTCTGGTTTCCTCCCACAGTCCAAAGACATGCAGTCAGGCCAGTTGAATATGATAAATTACCCCTAGGTGTGAGTGTGGGTGTGAATGTATATGTCTGTGTGTCTGTCTGCCCTGTGACGGACTGGCGACCTGTCCAGAGCGTATCCTGCCTTCCGTCCAATGACTGCTGGGATAGGCTCCAGCAGTCATTGGACTGTGTGTGTGTTTTTGCCCAATCTCTTTCTATAGGCGGAATCATCACCACTGACCTTGTCTGAAGTAAGCAAGGCTTGAAATTCCTTAGATGTTTCTCTGGGTTCTTTTGTGACTTCCTGGATGACTCATTGCTGTGCTCTTGGAGGAATTCTAGTAGACCGGCCACTTCTAGGAAGATTCAACACTGTTCCACGTTTTCTCCATTTTCTCCAGAGATAATGGCTCTCACTGTGATTCGCTGAAGTCCCTGAGCCTTAGAAATGCCTTTGCAACACTTTCAGGCTGACGTAGTTCAATAATTTTCCCATCTCTTTCAGAGTGTCCTTTGATCGTGGCACAGTGTGCTGCTTGTTGAGGCCTTTTAGCCTCTGTCATATTGCAAATCTGTGCATTGTATGAGGAAAAGTCTGTGCATCTAATAAGGACAGTTTTAAACAATGGCAATTCTTTCAGTCTCTTGCAGTTGGCAGCATATAAAGATACTGTAGCTATGATCTTGCTGTTAATTAACATTGTAAATTAATTTTACAGCTTATTTTAGCAGAGTAGGCATTGAATTAACCCCTCAACTTTGCTCCCCCACTTCCAGGCAAAATGATGGGCCACTACAGTCCACTACTTTCGACTAAATTACCGCCTTTAACTGAGTCTCAGGCCCTCTTTCAAAACTGCCTCTCGTGCAGCTGAGCACCCTGCCAGCTCCAGCACATGCACATTTGTTGATGAGTCAGTTGATGTTGCTTGCCTTCTCTTCTTTCTTCCCTCGCTCTCTCTTTTGCTCGCCTCCTACACTAATCACTCAATGGGCAGGGTGTTAATCCAGGGTGCTGGAGGTGCAGGCTGCTGCTGTACTATTATCCCCCCGTGCTGAAGGGAACTCAGTGAAAAGGAAACATAAGCGGCTAATTTGTTAAATTCATTTTTAATGAGGTTGAGGCGAAGAAAAGGCGAAATTGCTGATCACCCGCAAGCGTGCATGTCTTCTGCTTTGTTGTAATTTTCAGGCGCTGTAATTAAGTAATCGCGCACCACCTCTTGTCTTCTTTTATCAGCGTTTTATTGTTCTTGTTTACAGGTAGGTGAACCAGAAGATGCTGCCAGATATGAAGGTATCAAGCACTACATTCCCTTTGAATGTCTATGAATACAAATAAACATACATACAGTAAAAAAGCAACAGGAATTTCTTACTGTTAAAAATGTAGCTGATATGAGCTTGTTTGAAGTTCCAGAATTCTACTTAAAGGCTCCAGCTTTTCATCACCAGCAAACCTGATATAAGTTAATGAAGACTGATCCTGAACCAATCAGGTGTTAAAAATGATAACTCCAAATAATACTAGGCTGCCAGGAAGAGAGCTTTGGAAATAGTTAAATGAACACACTAACATCCATGAAATCACCTCTTACTGTATTCATGTTATTTTTTGTAATATTAGTGGTTTCCCTAACAGGTAAACACTTGCTGACCGATTAAAGAGCTTATTAAATGGTTTCTTAAATGTTCATTTCCATACTACAGTATACATGAGTTACTATTTCTAAGATGTAGACAATTTGCGCTCTTAAGCTAAGTTTAGCTTGTTTCCATGGTACTTTTAAAAGCCAAATAAAACACATTCACATTCATTTGATTCTGATACGTCTTTGAGTCTGTTTACAGACTCATCAGAAGTGAAAGTCTTATTAGGGTCTATATGTTTCAAATGAACATGTTGTCTCTTATTAAATACAGGCAATTGCCTTGTTGCTATCATCTGTGGTAATTGGCCAATAATTACCTATCTTATCTATAGTCTATAGAGAAGTTGAGAAACACTTGAAACAATATGAATAACCCTAACACCTCTTCAAAAACCCTTATAGGGAGGTTTGTCCACTCAGTGACCATCTTGTCAATAGCAAGAAGTTATTTCCAACCACACAAGTCCACTTCTGAGGGGAAAAACGTGAAAAAGCTAAATGCTTCAAAAATGTATGTGAATTGCAACACTAAATTGTAAGAAGGCCTATTCTGTCTACTAATACCACATCCGAGCCTGTGGTAACACAGCACAGTAATATAATTACTTTTTTCTGCAAGAAATAGTGTAAAACTTTATAGTTTCAATCCTGGTATCAATGACATTTACAGTTACTGACTTAATAATAATTTCAGTAACAATTTACTTAAACCCTGCTACATAACATTGACATAAGTGTGCTGTAAACATGTAATAACATATATCATATGCTGTCATGAGTTGTTATGACAGTAATGTCCCTGACAGATCAAACATTGACTTCTGTCAGGATTATTATAGTATGTTATATTACTGAGCACAATCTGTCATGACATCTCATGAAAGCATATGACATCTGTCATGACAAGTTTATGGCATGCTTGTGTCAATATTTTGTAGCAGGGCTTAAGGAAAGTGTTACCAGAAGTTCACTACCTCCTAAACTAAGAGAACAATATTAATTGTGCACAATACAAGTAAAATATAGATTTTATCTATATTATTATCTGATTATTACATAATTTGCATGCATATCTGCTATCTATGACAGCTACCTTTAGTCAGGGAACATAACTGTACCATAATCCATTGAAATTATATTTTCTAAGTTGTATTGCCTCCACACACCCCGTCTCGTCTCCAGGCTTTTTATTTTATTGTTCTGTTTTAAGACATTCCATCATAAAAAGGTACAAATATGTCCTGGTCACCTGGAAAAAACGTATTTAAGGTGCACAACTGGACCTTAGAACCACTGTTGTACCTTTGAGGGAACATTTACATTGTTTGTATCATGATAAATGAAAAATGTACAATTTTAGAGACTTATTCAGTCATTTGTAATTGAGTATCTGAACACTGGTCCTACACTCGGAATAGATAACCAGCAATTGATTACCTGCTGTGCTGTACAGAACAATAGCTTTGCTAGAGGCCCCTCAGGACTGGACTGCCCTCTAGTCAAAGCAGGAGTTCATTTATCACTTTAGATATTACGGCGTAGGAAGGCATTGTTCAGCAAATGAAAGAGTTTGTCGTTAATTACGCCGATGGCACTCTCAGATCTGGCACCATCCCAGCTCATTCTCTAAAAGCCCAGCGTTAAGTGAGTATGGATAGTGTTAATCTTTTAACAAAAGTTTTATAGCCTTTATTATAATAGATGATTAATATAACATTATAATTTAGTTGGATCTGGGCTGTAATTTAAGGAGGATTACATGCTGGAATTGAGCCTCTGGTTAAATGGTTTTAGAACAGAAATCGCATTTTCTATTAAAAATGGCCTATAATGGGCTGGAGTGACTTCAACGTGCAGCTGTTTTTCTTCATAATCAATAAAATCTTAATTCCCTGAACGTATCAAGGGAGCCATGTGGAAAAAAATCACAATGCCCATCAACACCATCATAACGTTCTTCATTGAGCCATCATGAAGGTAATAAAGTGAATTTTATGCCTGTGGCTTAAATGATACGCTAATTTCACCTGTGCCGAAAGCAGTGTCTACACTGAGGGAAAAGCCTGCCTGTCACTCAGAACTGGGCCTTATTAAGCTAGAGATCCAGAGACTCAGTGCTGATTTAGAAACAGGTCCCGACTGACATTCATTAGGATGGAAGAGGCAGAAGCTGATCTTGGAGAAACTCAGTAAGTAAGGACCTAAACCCCCAGCTCCACTTCTGTCTGTGTCTAATTGGCATCCATAATAATCATCTAATTTATCCGAAGCAGTAGCTCGGTGCATTTAGAGGGTTTTTATCCTCCCCATGTTGAGACTATTTTCTGGGGCTGGCACAAGAGACACAAGTGGGTTTTCCTTAATGATACAATACAATGAGAGAGAAAGCCAAGAAGTTCAAAGGCTGTATGTTTGAAAGTCTCCATCCTCTTGCAGAAGAGGAAACTTCATATAATTGTATCTGGGGCAGTGGTGTAGTGGTGATTAAATAGGAGGGTATACTACACCCTCTCTGGGACCCCCACGGTCTCACTTTGTATTAAATGTCTCTAATAACTGTGTTATTACATATGAACAACTTATGCAACAACAATGTAACTACTAAAGATTTAGTCACTGTTAGAGATGGATTACAAAAGTACACCTTATGTAATTACACGTGTATCAACTTCAGTTTTGCCTAATGTAATTACACAAGTGTATCTTAATCGTAGTAACAGCCTATTCTCTCTCATGTAATTACACAAGGGTAATAATGTAAATATGATTACATTCGTAATCAGACTGGAACAGCAGGTTTTTCCCTAATTACAAGTTGATACACACGTGTAATTACATAGGCTGTAGTTCTGTAATCAATCTTTAACATTAACTAAATCATCAGTAGTTACAGTGTTGTTGCATATGTTATCCATGTGTAAATACACAGTTATTACGGAAACTTAATATAAAGTGGGACCGCCCCTTATCAAAATGTGTGCAACCATCCACACACTGCAAACACACTTCATTTGTCCTTTACAATTAAATAACTCAAATCTAGCCCAAATTCTTGAATGTCAATATAAGCTTAATATAGTATACTATAAGCTGGTATAATGCTATTTAGCATCAGTGCATTCGCCTAAATATCAAGTGTGAACATTGGAGAATTAAAGGATGATGAAATAAAATCATATGATGGATCTCAAAACTTATTTATTCAGTAGAGTCGAACAAGAATACTAACATCAGGAACACCCCTTATCTTTCATTGGCTGATATACCTGCAAAATGGCTTCTCTAATTAGTGGAAAAGTGCTAGTATTTGTAACAATCGTTATTTAAATGAATGTTTAATAATGGATTATGATCTCAACATCCCTGAGGTAAAAAAAAAAACCTTGAAACAGCTAAGAATTCCTGTCAGTTCCTGATGGTTTGTAATGTGGCTTTTTTGATGGGTTAATATCACAATGTATAGGATCTAATTATTTAACAGGTGACCAGATACATTGCTGATTCTTCACTAGGAAACTCATGGTCTTTATTGGTAATAATTAAGCCAGTTTCCATTAAGAGGCAACACCCATTAGGTTTTAATCCTAAAGGCTCTAATGTTCTTTATTCAGCAGGGGTTGCCGTTATGCTGCCTGCTTGCAGAATATGGCAACTTTGACAATGTTGAGTATTGTTGACTAGCTCCATCATGCAACCATGTGCTTATTTTCCACAAGATTTAAGGACATACACATGTTAATGTAATGTAGGAGAAAACTTACCGACATCAACATTTTTAACGTAAGCACTCGTTATTAATCTTCCCTGTATTTTCTGTGCTATTTTGCTTACATAGTAACATTACTGCAGCTTTTACTCCAAAGCCCATCTGCCCCTGACGTCATGTAAGGGGCGTTCCCAGTGGGATGTTTCTGTGATGCAGACATGCCCTTTAAGTGATGATTTCATGGTTAGGCCTATATTCTGGTGCCTCAGGCACCATTTAAGGTGGAACAGGAGAATTAGAACAAGAAGCTGGGGAATGAGTAGTTGAATTCAGCCTTGTAATGGGTCAAACACTGTGAGACATTTTGCAAGAAATGATTCTACTTTTAAGAAAAGTTTCCTGCTGGAGATGTGAGAAAAGCAACTAAAGCTGAGCTAAAGCTTAAAGCAGAGCAAAGTCTGCGTTTTCAGCTTTTTTAGCCTAAGCTAGTACATTAGCACATACTGAGACATATTTACAGCCAAGGTGGTAAAACAGACATAAAATGTTGTGGCTCCCAAAGTGGTTTGATCTTTGTTGAAAGGACAAAATAGCTGTTCTTAACATTTGGGTTGCCGACCCCTGACCTAAGAATAGCTCAGCCTTTACTATTCAGTAACGACATCGGAGTCCCTGTCGTTACTGAATAGTAAGCCTTAGTCTGAGATTTTTAAAGTGGTTAATCTTATCTTCTGAAAAGGCAACGTTAAAGTGCCACGTTAAGAATGATATTCAACTTTAGAGTTAACACATATGAAGCCGGATTACCAGAAAAGAAAACATTGTCATAATAGTGTAGTAATTATTCATACATACATACATACATCATCTAAACCGCTTATCCTTCTGGGTCGCGGTGGGGTGCTGGAGCCTATCCCAGCTGTCATTGGGCAGAAGGCAGAGTAATTATTGAAAACTATGAATAAATTTATGAAACCATTTGGCATGTTCATGACCTGATGATGACATAAATGTTTTTAATGACATAAAAACCATGAAATCTGTGAATGTTACATCAGAAACATCAGGATTAGGGGGAAATTGGTGACACATGAGAGCTGGTGAGAATGTCCTCATTATTCACTGACATTCACTGACACAAGCTTCGCTACATTCAGGCAAATGTCTCTGCGTGTCTGTGCACAAGATTCCTGACTGGTTACATTCTACTCTGTCCATCATACCATTCACATCACAAGATTGACCACTGATCTCCCTCTAGAGCCTCATCCATTCCCATCATTCCATAGCAGCATGGGGCGAAAGGAGCAATAAAGAATAATGGCCAAAGCCCTGCACTCTCCCTGCATGTCTATAAAAGCCTGGAGTCCTTAGAGTTACACAAAGTAACTGAGGGCTGCACTAATATAATACCACAGTACCTAATGTATTTCATTATCACGCAGGCCTGTTCTTAGCGATACAGGCTTGTCGGCTGTTTATATAACTGGCAAGATTTGAAATTTCGACATTGCGATGGTTATCATTACCTAGTGGCATTTGCAGGGCCGTTTCTTGTACTTCCTTTTGTATAATAGGTTTCTGTAATAGGTTTCTGTCCACCTCCAGTAGCTACACTGTGAAAATGATAAATAGTTTTTCAGGAATAGGAAGATAGAGGAGATGAATCTGGATGGAATCTGTGTTTGCTCTAAGCATATTTATAGCGGTCTCGATTTGCTGACCTGTTGTTTACTGAATGTACTTGGATAAGTGGATTCATTGCCCGATGCTATGCATATGTTCAAACTGCACAGTGGTGGCTCGGTTCCTTACGCCTCTCCAGCTCAGCTGTAATTAAGGTTTTACTTTTACTATCTGTTACTAACTGTTAACTATCTCTGTCTCAAACTCAAAGAAGATTAATAGGCTTTACCATATTAAAAGGGCCACATCTGTGCATTTTCCTTTTTGTTTTCCATGTTGCAGTGGGGTCCAAAAGTCTGAGACCACTTTGAAACTCTAGGATTTGTTTTAATTTCATCCTTCAAATAAACGACAGCAAGTTGCAGAATTTTGAAAAAAAATAATAAAACAAAGAAAAGTTATGAGAAATAATTATGAATGTTGAACTTTGCATTCTTAAAGGTGACATTTGTGAAGTGAGCTTCTTATTTGCCAGCTTCTTGTTCAAATTTTTTTTCTGTTCCACCTTAAATGCTGCAGCTTCAGGCAGCAGAAAGTGACTGCAGCATCATTTAAGGTGGAACGAGAAGAAGCTGATGAATAGGAAGTCAACCTTAGCTTCATCCTTCTTACTGTGTTTTGTGGGTTTATTTTATTTTTATGTATATTAAGATTGGAAGTGATTTACAGATTGATGGATTTGCTGATGTGTGTGAGATTATTTTAAACTTCAATATAGCAGCAAATGATTTTTTTTTCATGTAAAGAAATGTAAGTGGAGTGATGGTGTGATGAGCAGAGAATGAAGTGACACCCCCTACTGTGTGTTAATCCCGACCTGTGAATGCAATGGCCCTTCCCGTGTTTTGTTTTGCCCTCTTTAAAAGAGAAAGACAGTGACCGCCTACATAGTATTATGCATGCGGGATGGTGAGCGCAATAGGATACGTTTGTGAAAGCCACCTTTCAAACATGAGATAACCATGGTGGTCAGAGAGTTTTTGTTGCCGTCAAAATTTTGCAAAAACAGAATAGAGGACAAATAAAATAATGTTGCTTATCACGTTATATATGTGTTCAAATTTAATGTTTTTTTGAATAAATCTCACTTGCTGTGCAAAGGCCTTGAGGCACCTGAATGTAACTGTTGCACCATTCAAGGTGGAATGAGCAAATTTGAACAAGAAGCTGGTGAAAAAGAAATTGCTTCGTCCAGAGTTAAAAGGCATCAAAAGGTTGCTCCTGCTTGTCAAGTGGATAACTTTAACTTATTTTTGCTGTTTCACAGAATAAATAGGTCAGTATCATAGTTATACATACCTAGATGCTGCATTGGGTCCAGCCAGGCATGTCAACGGTGCAGTCAACGTCGTTGCTGGACTGCATTCAGTATTGCATTACAGAGTGGCAGTTTAAGAAAGATACTGTCCAAAATTCTACTATTTAAACAATATTTCTCTCAGAAAGTGGGACAGTGTGTAGATATGGCCGTGTGGTTGGTGATGCACAAAGAACCTGTTGATGTGATTGTGATTGTTTTTTTTATGGTTTTATATTAAGTTTATATCATTTAATAATCTATTCAGGGGATCTTAACTGTCTGTAGTAGTTGTTTATTTACAATAATGTTTAATGCTTTGTCATCAGGTAAGTTACAGCATTCCTTAATCTGTGTAGATATTCATAATAGATTGGCGTTAGCACCTTCTTACATGATACTGAAGTGAGCTTCTTATTTGCCAGCTTCTTGTTCAAATTTTTTTCTGTTCCACCTTAAATGCTGCAGCTTCAGGCACCAGAAAGTGACTGTTGCACCATTTAAGGTGGAACGAGAAAACTTGAACAAGAAGCTGGCGAATAGATAGTCAACCTTAGCTTCATCCTTCTTACTGTGTTTTGGGGAGTTTATGTTATTTTTATGTGTATTAAGATTAGAAGTGATTTACAAATTGATGGATTTGCTGATGTGTGTGAGATTATGTTTCTTGCACTAAACTCGTGTTTGTAACGTCAGGTGCATACTGATAACATTTTTGCTGGTCTGGATGGCTGATTAGCACAATCAGGTATTAAAGAAATAAAAGCTATCGAGAGCAGTCCATGCAACCTAGATTAATCGGTGTCTGAGGACCATAGCAAAACAAATTTGGTGAAAATCAGTTGAGTAATAAGGAAGTTGTGGCCGATTTTATCCTGAGACTCATCATCTCTAAATACAAGTGAATCTGTTCAGAAGCGGATCACCTCAGATAGAGAACAACAGACAATGTGGCATTTAGGTATGTATATCTATGGTCAGTACTGGATTGCCCTGTTTGCTAATGTTTGTGAAAGCAATTGGTTAGCTTCTCAGCAGCACCTGTAGCGACAGTTTGCTAACCCAGAACCTAGCTAATATTAGTTACATTACTTGCTGCATTTGATCCACTGTTATGTCATGGTATTTGTCCATATAATGCTTGTGAAAGGGTTCATGGCTGCGAAGATTAAAAAAAAAAGGTTTACTAGTTCAGTGGTGGCAACGTGTGTACATGAATTTGAGGGGCGGAGCTTCTCTGAGTTTGTTTTGCTGTTCAAATATCAACAATCATGTGGGGAACTTAAACGAAATAAAATGTAAAAAAAAATAAAATAAATAAATAATATTTTAGAAGTAAATTATACCAAAATACATAGGCATGCTTATTTATATTTGTTTTAGAAAAAAAACTCCAAACATTTAACCCTTTAACTTCAACAATGTTATTCAATTTTATTATTAGTATATCTTGAAATGTATTATTCAGTAACTAATATAAATTATTGGTTAATGTGTATCTGAAATGCAAAAATAAATGCATTATTTTTAGATAATTATTCAAGTTTAAGCAAATTTGTGTCACTGACCATGTAAATGTCTTGTACAAAAGGGTCAGATTCATTCTTTTTTTAGTCTGTTGAAGCTTGTGATGACCCTCTGGTGGATTTGATCTGCTCATCAGAGATTTTGTCACTGTTTAGTGATCAGAGTGCTTGAGCTCGAGAGCACGATGACATTAAAGCCAAACAGGAAAAAGAAATTCTGAAATTCATGTTAAAATGTCAAAGATTCCACTGTTCACTCAGACTGTAATGCTGATCATACAATTTGTAATGAAAAACTGTATCAGAAAAGAACAGAAAATACAAGCCTCAGACTTTTGGTCTCTACTGTCAGTTTCCAACTTTTTATGTTTTTGTACCAAAAACATTTCATTTTTACATGGCCGTTTTCAGATTTCTTTTTATCTTTAATTCAACAGACTGTTTTTGTTACTGTGCTTTGAAGACTGAAATATGTAAAAGAACTCTGTCATGTATTGTCTCTCATTTAAAAAGCAGGGCAGGGTGAAAAACTTCTAAAAACTTCATTGTAAATAGGCAGAGCAGTCTTACTTTATATTAAGTGTGTAGTTACATATGAATAACATATGCAACAACAGTGTAACTACTGATGATTTAGCCAGTGTTACAGATTACTACAGCTTATGTAATTACATGTGTATCAACTTCATTTTTACCTCATGTAATTACACCAGTGTATCTTTTTGATACATTACAGATCAGAAGTCTTTTCCAGCAGTTAAAAAGTATGTTTTACATAACATTGCATTTATGTTTAACATAATTACTGTGGAATAACTGTTATAACAATGTAACCTAATCACATCACACTGATTAATACTGTTCTGTAATTACACTGTACCTATATAACAACTACACAGGGACTTTTCTCTAGTGCACACTTTAAAATAAGTGGACAGTTCCTATGTAGTTGTTATGTAGGTACTGTGTAATAATGTGGTAATATAGACATTGCTCTGGGGGGAAATGCAACATATTTAATTAATGTCATAAATGTTACACTTTAAGACAAGGGGTCATCTGCTGTACGGTCACATTACTGAATGGTTTGAAGTTGAAACACTTACAATGTCACAGCACTGGCAACATAAATGCTAGCTAAATGTTAGGAAAGCTGGCAGACAGAGTTTAAGTAATGCCTTAATGTACGTTATTAGATACTTCCTTTTACTGCTGAAAAAAAAGCTTCTGAAAATAACTGCTATTCCAGATTACAAATGTAATCACATTTATGTTATTACCCTTGTGTAATTACATGAGAGAAAATAGACTCACAACTATTAAGATACACTTGTGTAATTACATGAGGCAAAACTGAAGTTGATACACACATGTAATTACATAAGGTGTACTTCTGTAATCCGTCTTTAACAGTCACGCAATCATTAATAGTTGGTGCATATGTTGTTCACATGTAACTACACAGTTATTAGAGACATTTAATATAAAGTGGGACCGGCAGAGCTAACCTGCTGTAGGCTGAATAGATGGATAGGTGCACATGTTGTTTTTTGTCTCTTCAAAATAAAAAAATGAATTTAAAATGAGCTGTTTTTGCAGCTGAGATTCGATATTAGGACTTTCTGGACTTGGGATTGATTGGTTTCGAAATGAACAATGCTTACATACAAAATTAAACTATTTTATAAAAAAAATCTAAGGAAATTCAGCCCACTTGTTTTCCCTCAAGCTGTGGCATTTTTGTTTGTCTGCTAGCCAATAAAGCATCTCTCTCTCTCTCTCTCTCTCTCTCTCTCTCTCTCTCTCACACACACACACACACACACACACACACACACACACACACACACACACACATTCACAAAACCAAGACATTTCCATTCATACTTCATCAATCATTTTGATTTATCAAGAAGGTTATGAAACAAAGCATTACCATGGTAACACTGGGTTAGAGTGTAGTGCTGATGAGCACCATCATAGGAGAGCAATCAAATGCAGATTCAAAAACCAAGCCTTCAGCACCAGCGTGATGTCAAAGCGAGTGACATTCTTCTGTTATCTCCAATACACATTACCTAATAATTTATACCAATTACTGAATAATACATTTTAGGAGATTAAAAATATATATAACATGGTTGCAGTTAAAGGGCTAAATGTTCGGTTATATTTGTTTATTAAACAAATATAAATAAGCATGCCTGTAACGTTAGTCCAAGTAACCAGACACTTAAAGAAATAAAAGTTCAAAGAGTATTTATTAACAAAGAGCAGCTTAACAAAAGGAGAGTTAAATCCAAGGTCAAATACATGCGTGGGTCAAAGCCCAAACAGCAACCAGTCCGAGACAACGATACCAAATAGGGGAAATCCTAAAACACAAAATGAGAAAAAAGAAAAATGGACATAAACACGGGAAGATCAGACAAAGAAATTAACACTTGGAACGCAATGGGTAAGGCTGGCAATACTTTGCAAAGAACCCTACAAACAGACTGGCACTTATACATTGTAAGCTAACAGGGCACAGGTGACAACAGTTCAATAATCAGGTGACGTGGATCTAGGAAGCTGTAGGTGATTGCAGAGAATAATGGGAAATGTGTTTGTGTGGAGTCGCAGGGGGAACACCTGGAAGTGTGACGATACCTGTGTATGAATTTACTTCTGAAACAAAAGATTAACTTTTTTTTTACTTTATATTTAATTATATTTAATCTCTCCACAATAGTGTTAGGAATAGCAAAGGGCTACTTCGAAGAATATGAAATATAGATGAAGGGTAGGCAATATGATTGTCACTGTAAATCACAACATACGCAACACTATTCTGAGTATACTGAGGATATCAGTAGGGGAATGAGTGGCACAACCTAATGCAGGGTAAAACATAAAATAGATATTTTATGTAGTTAAACGGGTAGACTATGGATATGTTTTTAATAAATTTTGTCTTGCTGAAAAAACTTTACTCTTGCTAATATAATGACTGTGATCAAAAAAAAAATGCTATGGTGACACACCGTATTTTGTATAATCATATTTATTCTGCCTATATTTGTATGTATTTGTCTTGGAAGGGTTCAAAACATAGAACTGTAAAGAATTGATTTTGTTTACATCAATTTACCAGACGTTATAGCACCTGTTACAACTAGCCCCACCTGTGGGGTAAGTCGTAACATTTTTCACTCATGATGTTAGAAATAAAGTTTACATTTTCATGTAGAGCAGAGATGTGTTCCTCGAAGGGTATGAAATAGAGGAGGCCCAGGACACTCTAATTAACCTCTTGGACTCCCTAAATATCTCAAAATTTAAATTCTGGGGGGTTCCTGAAAATGGTGCTGTAGCAGATTGGTTCACCCAGTTGGTCCTGCATAGCCTAGCAACTGTAACTATGTCTGGAATGCTTCTGATAAACTTCAAAATATGCTATAACATATTTGTAAATCTGAAAACTTCACTGATTTTCCAAGAGATTGGTGGAAAGAGTGAACTTTTTTGTCATTTCTCAGAAGAGGAGATGTGTAAGATCTCAGCTAATGTGTGGAAGAGCGCATGACTGAACTGAGAAGAGACTTTCCAAAAGAGGAATTGTTAAACCAAACATTTTGTTGCCATTGAAGCTTATGAGTGAGCAGCCATCTTGCTCAAATTATTCATAAAAACGTTTTCTTTAAAACATTGCATAAAATATTTTCATTATTGCTCTAAAAGGTGGAAAGTGGTTGTCTTTTTCTACCTGCTCAGGGACTGCAGTTGAAAATTAGCCAAGTTGGTTCAAGACACATAATCACAGAAAAGCATATTGATTAAATCAAAACCGACTAAACTAAACTAAACTAAACTGAACTAAACTATTTAAAACAAGATAAAGTCTTCTATGAGTAGGTAGGTGTCCAAACATGTAGCTGATACCGCATGCTTGATTACTGCACTACAAATCTCTACAGTGTGGCTGATCTGTAAACGACTCAACTCTGTGGTCAGCGATTGCACTAGCTGCTCCCACTGCTAATAGAACATTAAATGCTGATGAGCTCCTAAAGTATATGAGGAGCTCCAGGCTGCTAAGATCCATCTCTGTCGCTGGTCTCCCTGAGCTCCACCTGCAGACCTCAGAGACTTCGGTCTATTCATCAGTCATACGCTGAGATCACTCACTCCGGGTCAGTAGAGCCGTGTTTTTGCACCATTGGCTGTAAATAATCTGCAGACTCCGTCTTAAAGCTCATGAAATATCAGCTGAGCTTCTGTAGGATCAGTCTCTGTGGAGAAACTTTTCCTCACGGCCCTGAAGCAGGCTGCCCCCTCCAGCACTTTAGCATCATCGCGCAAGCTTTATAGCTCCCAGGCTGCACTCACGAAGGCCATGCTCTGTGTGTACTGCACCTGCTTCAACATCTTTAGTCTGTTACGTGACTATTTCCAAGTACACTGAATTTTTCAGAAGCTGAAGAGTTGAGTTGAAGGCCACATTTTAAAAAGACCTTTTAAAAAAACTCTTTTACCAAGGCAAATCGCTGTAGATGCAAATGTTTAGGATCTGATACAAGCATGACTTTTTTCTCTAACACTTTTTTAAAAGCATTACAGTGTTTAGAACACAGAAACATCCAATCAGTTCATCTGTGGAATCTTCTAGCCATGTCTTTTGAAAAGAGAACAAAATAAAATTATAAATTATTTCTCACCATTCTTTATGCATTTTAAATTGGAATTTTTCTATTTTCAGTCCAATTACATCATTAAAATCTAAACAAAGTCATTCAGAGTGGTTAGATGTTAAATGTCCTGTTGTAGAGAAACTTACCCAGTCACAGTGGTGGTGATAGGAACCAGATGTCTAGTGTTTAATGCCTCCAAAAGCTCCCTCACAGAAAGTTATTACATGGTTACAAATATGGTGCCGGATGTCTGAGACATTGTTCTACAATACTTTTTAGAGACATATTGTCTCCATATCATGGTTGAGAGGTACATGGAGGATGTTGGAAGGCAACAAAAAGTTTTTAGCAGAATTCGTAGTCATGGGCTAGAGGTTAGGGAACCAGCCCTCTGACCAGAAGGTCGCTGGTTCGATCCCCTGAGCCGACAGTATGTGACTGAAGTGCCCTTGAGCAAGGCACCTAACCCCTAGCTGCTCTCCAGGTACCATGGATAGGGCTGCCCACTGCTCCGGGCAAGTGTGTTCACTGCCCCCTAGTGTGTGTGCATTCACTAATGTGTATGGTGGTGTTTCACTGCACAGAGGTGAAATTTCCCCGTTGTGGGACTAATAAGGGTCACTTAACTAGTAGGTTTGTTGGTCATTTTGGATAGATAATAAAATGGCTATATTTGTGTTTTAGACATTGTTGCCCTGCTTCCTTTCACCACCACTGTAAAGAAATTCCGGTTTCTCAACAATCAACCATTTTATAAATGGTTAAAATAAGCCAAAAGTATCATCAGCCAAAACTGACCATAGGTGTTATTACAGTGGATGAACAAGCCAATTGCAAACAACACGCCTTTCGTAGCCTTACCTATGGGTATTTGCAAAAATGGCAGTGCAATTTTACAGTCATTTTAATTAAAATTCAGTAACGGAATAAGTGGCTCAGTGCACATTAATCCAAATGCAGTTAAGTGAAAACAGGACAGTTTCAGTGGAGTTGTTCCACCATTAAGTGAAAGCAGCTTAAGCACGCTAAACATGAAAAACCAAGGCTTTTGCCATGTGTTGCATCACTGTACACTGCTGGGCCCATTAGGATTTTTTAAGGGAGGAACCAGGGACTGCACAGCCCCTGATATGACCTGCTGCTGGAAAACCAATTGAACGCTGGGGTGTAAAAAGACTTTACCTTTAGGACTTATTAAAGCCAGCGTTACCGCTTGTACATTTTTTATTCACCTGAGAAATAAGAAACAGAAGAAGGATATCTGAGTTGAATAGGGCGGCGGAAACATTCTATGCCTTCACGGCAAACATGAAGAACATACTATGGTGTCGGCATAGAATAAGCTTTAAAGGCGAAAGCTCTTTTACTGAACAGACAGCAAGAGAGGCCGCAGCTCAGAACTGCTAAAACGTCCAAAATAGCAGGGAGGTCACTTCTAGCCATACAATTTCACCTGACAGAAGGCACTAATATGGTAACACTTTATTTGGAGTGGTCCTTTGTAGATGATCAATAAACCTTATAGAGTATTAGTAACACATCAATGAGGTAGCAGTGAAGTAGCAGTAGTGCAGCATACATTTACATTAGTAGATGCATTATTTATATGTTACATGAAGTAGACTGAATACGTTACTTTCATTAAGTAAAACCTAACCTTACCCAAAACCTAACCCTAACCCTCACCCTGGCCCTTAACCTGACCCTGACTTTAACCAAAACCTAATCCAGTTAAGCTCCAGGTACAGAATGGTGTTAGTGTGTCTATAACAGCTTGTTGACGATGTTGAGATGGTCTGTATTAAACCTGTTACATGTTCAGTTCCTCTCAGGTTAAACATCTACAGATCTGAACTTGCAAAGAATGTGAAAAAACCACTGAATTCAAGTTAATTTAAGCAGTTAATTAAACTTTACTACTGAATGTATTCACTGCTGCTACGTCATTGACTGAGAGTCGGTTGACAGTTTATTTCATCTAAAAGTAGCACTCAAAATAAACTGTCACCAAAATGTTCCCATAAGGTTCTTGGCTTAGAAAGAAGGTTAAAATAATAACCTTTAGTTTGGTATAGAATGGTGGTCACCAGCCTAGGTAAAGGAGATCTACAATCCTGTGGGAGTCTGTTTCCAACCACAGTCTGCCACACCTGCGCCAGCTAATTAACTTCTTCAGAAATCCTTGATGCACTGGTATTAGGTAAGGGCTTAATGGCTACTCCAGGATGACGGGTGGTGACCACTGGTGTAGAACCTTTGCATAACAGCTGCTGAAGTTGCTACAGCAGCTTTGCAAAGCAGTGATGAAGATAACAGGGCATTTTAATATGAAACATGTGACTGTCATCTTACATGAAAGTGCATTTAAAGGTGAATTTAAAAAGATATGCAAAAATCGAGAACATTCCCTTAGACCCCAGAGGCTCAGTAGGACCATATATTAGAAGGTTGTTTTAGCTACAGACAGCATAAGACCAACAATTTTCACTCAGAAACAAAAAATTCTTTCACAATTTGGGATTTTTATCTATAACATTATGCATTTATGCTGTTTCAGTACTTTGATATACTTAGTGTGAAATGCTTCTGTAAACCCTGTCAAACCAGGTCAATCAACCATCCAAACAAAACTCCACACCATCTTCATAGCATCGCTTCATCTTAATTCTGCATATAAGAGAGATTCTGTCTTTTCATATAAAACTAGAGATATTGGTATAGCTACCAAACCTGCAGACCATTTCCTTCTCAAATCAAACTACTGCCTACATTTCTATGAAAGAAAAAAAACAGTTCTTCAGAAAGGACTTTTCATGCATTTAATTTCTACTTGATTTGGCCAGTAAGTACGAGTGTTTAATTTTTCATCAGATTTTCAGGACTACTCAGGACCTGGTAGACCACCACAACTGTCACCATCAGATAAACAGCACTTGAAGCTTTCAACTTTCAGCAAAAGTTCCACTCTTGCTTCAAAACTGACATTAGAACGCTGAAACAGAAAATGCAACCAACTTCTAAGACTTTGGAGTATGGGAAAATATCTATGTGGATTTCTTGGAAAAATTAAGCAAGTCTCCCTTTCCCATTTTTCGATGGTTGTGCTTTTATTATAAAATTAGCTACCTTATTTGCTGATTTTTTTTTTTCTACTTGTTTTAGGTCATTTTATTAGGTAAAATTATCTCACTATACTGGTAGATAAACTAAATGGTTTTAAGCACATTTCTTAAAACAAGCTAAATTAATTTTACTTGATAAATTACTTAAAATAAGAAAAAAGTCTAGAAATAAGTTAAATAATCTTAAATAAGCTTACAATAATCTCAGAAGGAGAACTATTAGATTTCTTGACTATATTTAAGATAATTTTCCTTGACAAGATAAAAATTTTTTTGCAGTGACAAATGAAGCTATAGCTGTAACTTGTTAAGTGTGATTTGTTGTGTAATTTTCTTTTAAATCTATTTTTTAAAGAAAAACTTCATTTTTTATCTTTTCTACATTATTTGAGCACAGTTGCTACCATTTACACTGTATTTCATAATGAATGGACAAATAGAAAAGCCCAAAAATAAAATATTTTTACATTAACCCACATTTTACATCACATTAACAAGTTTTTCTTCATATCTTCAAGCCTCTAATATCACAAAGCCCTGAATCTGATGAGTTCAGGTGCAGCATGAAAACTCTTAGATTAACTTGAAGTACATAGTTAGGGCTGTGTTTATGCACTGCTGGGCTGACGGTAAAGGTGGATGCTTTTGTCCTTCTCCTTCTATGTGAGGAGACAGAGGTTAATGACCATCTCATGGTGCTTTTAAGCACTGGTTAGGTTATGCAGGGAGAAGATAGTTGAAAGGGGACATACTGGGTCTCCGGAGAACAGGCTATCTATTAATATTCAACCGACATACTCCTCACCGCTATTCTTATTAACTGCTATGGGTTGAGGAGAGGAGAAGAAAGTGGTGGAAAGGAGCAGAGAAGAAAAGAGAGAAGAGAGATTGATAGCCTCAAGAGCTTCCTGTTCCAGCCACTGAGTTTTATTTTTCCTCCATTCATTTTTCATTTAAAAAGGTGACACAACAGCACTGAGCCACTGGTCAAAATATGCTACAAGTTCTCATTGTTCTCTAAAACAAGACCTTAACATTGCCCTATAAATTACTACTCTTAAAAGTGAAGGTTCCTAAATGGTTCTTTGATGGACAGACCCAGGAAAAAAAACTGATTGGACATGAAGTTTAAACCTTTAAATTATGTGGAGGCTCTTTAAATGTTCAAAAATGTTGTTCTCACTGGAGGTTTTCATTTACAAAAATGGTTCTTTGAAGAACCATCCACTCGATGGATCATTAGGAAACCAAATGTGGTTCTTCTATTGCATAGTAGAGTAGAATTGTGCTGCAGATTACAGCATGCACACAATGTTAGATTGTACACAATGAAAGAGTATGAATTCATAATCTATTCATACTAGACAGAATCCAACTTGTGACATAAACAATTGCAAAGTAAACTAAAGAAAGTATTAAGATTGTAGTTGAGATTAAAGCCCTCAAAATGCCTTTTATTTAATTGTATGGCACCCAATCATTCTAGAGCACTTTTTATTTGTATATTATACAAGTGTCCATTATTATGCCCTTATTAAACCTTATCCAGCCAATAACTGGAAACTAACTTATCAATCCAATAACTGCCCATCAACTAGCTGTGTATCACTACTTTATTAAGCAGTAACTACAGTATTTTCCAAATCTCTTTTATTTGCATATTAGACATCATACCTTCATGTACCACCCCTATCTGGGCATTGGGTCCCAGTAATACCTCATTCATTACATTGCATCTCATCAGAACTTTTTTCTTTTCAAAGCACTGGTTGAATGTTATAGCTATAAGGACAACTTGACCCCCCATTCTGCACTGTAAGAAAATGTTGTAACTAAAAAGGTTGCCTTTAAATTTTGAGTCAATTTTAAAGTCACATTTGAATAGTAAGTTAATAGAACAGTTGGTTTTATGCCCTATCAACTTATTATTTGAACTTCAGCCAAAACTGTCTTTAAGTTAAATTTGCCTAAAAAATTGTTTTTCCTCTAGTTAATACTGTAAAAATGCCTCCAATATCTTATATGATACTCAAAGAACTTAAAAATACATTTTAGGTGCCTCTGAAAATCCTCTCACATTATAGAATCACCCGCTTCGAATGTTATCACTCCACTGAAATGGGTGATAGAATTACTGGAGGAACCCATGAAAGTCTACAAGCTCTTGCAAGAACCACTACCTACCTCACTGGGTTTCACCAAGCACCATGCCTCAGTTCTAAGTTAAGGTATCTTAAGTTCTTGAGAGAATTGCCCTTTTCAAAGGGGTTTCTGAAAGCTCTTTAAAGGGTTCTCCTGGTGTGGCAAGCTGAGGAACCCTGAAGGTAGCCTTCAAGTATCCATTGATTTTCAGATGTGTACACTTTTAGTAAAAGTAATACTTATATTTAAGGTTGTGGTGTATTTTCATGCTTTAAAGGTTCTTTGTATGGTGAAGTAGTTCTTCAGATTAACAGGGAATGTGCTATACAGAACATTTATGCTTAAGAATGTAGTCAATCATACTAGTCATGGCTTAAGAAAGTTGTATTTAGCACTTAATTACCAGTGACTAGCTTGACCAGGCCTAAAAAGAACAATACATGTAGTGTCCCCTATACTGAAGAGGTACTAAATCAAAATGTTTAGTTGTTGAAACATGTTTGAGTTTTGAGCTCCCAGTTGATACCATGGTTTGCAGAATTATATAGATTTTATAACTTTTAATGCTAGTAAATTCAATGCAAGAAAAAAGAACAGACATCGTATGTAGAATACCAAGTATATGAACAGATGGGGAGAGAGTTGAAACTCTGGCTGAGATGGCCTGATTTTACTCAGATTGATGCAACCTAATCAGACGAATGGAGATAATCATAGTGAGAAAATAGCAGAAAAGTACTCAGACATATTTTAGTGTCCACACAATGCAAATTTCATGCATTATTTTAAGTCTGCTGGACGTCCATACGTGTATAAGCTTTAGGTCTGGTAACATTTTACTGTTTTTTGCTGACCATGTTTTACATTTTTCTGTTGTATATTTTGACCTTTAGGCATTTTCACTATGCTACGATATGTCCAAAAGTACCCAGACACCCTTTCTGATTAGTAAATTCAGCCTCTTTTAGGTTCACTCCATACTGACACGTGTTCAATTGCACACACACACACACACACACACACACACACACACACACACAGCTTGTACAATCATTGCCACTAAAATGGAATGCTCAGGAGCAGCTGCACATGAGCCTAAGTTCACCATGCCCAATGCTAAGCTTTGACTAGAGGGGTATAAAGCTCCCCAACATTGGACTGTTGATTGAGCTACATCCAGTACATTCAGAATGAGTTTGATCCAGAACTAATCATCCAAAATCAGTACGTGACCAAATGCTCTTGTGGTTGAATGCAATCAAATCCTCACAGCAGTGCTCCAAGTTTAAAGCCTTTCAGAAGAGAAGAGGCTGTTACTGTAGCAAAGGGGGACAAATTCACTATTGATTCCCTTCAGTTCAGAAGAAAAGGTGGATGAGCAGGTCTCTACAAACTTTTGGACAAGTCTAGTTGTGTTAGTTTTGTTGCAGGCAATGAAAAGGTCAGTTTTCTCTACAAAGCTATGTCCAAGGACAGATCAGGTGTGTATTGTTTTATGTACTCAGTTTATATATATGCACATTACAAAGAAGTCTTATAAAGACAAGCTGTAGAACATGCTTTTCAACAATGTTGTAACCAATTCAGACAACTTGGGCCCGAGATCATGGTGTATTATCCTGCTGGAATGTCCCATCATTGTGGGGGTACATAAAGTCCATGAAGGGCTGCAAATGGTCACTAAGCAGTGACACGTAGCAGTAACTGGTCAATGATGTGTTTACACAGACCAGTGGACCCATGCCATGCCATGAGAACACACCCTACACCAGTATGAAACCACCACCAGCCTGCATAGTGTCTTGTTGACAACTGGGGGTCCGTGGCTTCACGGGATCTGCACCACACACAAACCCTACTATTAGCCAAGAACAAATGGTACCATGACTCATCAGACCATGCCACATGTTACCAGTCCTCTAGGGTCCAGTTAGCAACCTCACAAGCCCAGGTGAGGCCCTGTGTCTGGTTTAATGGTGTTAACAGAGGCACTCTGGTGGGTCTTCTGCTCCCATATCCCATGGAAGCTAAAGAATGCTGCACTGACCTGCAGGATATGCGTGTGAGGCTTCCTGCAGTGAATGTGGATATGATTTCTGCCAGAGTCGCTTCTCTGTTTACATGGAAAATTTTAGCCTGACACTGCCGGTCACAATCATTAAGCACCCATGGCCAGCCACTGTGCTGCCACTATATATACTGGGTGATACAAAAAGATTCATCCGATTTCAAAGGGCCATATTTTTACAACCATGAGGTGCCTAGGAACCAATCACATACCAATTGAAAAAGGGGGTCATAGAGTTTCTGGCTCCCTTCAGTCTGAGAGGAGATGGAGACCCCTGAGCCGAAAACATTTTGCACTCTCCACTTCAATAAGAGTGAATCCGTCATAATTGTGCAGCGTGATTTTCTTTGGCAGTGAACCTCCAACAGCTCAGAGCGTTCGTTGTTGGCTCCACAACACTGGATGATCGCCGAAATTGCGTTGAAAGAGCCATGAGTACAGTGACACCTGACGTGCTCAATCGAGTATGGGATGAATTTAACTATGGTGTTGATGTTGTCCGTACAGCTGGAGGAGGCCATATTGAGCGCTTGTAAAATTACAATAAACTTTATCCTCATTTAAACCATTTACATTCACTGCATTGTTCTGTAATGTTTTACAAGTGAAATAAATCATTTTGGAATCGGATGAATGTTTTTGAATCACGCTGTATATTACTAAATTACACTTCACGACACCCAGGAGGCACAGGACTGCAAGCAGCCCATTTTCCATTCAGTCCTTTGGTTGTGGGGCAACTTTGATTTTACTGTACCTCTGCTTTGCCTGATGCACAGGAACAGGTTGAACTGGGCTTGAGCTTTTGAATAGTTCAAACAGCTGGATTTCCCACTTTATAGAAGTATTGGCCAGTAATAGACTATATTTTAGACCTGTTATTTTTTGGAATAGTGTGTAAGAACTGAAAGGTCACACATTTTAAGTATGAAGTTGCAAATGGAAATCAATGTCCTTCTGCAGTCCAAAAAGCTACTTTGTACTGTATATGATTTATAGTGACTCATGGACTGAAATCAAGATGGGGAAGTTGTGGTCATGAGCTTTCACCTGCTAAGAAAGTGAACACTAAGTTTAATCATTGCAGCAATTTAGGAATAACATATTAACATATTTGATAAATACACTTTGTATATAAGTGTATCATAACTGTTGCAGCTTCTTGTATGTAATAAAATCACTACATTGCATTACAGAAAGGAAAAAAATATACAAAATATACAAACCCACAATTCTTTAAAGCACTATTACATTTCAAATGAGCTGTTTGGTGCAACAGTTTTCCCTATATTTAAGATTAAGAGTAGTATATCATACATGGCTTCAGTAAAACGTTTATGTGTACGCTCATTACTCCAGAGTACATTGTTTAGGGCATGTTGTTATGTTAAGACGTTATGTATATTGAAGGAATCAGCTGTTAAATTTTTGTTAGTGCTACTTAATTCTTTAGCCTGCTAGCACTAATGCACCTGTCACTTTCAGTTAACCCCTTAAAATCCCAGGCTTACATACTGAGGCTTACTATTCAGTAACTACAGGGACAGTAACTACAATGCTAACTGGCTGAGCTATTCATAAGTTATAGAAGTGTGTGATAAAACGTTGCCCTGGCCATTTAAGGGATTAACTGAATATTAGTTAATCAACTTTTATTCAAGCCTATAAGGAACTTCTGCTACCATCCCTATATGACTCTAGTAGTTTCTTAATGATAAGCTAACAGCCATTCACACACATATGTTTGACCATTCTAGATTAAATATAAACATTTCATGTTTTACTTTGTGACAGACTTATTAGCATTTATTTTACTTTGTTATATATATATATATATATATATATATATATATATATATATATATATATATATATATATATATATAGTGTCCCCAGAAAGAATTTGGACTGTGTAACCACCATTTAACATCTAGGAAAACTTTGAGGTTAAATCATAAAATGTTTTTTTACAAATTATATTTGTTTTAGATTCAGACAAAAAACACCTTTAGCAGAATATCAAACTGATGAGAGACTCTTTGTGTAGAGAAAACCTGGAGAAGAATTCCAACCAAGAGTAAAACACAGAAGTGCAAATTGTCTG